>NC_134875.1:83087481-83687481 GCF_049852395.1 Peromyscus maniculatus bairdii | reverse complement strand
ATTGTGTGTGTGTGTGTGTGTGTGTGTGTGTGTGTGTGTGTGTGTGTGTGTGTGTGTATGCACTTAGGGCTGGAGAGATTGCTCAGTGCCTTAGTGATCAGCATGCAAACGTGAGGACTAGAGTTTGGATCCTCGAATCCATGGACATGTTAGAAGGGTGGTGTCCCACATATAACTGTAGTCTCAGAAGGCAGAGACAGGGTTCCCCAGAGCAAGCTAGTTGGCAAGACTATCGAGATTGTTGAGCTCTAGGCTTGATTGAGAGACCTTGCCTCAACAAATAAGGTGGAAAATTGATCAAAGATGATTCCTAACGTTGACCTCAAGTCCCATGTGCACACACACACTAATATGTGTGTAACCCCCCCCACACACACACCCCTACACAGGCATAAACACATGAAAATGAAAAAGGACATTCAAAAATTTTCAGCCAGGCATGGTGGCGCACGCCTTTAATCCCAGTATTCAGGAGGCAGAGGCAGGCGGATCTCTGTGAGTTCGAGGCCAGCCTGGTCTACAAAGCAAGTTCTAGGACAGCCAGGGCTATAGAGAGAGATTCTGTCAAAAAAAATAAATAGTAAATACATATTTTTAAGTTTTCAAAACATATAAAAAACATTTAGAGGAAAAAGACCAAGTGAATAGTAAACCACTGTTGCCAAAATTTGTGGCAATGGAAACAAAATGCCTGCAGCTTGACCCATAGTGGAATGTGCTATTTGGACATTTCTCGAGTACCAAGCTGTAGAAGGCCTTGCAAGACGTTCCTCTATTGTCCTAGACTTTATTGTCCCCATTCCCTCTAATCCTAGACTCTTTCGTGGATCCTAGTATGCTCTTCCCTGTCTGAAATGTCTCTCACACATCCCTATCATCCTATCAAACGTCAGCTCACCCTTCAAGGCTCAGTTTAAGCGGCTCCTCCCCTAGGGAGCCTTCTTTTAAATGTCCAGGTTGAGTTCTGCGCCCAGGCGTGGCCACACCTCTGCCGCAGCCTGTCTCACATCGCCAGGACTCATTTGTTTGCAGACCTAAGTCTCCTGCCCTTTGGGTTCCAAAAACATTTCCTAAGGAAAACTCGGAGGGTGGGGGCGAGGATAAAAATGTAACTGCAAGTGAAGCCTGTGACAGTGACTGGGCCCTGGGGACTGTCTGGCTCCTGGGATCATCTGGAATGGAGACTTCCCAGATTCAGAGCCAACGCTCACGCAGGCCACAAATCCAGTCTAGGGCCTGCTTTTGAGGCTGCGTTACAGGTTATGTGTGGGAAGATTATTGGGGTGTCTTTGGGACTTGCTGTCTGAAGTCAGAGGAAAGCAGAACTGGTTGGAGGGAGAAGTGGACAGGGATAGCATTTTAGTGACCAGCTCAGCCAACCACTTGGGGCTCTGGTGCTGGGAAGTCACAGGTGTTCCCAGTTCGGGCGAGTCATTCCTTAGGTGAAAATTGTCCTCATGAATGTAGCAAATGTCTCCATGGATGGAGCAGATGGAGTGTAGCCCTGGGCCAGGTAACTCTGTCTGAAGAGGGGACTTTGCAGTTCCCAGGGAAGGCTATTATCAATTTGCAGCAGCCTCGCTGGCCAAGGGAATAAGTAAGGGCCAGTCATGCCAGTGAATCGCAGTGGCCACCACCCTAGGGCTGCCGTGCTGAGCAAGCAGTAGGAAGAAAAGAACAGTGGTTTGGAGTACAGACGTGGCCATCAAGAATTGGTAGCTGGCTAAGCCTGGTGGTGCAAGCCATAATCCCAATTACTGGAGAGGCTGAGGCAGGAGGGTCACAAATCCAGAACCAGTCAAGGCCACAGAGAGAGTTCAAGTCCTTCCTGAGCAAAAGAGTAAGACCCGACTCAAACATAACAAGTCACAAATGGCCCAGGACCAGCCATGGGGCACTTGCCTACCATGCATTGTTGTGGGACGGTCTATATGTCAAATTGCTCTGATTGGTCAATAAATAAAACACTGGTTGGCCAGTGGCCAGGCAGGAAGTAGGTGGGACAAGGAGAGAGGAGAATTCTGGGAAGCAGAAGGCTGAGGCAGAGAGACACTGCAGCTGCCGCCATGACCAGCAGCATGTGAAGATGCCGGTAAGCCACCAGCCACGTGGCAAGGTATACATTTATGGAAATGGATTAATTTAAGCTATAAGAACAGTTAGCAAGAAGCCTGCCACGGCCATACAGTTTGTATGCAATATAAGTCTCTGTGTTTACTTGGTTGGGTCTGAGCGGCTGTGGGACTGGCAGGTGACAAAGATTTGTGCTGACTGTGGGCAAGGCAGGAAAACCCTAGCAACAATGCATGGCATGAGGCAGTGAGGTCAACCCAATGCTAAAACCACCTCCCCAGCAGCAACAACCAAAGCACACGGTGGCAGGGCCTAGTAACCCTGGGTATGAAATCCCAGTCCCTGTGCCTAGAGGATATGGAGACAAGAAAGTCACAAGGAGCTTCTGGTATAATTGGGGCAAAAAATATTTAAAGGGACTATTGAGAGGCATGTGCTAAGTGCTCCCCTTGTGCTGTGTACCAAAAGACCCAGCTGCCTGATCACTTTGTTCTCGCTTCTCTCCTGGAGCCCTTATTATCTGGGTCTTCCCTTAAAGCATGATTAGTGGCCTCGTCCACGCAGGTGAAGACTGAGATGCAGAGATGTGCTTCAGTCCTCACTGCAGGTCAGATTTCCCCCAAGCTGGGACGCCTCCAGCACAGTGTACTGTCACAGCCTGTGCCCTCTCCCCAGCACCGCCTGCCCCCTCAAAGACACATGCAGTCCTCTGCAGTCTGCAAAGTGCTTATTATGTATATTTCATCTTGACACGAGCCTGCGAGATAGCAAAATAACGGTGTCAGAAGAAAGCTGTTCTCTACCTTTGTTTTCTTAACCTGCCTGATGCGCAGTTCAGAAATAGATGTATTCAGATCATATTTCGATCAGTGACATTCTTCTTTAGTCTGCTTTTCTTTTTCCTACACATTCTTAACCACCTGTGAAATTCTTCCATTGCATTCATCTGTTCTTCCATATCTTGTCTCAAAAGTGAGAAAATTGTCATCAAAATCAAGTTACTTCCTTTGAAACTGTGAGGGGAGAAATAGAGGTTTCATAATTTTTCAGCCTTCCCCAAAAGCAGATGTTCTTGGTTTGAAACATGAAAAATATATGAGATCAAGAATACATCTGATTTTATGTGTGATTAGTACTCTGTGAGAGCTTTCTCTTTTTTCTTATTTTTTTTTTTTACATTTTTTTTATTTGATGGAGGTTGGGGACGCCATGATGCGCATGTAAAAGACAAAGAGCAAATTGTGGGTGTCAGTTCTCTCCTTTCATTGTGTGGGCTCTGAGGATCGAACTGAGGTCATCAGACTTGGTTGCAAGGGCCTTTACTGGCTGACCCACGTCACCTGCCCAGGAGAACCTTCTTGTTGAGGGGGTGGTGCTACCCTTAGAGGACACCTTTGAGGGAGGCCCTTTGAGGAGCTAGGGCTCTCTCAGTTCCTTCTCCACCACCACTAGACTGCTCTCTCCTCCTCTCCTGAATCCAGCCTTCTCTTCAGACAGGCCAAGTCTATGTCTTTCTCTTCATTCCCTGTCCGACAAATTCCTCAGCCCGTCCGTCTCCTCCCCTCAAATGCCGGGGAACATAAGTTTTGAGGTGGAACAAAGAGAATTCGTCCATCTCTTCCAGTGGGTTTCATTGTCGTGTGCCTGGTCTCAGAGTTTATCTAAAGCAAAGCTTTCCTCTAGAGTTTCCCTGGCAGACAAACCACACTAGCAGTGGGTCTGTGTCCCCAGGAGAACCGTCTTCATGTGTCCCCAGCAGAAACAAATGCACACGTTCCCTTCTGTGGCCCTGCCTGAATTTCACATGACTTCATTTCCCACCCCTGTCACAGGACCCTAATTGAAATTTCCTTTCTCGTTGGAACTCCCCAAATCCTCTGCCATCCTCTTGGTTAAGCAGGGTGGAGGGCTCCTTTCCTTTCCTTCCTTGTAGGGAGGCGGCAGTAAGTAACGGGGGCCAAGGTGGAGATCAAGAGACAGCGTTGCCTTTAAAGATTAGCAAAGAAAAGAAAGGATCCTAATCAAGGATCCTAATCAGAATGTCGTTTTCAAAGCGTTGAAACATGAACTCATTCAAAAATATATTGTGGTCAGATGTCAAAGACTTGCTTAACTTACTGATGAAGGAGTCAGTATCGTGGTAAAGCTGCTTTGAAAAACTGCACTTAGGCTGGGAAGACGGCGCAGTGGGTAAGTTACTTACCATGCGAGTGTGAGGACCTGAGTTAGACTCCCCAGCACCCACATAAATGGCAGCTAGGTGTGGCAGCCTATCTAAAAACACCAGAGCAAGCCAAGCGGTAGTGGTGCACACCTTTAATCCCAGCACTCTGGAGACAGAGCCAGGAGGATCTCTGTGAGTTCGAGGCCAGCCTGGTCTACAGAGTGAGTTCCAAGAAAGGTACCAACTCCACAGAGAAACCCTGTCTCAGAAAAACAAACAAACAAACAAACAAAACAGCAGAGCAAGCTGACTAGCTAGATTAGCAAAATTGTTGAGCTCTAGGTTCACAGAAAGACCCTGCCTCAATATAGAAAGTGGAGAGAGATCAAGGAAGACACCCCAGTTCAACCACTGGCTCCCACACACATGCATACACATATGTATATATTCACGCCCACGCATGTGAACATGCACACCCATGCACTGCAAAAAAGAAAGACATGAGAGTTAAACATAGAATTATCTCAAAAAGGGACTGGAGAGAGATGGCTCAGTGGTTAAGAGCACTCCCATTTCCAGCACCCACAGAGTGGCTCACAGCCATCTGTAACTCCAGTTCCAGGGGTTCAGTGCTCCTTTTGGCATCTGTGGGCACTGCACACAAGTGGTGCACAGATATACATGGAGGTAAAACACCCCTATATTAAAAATCTGCCGGGCGGTGGTGGTGCACGCCTTTAATCCCAGCACTCGGGAGGCAGAGCCAGGCGGATCTCTGTGAGTTCGAGGCCAGCCTGGACTTCTCTTTGAGTTTGAGGCCAGCCTGGACTACCAAGTGAGTCCCAGGAAAGGCACAAAGCTACACAGAGAAACCCTGTCTAGAAAAAAAAAACCAAACAAACAAAAAAAAATCTTTAAAGTTAATTTAGAATTACCACATAACCTGGAAGTTGCACTTGCAGGTACACACACCAAAGAATTAAAAACACTTGAGCAGATAGATACCTGTGCATGAATATTCATTGCAGCAGTGTTCATATGGGAAAGTTCAAAACAACCCAAATGTCCATCGGTATTTGAAGAGATAAAAGAATGTGCTCTATGCATAAAATGGAATATTATTTGGCCATAAAATGAAGTCCTAACACATGCTATAATGTGGATAAGTCTTGACATGATGTTAAGTGAAAGAAGCAAGACACAAAGAACCAACTCTGTGTAATTCCATTTACATGAAGAATCTTGAATAGGCAGATCCATAGGGGAGGAGATTAGAAATTACCTGGGCCTAGGAAAAGGTAAGAATGGGAAATCACTGCTCTTTTAAAAAGCAGATATTTGTTTATTTAGTGTGTGTCTTGTGGGGGGTGCACACATGCATGTATATGTATGTATGTGCACATGTGGAAACCAGAGAACAACCTATGGGGGTCAGTTCTCTTCTCCATTGTGGGTTCTAGGGTCAAATTGAGGTCATTAGGCTTGGAGCAGGAGCCTTAACCACTGAGTAAACTCCCAGGTATGGAAATTGCTGCTTGATAGATACATCATTTCAGTCTGAGATGATAAAACAAGTAGATATAGATAGTGCTGATCATTTTACAGCATTGTGAATATAATTAATAACATTGAATTCTGCACTCGGAAATACTTTAAAAAGAGGGGCTAGAGAGATGGCTCCACAGTTAAGGGGCCGTACTGCTCTTGCAGAGGACCTGAGTTGGTTCCCAGCTCCCACAATGGCCTGTGATTCCAGCTCCAGAGGGATGTGACACCTCTGGCCTCCATGAGCAGCTGCACTCACATGCACAGACCCACACAGACAAATCCCACTTGGTGGTTTGCAACTACCCAGAAATCCAGTTCCAGCGGATCTGATACATGTAGGCAAAACACATTTTTTAAAAAGAAGAAAATGAATACATATAATTATTTTTTTAAAAAAAGCTAGGATGTAGCTAAGTGGTAGAAGTCATGCCTAGTACCTCAAACACAAAATATTTTCAGAAATAGATATGAAAATCTTCAAAAGAAAATTGAGCAGGGCAGTGGTGTTGCACACCTTTAACCCCAGCACTCAGGAGGCAGAGGCAGGTGGAATTCTGTGAGTTCAAGGTTAGCCTGGTCTACAGACTGAGTTCCAGGACAGCCAGAACTGTTTCACAGAGAAATCTTGTCTCAAACAAAACAAAACAACAACAACAAAAAAAAGAAAATTGAAGTAAGATTAAATGGGTTGTTCATGAGGTATTATAACTATAATTTTGGGGACCGCTTTTCCTGATGAACAGAATTAATTTTAGTTGCTATCAGACAAAAGTCATTTGCAGCTTATCATTCTCCCACAAATCAAAGTAGAGCTTCAGAATCTGGGCCTAAAGCAATAATGACTAATAGTCTAGTGTCCTGTGGATGGTGTTCTCATCTTTACCTGAAAGGCTACTCAGTGATCTTTTCTGCCTTGTTCTCAAACTTTACACGGTTTTTACTTCTTTCTCCTTCCTTCCTTCCTTCCTCCTTTCTTTCTTTTTCTTCCTTCCTTCCTTCCTTCCTTCTTTCCTTCTTTCTTTCTTTCTTTCTTTCTTTCTTTCTTTCTTTCTTTCTTTCTTTCTTTCTTTCTTTCTTTCTTTCTTTCTTTCTTCTTTCTCTTTCCTTCCTTCCTTCCTTCCTTCCTTCCTTCCTTCCTTCCTTCCTTCCTTCCTTTCTTCCTTCCTTCCTTCTACTAAGCTCCCCCATATTCCAGGCTAGCCTCCAACTTCATTGGTAGCCAAGGATGACCTTGAACTCTGCAGTGCTGGAATTACAGGTATGCACCAGCACACCCAGTTTGTGGAGTACTAAGGATCCAACCCAAGGCATCCTACGTTCTAGACAGGCACTCTACCAACCAAGCTACATGCATAGCTTACATTGTTTTTCTCAGTACCTTAAATAATGCATGACAAAGAGCAATTCCCATGTGAGTGTCTTCATGAAAGAGCCTTTTGACTTCAGCTTCAAGACTGATTCTCATGGCTATTAGCATCTTGATGACATCTTCTGGTACCATATTTCATATCCATATGTGTCCATACTGAGCATGACAACCAGACTGACTTTTCAAAGTGCTCTTTTCCATATCTACTCAGATTTCCTAGGACAGCTTCCAGAAGCATCTGGACTCTGGCTAGAATTTGGAAAAGTATTCTCAAGTATCCTTTTCCTTGGTATCAGCCAGAATATGTCTCTCGGGCCGTGGCTGAGCCCGTCCTGACTGCATCCCTGCTTACAGATGTTTCCACTGAATGCCCTTGGCTGTCTGGTCTTTCAACCTCCCTGGCCCATGGCAGTGTCTCCTGAATTTCAGTCATCCATGCACAGGAACCACACATTTCATTCACTATCTGTACTGTTTCCTTTTTCTGCTTTTGTCTGTTTTTGTTTTGCTTTTCCCCACCTTGAAATAGCATCTTGCTGTAAAATATCCCTGACTCTTCTAGAGCTCACTATGTAGACCAAACTAGCCTTGAACTCACCACACCCCTGCCCAAGTCTGGAATGATAGCCATGTGCCGTCATTCCCCGCTTATCTCTACTGTTTTCTAACTTCAAAAACACCTCCTTCTTAAAAAATGTTTTAACTTCTCAAAAGTGCGTTAATATGCTGCAGTTAATATGCTAAAGAAAAAGTTCACTAGCACACCGCCAAGACACCTCCATTTCCTGCTTGATTCTTTTCTTTAAATTGTTGTTCTTTGACAATTTCATATGTGTGTAGATACTGAGTTTTGAGCGCTTTCTCTCCCCATTCCCCTCTGCCATTCCCCCACCAGCACTGGGGAAAATGGCAGCTCCACAGGCACTCAGTGAGAAGCAGGGCTTTGTGAACCCTTCCGGACAGCAGGACTGTTTGGAGCCTTTGGCCTCACGTGAAGACGGTGACAGTCTTTGGGTCCTTCTAGCACTCAGCTTCAGGACTTATTGGCTGACTGTTTCTTACACACCCCACCACAGTGTTGATGGGAATTGAACCCAGGCCCTCTGCAAGAGCAGCAGGTGCTCTTAACTGCTGAGCCATCTCTGCAGCCCCAATTTTTGTCCATATTTAAATTGTGTGATTTGGGGGTTTTCTTTTTTATTTTGCTGGTACACTGAGGACATTAACCTCTAGTCGGATACATAGTTTGTGAATATTTTCTCCCACTCTGTGTTTTGCCTCTTTGTGTTACCTACTTTGCTATGCAGATTCTTTTTTATTTGACATAATCTCATTTGCCATACTTTTTTTGAGATTTTATTTATCTTTTTTCTTTTATGTACACGGTCATTTTGCCTGCATGTATGTCTGTGCACCACATGTGTGCAGTGCTGGCAGGGGCCAGAAGAGGGCATTGGATCCCTCTGGGACTGGAGTTACAGATGGATGTTAGCTACCCTGTATTTTATGTGCCTGAGTGTAGCTGAAGTTTTCCTGTGTCCTGCCCAGTCCGTAGATGCTCAGACCCAAGTAAACACACAGAGGCTTATATAAATTAAAACTGTTCAGCCATTAGCTCAGGCTAACTACTCAGTAGTTCTTACATTTAAACTCAGTCCATTTTTGTTAATCTATATGTCGCCACATGTTCCATGTGCCATAACATGCTGCTCTCTGGACGGCAGGCTGGCATCTCCTCACTCAGCCTTCCTCTTCCCAGAATTCTCGTCTGCTTATCCCACTTTACTTCCTGCCTGGTTACTGGCCAATCAGCATTTTATTTATCAACCAATCAGAGCAACACATATTCACAGCATACAAAACATCCCATAGCACCTGCGTGTTTTGCCTGCATGTATATGTATGTGCACCACATGCATGCCTGGTGTCCACAAAGGTCAGAAGAGGGAATAAGATCCCTTGGAGCTGGTGTTATTGATGGTTGTAAACTTCCTTGCTGGGAACTGTACCTGGGTCCTCTGTAAGAACAATCGAGCTCTGAACTGCTGAGCTGTCTCTCCAGCCCCTTCTTTCGAGTCTTGAGCTAAGTTCGAAGCTCAGTTCTTAGGTCAACACACAGCCAGGCTCCCCAACCAGTTCTACTTACTGATGTTTCAAAAGTAAAAGGGGAGCGTTTCTTTCTGCTCGTTGTTTTAGCATGGAAACATGGGAGGGCATCTGCCAGTGTTCCTTCAAATACTCGTGAGTTGGCTCTCCCTCTAATGTTCCTTCAGCCTGAGTTCTAGCCTTTTTCTGGACCATTTCTCCATTTTTCTTAGAGTTGATTGCCAGGGAAGGCTTCTCGCCTTCAGATGTGGGACTCTGGCCTGCTCCCTTCTTGTCAGTAGCAAGGTTTTCTCCATCTAATGCAAAGACATTTACAAGGCTCCTCCAGCGTTCCTGGCTCTGTGAGATAGGCAGCATTATTTCTTCTGCCCAGCAGACTAGGATAGGTAGGTGAGAAAGCCTGCTTAGTCCTTCTTCCAAAGTCCAGAATATTCTGTGGGGTTGTTTATCTGCCCCAACACCCCTTGGTTACATTTGGATACATGGTGACAACCAAGTCACCCTACTCCTAGAAGTGGGCAGTGAACATTCTTATGCATTTATCTGCGCACCCATGTAAGTATTCTCCTACTGTAACTTTATGAAAGTGCAGCTATTAGATCTAATAGGGCATGAGTAATTACATTGGCTAAGCACCAAAATATTGCCCTCAGAAAGGCCCTGGGGGTGCAGCTTGGGGATAGATACTAGCCTACCATGCACAAGGCCCTGAGCTCAATCACCAGTGACAAGATAAAAGGTACACTCTCTCTTTCACACATATTCATGCTACAGAAGCTGTCGTGCGAGTAGACGGTATCAAATACACCATGAATATTCATGATGGCATTGTGCAGTTTTTGTTGGCTTGGTTTTTTTGAGACAAAGTTTCCTTATGTATCACAGACTGGCCTTGAACTCACAGCAATCCTCCTGTCTTAGCCTCTCAAGTGATGGGGTTACTAGTGTGCACCACCATGCCCAGTTATGACAGCATTGGTATTTTTTGTATGTGTGTAATATAGGTATATGTACATGCAGACATATGTGCATGTAATGGTGTGTGTGTGTGTGTGTGTGTGTGTGTGTGTATAGGTGTGTGTGCACAAATACACATGGGGGCCAGAGGTTGATGTTGAATGTTCTCCTCTATTGTTCTCTGCATTATTTTTAAAGACAGGGTATCTTCCTGAGTCTAGAGCTCACCACCTGGCTAGTTCTGGATGGCTAGAAAATTGTGGAGATCTGCCCATCTCCATACCACCTTCCTTCAGCACTGGGAATACAGTCATGCCACTACACCTGGCTTTTTACAGTGGTCCTGGGGGTTCAAACTCAAGACCTTATGCTTTCACAGCAGGTACATTAAGCCAGCTCCCCAGCCCCCAATATTGCTTTTAGAATAAAGAGGGGAGGGAGAGGAGGGGAGGAGAGAGAGAACAGAAGATTAAATAAAATTGGATGTTCCAACAGTGGGATACTACACAGCACCAGCTTGCCTGAACAAGTACAACCTCTATCAGCATGGATATGTCTTCCAAATATGCCATGAAGCAAAGGAAGTAAACTGCAATGGGATATGTACAATTTGAGGTGGTTCAGAATATACAAAGCAACATGGAATAGCTTCTAATTTGTGAGCACACACACACAGAACCTTTTTAAGTATGCGTGGGGGACAGAGACATCCCGTTCAGGATAGCAGTTCCTCTGTGCAGCTGGGGGCTCCAGAAGCTTCAGCTAGGGCCAATGTGGGGAAATGAATTTGTTTCAAATACTTTTGCATGGCTTCAAATAGCTCAGCATCTAAAATGAGAGGACAAGAAAAACAAGGCAGAGGTTGTTTCTGCTGCCCCCCCCTTTTTTTCTTGATTAGGAAACTGAGGCACAGGTTCACCGACATTCGGTACCTTGGGGCAGTAGATAATTTTCACAGGAAGAGGCCTTACTCTGGCTTACTGAGCCTGCTCCCCCAGACACTGGAATAAGCCCTTGGGATGGATGGTTTGGATGACATAATTCTTACCTTGTGGATCTTCCTGATCCACAAGGATGGTGGCTCCTGAGTTTTACCACTGTCACCGTCATACTGGAGCCTGTCAGCCCATCGGGGAGCTCTGAGTATGTTGAGCCAAATGTGAAGAGTGCTTGGGGCAAGTGTTTGATCCAACCTCAGATGTGGCCACACCTTTTGCTGTGAGTTTACCACTGAAGCATGGCACAGTGAAGCAGGAGAATTCCACCAGTTCCTAGGACCAGACTTTGGCCACTATGCCTCTTGCAAGCAGTGTTGCTTAATTAAGTGACAGGATGGAGCCATCAGGCCTTATCAGTACCACTTGGTCTAAAGCAGAAACCAGGATGGGTGGGGAAGGCTGTCTCTCAGTGCTTGGCCCCCGTTACCATGGCCCCTGTTGCCATGGTTCCCAAGCAGCTTCACTTATGATTTCCCTCAACCACTTGCTTATGGCACCCATCAAGCAAGCAGGCCCTAGAAAACTGCTCGTGCAGACCAGGAAGAAAGCCGATAACGGAAAAGGTGAGCGAGTAAGGGAAATAATTAAGCAAACACATAGAAAGTGGAGGTGGACGGAATCTGGTGGGAGGCCCAGAAACAGTCTGTTTTTTTTATTTTTCTAATCTTTTTGAGATGTAATGTGCTGAAGTGGCTGGGTCAGAATTTGCTGAGAAGTTCCCGTTATGTAGCTACCATTGGCACAGGTACAGCAACTCCATGACCTGGATTTCCAAAAAAAAGTCCTAGTTTTAAGGATTCTATTCTCTTTGTCAGACCAAGAATCCTGATTTTTGATTCAGAAAATAAGGTCACTGTAGTTACAGTGGCTCTCCAAGTCATCCAGGAAAGCCTGATTTAGAATCCCTCCACTGCCTGGTTGGCAGGGAGTCCCCACAGGACCGGCCTCCAGGCCCTAAAGGCCTGAGTGAAGTGGCCTCTTATTCAGACAAGAAAGATCAAAATGCTATGACTTCACACCGCTTTCTTGAGCTCTGGAGTTCTCCAAGGAGACAGAGCCGGAGTGGCATGACATTGTGACCCCCTCAGAGCTGGATTTCAGTGCGTGCTGCCTTAACTCTCATCAATGTAGGCAATATTCTGAGCCTTGCTTTCCTCCCTGTAAAATGAGAACAAATAGAGACCGTGTCAGGGTTATTCTGAGCATCAGCTGAGGTATTTGCTACCTTTAAAGGGCAGCGAAAATGTTAGCTGTTAACATTCACTCCTTGAGTCAGGCTCGGAGGCTCATGTCTGTAATCCCTGGACCCAGGGGGCTGAAGCAGGAGGATTGCCAAGAGTTCAAATCTAGGCTAAGCTCTATAGTGAGTTCCAAGTGATATAGTGAGCTGCAGAGTGATACCTTGTCTCCAAAAGAAAAAAAAAAACTCACTCCATTTAACAAATAAAATTTAACAAATAAATGTGTTCTCTATGCTAGGCAGGAGGCCAAGCCTGGGGACATGAACGTGAGCAAAAATCAGACAAGGTCCTTGCTGGTATGACAATTTCGAATCAGAGGGGTAGGCAGACTTTGGTCAAAAACTCACCTCATGCAAAGTCCAAGCAGAAGAGAAATATGGCAGAAAAATGTGGAACTCTCTATATAGGTTTAAAGATCCTGCCTACCTCTGCCTATAGAGTGCTGAAATTAAAGGTGTGCACCACCATGGTCAGCCTGAATGTTTTTGTGTTTATTTTATTCTCGATTTTTCGGTTAGCGTACGAAGAAGTTGTTAGGTTGTGAAATGCTCGTATGTGTCATTCATTATACTTTGTTCTCAGTCACTCCCTTCCCCAGTGCCCCCCCCCCATGTCTCCTGCATGTCTCCCTCTGGCTAGTTCCCTAAATTGACTGTTTTTGCTGGGGGCATGGCTAGTGTGAGTGGAGTGCTGGCTTCCTATAAACAAGCAGACAAACAAATGATTGCAGCTGCTGGGTAGAATCAGAAGGCAGGAAGAGAGGGCTTTGGGGACTTGTGCCCATGATGGCAGCTTACACCAAGTGATGGCAGTGCCATTGTGAGAAGTCATCAGATAGGTGTGGATTTTAGAAACAAGAATCAATGGAACTGAGGGACGGACGGATTGATTGAGGGGGTGTGAGGAACAGACAGTAGGTATCTTGACTGACTGTTACATGCATGACTTGGGTCGCGTGGAGTGGCAGCCAGTCCCAGAGCTGCTGAGGGTTTGTTTAAGGTTCTATATCCCTTGTGTAGAGCAGTGTGATGGCCCAAGTCCTTCAGTCCAGAAATCAGTTGCTAGACTGCATCGTCAATGACCAGTTAGCATTTTAAAGATTCGCCTTTGTGAAGAATACTAAAGCCACACAGCCACGGCTTTGTGGTGGATGCAGATTTCCCTTTAAAGGTAAATCCTTCGCTTCCAAGGTTTGAATGGAATATTACTTTAAAAATAGCATAGTTTTCATTCAAGGAGGCTGTGGAAAACATTCTTTAGTCTACGATCTCCTGGGGGCCAGTATATGTTCTTTGAATTGGATTCCTTTCAAACCTTTAGCCCGGGAGCTTTTGTTCTGAGAGACCAGAAGACAAGAGGGTCTGAAAGGGGAAGAGATGGTGAGGGCCAAGGACAAACTGGAGTCTCCTAACTGCAGGTGAGCATGCATTTGAGTTCCCAAGGGGACGTCCTACAAATGCTTTATTGTCACATTTGCAAGCTTCTGCTCCTCACTGTGTAGCTCCTTAAACCTTTCTTTTAAGCAGGGAGTGAGTGGGGTCCGAATAGGCACCCAAGGCCCCTTTATTTGCAAGAGTTTGTTTCATGTGCATTGAGAATGAATGCAATAAAAAAGGTGCTATTTTCCCACACCACTTGTCCCCCACTCTCGTCAAGGGGGCTTTCATTTCTCAATTCGTGCAGGCCCACCCTTCAGAAGCTTATTATCTGCTGACAATTGATGGGGATCTCTTGTCTTTTCTTCCTCTCTCAATTAGACTCTAAGGACTGAGATTCCCATCTGCCTCTGAGCAAACAAATCTCTTGTTACACCTACTTCCCAGGAGCTGGAGAGCTTTCCTCCTTTCTCCAACCTCTATAGCTCTCCTTTTCAGAATGCCTGGCCCTCTTAGCGATTTTTAACTGCAGGTGGCAATTAAATTGGTTTCCCAAAGTTGGACCAAGCCATCTTGCCCCCTGCATTTACCCCTTCCCAGGCAACCCTTGAACCAGAAAAGGAAAAAAAAAAATCATTTTCTGGCCTGCTATTTTTCTCTCCCTGAGCAGGGCCTATGTAAATATAAATGTGACACAGTCACTAGGCAGGACGCTTTTTCCCTAGCTAGGTCTCGCCGTCCGCCGTACATTGGGCTGGCTATGGTATCGACAAGGGCACGGTGCCCTGCCTCAACCCTTCTAGCATAGAGGTAGCTGGACATGCCAGAGGCCCCACCTGAGTGGAGCCAGGGGCCAACAAAAGGGAAACGGCTCTCCACTCACAGTCCTCGTAGGTTTTGAAAGTGGAAGAGAAGAAGAAAAAGGACAGAGAAGGAGGAATGAGAAAGAAGAAAGGAAGAGGGCTGTTTACCAGCGCACAAATAGAAAGAGCTCTGAAAATAGAGTCTGGTTGATTTTTCCTTTAATAGTCTGATTATAGAAACTATTCTAGTACATTATCTTAATGGATGAAATAATAATGTATTTTATCTATTTTTGTTCCTGTAGTTTGCACTGGGAAGCCCTCCCATTTGTTAACATTTCAAATAGTACTGGAAGATCTCAAAGGAAAAGGACAGGTCACAGTTGTTCCCCCCACACACACACTCTCACATCCTCCACACACTCCCCGGAGGCCAGCAACGGGAACAGTAACTTGTGTGGCATTACAGACCTGTTCCCTACACGTATAATCCTGTGTGTGCTTTGCATGGTCGAAGATGGCATTATACTACTGGCCCGTCCCTTGTCCCCGCTTCTTTGTGTCTTGTTGTTCAGGGTGTTGTTTCTGGAAATGCTGGGGTTACAGATGGACACTCCCACACCCTCTACTTGCTCCTCCCCCACTTTGTGGTACTAAGGGCTGAACCGAGGGCCTCACATATGCTAGGCGAGCACTGTGCACTCTACTGCTAAGGTATATCCCCAGCCCTCTATTTTTTGAGACAGAATGTCACTGAGTTACCCAACTGGTCTTGAATTCACTCTGTAGCTCAGGCTAGCCTGGAATTTTTTTTGATCCTCTTCAGCTTCCTGAGTAGCTAAGATTAGAGGCATGCACCACCATGCCATATCTTGCTCTCCCTCCCCCGACTCCACCTCAACCCCTGCTCTTTAATTTACTATTACCTTTGACATCTTCCTACTTCCTCCTCTTTATTTATTTCTTTTTCTGTGCTAGGGACCCAGGGCCTTGCATGTGCTAGGCAAGTGCTCTGCCGCTGACCTATAACCCAAGCCCTCATCCCATTGTGTGGATGCAGTATGAAGTATGGAACCATCCCATGTTGATGGGCATTTACTTAAAACAGAAGCTCCAGTGCCGTTCTAACCAAGAGAAATATTATGTGAACCACAAAAACAAGCCACATGGAACGTGGGATTTTCCAGTGATACTCCCATATTATACATACAGACGTGATATGCCACCTTTATTAAACCTGGAATACGCTTGTGCACAGGAGTTCCCTTTAGATGATCTCTTTTCTTCCATCCATCTACTTAGCGGTCTTGGCGGTGGTAGTGTCTGTTTCCAGTAATCATATTTCAGAAGTGAAAAGACCAGAGGCATAGCTCAGCAGTGGAGCCCTTGACCAATATGTGTGAAGCCCTGAGTTCTCCCCCTAGCACCATATAAAGTAAGAGGTGAGATTAATTTTAATGATTGCATTTTATTTAATCCAATAGATAAAAAAATAGGATCATATGCAATCAATATTGAGATTGTTAAGACATTGTACATTCTTAGTTGGATTTTGAAATCTAGTATATATTTTATAATTCCATCCATTTTCAAATGCTTAAGAGGTACATGTGGCTGGTGACAATGGTAATAGACAGTGCAGATGGAGCAGGCAGGGAAATCTCAAATGTCTCCTGAGCTGTGAGCCTCTGTGGTCCTCAGGAATGGATTAGGAAGTTAGATGCTGCCGGCCAGCGGGGGTGGCGCACACCTTTAATCCCAGCACTTGGGAGGCAGAGGCAGGAGGATCACTGTGAGTTCGAGGCCAGCCTGGTCTACAGGGTGAGTTCCAGGACACCCACCAAAACTACACAGAGAAACCCTGTCTCGAAAATACCAAAAAATAAAAAAATAAAAAAAAAAATTTAAAAAAAAAAGGAAGTTAGATGCTGTGACTTCTGGGCCCTCACTGGCCTCGAGTGAGCAAAGGTGCCCCAACCGAAAGGGTCCTCCTCTTCTCCATGAGCTCCAGTTCTGGGGGCCAGAGATGAGAAAAGGGCCTGCTAGCCTGGGGTGTTCTGAGGCCCCACACAGCTTCCCCTTTCTCCACCTTCAGAGGCGTCTCCCCTCACAGCTTCTTACAAGTTTCATTGTATTCAAGACCCGGTGTCGGTTTCCTTTTTTCAAAAGCGGAGTTGTGTGGCAACAGGGCTTTGAGGAAAGCCCTGGCTCTGAGGTCAGGGAGGGTGTGGTGGGAGGAACCCACATTGTGGCTTACTCAACTGTGAGATCTTAACTCGGGTGGCCCACAGCGACTGTGGTCCTGTGCAGCAGCAGTGACAGCCATGGCATCACAGCCTGGAGCATGGACTGGTGAGCAGGGGCACAGTTGCTGACTGTAAAGGGATGTGAGCTTGGGCTTTTGATACCTGATGGATGCTGGCAACGTGGAAGGAGACTACTAGTATCTGGAGACCCCCAGGAGATAGGACATCCAGCTTTGGCCCAGTCTGAGGCCACCAGGTCAGTTTTAGGAAGCATTTGGACTCTAGTAGCTTTGAGGACTGGCCCCCCTCCCCTGAGGTTGACAAGATGCTGAGAAATGGAATTATCCCTTGATACTTTCCCTGGGCAAAGGCGGTGGCCTGGTGCCCAGTGCTTGGTGATTTCCGAGCCTGCCCTCCCTAACTGGCCAGCTACCAGAACAGAGCCTGGGGCTAGCCAAGGTTCAGAGCAGCTTTGTTGCAGGAGAAAAGAATTTCCTGCCGTGGCAGCCTGGAAGGGAGCTCTCGGCCACCAGCACCGCCTGCAGTTTCCCCATGGCCTCCGAAGTGCCTAGGGTGGAGTACCAACATGCTTCTTTCATCCTCGCCGCCCCCCTTTGCCAGCTCTGCAGCCAGAGACTCTCAGTGGCAGCAGGCCCCTGAAGAGCCAGCCAGCAAGCTAGCTTCTTTCTTTCTGCCTGATCGTGCAAGCTGTAGCCTCCCAGCAAACCAAGCTGGGCTGGTAAAACGGGGCAATTTCACAGAAACTCAAAATGCAGCCATGATAGCGTGCTGGTTCCCAATATTCCTGCCCCTTCACCAGCTGGCCAAGACCCAGAAACCCTGTGGTACACACCTCCGTCCCAAATGTCTGTAGCACAGAGGCCGGTGGAGAGCCTGTCATGTCTGTGGGGAACTGCCCAGTAGTTGCCTCAGATGGATGGGCACATCCATGGATACGGATACATGCTTCCTTGATGTCCCATGGCCTGGATATCATTTTGGTTGTACCTCTCACTCTCAAAGTCCCCAAACTTAAACTTGTTATGTAGACACCTGGGCACCCACTAATCTCCTCCATTGAGAAAAGGTCCCAAAGTAAAACCAACGGGGGACTCCTGAGAGTAGGCTCAGAAAACAGTCTTGTGGCCCCGTATCTCCCCATATTATTACTTTGAGGCTCTTCTAGGCTGGAACACCCTACTTGAGAATCAAGAGCATGAGGGATGGCATTCAGCACACTTAGCTCAAGTCTTCAGCCTGTTGTCTCCTATATATTCTTAGCCAAAAGTCTTTTCATTTCCCCTCTGTAAAATGGGGTGAAAACACCTATCCAGGAGCGCAGTGAGAAACAAATCAGAACATGGAATAGATTGAATCCTATGAAATAGCCTAGAGCAATTTTCTGTGGTTCCATATAATATATAAAAAATTGCTTTATAAAGAAGAAAACACTATAATAAATAGTCCTAAATAAGTATTTTTATTCTTAAGAGATATAATTTCAAAGTCACAGAATATTGCTTTTTGAAGAAGCAACTAATCCTTTTTTTCATCAGCGTTACTCATCATACTGACAGAAGCCCCTTCTCTACGAACACGGGGGTGTGGGCATGCTCTGAAGCATTTGAGCTGGAGAAGAGGGGACCAGGTATTTT
The DNA here is from genome assembly GCF_049852395.1 of Peromyscus maniculatus bairdii. Classification (NCBI taxonomy): domain Eukaryota; kingdom Metazoa; phylum Chordata; class Mammalia; order Rodentia; family Cricetidae; genus Peromyscus; species Peromyscus maniculatus. The sequence continues at coordinate 83,668,945 of NC_134875.1, read as the reverse complement.
TTCAGAGAGCAGCCTGGTTCATGGCTCACTCCTGATAACTCCTGCCTATGGACAATTCTTTCATGAAAGCATCCTCTTGCTCTGGCTGCAGGTGCAATTTGGAGGCTACCAAAGACAGGCTTTTCCTCCCGTGGTGCAGAACAAGGGTCCCAAGTACCAGGGACTTGGAGGAAACCGAAAGGGGAGGTCTGCTAACCTTGCCCTCCCTGATGAAGACCATCAGGCCTAGGTAGAGCCTCTTGAGTTTTTGTGGTCCTGACAAAACATGCATTTGAACTCCAGTGGGTGAAGCCAGGGCGAGCCCTCTCTTACCATCTGTGACTCAGTCCCAGTGCAAGCTGTAAAGAGGACCTACCTTTCAGGCCAGAGGGGACTGGGAGGGGCCTTGAGAAGTGTGTTGGCTCTGCCCCAAATGCCAGCACCCAAACAAGGACCACTGAGGCACTAAGCATGCTTCTTCAGGGTGTCTGCTCAGTGCTTCCTACAGAGGGCATAATCATCAGTTCGTTCCTCATTGTCCAGGACTGTCCTGTGCTCTGCAGGACATTTTGTGCGTGATAGCAAGAGAAGGATGGAAAGCACCCTGGAAGCCTGAGAGTCTCATGGTCGCTGGCCAGAGCAATGGCCTCCCCAGAGTTCCCGATGGCATCTTAGAATGACTGCTTCAACTAGGTGCTCTATAACCAGCCTGGTGGCCATGACCAATCCTGGGAACTTGGTGCCTGGATACTCTTCTTTCAAAACTACTTTTTAGCGATTATTCATTCTATGTGTACGGAATTTTGCCTGCATGTATGTATGCATCCCATGTGTGCCTGCCCTCTAAGGTTAGAAGAGGATATCAGAATCTCTGAAACTGATGAGTTACAGATGGTAGTAAGCCACCGTGTGGGCACTGGGAACTGAACTCTGGTCCTCTACAAGAGCAACGAGCCATCTCTTCAGCCCCATGGGGCTTTCTTGATTGAGCCAAAGGAGGCAAGTAAATAAACTTAAGCAAGACCAGAACCAGAGAGTAAGAAGGCTAATGAAGCCAGGGGATGGGGCCGCACGCCTTTAATCCCAGCACTTGGAGGCAGAGGCTGGTGGATCTCTGAGTTCGAGGCCAGCCTGATCTCCAGGACACACAGGTCTCCAGGGCTACACAGAGAAACAGCGTCTCGGGAGGGAGGGAAGGGCAATGAAGATACACCCTGGAAACCGCCCAAGGAGGCTCTGTGCTGAGCAGGCAATGAGCTGTGCTGCTCTGGGCTCTGAGCCCTGGCAGCCTGTGGCAGAATGCCTACATGGAGGGGGCACTTCCACCAAGATGGACATGAGCTGCATGACCTCTGTTCAAGGAAGTCCTAATATCCAATCAGAGCTATGATTAGAGTCCCTGCAGCACAGATGCGCTCAGCCAGATGACCACAAACCTCTAATTGGAATGCAGCCTGTTTCCCAAGCAGTGCATTATAGTAGCATTAGCAGTACCCACGACTTGGTCTCTAAAGAAACCACAGCCATGTTTCTGTGTCACTGAAGCTGCTGCAGATACCATGAAAATTTCTTCCACTCAATGACTATGTCACAATCATGGCCGTTACCAGAGCCTCAGCTGAACCCTGTTCCTTAATGTGTTAATAATGAAGCACGGGTTACCCGCCACAAATTAAAAATCTATATGGATAACTTTAAATCCAGCTGACTTCCTTTGCAATCAATCCTGTGTGTGTTATTTTATGCTTGTGAAAACATTCTGAAGAAAATATCTAGAGATACTGTCAGATTCCCAAAGGAACCCAAGTCATAAAAATATTAAGAAATGAGTGCTGAAGAGATGGTCCAGAGGTTAAAAGCACTGGCTGCTCTTCCAGAGGACCTGGGTTTGATTCCCAGCACCCACATGGCAGATCACAACTGTCTGTAATTCCAGTTCCAAGAGGATCTGATGGACTCCACTGGCCTCCTCAAGAACCAGGCTCATACATGATATACACGCAGGCAGAACACCCATACACATAAAGTTTTTTTCCATTAAAAATAAGGACTGGAGAGATGGCTCAGGAGTAAAGAGTATTGACTGCTATTCTGGAGGACCCAGGTTCAATTCCCAGCACCCATATGACCACTAACAACCATCTATAATAATTTCAATTCCAGGGCATCCAACACCCTCTTCTGACTTCCATGGGTACCAGGCATGCACATGGGGTATACACATATACACGGGCAAAACCTCCACATGCATAAAATTTTAAAAAATTAAAAATATTAAGAAACTGTATCAGGGGCTTAGCAGGCAACCAACTGATGGGGGTCAGTGGGGATGGCCTCGACTGCGAAGATAGGGGTGGCCCTTGGATTGTGTAGGCGCCAAGGGGATACTGAAGGTTCTGAGCAAGAGGCTGCGTAGAACGATTCTGGAGTCTCTCCCCAGTGTGGAACTGCAGACGTGCAGCAGCGTTAACAACAGACACTTAGCAGGAGTGGAGTAGGCCAGCGAAAGAGGGTTCTGCCTCCAGTATGTTCAATTTGAGACAAAACTCTTAGATATGCAGGTGAAGATGTCTCTCGGGCTCTGAGAAATGCAGGTGGGCAGACTGGGAGTGCAGCCATGGCAACAGGAAGATTCGGGAGGCATCCTTCATTTGAGATGATCAAGGAAGCCGTGGAGTAATTGAAGTCACTAACGGAGAAAGGACAGTGAGAGAAACGAGGCCAAGACAAGGGACTGGCTTCTCCAGGGAACAGCTTTCCAAACAGATTTGTATGCAGGAGGCGTGCTGGTGACTGATGGCTTTTTGAAGCGGGAGGGAATTGGGAGAATTGTTTGTTTTTGTTTGGTTTTGTTTGGAGAAACAGTCTTACTATGTAGCTCAGATTGGCCTTGAACTCACAGAAATCTCCCAACTCGACCTCTTTTCCAACCTGCTGGGGACTAGAACAGTCCCTTTAGTGACTGACAGTGATAGGAGTCAGAGACAAGAGTTGAACTCTTTCATACTTGCATGAGAGACCTTGGTCTAGCCTGTGGTCCCAACAGAAACCAGGCAGCTAGGCCTCTCCTTTATTCCCTTGACAAGGTATTGTCTAGACTCTGGGTGCAGACAAGGGAGTTACCTTGGACAGACTCAAACGTGAGCTGTCTATCAGCACTGCCAGCTTAGGGATGTGCGCCTTGGTTCTGAACCAGGTCCAGGCAGCCGCTCAAGGTCTATTGTCTGCGTGCTGGAGAAAAGGCAACCTTCCTACACTGGCCTCTGGGTGAGCCTCGTGTGGGCTCCCAGAGCGGTCATTGGAATTGTAGGACCAAGGAGCTGATCCGATAAGGAATTGGAGTCCTTAGTAACTGTAATTCTGGGTCCTTAGTATTTCCTCCAACTGCTCCCATTTAGAGCTGTTCTAGACAGCATGAGGTTCAGGAAGTTGGAGGGAATGGAGCCATCCTTAGCACACTTTGTACTGAAGAGGTTACCAAGTTAAGCAAGTCAATGCCACAGAAGCGGGTTCTGTGGTCTCCGTGCCCCCTTCCTTCCTTCTGGGGTGACCCATATCTCAAAGAGAGGGTGTCACCACATTGAGGTTACATCCCTGTTCTAAGGCCTGTGGGTTGCCTGGGAAACCTGATATTGTTAGAGCCGCTAAGGGGAAAAAAAAACGTTGAGCTTCATTTTAAAAGACAGAAATCAGAAAAGTTGGCTTTTGATTTTGACTTTCATGTTCTCATACCAACTGACAAGGCACAAATTCTTCCCAACACTTGAAATTTAGAGTAGCTGTAGGAAACTTGCAAGAACACACACAGAGAGAGAGAGAGAGAGAGAGAGAGAGAGAGAGAGAGAGAGAGAGAGAGAGAGAGTTCAGCATTTGAAAATTGATAGGCTAAAAGATCAAGTGTAACCTGGCAATTTTCTCTCATTCTATACAGCCTTTAAATGATTTAAGGGTCAGGATTTGGGGCACAAACCTATAATTCTGGTAGTTGGGAGGCTGAGGTAGAAGGATCTCAAGTTCAAGGGCAGCCTAGACTACATCGTGAGAGTAAGCCCTCCTCCGCCACACCCACACAAAATTAATATCTGAAGTGGAGGTGGGCCTCACGTGTGCAAGGCCTTGGATTTTATTCCCAGCACCAAAATAATCTGGTTGCCAATGTACTTGTTTTTTTTTCTTTTTTGAGTCACTCTGTAGCCCAGGCTGGCCTTGAACTCATATCAACCCTTCTGCCTCAGCCTCCTGAGTGCTGGGATTGAAGCTATGAGCCAACACATTAGGCTAGTAATGCACTTTAAAAAAAAAAAATTTAAGATGTGGCTGTAATGGCAACATCAGCTAGAATTGAGGAGTGCTGCCCCCTTCTGGGTGGGTAGGTGGTGTGTCCCCCCCCCCCCCCCCCGCCCCAGGTAGCTTCAGGTCCCATTCAGCAGGCATCTCTCCTTATTGCTGTCTGCCTGAGGCCTGTCAGCTAAGGTGCCCAGGAGCCCTAGACTTGGCCGAGTTGCTCGCCAGGGCTGTGATGCCAACCTGCTGCTGGGTGTTGGAGGGAGTGTGGGATGGGGAAAGGCAGTCTGGAGCAAAGGAAGGTTTAGGCACAGGAGAATGAGGCTTCTAAGGAAGAGAGACTGAAGGAAGGTGGAGGCCAGATCTAGGGGACTTGCCTGCTGGAGTGAGGAGCTCTGGGCCCCGGTAGTTTTGAGGCAAAAGGGTGAACTGATCTGTGTGTCTAGAAGATGAGCATGGAGGCGCCATGCGGGCTGGACCACAAGCAAGCAAGATGCGATCCAAGGAGGAAGAGCTACAGGTAGGACATTCTCGCCGTTGTTTGGGTGAGAAGAGATGTGGCTTTGATTTGGGGAGGTGTCAGGGGGTAGAGGAAGGAAGGGATAGAGGACTTAGGAATCACACTGATTGGTCTCGGTGACTCCTCAAAGTCAGAGGGGAAATCTGCACGCTCTGGTACATGGATGTTCTCTGTGATCCCAGCCACAGATTAGCTGTTGTGTTTTCTGTGACACTGGCAGCACTTGCCCATCCCTTAACTCACCAAAGATCCCCCATCCACTGTCTGGCCAGCAGGCGCCTTCCTACTCCTTTAGCACCAACAAAGGGAAACGCAGTCTTCACACCTACCCTGGGAAGTAGATTCCCAGACACCCCTTCAGATAGCTTTGGCTAACACAATACTTGATGCCTTAGTCTCCATCCTTACCGTGTGAGGAAACTGAGGCCCGTAGGGTCAATGTGATTTTCCCAGGGTCGCGTAGCTCGTAAGTGACAGCGCAACGATTTGAACCTGTGAAGTGTGCTGTAGAACAGAGGGGCTGCCCAGCACCTAGTCCCTGTTGACTAGTCTATGCCAACTGTAGCAGGCTAGTGGCACATGCAGGCCCCACGCGGACTGCTTCCACACCCTGGAGTCTGCTGGCAGCCCTGCGAGTTCAGGGGACCTCCCCACAACAAGGTAGGAGGAGAGACACCCTGAGCGCAGGTCATCCGCCGTGCAGGCCACGAAGCAGCCAGTTCGCTCCTGTTGATCTCCTTCCTGGCCCGAATCAGCCCTCCTAGGAGCTTTCAGTTGTACCAGGCATCAAATCTAAGTTCCTGACCAATGGCCTACAAGACCTTGTGGTAATATGGCTCTTGACCACATCAGCAATGTCTTTATTTAAAAAATAAACAAACAAACAAACAAACAAAAAATAACCTCTACTCAGCCACACCCCAAAGATACATTGGCCCTTCCAGTCATTATTTCCCACTCCAGGCCTTTGTACTTGCATGTCCCTCGCCAGGCATGCCCTTTTTCCCTTTTCTCCTCTTTTGTGTGGCCGCCTTCTTGTTGTGCTATGTATTTCCTTTGCTTAAGTGTGAACTCCGTCCTCTTCACTGTTCCATTCCCCCAGTGTCTATGTGCCCAAGGAGAAGGAGTTCTCATTATCATGGCACCAACTGTGTCTTAGGCCCTTTACAAATACCCTTTTAATCTTTGAAAACACTCCTACAAATTAGCTGTGATTATTTCCATTATGTAGATAGGACATGGAGGTGATGTGATTTAGGCTGGCTCCCCTGTAACACATCACTCCAAAGTATGCATTCAAACGTGGTCTTTTTTTAAAGTTTTTTTTTTTTTTAAGATTTATTTATTTATGTGCGTGAGTGTATTGCACCAAGTGTGTTCCTGGTACGCATGGAGTCAGAAGAGGGCATCAGATCCCCTGGAACTGGAGTTACAGATGGTTGTGAGCATCATGTGGGTGCTGGGAACTGAACCCAGATCCTCTGCAAGAGCAGCCAGTGCTTTTAATTACTGACCCATCTCTCCAGCCCCATTAAGTGGGGTCTTAATTGAGAAGATTCTGGACTCTTTCTTCCCCATGCCATGTCAGTTGACTGACTCGAACTTTCTCAGGAAAGAACTGAAGCAATTCTGGTGATCACTAGCTGGAGCTGTTTAACCACCATGGTTATAGCACAATTTCATTTTTGTTATTAAAGACCCTAGAAGGACCTCAGAAAGCAAAACAGAATTCCCCATTCACTCAAGTGAAAAGTAGCCCCACTCAAGTGGGAAATGCCGCTGAAAGCCATAGGACTAAGCATCCTCTGGAGGATGCCAGGAATAGAGAGAGGGGTAAGATGCTTCCCGCTGGCCGTGAAATGCTTTCTCTTCCAACTTATAATTTGCCTAGCTCCTTGTACCTCAAATTAAGATATGAGAACTTGGAGAGCCAGGCGGATCTCTGTGAGTTCGAGGCCAGCCTGGACTACAGAGTGAGTTCCAGGAAAGGTACAAAGCTACACAGAGAAACCCTGTCTCGAAAAACCAAACAAACAAAAAAAAAAGAAAAGATATGAGAACTTGGGAGGGCATGCAGAATGCAAAATCTGTCTGCCCTTTCGCTCCTGCTGCTTCCCAGCCCGCATTTCAGTGAGCTCCCGGGGGATTTGGTGATTCCTAAGCACAGAACGTTTTGAGAAGCAGTGTCCTAGAAGGGCAGCCTCTGAGTACTGGACAGGGGTTCCCCAAGGGCAGGGAGGAATCTTGACATGGAATGCCAGGACCTCTGTGCAGGCCTGATCCCAACTAGCTCCTCAGTATTGCTTGCTGAATCTGGCCACCCATAGCCAGCCACAGATGGAATAATTCACTGTGCACACTCGGCACCTCTGCCCCTTTCCGTCCCCCCTCCTGGCCTGTGAGCCCATGAGGGAGATCCAGCAATATGGCATTTGTATATGTAAGCCCCAGACCTCAGAAAGAACTTGAGCGGGCTTGTGCCTCCCCTTTTCTTTCTTTACACCCCGAAAGGCCCAAGAAGGAACTTCTAAGGTATCTACGCTGTTGCTCTCCTTGTCACAGCCTCCTCAGCTTACCTGGCCACGGAGGTCTCTATGCCACTTCTCAGATGCCCCCTGGAAATTCCAGTCCTTCCCAAGGTGTTGCCAAGTGCTGGCTACCAAGCCCTCAATGCACACAGAACCAAAATAAACCCCCGTTGATATGGAAACGGGTCAAATTATTTTAAGAAAAAAAATTACTCCTTCATTAAGTCGTGTTGTTATAGAAACCAGAATTAGGAAAGTAACTTGGCCGTGGAGGTTAGGTGCAATGTTTGGGGACAGGGGGGGTTTCCAAACAGTGAAAAACAATTTGTGGCATGTTTCCCTGGCCTTTGTCTCTAGGCCAGGAATGAGGGTAAAGGTCATTTTAGAAATCCCACTGCCCCATCTGCATAGGTCACTCGGCAAGGCCTTGCCAGTGGAATGCACCAAGGCATGAAGCATTATGTAAGCTGAAGCTAATTGAGGGGTGTCCAGCACCACCCAGTATGCAAATTACCACTTCCACTCAGCAGCAAAGTGAGTGTCCCAACTTACTGGAACTAAAAGAAGGCAGCTAGATCTGAAAAATTAGCAATACCTGTTCTTTATTGTCTTTTTTTTTTTTTAAGACAGGGTTTCTCTGTGTAGCCTTGGCTGTCCTGGAACTCGCTGTGTAGACCAGGCTGGCCTCGAACTCACCAGAGATCCACCTGCCTCTGCTTCCCTGCTGGGAATAGGTATTTGCCACCACACTGACCATAAATGTAATTTAAAAAAAAAAATTTAAGGAAGTCCTAGCTGAACCTGATGTAGTGGTACATGGCTATAATCCCAGCACTCAGGAGGCTGAGGCAGAAGGATGATCTGTGAGTTGTGAGCTAGCCTAGACTACAGAGTGAGCCCCTGTCTCAGTTTCAAACAATAAGGAAGTGTTTTTTTTAATGACTGGGAATGTAATTTGGTGTTAGAGTGCTTGCCTAACACATGCCAGGCCCTGGGCTCCATCCCTAACATCACTATTCTGAAAAATTGAAACCTTATCTGTCTTTTCACAAGGCTTTTAAACTTTTCATTTACGTGTATATGTGTATATATAATGATATACATACATATATATAGTAAGAAAATGCGTGACCAAAAGATTCTCAAAAAGAGCTTTTAAAATTCATTTTAGCCAATAAATAAAAACATAAAAATTAACATGTATCCATGGGGTAATGTTTCCATGAATGTGTATATCAGTCAGACTAACAATCAGCTCTTCAATTGCATATCTTGAAACTGTATCTGCTTTTGCTGAATGGGTTGGGAAATTAACTGCTAGAGGGACCTGAATTTCAACGTGGATCTATTGTTTACCAACTGTGACCTGAGCAATTTATAGCACCTCTCTCGGTCTCATTTTTACAATGAAAATGTGTTGTGGGAATTAGAGATAATGTATGCACAGGGCTTGTCTTGTGCCTGACATATAATAGAGACCCAATAAATGCTTTTGAAGACTTGCCCAGGGAGCTTTTAAAAACAGTTCATGTTGAACCCAACTCAGAGCAAATAAGTCAAATGTGAGGTTCAGAATGGGTACTTGGATGTCCCCGGGTGGTTCTAAAGCTCAGGCAGGGTTGGAAACCTGTACCTTCAGGCAGGTGTATGCCCACTCTGGCCTCCTATTTGGGCAGAAAGATAACCAAGCTTATAGAGGAAACAGTACTGAATACTCAAGCATATGTAAGCCAGCACATGGGTATTTACCACCGGATCGTACTGTAGGGTTCCAGAAATGATGACTATGGCTTCTTCCCCTCAGGAGGGTCTTAGGCAGTAGAGAGGACAAAGGTCAGCAAGCAACCGCAGTGCTGATGACCAAGACCGCAGCCAGGGTGCTGGGTGTGTGACTGGGATGTAAACTCCATGAAAAGCTAACTGGCAGGATTCCAGGACTAAGCGTGGTGGGGCATACCGTCATCTCATTGCTAGGGAGGCTGCAGGCAAGATCAAGGGGGGTGAGGGCTAGCCTGGGCTATATAGCAAGACTCCTTCTTGAGAAGGGGGGGGGATTGTAGCAGCCATTTCATGGTAGCATTTTAGTAGCAGGGAGGGGCCTCAAGGACTCTGACCAGTCAGGCTATCTTCCTCAGAAGGAGGAGTGGGTATTTACAAAAACAGCTCAAGTGGAATCCAGGCATTTGTTCATCCACCATGCATTTGCTGAGCATCTATTATGTGCCTCAGACTATGGATACGCTGGCAACCAAGACAGACAAGCCCCCTGGCCTCAGGGTAAGGCAAGCAGTTTAATAATGAAATCAATAAACACGAAAAGTTTTAAATGGTGGGAAGTGCTGTCGAGAAAAGTGTGGCTAGAGTGATTAAGACGGGGAACCCCATAGCAAAATCACAGAAAGCCTTCCTGAGGGCATATGTGAGCACATTCAAATGGTGTTTCCAGCCAAGTGAATAGCCATGCAAAGTTTTAACACTGGAATTGGCCTGGCATATTGGAGGGGCAGCAAGAAGGCCTCTGGGATGAGAAATGTACAAGCACAGAGAGTGGTGAGCAGTGAAGCCAGATTGCGGGCAGGGAGCAGAGGCAAGCTCATGCAGAGCCGGGATCATCCCGAGAACTAGCATTTTAGCAGAGTGTGATAAGAAACGGGGAGGGGAGCCATGGGATGTGATTTACCTTTTTCTTTACTAACAGCTTGAAATAGGTTTCACTTGCCAGACAACTCACCTGCCTAAGGCATGCAATCCAATGGTTCTTAGTATATTCTTCCCAGATACATGCGTCTGTCACCTCATTTGAGATGAAGATTTTATTATCCCCCAAAGGACATATTTCACTCGTGAGCAGCCACTTCCCACTTCTACCAATCCTTCCACCCACCCCTGCCTTAAGGCAAGCACCCATTTATTTCCTGTCTCTATGGATTTGCCTATTCTGGACACTTCATATAAACAGAATCACACAATCTGGGGCCCTTTGCGACTGACTTCTGCTACTTAGCATGTTTTCAAGGTTTCCATATGTTATACCATAGAGCAGCACTTAGTTCTTTTCGTGGCTGAATAAGATCCCACTGTTTTTCTTTCTCTATTAACATTTGGTGAATATTTGGGTGGTGTATTAGTTACTTTCCTATTGCTATGATAAAACACCATGACCAAGGCAACTTATAGAAGAGTTGATTTGGACTTAATGGTTCCAGAGGATTAGAGTCGATGATGTTGAGTGGAGGTAGCAGGTGTGTGTCTTTAAACTCTCAAAGCCTGCCTCCAGTGACATACTTCCTCTAGCAAGGCCACCCCTCCTACACCTCTCAGTGTCATCCATTGGGGACCAAGTATTCCAATGCCTGAGACTACGGGGGACATCTCATTCACACCACAACAGGAGGTTTATTAGTTTTTGCCTCTCATACACAACGTCGCTCCAAACACTCGCCAGGTTTTCCTATCTTTTGGGTAGACACTTTTGGTAGGTTGCTGGGTCATATGGCAATTCCATGTGTAAGCTCTCTGTTTAGTCATTTGAGGAGTTACCAGGCTGTTTCCCATCGTGGCTGCACCATTTACCTCGCCAACACACGTTATCTGCTGATTCCTGTTGCTGGCCATCCAAAGGCTAGCAAGTGCTTGCCATTGTGGTCCATTTGTGTTTCCCTGTGAGTTTGGGCTTCTTGTCATGTGTTTACTGGTCATTTGAGATAAGGTTTCGCTTTGTTGCCCATGGCGGCCTGGTACTCCCTATATACACCCAGGCTGGCCTCAAGCTCATGATCCTCCTGTCCCTGCAACCCAAGTACTGGGATTACAGAGTTGCATCACCATGTCCAGCTGTTACTTCCTGTATTATTATTATTTTTTTTTTATTTTATTTTATGTTTATGGGTGTTTTGCCTGCCTCTGTGTCTGTGTACCACATGAATCTGGTGTCAGAAGAGGGCATAGGTGCTGGGAATTGAACCCGGGTCCTCTGGAAGAGCAACCAATGCTCTTAACTGCTGAGCCATCTCTCCAGCCTTTCCTTTTTATTATAGAATTGTCAAAATATACAGTACTCTAGACACAAATTCCTTATCAAATACATGATTGGCAAATATTTCATCATTGTTTGAGTTACCCTTTAATTTTCTTTCTTTCCCACTTTCTAATTATTAAGAATTTCATACGTACATATAATTCATTTTGATCAAATCCAACCCCCATTTCCCTTCCAATTCCTCCCCTACCCCTCCACCGCTTTTCCCTCCCATCTTTATGTGCCCTATTTTAAATCCACTGAATCCACTTAGTGCTGCCAGTATGGATGTGGGTGTAGGAGCGTCCACTGGATGATGGGCAGCCTATCGGGGGCTGCATCTAAAGTACACTGACTGTCCTTCCAGGAGCAGCCATCAGTTACCTGTAGCTCCTCAACCAGGGGTGGGACTTCCTGAGCCCCTCCTTGCCCGTCTGTGCTGGAATTTCCGCCCCCTTGACCACGTGCCAGTCTTTTCCCTGAAGTCGCAGCCACTGCGAGCCGAGCCGTTTCATTGTCTTGGTGGTGAACTTTGCAATTCAAAAGTCTGTAACCTCGATGAAGTCCACTTTACCTAGTTCCTCTTGTGTTGCTCGTGTTTGCTTTTGGTGTCATACCGAATGATGCACGGCCTCATCCCTGAGTGAATTTCAAGAGGAAAATTTCTTGGATTGCTGCGCAAGGAACAGATAGGAGGCAGAGCTACAAGGGACCATATAAGGGACGGCAGCAGAGAGGGACCTTTGTCCACAGCTTTCTGACTCCTGTGAGACTCCAGGCGTAGCCTTAGGTTCCTGGCTGAGGGTGGAGCACTGAACCCTTTGAGGTGATCTGGACCCAGGCACACTGGGGGGCCAGCCTCATTTGCTTGTGCTACTTTTATATCCATGGCGCTTCCTGCTTCTTTCCTGCTTTCAACCCTGTTGGGCAACTCAGACATTTGAAAAGGTACAGGCTCAGGGCCAGGTCAGAAGGTAATCTGGGTGGTCTCCAGTGGCTAGGGAGGAGCCTCTGTCATGGTCATTCAGTGTAGGACCCAAGGAGAGCCTTTCCTCTTTCTGGACTTCAGTTTCCACATTGGATGCATGTGTGAGCTGTATGAGGTCTCTGACTTGTTGTTTGAATCTAAGATAGTCTTACAATTAAAAAAAAAAACCTATAGCCAGATATATTGGGGTGAAAGCTGAAAGATCAGAGAAGCAGAGTAAGCCACAGCCAACCTCACCTCGCCAACTCCTCAACTGATCCTGTTTCCACAAATCCTCAGACTGAAAGCCTGTGAGTCCTCACCTGAAAGGGTCTCAGCTGACTGCTTTAGTTCCTGTTTCCTCACCCCTTATACCTTTCTCCGCCCTGCTGTCACTTCCTGGGATTAAAGGCCTGTGTGCTTCCCAGTACTGGGATTAAAGGTGTGTGCCACCACTGCGTGGCTGTTTCCCTTGTGGCCTTGAACTTGCAGAGACCCAGACAGATCTCTGCCTCCCAAGTGATAGGATTAAAGGTGTGTGACACCACCGCCTGACCTCTGTGTCTAGTCTAGTGGCTGGCTCTGTCCTCCAATCCCCAGGCAAGTTTAGTAGGGTACACGATACATCACTACACTGACTTCGCACAGGCTTCTCAGTTCTCATGAGGTAACTAAGCAATAAATATTTATCATGGTAGCAAGGGCGAGCCTACGCAAGCCACAGAGTGATGTTTACAGTATGCTCACCACATCTTGGTTTGACACAGGAGAACTTCCAGAAAGATACACCCAAGGTATGTATCAGCAGCGCTTGTCTCTCGTGTCAGATCAGGATTTTCCTCGTTCAGTCTGTTTGCTTTGATCTCTAACTGTGACAAGCTGGTTTTGAAAGAAATAGACAAAGAAAAGCATGACAGATAAGTTTAAAGTTGACAATTTTTTTTTTCGAGACAGGGTTTCTCTGTGTAGCAAAGTTGACAAATTTTTAAGGAGCGAAGTTGTCTGGAAACTGTTAGCAGGCAAAGGCAGTGGGAAGGTGGCAGAGGGCCCCTCAGCCGTCAGTGGCAGAGATCTCACCCCCACGAACCTCCCTCCCTGCCACGTCAGCTCTGAGGCTGCCATTAGTACAGGAGGGCCGGGCTGTTGGGGAAGCTCTTGGGATTGTGGTCTGTGGAAAGCGGGTGTGCCAAGGGGGCTACTGTAAACCCAGTGCTGTGAGAACAAGGCCCTCTCCGACACCCTGCCAAGGCCAGGGGAAGCTCTGGAACGGAGCTGGATGCTCTGAGGCACCCTAAGTTGGGATGAGGTTGCTTGCCGCTGGAGAAGGCGATGTGACAATTAGACAAAGCAACCCTCAAAGCAGGTAGAGAATGAAATGCCTTCTTTGGGCAACTCCACCGTTGGCAGAGTAATCATTTATCCCTCAGGTAAGGTCTGCGCAGCTTTTCGAAGCACCCACTGCCTAGCAGAGGTGACCTCCATGAAGGCATCACTTGCTTTTCCTCCTTCTTCCTCTCCTCCCTTCCTTCTTTCCTTTCTTGCGAATGTGTGTGCTGAGGATTGAACCTAGGTCTTCACGCATACTAGGAACGCTCCCTCCTACTAAGCTGCAACCACACCTAAGGGCTTTTGAAAAAAATAGAAAAAAAAAAAAACATTGTTTAACTCAGAGTCCTGACTGCATCTACCACTCTGAGCACTGGCCCCTCTTCAGACACATGTCCTTAGGCAGCGGTTTTTGCCGGTCTGCATGGCTTCCCAGGATCCAGGCACCACCTTGGACTCTATGATCCTTTAACTTCTCTGGAAGTTACCAATGAGGAAACCTAAGCTCAGGGAGTTCCCACAGCTAGGTTAGGTAGAAGCAGTCTCAAAGCTAGATATGTCCAATTCCAAGGCACCACCCTCTTTCTAGAAACATAACTGCCCAAACTTGCCAACCATTTGTTGCTTGGGCAGACGGACAAATCTCCCTCAGGTTAGCGCTGAGCCAGTTGGTAACCCGTGTTCACCAATCAGTGCTTGCTGAGCTGGGCTCTGTCAGCGGGCCCCAAAGCTGATCTCGACTTGGTAAAGCCCTTACTTTTCTACAAGACGGTTCCCTTTGTAATGACAGCTCTTTTTCCTACCACGGAACAAGCCTGCATTTCCTCAAGTTTGGGGGGCAGAGGAAGCTGCAGGCAGTCCAGCTGAGTTAATCTTGAGTTAATCTTATTTGCCTGTGAGATCAATTGGCTGCGGGCACCAGGCAAGTGACAGCATGGGCATTAATTCAGCAGCAGTTGGAGCAGCCTCACAGCCAGGGACTGATTTATCAATCCCTTTAATGGATGGGATCACATTTAGCTAATTGTGTCTGAAGGCGGCACGAACGAGATGACCTCCTTGTGATATGGGTCTCCTGAAAGGATGAAGGAATGAGAGGAGAGGGTGGGTAGCTAGTTATGCCACCCTCCTGGCCACTCCTGTTTGAGTTCCAGGTATCCCTGAGCGATGTGTTACTGTCCAAGGCATCATAGTGTGGGGCAAGTGGTTCTCATAGTCCTTGCACCCACAGCATCGACATCCCTTGGGAACCTGTTAGGCACGCAGATGTCTGGGTCCCAGTCCTCAGCTGGAGTATCTGGAAGTGCTAAATAATAAATAAATAGCTAAATATTCTGTGTTCTCATTTCCCCGAGGAGTTGTGAACACTGACTCGGGTGCTAGGCAGCCTGGATTATAGCTGTATGACCCTGGACAAGCTCTCTGACCTCAGTGTCTCAATTTCTTCATCTGTAACATGAGGGAAAAATAATAGCATGTGCTTCACAGGATTCTTGTGAAGATTAAGTTTGTGCCTAGAGCACTGTCTGGTACATATATATGCCTTCAGCAGGATGGTGATGCTAAGGGGACCATAAAGTTCCTGTGATTTGCTGAGTAAAATTCTATCATTATTGTAATGGTGTTTGTGTGTGTGTGTGTGTGTGTGTGTGTGTGTGTGTGTGTGTGTGTGTGTGTGTGCAGCGTATGTACAAGGTGAACATGAGTGGTTTCTTTCTACCATTACAAACTTTTAAAATATGTTTAGAGATAATATATCTTTAGACTCTGATGAGTATACCCTGGTGAAGTAGAGAAGCATAATACTTCATAATGGGCAGAGTGGAAGTCAAGACTACTGTAGAGGACTTGGAGTGGTGTGACTTCTATACAGGGATCTCATCCTCACCTAAGGGCAGGAGAGTGGCTCTGTGCTCCTCAGGTGATATTGTAGTAGAATGGAATTCAAGGTTCCAGAAGTTTAGAAGCAGAAAGGCGTGAACAAGTATCTATCTGTTGCACCAAAGGAAGCTTAACCCCAGTCCTGAGAGTGGCTGGTCCAGGAAGTTCAGCTGGGAATGGATGTGAGGCTAAGGGCTGGACACAGTAGAGAGGGAGAGAGAGTCCGTCTAAGATGCAGGGAGGTCTTGGAAGCTGTCCGAGTTCATTGATTGCTGTGGAGATGTCTGAATTACCTGAGAAAGCCCAAGTAAATTTCAATTTTCAAAGCTGGTCAGTGGACTCTCTCCTCATTGCCAACTCCATTTCCACAAGTTCCAGCATCCTGATTGGGCTGTGAAATCTGATCTAGGGCCGAGAAAGTTGATTGCAAGACCAAGATCCGGCTTGGGTGATTGGGGTGGGGGTGTATGGGGGTGAGCTTGAAGCTCCAGCCACGCTGCTTCCTGCCCCAACTGTCAATTTTAAGCTATGCTCCCCAGAATACAGACACTAATAAGAGTTTAGCATGGTGTTTGCCTCTAAAGTATATTTCTTTGCATTCCAAGAAACACTTGAATTCTTAGTGGGCCCAGTGCCTGCTAATATATGGTCACTGTCTGGGCTCTACTGCAATGCATGGGGATTTTGCAGCTTGTCACCTAGTTCCCCAGTCACATTTTCCCACCTTGTCTTGATGCTTCAGTATGGTTTTGTGGCACACTTCTGCTTTATAAGGCTTTTTTGGTTGTGTTTGTTTTGTTTCAGAACAGCTTTCTTGAGACAAAGCGTGTATACACCATATAATCCACCCTTTTCCAGTTGTGCGATTCAGTAGGCTTTATACTACACTAAAGGAACTTCAGAGAATATGAGCCATCACCATTATCAATTTTAGAGCATCACCCTAATGTGCCCATTACCAGTCTCTCACCATTTCCTCCCAAGCCTCTCTCCAGCCTTAGGCAAGCATTGATATATTTTCTGATTTTGTGAATTTGCCTGTTCTGGATGTCATAAAATAGGCTCATTCACTCTGTGGCCTTTTGCAGCCGGCTTCTTTTACATAGCTTGGTGTTTTCAGGGTCTATCCATAGTGAAGAATGTATCAGTACCTCATTCATTTTTGTCGATGGAGAACTTTTTATTGTATGATTGATTGGTTTACCTACTCGACAGTTGATGAACATCTGTATTGTTCTACTTTGGGGTCAGAGTAAATAGTTCACCTAGGAGCATCCATGTTTAAGATTTTATGTGGGCATATATTTTCATTTTTCTTGGGTATATTACTAGGAGCAAAAGTATTGTATCATGTGGTAACTCTGTTTAACATTTTGGAAGACTCTTGTCCAAAGTAGATTCATCAGCAATGTGTAAGGGTACTGGTTTCTCCACATCCTAACTAACATGTATCTGATTATATTATCATCATCATCGTTGTTGTTGTTGTTATAGCTATCCTAGTGGATGCGAAGTAGTATTTTTTTATTTGTTTCCCTAATGATTGTGTGTTGAACATCTTCTCATGTTTATTGGCTGTTTGTGTATCTTGTTTGGAGAAATATCTTTTAAGATCCCTTGCCAATTTTTGATCTGAATTATTTATTTCATTGATTTATGAGAGACACTTATACATTTTAGATGCAAGTCTCTTAACATATACATAGCTTGCAAATATGCTCTCAGATGCTGTAGGGTGTCTTTTTACTTTCCGCATGGAATTATTTATAACAAAAAGTTTTAAACTTCGATGAAGTCCAATTTGTCTGTATTTTTTCCTTCATTGTCATATCTAAGAAGCCGTGATCTAATCCAGGGTCTCCAAGATTGATACCTAAGTTTTGTAGTTTTAGCTGCTTTGTATAGGTCTTTGATATACTTGGATTTACTTCTGTGTGTACATAAGAATGGATTCCAGTTCCACGTTTTTGCGTTCACCTAGCCAGTTGCCTCAACACCACTTGGTGAAAAGACTTTCCCATTGAATGGAAATGGCACCTGTGCCAAAAGTCAGTTGGTAATAGATGAGTAGGCTTGTCTCTGGACTCTCGATTCCATTATATTGTTTTATATATTTAATTTGAAGTCTGATAATTAAGATTTTAATTATAAAAAACTTGTATAAAGTTTTAAAATCAGCAAATAAGTCCTCCAACTTTGTTCTTTTTCAAGTTTTAGCAATTTGGGGCCACCTGAATTTCCATGTAGACTTTAGGATCCTTCTGTCAATTTTCTACAAAGAAAAGTGTTATAAGAATTGTGTTGTGTCTGTATACCAATATGGGTAGTATTTTAATAATATTAATAATTAATAATATTAAGTATTCTGATCCGTAATCATGGCATATCTTTCTGCTTGCTTTCAAAACTGTCTTTTCCATGTTTGTAGTTTTCAACATACAAATTTTGCACCTCTTTTGTTAACTTTGTTTCTATGTGTTTTATTGTTTTTGGAGAGGAGGTGTTGGTACTACAGATTGAACCTAGGGTCTTATGCATGCTGATGAAGTGCCCTACCACTGAGCAATATTCTCACCCCTCTGTTTTTCCTTTAATTCTCTGTAGACCAGGCTGGTCTTGAAGTCATAAAGATCTGCCTGCTCTGCCTCCTGAGTGCTGGGATAAAAGGTATGCACCACCATGCCCAGCTTTATTTTAATTTTTTTAAAGGAAAAGTCTTATGTATCTTAGGCTAGACTCGAACTCACTGTGTAGTCAAGGATGAACTTGAATTTCTGATCATTCTACCTCCACGTCTCTAGAGTTGGGAAGACTGATGTGTGGCACCAAGCTGCTTTGCTTCAGAGCTGGAGACCGAAGCCAGGGCTTCATGCATGCTAAGCAGGCACTCTATCAGCTGAGCCACATCCCCAGCATCTCCCCAGCCCTCTTCTGGTGCTTTTATTTTGAGATAGCATCTCACTAAATTCTACAGGCTGGGCTTGACCTCATTCTGTAGCCCAGGCAGGCCTTGAACCTGAGACCCTTCTGCTTTAGCCCCCTCAGTAGCTGGGGTTGCAGGCTTGAAACAGAGATCCATCTGCCTCTGCCTCTGGGGTGCTGACGTTAAAGGTGTGTGCCACCACCACCCGGTTAGGCCCAGGTTCTTTATTCTTTTAAAAAATATATTTACAGCTAGGCATGGTGGTGCACACCTTTAATCCTAACACTTGGGAGACAGAGACAGGTGGATCTCTGAGTTCCAGGCCAGCCTGGTCTACAGAGTGAGTTCCAGGAGAGCCAGGGCTACACAGAGAAACCCTGCCTCAACACCCGCACCTGTGTGAGTGAGTGGGGGGGGAGATAGTGGGGGGTGGAGAGGGTAGGTAGGTATATGCATATTGTGGTGCACATGTGGAGTTCAGAGGAGTCAGTTCTCTCCTTTCATCTTGTTTCTGTTGCTGAACAGCAAATTCCAAGGTAACTAGCCCACAAGTTTCTAGGTGATTCTCCTGTCTCTGCCTCCCGCATCTCTGTAGGAGTACTCTGACTTTATAGATGTTGACCACCACACCTGCTTTTTACATGTATTCCAGGCATGGAAGTCAGGTCATCAGGCTCATAGGCTTTTACCCATCACGTCATCCTAGCCCACATTGCTTTCTTTTTCTTTTTCCATGATGATGTTGTAAGTAGAATTGGTTTCTTCTTTTTTGACTAGTGTTCAGCATTGGATATCAAATGAACCTTGTATGTACCAGACAGGAGCTCTCCCATTGAGCTACAGACCTAAGTCTTTTTTCAGAGTTTTTATTTGGAGGCATGGTCTCATGAAGTTGCCCAGGCTAGCTACAGACTTGATATCTTCCTGTGAATGCCTTTTGAATAGCTAGGATTATAGACTTACACTATCACTCCTGATTTATTTTCTTATTTCATTTCAGATTTGTATTACAAGTATATAATATTACATTTTTATATGATTCATAGGCTACAATCTTATCAAACACTTTTTTTTATAGATTTCTAGTGGATTTCTTAGACTCTTTCATGTATGAGATCATGCCATCTTTGAAATTTAGTTTACTTCTTCCTTTCCAATCTTTATGTATTTTATTTAATTTTTAAGTTTAATCATTCTGGTTACAACCTGTATGTATTAGTTACTTTTCTGATGTTATGATAAAATACCATGATCAAAAGCAGCTCAAAGAAGAAAGGATTTATTTTAGCTTATAGTTCCAGAGGGATAAAGTCCATAATAGTGGGGAAGGCATGGCAACAGAAACAGGAAGCAGAGAGATTACATTTCATCTGTATAAAGAAAGCAGACAGCTGGAACAGGAAGTGGGGTGAAGCCATAAAACCCTCAAAGCCCACCCCCAGTGATGCAAAAGGTTCCATAAGTTCCCCAAACAGCATCACCAACTGGGGACCAAGTGTTCAAGTACATGAGTCTGTGAGGAGAATCTCAATACTAAACGTAAGTAGTAAAGAATAGACACCCTGCTCTTGTTTCTGATCTTAGAGGGATGTATTCAGTGTTTCGACACATTGAAAGTGATGTTATTGTGAGTTTCTTTTACATGCCTTTTGTCTATTCTTAGTTTGTTTGCATGCTTTTATCATGAAAGGATATTGAATTTTTTTAATATCAAAACATTTTTTGTGCCTTTTTATTGTTCGAATTTTAGATGGTCTTTTAATAAAAAACCCAGAGCTAGATATCAGGGTGAAAGCTGAAAGATCAGAGAAGCAGAGCAGCCAGCCACTAGTTCTTACCACTATGAAATCCTCAACCTAAAGAGAGTGAGTTCCTGTTTCCTCACGCCTTATATACCTTTCTCGGCCCTGCCATATTACTTCCTGGGATTAAAGGCATGTGTGCTTCCTAAGCAAAGGCATGGGATCTCAAGTGCTGGGATTAAAGGTATGTGTCACCACTGCCTGACCTCTATGTCTAATACAATGGCTGGCTCTGTCCTCTGATCTTCAGTCAAGTTTATTAGGATACATAATACATCACCATACCTTCTAAGATTGATCATGATTTTGTTTTTCATTCTATCAATATGATGCATTACACTGATTTTCAGATGTTAAAACAATCATTTTTAGGATAAATTCTACTTGGTAGTGGTATATGATTCCTTTCATATATTACTGGATTTGGTGTGCTAATATTTCATTGAGACTTTTTGCATTCATATTGATAAGAGATGATGGTCTGTACTTATGTTGTTTATTGTTGGTATTAGTGTCAGAGTAGTACTGGCCTAATGGAATAAGCTGAAAAGTGTTACATTCTCATCAATATTTTGAAAAAGTTTATAAAGAATTGGTGTTTTCTTTAAATATTTGGTAGTCTTCACCAGTGAATCCATATGTTTCTGGCCTTTTCTTCTTTAAAAAATTCCATTTTGTGTATATATACTACATTTTATTTATCCATTCATTTTTTAAAGATTTATTTAATTGTATTTTATGTGTATGAATGCCTTTCCTGCATGTAAGTATGTCTGTGCACCACATGCATGCAGTGTTCATGAAAGCCAGAAGAGGGTGTTAGATTCCCTGGACCTAAGCTGCCATGTGAGTGCCAGGAACTGAACCTGGGTCCTCTACAAGAGCAACAATAAGCCATCTTCCCAGCTCCCTGGGCTTTTCTTTGTAGGTAACTGTAACACAAATTCTAATAGATCTTATTAATAAAAACCCAGCGCCGAATATCAGGGGGAAAGCTGAAAGATCAGAGAAGCAGAGCAGCCAGCCACTAGTTCTTACCTCACCAACTCCTCAACCTGAAAGAGCTCCAGCCAAAAGGGCTTCT
The DNA here is from genome assembly GCF_049852395.1 of Peromyscus maniculatus bairdii. Classification (NCBI taxonomy): domain Eukaryota; kingdom Metazoa; phylum Chordata; class Mammalia; order Rodentia; family Cricetidae; genus Peromyscus; species Peromyscus maniculatus. Next base: position 83,647,633 of record NC_134875.1, on the reverse strand, counting down.
AGGTGAAAGGGATGCTTCTGCTGAAAAGTCTTCTAGTTCTGTCTCCTTGCACCTTATATAACTTTGTCCTTCCACAATATCACTTCCTGTCTTAACCTCTCTAGTGTGAGATTAAAGGCATCTGTGTGCTTCCTAGTACTGGGATCAAAGGAGTGTGCCACCACTGCCTAGCTGTTTTCTCTCCTAGACTGAGTCAATTTCATGTAGTCCAGGGTGGCTTTGAACTCACAGAGATCCAGATGGATCTCTGCCTCCCGAGTGCTAGGATTAAAGGTGTGTGCTACCACTGCCTGGCCTTTATGTTTAATCTAGTGGCTTGTTCTGTTCTCTGATCTTCAGTCAAAGTTTAATAGAGTACATAGTATATCACCACAGGTAACTTAGTCTCTTTAGTTATTATAAGATTATTTGAAGTTTCTATTACTTTAGTCACTTTTAAATTTTTTTTTATTTTTCAGTACTGTGTGTGTGTGTAAGTGCAGACATGAGCATGCCACAGAACATGTGTGTCTTAGTCACTGTTCTATTGCTATAAAGAGACAGCATGACCAAGATTATAAAAGAAAGCATTTAATTGGAGGCTTGCTTACAGTTTCAGAGGATTGGTCCATTGTCATCACAGCGAGGAGCACAGCAGCACATATGGCTCTGGAGCAGTAGCTGAGAGCTTTGCATCCTAATCTGGAGGCGGCAGAGAGAAAGATGGAGACAGACAGACTGGACCTAACATGGGCTTTTGAAACCTCATAGTTCACCCCCAGTGACACACTTTCTCCAACAGGACCACACCTCCTGATCTTTTCAAACAGTTCCACTCCTTGATGACTAAGGATTCAAGTACATGAGCCTATGCAGGCCATTCTTATTCAAATCACTACAAGATGTGGAGGTCAGAGGACAACTTTCTAGAGTCAATTCTCTCCTTCTACCATGGCCTCCAGGGATAAAAGTCAGGTCATCAGCTTTGCACAGCAAACACTTTTATCTGCTGGAACATATTGGTGGCCTCATCTTCAGGCATTTTTGACAGTTTGTGTCTTTCTAGGAATTTAGTATTTCATCTAGTTTGTCTTTTTGGCATACAACTGTTCACAGATTCTTCCTGCCTATTCCTTTTGCTTCTATAAGGCCAATTGTAATAATATCCCCATGTTTACTTCTGAAGTTTAGTTACTGAGAGCCTTCTGTCTCTTATTCTTGGTCAGTCTAACCAAGAGTTTGTGAAACCCCATTTGGCCTCCTTCTGCCTGTGTTTGAACATCTAAGAATGCATATGCATGTCCTTTACAGGCAAGAAAGTAAGTCTCCTCATTCCTGCTTATGTAGCTTTCAGCCTGAACCCCAAGGAACTTTTCTGTTCCTTGTGCTAACGGAGGCAGATTATTCTGAACTAGTGTCTTTAGTAACAGTGGTTATGGTGCACAGGGCTGTCACAGTCCTACCTCTCACTGTGGGAATGAAGCTGCAGCTTTTTAGTACATGGCCCTCAGCCAGAGTGGCTCATTTCTGAGTAAGTATGAGGGCCTGGAACAGAGCCTAAGGCACCAGGTTCTAACAGCAGGGACTCTCAAGCAAAGCCTGGTAGATAGGCCCTGGCCTTGATCATATGGAGCACCGTCTACATTGTGTCCTGAATGGGAGCTGAGGCAAGGAAGGCGTCCTACTGTTCTGACCATACGTCTTCTTGGTCACAGTGCCCAGTACTGTGCTGTCCTGGTTGGCAGGGACTCAGATGACAGGTGGGGGACTCGGGAAGGCAGGAAAAGGCATTTGAGACACAGGGCAATGGCTGATTCTGACTGATGCTCTAGGGTGACTGACCCAGTTGGTAATTTTCCCCCTTTTCTCTGCATGTCCCAAGTCTGGCCCAGGTCCTAGGGTAAAGCATTCATGAGTTCAGAAAATGTGGTTAGAGTTGATAACATGTCTACTTCTAGATTATTTCCAGACTATTGAAACATCTGTGTCTCCTGCAAGCAGGTCTTCATTTTAAGACAAAGCAAACACCACCATTTCCTTGGTGAGAAAATGAAAAAAAGAAAGAAAAAAAAAAGAATCAACTCTCTGGGATGGGTGTGTGGTGAGCTAGAAACCCAAAGCAACTGTGACGGGTCGGGCAGCAGCCCCACCCCGGGCTGCTGACTCAGGACCAAGAGGAAGAGGGAGCTGCCAGACTTCATGATTTCTGTAAACAGTTCTTGAAAGAGAAACCACACACTTGTCCCTCTGCCAACCGCAGCTTGTCCCCACAGCTGACAGGGCAGCCATTGTCTTTCCTCTGATACCCTCTGGCAGGCAGGACTCTTTAATGTTAACTCCATGGATCTCTAGTGAGTCTACAGCTAGAATTTAGGAGATCTGAGAACTGGGGTAGAAAAACAATTTGATCTTCTCTCCCCTAACCATGAACAGAATGTTAGCATTTCCTCGAAGTATGAATGTAGGCAACAAGAATATTAACTGAATCCGGATTTTCTCACCAACAGAAATCACAACTGTCTTCATATCATGATACAGTTGTTACATCTCCGAAATCACCAGACTCTAATCTCTAGACTTGCCACTAAGCCCTATGATTAATCTGTTATTAGAGATAGAACTGGATCACAAAATGATGAAAAAAAATGACGGTCTCATATGATTGATCTCCTTTGTCATACTGCATGTTTTATTTCATTTTATGCATGCAAGGCAAGGAAGAATGTTTCTTAAAACTGGAAATTTTGGAAAAGGATCCAGGTTTGCTGAACTGCCAGAGGAGTCCACATGTGACTTGGGAAAGCTTAAGACCCACCCTAGATCTTAGAGCAACTCTGCTCCGTGGGCCTACTTTTGTTGTTTTGTTTTCGTGTTTGTGGGCTTTCACCTGTTTGTTTACAAGAGGGCGGTCTCACTATATAGCCAAGGCTGGCCTTGAACTCGAGGTCCTCCTGCCTCAGTTTACCAGGTGCTTGGATTAAAGGCATGAGCCGCCATGCCTGAGTCCTGATGTGTCATTGTTTTGATTTTCTTGAGACAGGGCCCTACTAGGTAGCCAAATCTGGCCTAGAATTTGCCATCCACCTGCCTCGGGGCTGGGATTACAGGTGTGTGTCACCATGCCCAGCTCTCTGGGGCTTCATTTCTGAACCACACAACTTTGCCTATCTGCAGGCTAATGTTGGACACTGGTCAGCTTCACCTCTGTGCCTTGTGTCTTAATTTACCGAAGCAGGGCCAGTGGCACTGCTCATAGGAATATTGTAATGATTAATACATGTAAAGCATTTGGGCTTGACTCACGGTCAGTGCTAACTAGGTATTGGCTATTATCATCATCCCTGGTTCCTATCAATGAGCTCATTAATATGTTCTATTATTACCTCCATTTTTAGAAAAAAGAAAGCAAGACTTAGAGAAACACAGTGATCAACTCAAGGGTGTGCATCGCAAGAACGGCAGAGGCCGAGTTCAAAGCTAAGTCTGTAAGCCCAGTGGAGGCCGCTCTTCACTACAGAGTGAGAGGAGGTCATGGCCCTCAGAGAGATGATGGACATTGCCAAGGAGCTCAGCTGAGGAGGAACAGCTGGCTGCCTGGCAGTCTGAAGAAGCTAGTCTTTGCCCCCTGTCCTCAATATACCAATTAAAGAAAGAAGAAATAATGAAAACCAGATAAAAGTGGTTTTCAGTGTGGCCACAGTGAGAAGAGGAACAGCGAGTCCAAGTCCATATTTGGGGCTACAGACGTGGGAAGTCGTCACTGACCCATTACAGTCTGGGCTCTGGTCTGTCCTGCAGCTTGGTCTGATAAGTTGTCAGAACTCTTCCTGGGAGGCAGGTTCTTGCTCTGGCTGCCACCAGGGCTTCAGCCCTTCCCTTCTGGGATTCCTGGGAAATTTTGAATTCTTTGGGGTTCATTGTTTCAGAAGTCTGATGGCAGAAGGGAGGGGCATGGGTTTCTCATTAGAATAGCCCCTCTCCTGCTTACATGGTTCCAGTCCCTGTTGTCTCCCCTCCAGCTTTTTATAGGGACCTCCCAGCTTCATGGGCACAACAGCAGCCATGCCTAAGGGGCCAGCCCTCCTTCCAAAGGCTCCTCCCAATGCAGCATCCGTCTTCCCGGGGGGAAAAACCCACGCTCTCACGCTGCTCCGGCCCTGCAGCAATAAGCTCATGCTGCAACCAGAATACCCTTGTTCGGAACTGGAGCTCCAGGCTCATGGTTCAGCAAGGAGGAACTGAGAAGGGCAGGGCTGTTTGGGAGCAGAGGTGATTTCATGAAGTCATCTTGGAGCTGAGCAGATTGCCGCTGGAGTGGAGCCAAGAACGCTTGTAAATCCTACACCGTTCCCCTTCCCCTTTTTCCTTTTCCTCCATCCCTCTTTCCTTCCCTTCCCTCATTCCTCAGAAGGTTCTCCTTAGAGTGTGCAGGTTGGTCCTGAACTCTTGGACTCAATCCTCCAGCCTCAGCCTCCCGTATAATTAAGACTGTAGGGTCATGCCATTGCATCCAGAATGTGTATGAGTTTTTAAAGCAGAAGAATGGGATGGTCAAAGGCCTAGAGGCATGAAAGGGTGTGTAAGGAGAAGAAGGAAGTGATTCGACATGTCTGGAGATAGGACAGACCAGAAGGAAGGAATACGGCTGGGCAGATGAGTGGGCATGCCTACCTTATGACCAGACAGAGAATGTCATAACGTCAGAATCAGGGCCAGGAGTCCTCCTCTCCAGAAGGAGAGTCATTGAGGATAAGATTTGTAAGTTCAAAACAGCACGTGTGTCCGTGCACATGTGCATGTGCACGCACGCGCACACGCACACAATCCCTAACACCACCTCAGATACATGGAAAGTGGGTTGATTAGTAGGAGCAGAAATTAGGGGCTGGTTAAACCAGCAAGGAGCTACAGTGGTCCAGGGAAGAGATGAGAGACTCAGCTGAGGGGATGGAGGGTCTGGACTGGCTAGGTTGTCTGGCTTAGTCCGTTCCCCAGCCAGGTTTCGTTTGTGTGCGCAAAGTGGGGAGAAAGGGATTGCGAGGGAACTAGCCCTCCTTGTTTTGGCTACGTGTGGGTCCTGTGAGCTAAGCCCCTCCCCAGCACCTCACACATTCCATTTTAACCTTTCTCATATTAACATCCAGGGCCCCACTTCCCAGTCCCCACCCTACCCCCACCCCTCCCCATTAGGAGGGTTGCTGAAGCAAGAGGCCCCTCTTCTCCATCTGTGTGTGGCAGGCAGGAAGAGGAGGGGGTGCAGGGAACAGGTCAGGGCCTGCTCGCTGTCAGAGGAAATAGCCACCCTTTTAAGCCTTTAAGAAACTGTTTTCTTCCAAGTAGATCCCCTGTTACCAAGGCAACTTGAGAACTCTAGGCTTTGTGTTTCTGCCCGGGGTCCCTGGGGAGAGATGGCCCGCTGAGCTTTCCCTAGTCTGGGCAAGATGCAGGACATACTAGCTGGAGGTCCTTGTGTAGGGGGGAATTTCTCACCTCATTCCTTGGGTGCTTATCCCCAGGAGGCGCCTACGCCATCTCTTCCTAGCCTCATAAGGCAGTTTTGGCCATGGAGGGCACAGGCTTCACATCAATAGGCCCAGCTTCTCCAAAACAAATGCCTGCACCCATCCTATGGACCATCCCTCTTAGAAGCTGAGGCAGGCATCGTCGTCGTCGTCGTCGTCGTCGTCGTCGTCGTCGTCGTCGTCGGGGGAGGGATGAGCTTACACCAGACTATGGTATCTGCTGAGGAATCATTGTTACATACATTTCTCAATCGTGTACTATATATTAGAACTATATATATTAGTATCTCCGGCCTGGTCCCTGCTTTGGGAGCTGTATGGGAAGGCTGGGAGGAAACTGGCCAGGAAATGTCATCTGGGCTACTTAGTCCCCACAGCTAGATTGGCATTAGAATCGCCTAGGAAGCTTTTCAGAAATGGGGACCACAGAGATTGATTCTATCGGTGGTAGAGATTAAGAACACAGGTTCTGGATGTCACACTGTTGGGGTGACCCTGAGCCGATTGTGTGAACTTTCAGATCTGTTTCCTCACAAAAAGACCATTTAAAGGTCAGACTGAGTAAACAATGAAGAGCCAAGCCAGTATCCCAGGCAGCAGACTCTTCTCCGTCTTCCTCCATCTCTTGGGAAGAGGGTTTGGGGAAGCCTCAAGACCCTTTCCATACTTCTACCCCACTTCCTCCTTCCTTTCTTCTCTCCTGGCATGTCCTTTTTCTTGGCATACAAATGGCTGCTGTGAGGTGCAAGGTTCCCTTAGGTTGGGTGTCCAGGATCCCAGGCAGGCCTGTCCACCTTTGGGTGGCAGCAACAACCCAGAAAAGCAGTGGTGTCTTTGGACGCCCTGCCGACTTGCCCGCGTGCACTGAGCCCCATCCGTTCCCATTCTCCTGAGCTTTCCCACTAGCCTCTTCAAGCCACATCTCCCACACTCAGGCTTGTGTAAGGCGGGAGGGGTTGTTTTCTCCTTCTTAAATCCTGACTGCGTTTTCATTTTAGAGGTTGGCATCCTCTAGTCCTCTAAGCATTGTGACATCGACAGGTATCCTTAGCAGTCACTTCTAGTTCTGCACACAGAGGCTTGTTTATACACCTGCTTTTTTCAGTTCTGGACCAAACTGCTGCTGCTAGCCTGCTGGGTACCACGCCATGCGCTGGTTCTGTCAACTCAACAGTGTAAACAAGCAAAGAGGGCGTGGCCAACAAGAGGGCTGCTGGCAGCCCCGGAAGCCCGCAGGGCTGGCACACAGTGGACCCTTTTTTCTGCTGTCCTTTATTTGCTCTCATTAGTCTTTATACAAACTGACCCCACTTGCCCCCACCTGCAACCTCCTGAGAAACCTCAGGGCTGCTGGGTACCCTGTCTGACCTCCTAAAATTCTAGAAAGAGTCCCGGTGCTCACGGGGACAGCTCACAGCCTGTATAGCCTCGTCCTTCCCCAGAACGGACAATCTGCACGTGCTCAGCACGGCCCCTGGGCCAGCCTCGCCGGGCTTCTCTGAGGAACGGAACCACCACCTGACGGGAGCCCCCAGATGCAGTATGCTTGACCCAGAGTCCTCCCCCCCCACCCATCGAACCTAAGATTCCTGAGATTTGGGTTCCTCAGTTCAAAAAAAAAAAAAAAAAAAAAGACACCCCTGCCTGCCTGGATTGTAGCAATGCAATGTTGGAGAAATGGTTCTCCTCCCTTTCTTCCTCTGAAAGGGTCAAGGCAAGCATGCCTGTGTAACTAGGACTGTTTCTCCACGGGAATCCTAAGAGGAGGTAGCAGCGCAGGGCAGAATCAGGAGACCGGCCTGGCTTGTTAAACACTTGGATGGCTGGAGTGGGGGCAGGCAGGAGCTGTTCTGGGATGTCTACCAACAACTACAGGATTGTGAAGAGGCCACTCGCTTTCACCTCCAGGGCAGTGACTTCTAAGCCTGTATCCTTTTAGAGGGTGAGAATAATAAATCACCTGCTGCCCAGGGCGGTTCTCAGGATGAAGGATGATGGTAACCCCTAAGTGCCTAGCCCAGCACTCACAAGTAGTAGGGGTTCAGCGGGTAAAAAAAATGTCTGAACTCATTTCTGAGAAAGCTGAGCGAGTCCCAGGATGGGGTGCAGTTTTTTTTCTGACTCCACAGTCTCTGAGAAAGAAGCAGGGAGGTCTTGCTGGCCCTGGTCGGCCTGCTCTGGGAATTTATTTCCAGCTAGCTCAGTGGAGTCCCATAGCACCATCTAGCGTCCGAAAGTGGAAGGGCCCTCCCTCTCCACCCTGCCTACCCTCCTTCCTTCCTTCCTTCCTTCCACTGCTTGGTATTGCTGGACCTTCTTTGCCAAGAGAATTTCAAGGCTTTGGGCTGCTAGCACAGATCAGCTAAGGTGTCTGGGAAGTAAGTACCCCAGGTCCCCATCTATGTTCCTTCGGTAACAGACAGACACAATCTTTACACACCCTTTTTTTTTTTATTGAGGAGAGAAAGCTTTAGCGTACAGAACAATTTATCTTCACAACACAATAATACACCAGTAACAGTCACGACAGTAACATATTTGTTTTTCCCAAGCCTCTGGTGTCCTTGGGCTACCCTTATACCCTGCATGCATTCCCCCACCCCCACCCCCCCACCCCCCATCCCTACCCCCCACCCCCCACCCTCAACCCAAGGAGGCACTCAAAGCTTCGGGCAGCTCCTGTAGCTGTCACATCACAAAAAATATTGAAGATCTGGGAAAGAAGGGAAAAGGGAAAAGGAAGTCCAAGCCCCCTCTGCCCCCAGAGGCCTACAAACCAGTTTCCTGCTCGTGTGCGCTCTCCCTGGCTGAGGCTACACGTGTTCAGAGTGAGATGCATTACGGGGTCAGGCAAGGCCTGTGCCCAGGAGGTCTCTGGAATTTGAGGTACAAGGCACCTGCCCTTTGCCCTTCTCCACAAGCACACGGGCAGCATGACCAGCATGTTGACATCAGCAGACAGGGTCCATAGCTTCGAAGAGTGGTGTTTCCCCTTCTGGAACTCTCGTCTGAGGAAATAAGCTGGAAAAAACAGACACAGAACAAAGTCTTCACATGGTTCTTCACTCCTGCCCTCGTGGGAATGGGGAAGCCACACAACATAAATGTCTAACAGCTCAGGAGGGGGAAATGATTTCATAGGTGACGGCCATTCAATCCTGCTGCTGGCCCTCCAGCAGGCTGACCTCAGCTTGGAGAAACGGCAGTGAGAACCCACTAGAAAGAAATGAGCAAATGATGCTTCTGTGCGATGGGATCCTGCATGTGTGCAAGGGGGATTTCTTGTCCTTAAAGTGTTCTCTGCGTCATTTTCCATGATGACTATATGCTAACTCTTCTCTTGGAGGGAACCATTGTAAAAGGTGGCAACAGGTTAGAGGAACCCAGTCCCACTGATCTCAGGCTAAGAAACAAAAGTAATAAAAGCAAAAGGGTACCTTACCTTTGGCTGATGAATAGAGATCTCACCCTAAACCAGTCTGAGGACTAGGTCTGCCTAAGACTCCTCTTCCCAGGTTCCTTCCTCTGGTCTTAGGTCAGATTCTAGGGCTGGGTTCTCCTCTTCCGACTCCAGTGAGGAACATCCTTCATCTCCAGTGTCCTTCCTGCTGGCCACAGACCCTGGGGCTGTGCTTGCCCAGCTGCCAGGCACTGTGCAGCATGTTCAGTGTCCGGGGACAAGCTGGGCCAGCAGTGAATTGGACTGCCCTTTTGTGGCCAGAACTGATGGAGTACACGTGTGGTTTTCACTGGAGAAGCAGTACTTTCTGGACCCACACTGAACAACAGGTCTCTTTCTAAGGGCACCTGAATGTGTGCCCAAGAAGGCCCTGGAGTGTGTAGGAGGCAGTCAGACCTTACGCCATGCTGGCTCACTGCAGTTCAGCAACAGGCCTGGCTGGGAGAGACCGGCCCTCGTGTGCGAGCCCTGGAGGTGCTGGGCAGCCATGCTGCATGGGTGCAGTCTCTAAGGGGCTGGCCCTGTTTTCGTCTTTCAGAACTCCGCAGAGTCAGGGGCCTCAAGAGCAGGCCAGCAGCGCCACCTCCACCGCCCTGAGGACACAGTCTCCTCAGTGGCCTCGAGCTGGGCCAGAAGGGCCATGTTCCTAAAGCGATTCACTCCTTAGGATACCAAACTGAGTTGTGGCGCTGCTGCCATCTCTGCCTCCCCCACCCTCTCCCCCTCTAGCAATCCTTTAAGGGGAAAGTGGCCAAAGCCTGTTCTGAGTGTCCTGGTGCAGGAGTCTGAGGGAAGGTCAGCCCAGCACTCAAAGTGGAGTCAGTTTGCCACCGTCAGGCAGAGAGAGCGAATCTCAGTCAAGCGGTCCATTGCACACGTGGCTTTATATTCTCACTCCACTAGGCACACACTCCCCTTTCAGGCCCTTCTGCTGGACACATGGCAAGTATGTATTTCTTGGTGCCATCCTGCTCATTGTCTAGTAAGTAGCCTCAGTGGCATCAAGAATTTAATGTAGCCTGCCCTTTAGGTCACTGGGGCAGATCAATGAGGCATTGGGTGAAGTCCTGTTGAGCTCGTCAGGACTGTTGAGGATAAAACTGTAGAACACAGGGCAAAGACACACGGGAGAGGCGACGATTGGGGACCACTAGAGGAGAAAACAAAGGTGACCAGCGCGTTGACAAGAACAGGCCCAGACACTTGCTCTCCAACTTGTGCGAGGACTGAGCAGCAGTTCATGGCAAGAGGACAGTGACTTCTCCTTTCCTAGATGGCCTTGGTTGGGCCCATTTTACTCTCTGTGGTTGTGGTTGCGGAACAGTCTGGAATTCTGCAGGTCTTCGTGGAGTTCTTCCGGCCTGGAGCTCTCCTAAGGCCTGGTCTGTAGATGGGGCAGGTAAAGCAGCAATGGCCAGGGGCAAGGGGTGCAGCAGAAGGGTGTGTTCCCTGTGGCCTACTCACGCCAGCCTTCACACGCGAATTCGGCCTTGAGTGCGGTGGCCCCCCTGTCTCGAGCTGAGGCAGAAGAGCACGGAGGGGTGTGTCTGCATTTGGTGTTGCCCCAGGTGACCTGCATGGTGAATCGGTAGTGGTGGTGGTGGTGGGCTGTAGAAGGGAGAATTGGCGTCTGGAAGACCCTCCAGAAGTGGGACGCGATTCTGGTTCCTCTGGCTGCTAGAATGGATCATGAAAGGTGATAGGCCCAGGTAATTCTCAGCATGGTAGCCTATCGCAGAGCTGACAATGGTCTGGGTTGAACTGTCAACGAGGACAGGTTCTTCCATCTGCACCAGCTCTCCATGTAGGCCAGGATGGGGGGCAGCAAGTGCGTGCATGTGTACAGGGGTGTAGTCGTGCACATACACGTGCTCATGCTGGATCTCCTCCCTCCCTGGCTCCTCCTCTTCTAGCTCCACGACCCTAACCTCAATTTCATCCTCCTCCTCATACTTATATTCACCGCCATCCTCCTTCTTCATCTCCTCCTCCTTGTCTTCTTCCTCCTCTTCTTCCTCCTCCTCCTCCTCTTCATCCTCATACTCCTCTTCATAGTCCTCATCTTCCTCATCCTCCATCTCTTCTTCCTCTCTCCTCATCTCCTCCTCCTCCTCCTCCTCCTCCCTCAGCTCTTGGGAGAAAGCCTTCATGTGCATCCTCTGGTCCATCAGATAAAGCCTGTGCCCGCCTGCCTCACCCTCATCCTCACAATAGCACTCCACACCTTCACTTTCATCCTTGATAAGCACCGGAGTAAAAGGGCAGAAGCTCTCTTGGACTTCAGGGAGGGGGACTGGCTTGGGGACACGCACTTTCCTTTCTATCTCCTCACACTCAAGAATCAGCTCATCCAGGTCTGCCATTTCAGTTGACCATAAGAGTTCCTTTCGGAAAAAATCTGACAAGCCTTTGAGGAACTGGTTTTGGAGGCGACAGTCATCCCAGGACAAGAACTGGGCCAAGAATTGAAAAGCATCAGCATAGCTGGCCAGGGTACAGTCTCCCTGCTTCAGCCTGCGGATGGCCTTTTTAGCCACGCGTGAGGGGATGGGGCCACAGAATTCCTTACGGATTTCATCGAGGAAGCGCGGGAAGTTGTCATGCAAGGCGCTTCCTTCCTGAGTGACTGAGATAGCCCAGTCCCTCGCTTCCCCTGTGAAAAAAGAAATCAAAAAGGCCACCCGTTCCGCGCCCCCGGGGAAGTGATCCTCGTGATATGCTATGAAAGTCTCTAGCTGCATCAGAAATTCAGCCAGGTAGACTGGGTCGCCGGAAAAGGGTTCTATGTCTGGCCGCTCCAGCGGTGGCAGAAGGGCCTGTAGGGGTGGCTCCTTTGACGCCGCCGGGAAGTGCAGCTCCACCTGGGACAGGCCGGGTGACAGAGGAGGGTCAGTGGACCCGTCGGGATTGGTATAGTCCTGGACCACGTTAATCAAAAGATCGTCTGAGACATACTCGGGATCTGTGCGAGGAGGAGGCCAGCACAGGAAAGGCACCTCCTCCTCGGGAGCGGGATCGGTCTCACTGAGCGGTAACTCAAAGTTCTCCTCGGCAGGGACGGGCACTACGGGCCCCTGCCAGTGGACGTAGCCCCGCAAGGAATTAACCTCGGCCAAGGCTCTTCCGAGCTGCAGGCCCAGGTGGGCATTCTCTCCTCGAAGAGCATTTAACTCCTCTCGCAGGGCCACATTCGCCAAGAGGAGGCTATTGAGATTTCCCGCCGCCTCGGACATCGTGACTAGTTCCTGGGGCTTTGAGTGTCCCGCGGTTGGGGGCAGGGAGTTATAGGGACTGCGGGAGGAGGCCGAAATGAGGAGGGGGGCGCAGGAGGCGACCAAAGTGCGGCGACGGGGCGACGGGGCGCAAGCGAGCCCGGGGACCACACCCACAGGGGCTCGGTCCGGGGACGCGTTACCTCGCAGCAGGGGTCGCAGAGGGCGGGCAGCGGCGCGGGACCTGGAGGCGGCAGGCACAGGGCACGGCTGAGATGCTGGCAGCGGTGGAGCAGACTGAAGCAGGCGGAGCGGGAGGGAACGGACTGCGGCAGGATCTGTCGAGGAAAAAGCTGGCGGACAGCGGTCTCTCGCCTTTTAAGCGCAGCCACGCGCGCCCCCCGCAGGGGCGGGCCTTCGGGAACTGAGGGAGCCCACTGGCTCCCGCGGCTGCGCTCTCACTCACTCTTTCCTTCCCTAGCTGCAGCTAACTCGGGTCGGGAAAATGCGACAGCGACTGCCCACTCGAGGTCGTCATGGCGACAGCCAGTGAACGTGTTCCTCTCCTCGGGCAGGCCCCCGAGTGTAGAGGAACTGCTTCGCGAGGCGCAGCTCAATCTCCAGAGCCTGTTGCAAGGTACTGCGAGGGAGGGGGGCTGCTTAGAGGCGGCTGTGCAGCAGGAGGAGGGCAAAGAAGAAACGGGGAGCCGCGAAAGAAAGAAAACAGTTCCAAAGCATCTCTCTTTGCACCTTCCAGACTGATGATGCTAACTAAGACTCTGTTTCCTCTCCCTCCCTTTTCGATCAGCAGTCCACACAGGGAAAGGATACAAGCTGAGGCAGACCAGTGGGTCTAGCAATGCACAGAGAGGGGAATGGGAGACTACCTCAATGGAGACCCATACTCCCTCCAGCCCTCCTGTTCTCATATCTCCCATGCCTTGGAAGTCTGGCACCAGAAAACAAAGGGAACAGCCGTGGGGTCTCCTAACCTGGACCCCACACACTCTGCTCCTATCATAACCTCCCAATCACAATGAGCTTCTCTGTGGAAATCACATCCCCAAGCTGGACGTGTAGCTCAGTGGTAGCACGTGCAAGGCCCAAGGTTCTATGTCCAATACCACACACACACACACACACACACACACACACACACACCTCTTGCTACCCTTGAGTTTCTCTTACTCCTCCTCTTGAGTTCTTCAGGAACACTGGACACAGAGCTGGATCCCCCGAGAGGTGTCTAATGAATACTAAACGTACAAAAGATCTTATCAGTTCTGATTTTGCCATAACAGCAAACGTTAACTTCAGTGCAGAATAGAGAATACCTGATGGACCTCCCAACTGGGATGCAGCCCAAACCCCTAACTCTCTGCAAAGGGTGACCTTAGAGACGCAAGATGCTGAGAGATAATCATGAGCCCTGTGTCCAGCAAGGAAGAGCTACTGGGCAAGTTGGGGGTGAATGTGCTGTTATTACCACAGGCAGAATTAGGACTAGTGAGCAGAAATTCAGAGAGAGCACACATTCCACCTCCCGACAAAGAAAAAAATTTCTGACATGCTCAGTAGCCACAGTCCAAAGGAAGGAGTGAATGTTCTTCAGGTGTCTGCCCTAAGACTGATATGGCACCTGGGAGGGCTTCTGAAGACGGGGTCCGAGCATAGAGTAGCGGATGTTGCTGCAAAGAATCAGCCATGAGAGCAAGCCCCATTACCAGAGTCGGAGTCTGTTCAAAGCACACCAAGCCTTGAATGTTCGTACTGAGCTCTCGCTTTCTGCCTTTCACCTAAACCACTACTTTGGTCAACCCTGCTGAAATCTTACACATACTGATTTCCTCGCATCGCTCGTGAACTTCGCTGTCTTCTCTGCCACCACCTTCAATTTCCTCACTTTTAGTCGCCCTAGACCTGCTCCCATCCACAGTGGAACCAGACCTAAGAAACATCGAGTATGAGTTCTTGTGGCCAGGTATGGTGGCACAAGCCTGTAATTCCAGCACTCAAGAGCCTGAGGCGGGAGGATCTTGAGTCCTGAGGCCAGCCTGGGCCACACGCAAGACTTTGTCTCACAGAAAACAACGAAAATGTAAAAGTTCTTGCAATCCAAGACCAAGTTCCAGACTGGACTTCTCGGTGTGGGTCTCTTCTTGCTTCACGCACACTGGTTCTTGGTAGCGCTGCAGAACGCCCGAAGAGCGGCAGAGTCTCAGAAAACAGAACTTTTATCAAAGGATAGCTACATCCCGAGTGTTAGCTCCTGGTTGAGCCCTTAAGGTGAGGGCCACTAAGAGAGGGTGTGGTCCCAAAGCAGCGCAGCTTGGATTTACTGACTTTCTTTCCTCCTCTGCCCTCATGGTCCCAGGAATCAAGCACTTTTTCTATTTCTGAATTCAGTGGCCAGGAAATAGCTCAAAGAAGCGCTATGAGTCAGTCAGTCCGGGCAGCGTAGTGCAGGGGCCTGGCTCTTTTTCCTCCCCCAGCCTGGCACGTGGCTGAGGCCTCTAGAGTGTGTCTCCACTATGCTGTTTTTCAGAAGAATATGAGGAACAGTATTCGGAGGCCAGAATTCTGGGGCAGACCTTCCGCTCTTCGGATGAGGCTCCTGAGCCTACTCCCAGCCAAAGGCCCCAGTCGGCCAAGCGTCTGGAGTTTGTGTTGATGGTGAGTTGCCTCTTCCCCGACCTGGGAGAGCCAGCGTGCACCTGCCGACAGGGGATTTGAACTGTTCATGCGCTCCTCTGGAAGCTGCTGTTCGTCACTGCTTACTAGCAGGGCTACCGCGAGGTCCCCCTGGGAAGGGCCCTGCACAGCAGTTGCCCAGCCAGGCAGCCTGTACATGCCTTTCCGCCTTCAAGAGGACGCCTCCACCTAGTCTGCCTAAGCAGCCATCCTGTGGGCACCAGCTCCTCACCAGTCAGAAGCATACCCTTTCCATCACCCTCTTTCCCAACAGCCTGCACAACGGCAGCTGAGCGAGGATGAGACCACCACCCAGGGTGTGAGGGCCCCCGAGGCCTGCCTGAGCCTGTCTACAGCCGACAAGCAAACCTCCTGGAATGGTCCCTTCCCGCTACCCGTCCTAAAGGAGAAGAGCTGGCTTCAGCCCTGCTCCACGCAGTCTGACCTTGTGCCCATCAACATCTCGGGTAGAGTTTGCTCCCCTTCACGCCAAAGGCCCATCCTCTCCAAACGCGCTGGGTGCTGGGGAGGGAGGGCCTCTCTGTCTGTTGCGGGCTCACACTGCACTGTCCAGGTCATGACTCCCCGGGGAGTGGAGGCTTGGCCGGAGAGGGGACTGTGGCCGCTCTTCCCCCTCACTCTCTATCTGCACTGCCGGTACAAATGATGCCCTGAGTTAGCAAACAAGTGTCTTTGCAGAATGGGCCAAATTTTCTTCTGAACTTGGGTGTTCTTTTGAGTTTCAGTGGAAACAAAGTTTGTGAACTTTGTCTGTTCCAGGTAAAGATAATGTTAGAAACACAAAGCTGGCTTTGGAATATATGAACAATAGACAGAAGGCGAGGGAACCCGAGCACATGCCGTTTAACTGTAATGTAACAAGGGACAACGGGGACGCAAAGGGCACAGAGGGAAAAGACAGAGAGACCAAAAGGGGGCCCAGGACGACCTTGGAAGTAGTGGGGGGATAGTTGCCTCCTAGTTTCGTTTCCCATTGCTGTGATGAGGTACCCCTAACAAAAACAACTTAAGGGGAAAAGAGTGTATACCGGTTCGCAGTTCAAGGTCAGTTCATCAGAGGCAGCAGGAACTGGAAAGCAGCTAGTCACGTTGTATCCACAGACAAGACAATGGCTGCCTGCTGATGCTCAGTTCCCTCTCTCCATCGATGGGGTCCAGGATTCTCTGCCCAAGGGACTGGTACCCTCCACAGTTAAGTTGGGTCTTCTCATAGCAGTTCATCAAGCGAATCCCCACATTCACGCCAAGAGGCACATCTCCCAGATGATTCTAGGTTCTGTCAAGTGGACAGCACTCTCACAGTCTCCAGGTTGGGGTCACGTGGCACTCCTGCCTCCCACTCCCGTGGCTGGAAGGAAAAGGGCCAGTAATCTCAGGAAACACGGCAGGGGCCTGAGGAAGGCAAGACCTCAGTAATTTGAAGGGAGTATGCCAGAGGAGGCCTGGAAGCTAGCATGGGCCCTGCTGTGGTGGAATAGGTTGGTGAAAGCAATGAGGACTCTTCTGTCTCTGTGTGATCATGCTCCCTGGATACGGCTTCATCCACTGCTCTTAGAGTCACCTTGAGAAAGAGGGGCAGGAAGTGGAGCTCATGGCCTAGGAAATTTTGCCAAGGGAAGTCAAACTGTGAGGGGAGACTCACACAGCAACATCGACGTGCTCTGTCTAAAGGGCTGTCTCACTTTCAGGCTGTTCTTGAATTTCTCCCGCGGAGCCGTTTGCTGGGAAGGGGCTGCCGTGGTGTGACTGGAGGAGGGGCGGGGGTCCAGCTCAACCAGCCACCGAGCTAGAGGCAGGCAAGGGAACTGCCTGTTTAGCCCCATGGACCTCTTCACCCTGATTTTGCCCCCAATGAATTCCCGGAACTCAAAGCTGACCCAGCACTTTAAGAGAATGAGATAGAGCTCAGTCACCACACCCTGCCCATTTTGGTAATGTGGCCAGGCGGCCGTAAGACAGACGATCGGGCTGCTTCCTAAATGTTGAGGTCAGTAGGACAGCTTCTTGAGATACCATCTTCACCTGGTCCCTGTGAAGTCAGTCCAGGCATGATGGCACGTACTTGTGATCGCAGCGCTCTGGAGGCGGAGGCAGGGTGATGAGGACAAGTCCATAACCAAAAGCAACACCAGAAGTACAGAATGCATCTCAGTGATCGAGTATTTGCCTTGAATAGAGAAGGCTCTAGATTCCATCCCCAGCACCCCAGGAAAAACATGATGATCACAATCAAATACCATTTGGCCCCAGCCCATCACTCCACAAGCAGTGATGCTTGCCCCTGGCCAGGCATCTGGAAAACCACCCAAGGATTCCTAGGCAATGCTTCTACCTAGGCCCTCCTCCCATGAAGTTGAATATTCTGGAGTTCAGATTGTGGAGTTTCAAATGCTACCCAGTTTATTTCAGTACGGAGCGGGAGCTGAAAAATACTGCCTGGTGCACCTAAGAAGTGCAGGGGAGCTGAGTGTAGCCTGTAAAACCAAGTGTGTGGGCCCAGAATCAAATTGGGAGGGATGGGGGAAGAAGTACCACCTTCTCGGATGCTGTTATTCATGCTCATTGCTACTGCCGTCACCCTTCTCTCTACCTCGGCCAGTTTCCACTATACTTTAAACAGGAACCAGGATGCACCCAAGTGTCTTTATTTTGGCTACAGGGCAGCAGTTTGATAGACATGCAAGTTTTCGACACTCGTTGTTTAACACAGAGACAGCCGTGAACCCCAAGTCCACCCTGAGGCGGAGGCGGACCATTATTGGATTCTCTAACTTTTCTCAGCGAGACCCAGGTGACCCCAATACAGTTGATTCCCTCCAACCCTTTCCCCATCTCCCACATCTCCTGCCATGCAAGTGCCATTGTGGCATTGGGGAACTGGAATAAGTCTGGGTAGAGGGACTTGGAATATCCTGAAAAAGCCAGTGTGGTGATTATTGTAAACCAAGGGCCCTTGGCAAGACCAGACCAGCAATTGAGTATGGAGAGCAAGGATCTCGGGCTAATAAATCTACTACATTATTGTTTTCCATTACAAATGTAAGTTAGAAACGAAGTACACACCTTTAATCCCAGCACTCAGTAGCAGAGGCGAGAAGATTGTCTCCAGTTTAAGGCCAGCTTGGTCTCCATGAGTTCTAGGCCAGCGAAGGACTACATAATGGGGTCCTGTCTCAAAAAAAGAGTATGCCAAATTTATGCAAATAGATAAAAGTGGGGAATCACCTCCCCAAATCGTTATCTTGTATTGACCCAATACAGTCATTGTGGTGACTGAAGATATTCATGTAGGCTGCCTACCATGTGCCTGGGATATAGTCGGTATTCAACAAATGCTGGCTATTATGAATTATGTCAGTAAAGTAGTAATAATAGTAATGCTAGAATAGTCATGGCTGTGGATGTGAGAAAACTTCTGGAGATTGGACATCTGAATGGTATTGTCACATCTGTGAGTTATCCTAAGCCTGGTATGTTCAAAGGCAAAAGGGAGCAGATGCCCAAACTACAGATTCGTTGCTGGGCTGTGAGCCACATGGTGCTTTGGTTTGAGTCAGTTTAGAAACTTCTGCTCTCACCTCAGGACTGGTGACCCCTGAGGTCTGCTGCTTTCATGGACCCAGGGAGAAAGAAGAAAGTAGAGGGGAAACCCGAGGTTCCCCCATATGTGACGCTTCTCCTCTGAAAAGAGTCATCAAAGCTGGAAAGTCTTTGGCAGCCATCTGGCCAATTCAAGGGCACCCTGTGACTCACTGTGTGGTGATGGGCAAGATCCCAACTTCCCCCAGCATCCTCATCTGTGAAAAGGAAGAACCAAGGAATTCTGACAAAGCTGTTGGCAAATGCTGCTTGGCACCAAGTTGATGTTCTTGTCATAAAACAGCTGATGGGGGATCCCTTGCTGTAGTAGTAACACGTGTTTTCCATCTCCAGGTCACAGCAACAGCCCAGCGGGCAGCCTGGTCTGCTCCGCCACCTCAGACGTCAGGCCCGGCCACTCGGCTCCACAAGTTGTTCAGGGAAGAGTTGCTGTTGGGCAGGAAGCTCGGTTTCCAAGTCTCACCTCGCCAGGACCGAGACACTCTTCTAGTGAGCCTGCAGACCCACACCAGGCACGTGGTGGCCCAGACCCTCCGGGCATGGAGAGCATGGCAGTGGTGTACAGTGTCCCCGGTTCTTGCAATGGACCGACAGAGTCAACGTTCTCCGCCTCCTGGAAGGGAGAAGCTTTCACATACATGACACCAAGTGCCAGCAGCCAGGGCAATCAAGGCAGTGAAAATGGAAAAAATCCTTCCTCTGGAAATTCCTGGGTGTCTCTGAACACACTCCCACCTCTGGTCCCTAAGGAGGCGGCTACCCTCTTTGTCACCCGGGATAACCCAGCAGGATGCACTGGGCTACCCAGATACTCTGAGCACCTCACTCAGCGAAGGCAAATACCAGAAAGACCTCCCAAGATTGGCCTTCTGGCCCGTGGTACCTCAAGACTGGAAACAGGCCCAGGCGGGACCAACAGATTCCGGGAGCGGTCACTGTCTGTGCCCACAGACTCCGGGGTCACCTCAGTGGACTATGATGAAGAACAGAAGGCTGGGGAGGCCTGCATCCTGCCTTATGCCAGTACAAGTTCTGAAGGTAGCAACAGTACTGACAACATTGCGGCCCTCAGCACTGAGCAAGAGGCGCGGCACAGAAGGCAAAGATCCAAAAGTATTTCACTCAAGAAGGCTAAAAAGAAGCCCTCTCCACCCATGCGCAGTGTCTCACTAGTCAAAGACGAACCAGTCCTCCCACCAGAAGGTGAACTGGCAATGCCCAAGGACCAGAGGCCCAGGAGCCTTTGCCTCTCCTTGGAACACCAAGGGCATCATTCATCTCAGCCTGATGCTCAAGGTCACGCGCAAAGCTCTGTGCCAACTCTCAAAGATCCGGAAGGTACACAGTTCTCTCACCACTGGTATCTTACTGACTGGAAGTCTGGTGACACCTGCCAATCCTTGTCCAGCTCCAGCACTGCCACTGGTACCACGGTCATTGAGTGCACTCAAGTTCAGGGAAGCTCCGAGTCTCTGGCCTCCCCTTCCACCTCCAGAGCGACAACCCCCTCCCAGCTCTCCATTGAGGTGGAAGCCAGGGAAGTAGCCTCCCCTGGAAGGCCCACTGGACTGATGTCTCCTTCCAGTGGGTACTCCAGCCAGTCAGAGACACCCACGCCCACTGTCTCCATGTCCTTGACCCTGGGCCACTTACCCCCTCCAAGCACCAGTGGCCGAGTACGTCCAGTGGTGCCAGAAAGGAAGTCATCACTGCCTCCAACTTCGCCAATGGAAAAAATCTGCAAGTCACGGTTATCATTTGACCTACCACTGACCTCTTCAACTACCCTGGATCTGTCGGGGATGAATATCTCCATCCGCAGCAAAACCAAGGTGAGTCGTCATCACTCTGATACCAATTTCGGGGCCAAACTGGCACAGAAAAGCAGTCCAAACCAGCCAATCATGCCCATGGTCACGCCGTCTGACCTCCGTTCTGTTCGCCTGAGATCCATCAGCAAGTCGGAGCCGGAAGATGACGTTGAGAGCCCGGATTACACCGAGGAGCCTGGCGCCGAGGAAGTCTTCACCTTGCCAGAGAAAAAAGTGAAACCTCCGATAGCCGAGAAACCTCCACTGGCCCGAAGACCTCCAAGTTTGATTCACAGGCCGCCCTCTCTCTCCGGGGAGCATCCACTAACTTCTCCTACCATGGCTATGACACCCAAGAGCTCTGTTCCACACATGAAGCAGCTCCCCCAAGACAGCTACACAGTGTTGCGGAAACCAAAGTCACCCAGCTTCCCCAGTAGCAGGAGCCCGGGGGAGTCAACAGCGCCCTCCAGCCTCGTCTGCACACCTCTTGCCGGTTCCTCTGGTGCTTTCTTCTCAGGAACACAGCAACCTCCCCAGGCCACTGTAGAAGATGGGGGCGCCAAGGTGAGAGCCCTGCCTGAAAGAATCAGCCTCCAGAGCCAGGAAGAAGCTGAGAAAAAGATCAGCAAGATTCCACCTCCGGTACCAAAAAAGCCCAGTGTGCTCTACCTGCCTCTCACCTCGCCTGTAGCTCCGACGGATGCCTGCACGGCAGAACCAAGGCTGCCTTTCAGCCCCATCATCACCCTGGAGGAAGATGCCAAGTGTCCCTCCACTGGTGATGACTTGAAGTCACCTGGTAAAAGCGTGGCTTCGGCTCCTCCCGTTGACAGTAAAAAGGAGGCCATCTCTCCAGGTGAGTAAGCTATCTTTCGGCTTTTCCCTTCAGCCCCAGGACGGATGAGGGTGAGGCTGGAGTTCAAAGACAGACCAAATGCCCCAGTGTGACCAAATCTGTAGGGAGCACATCTAGAGGGCTTGGGTAACTCTGAAAAAGGAACTGCGGCTTGGCCTTACCGTCCAGGAGATCAGGACTGACCCAGGACAGGTCTCCAAGGCTAAGTCCGGACAACCTACCCTTGGCACAGGCACTACAATAACAAATCAAAGCCTTAGCACACTGGGACTTCCCGACCCCATCTGCCCAGCCTGGCATGCCACCCCTGCCCTAGGAGTCCTACTCACCAGACAAGAGTTTTCATTAGCCACACTAGATTTAGATTAATGCACGGGACTCGGGACTCTATAAGTCCAAGTTCAAGTGTCTTGGAAGGCTCATGGGATTCTGAAATGATGTGCTGTGTTACCACCTGCACACACTGTCCGTGTCTTCCGGAAGAAAGGGCACAATCTTCCCCTGGATGGTTTGATTCTAACTCTTCCTGGACCAATAAGACTAGGCTAGTTAATGGTTCTCCTTTTTGGTTGCTGTTGTTTCTGTGACTTTTTGTTTTAATTCTAAGATACACACAACACATATTTTAACCGCTTACATATGAGCGCGCGTGTGCGCGCGCGGGGGGGGGGGGGGGGGGGGGCGGCGGCGGCGCACCGGTCTGTTGAGTGTCTTTGGCTATCATTCTTTACCTTATCTTTTGAGACAGAGTTTCTTACAGGACCCAGAGCTTATTTATTGGCTAGAGTGGCTGACCAGCAAGCGCTGGGCATCTGCCTGTCTCTGTTCCCCCAGATCTGGATTACTAGGGTGATAGGCATGCCCAACAGTGTCCAGCTTTTACATGAGTGCCAGGGATCCAAACTCAGGCCTGCATGCTTGTATGGAAGGTGCTTTACCAGCTCAAACAACTTCCGGGCACCGGCCCCTTTTGTGAGACAGAATTTCACTTTGTACCTAGGCTGGCCTGTAAGTCACAATTCTCCTACCTCGGCACCCCCACCCCCAAATGTTGGAATTGTAGCTATGTGCCTCAATCCCTGGCTTAATTTTGCCCGTCTTTAGCCATGTAGTTCATTAGTGTTTAAGAACATTCACGCTGAGTAACCCGTCTCCAGAATGCCCTTGATCTTGGGGAATTGAAGGTCTATACCCTTGAAACAACTCCCCCTCTCCCCCACTTCCTCCTCCCCTTACCACCCCCACTTTTCTCCACAGTTCTACTTCTCAGGTCTGTGGATCTGACTGCTCTGGATACCAGTGGAGTCATAGATTTGGTGTCTTTTTTATGACTTGCTTATTTTTATTAATGCCCTCGAGGCTCAACTGTGTTTCTCATCATTTTTGAACCCTTAATACTAAACATCAAAATCTCATGACCTTCTTTAAGCTGATTCAGACTTTCAGCGTAAGTGAATCACTGTGACGAAAGCAAGCGGGCATGTCAAAGCCACAGGTTCTTTTCCAATATGCTTCCTCCGACTCCACAGGCTCCCTCAGATTCAAGCAAGTCTCACTCCCCACCCACTGGGTGAGGATAATTGCTTTACCCTTCTCTCAGTATCTGGAGTTTTTTAATTATGTATTTATAACAAGGGGGCCTGGAGATATAGCTCAGTGCCAGAGAGCTTATCTAGTGTGTGCAAGGCCCTGAGTTCCATCCCCAGCACTAATTTTTTTTTAAATAAATAAGAAAATGAGCATGCTCAGATCACCTGTTTTAATGAAAAGAATGCATGAGAACAAGGATCTGGGCCAGTCTTCACCATGTGGGCATTGAAAGGCCTGGGGGTAAATCATTAACCTTCTGAACTTCATGTTCCTCGCAAAATGGAGACATCAAATCAAAAGTCTGCCTTGCTGTCCATCCAGAGTTGCTTTGAGTGTTGAGGGAAATAATGAGATTGCATGTACTCTGTCCTAGCTATCATGGTCAAAGTCATTCCTTTCGGTTCTTATGCCTAGGGAGGCCTGTAGAACCAAGCACCGAAGAGAAAAGTTTAATCAGTGATAAAACAGCCGAATGGATCTCGGAGGAGGATGATGACGTGTTTGTGGCTTCTCGCACAACTGAAGATTTGTTTACTGTGATCCACAGGTCAGAATCATTTTCCTTCATTGTAATTGTGATTGCTTTCCCCTTTTCTACTGGAAGGAAAATTGCTGCCCCTGCAATTGCAGCAGGAGATTAAGTCCAGGTACCTGCATATGTGAGCGCAGTCTGGGGCCTCACATCTCAAATTCACCGATATCTTTGGTTGAAGCGGAGGAGGAGGGGAGGACCAGGTGCTGAGAGAGGCCCCTCGTCTCCTAGCAACCGCTTGGCCTATTGTGTCTCCATCTGCTCCCTCACAGCTCTATCTGCAGTCAGAGACATTTAACCCTTTACAGAATTTCTTGTACCACAGAATTCTATCACGATATGGAACACTGGGCAGCATATGAGAGCAGGGACTTTAGGCAGATGGGGTACAGAGGTGGGCCTCGGGGCATGAGGGAAGGGGCTCGTTAATGAGGTACCTGGATTTGCGCACCCAGTTCCTGGAGCTGGAGCACCAGTTCAAACCAGTTCCAAACCCCTGGCTGTCTTGAGTCAGTTGCTGAGCTACTGGACTTGACTCTTTAAGTTCGTACTTGAGCTCAGAACTGATAAGGACTGAACCCGTAGCATAGGGCAGGCGACTCCAGTTGAGGGTATTGAAGAGCATGTGGAGAACAGAGGGCCCTGCAAGGGACCTGGAAGCTAAGTGGTGAGGAACAGCCCATCAGCACAAAGCTGTCATATGCCCGATCTTGAGCACATCCCTGGCTGGCAGTTCATCAAAGCTTTGCTAGCTGTCTGCTCCCCGAATTCCCTGAATTCCCTGACCAGTCTTTCTCTCATTTAGGTCCAAAAGAAAGCTACTCGGCTGGAAAGAGCCTGGGGAGGCCTTCCCAGGCAGCAGACCCAGCTCCCATTCGCCAGTGAAGAACACAGCTGATTCTCCCACCAGTGAGTCCGCTGCTGCCACAGGGCCAAGTGGCAGTGCGAGCCTAGATGCTGGCAGAAATGATGACTTCAAGGCCTTGCTCCAGAAGAAGGGAAGTAAGGCGACGCCCAAGACCCGCCCGTCGGCGGCCGAGCTGCTGAAGACCACTAACCCTCTGGCTCGAAGAATCATTGCACAGTTCTCAAAAGACTATGAACCCACCGACAACCCCAGTACCTAAGCCCTGCTTCTTACTTACTAGCCCTGAGTAGAGAAGGGGAGAGAGAGAGGGCTTCAGAAAGGACCCAACCACAGCAACGACAAAAGCATCTATATGTCCTTGACCTTAACTCACACTCTGGACAGCAGAGAGGCCAACGCAACACAACTGAGCTCAGCGGGCACTCTGAGAGGCTTCAGACCATCTGTGTTTCCATGCTCCCATCCTTCCCATGACTGAACACTGGGGTCCCTTCTTATCATCTCCCAGCGCTGTGCGTTAAGAAGAGAGTCTCCGATTTGAGAGCCTGTCTGCCATCTTTTCAGTGTCCTAGCTGTTTTGTCCACTGGCTCCTGTCACTGAGAGGCACAGTGGGAGAACGGATTGGGGACTTCCAAACCAGGGCTGGGGACAGAGGGTGCCAATTCCACTGCTGATTATCTACTCTCCTGGGGTGGCCTTGATGGCCCTATGTGAAGACACAGACAGACACTGAGGCCTCCTCAACCACGGTGTGACTTCCTCCGGAGTGAGTTCTGCAGGAGGCGTGCACTCATTTCAGCATGGGGTTGATTGGATGGCTTTTGTGGTGCAAAATACGAATGTGACTCCTCCAAAACTCCATGCCTTTTTCAGTTTGATTGTCTATGCGGAGATCAGGGTGATGAGTTTTAATAAACTTCCAGGACGTCCCCCCCTCCCCCATTAGCTAGAATAGATAGGATTGGGTGGCTTTGGCTGATGCAAGCTCAGCAAACGAATGGGACATTTGTTCACTCACATCTAGCCAAGGTAACTCGCATGTGCGCCTTGAGGTCTTTGGAATGTCTGTCATCGTGGGTAGCCAAGATCTGTGCCCAGCCCATGCTGTATATGCCAAGAACTTCATTCCACTCCCATGTAACATTCATTACAGGAAGTAATTAGGTTGGAGGGCTGGCATCATCAGAGGAGGAGAAAGTAAGTGTACCTTGCCCCATACCAGTTGATTCAGAGTATGCTTTTTGTGGTTGTTTGGGTTTTGTTTAAAGGAAATCTGGCCCTGTTTCGAAAATCAAGAACCTGTAGACTAAAAAAAAAAAGATCTACGCAAAATCAAAAAGGCAGCCTGCTATGGCCCGTAATTACAAGAAGGCTACTTTTTGCCATTTGGGTACTGCTGTTTGGCCAGCTTTCAGCTAGCCGTGGGGGGTGGGGAGGAGCAGAGCAGCTAGGATAAAGAGCACCCTGAAAGAGTTCCAAAACAATCACAGTTCCCCCTTCCCTTCCAAAGGCAACAGGTACTGGCTGTTCTTGTCAACTTTGTAAGCAGCGCAAGAGCGCCTGATTTCCATACACCTGGGTTTCTGAGGGGCTGGGGACAAGATAAGCAGAGCACTGAACAGAGAGCCTGATGGCCAGTGTTGGAAAGTTCATGGTCTTCTGGTCCCGAAAGGCCAAAAGGAAATGAACTTGCAGTGTGCTTTGCAAAAACAGAAAAAGGTCCCCTGACCCATCCCTCCCGCACCCCCTGCCCTAACAGATTCCTTGCTCGGTCTCCTGGAGGAAGCAGTAAGAGGTCCAGAGACAAGCATGTCTCCATTTGGATAGGTCACGCTCCTTACCAATGAGAAGCAAACTCTTAGCTCAACTGCCCACACTCCAGCAAGGCAAAGTGGCTGAAAAAACTACACTGAGTCCTGAGAAGACTCGGGTCTCTGGCATAGAAGCCCTAGGCTGAGATCGGTGCTTGGGTTGGTCTAGTTCTGAATTCTAGACAAATGGAAGGAGATCAAGCTCACCAACTCTCTTGCAACTAGTCTTCTCTCAGATTTAGAAAGAAGCCACGGAAATAATAAACAGTTCGGGAAACTCCAGTTACTTTGAAAGTGTTTAAACCATTTGACATGGAGGTCTTAACCAAGTTTCATGAGTTTTGCCTGAATTTAAACAAGAGTCGGGCAGGAGTGTGGTATATACAGTTTTAATCACTGCACCTAGGAGATGGAGCCAGGCAGATTTCTGTGAGTTTGAGGCCAGCCTGATCTACATAGCTAGTTGCAGGCTGCCAAGGCTACATAGTGAGATCCTAATTTCAGTCTTTGCCTGGTTTTTACATAAGTATCACACTTGACCTAACCCAGAATTCTAAAAGACAGAGGTTTTCCTCTGTAGGGAAATGAAGGAGTGGGGTGCCTTGCTTCTGCCTATCAGAAGCAAACCCCCCCCAGTCTGCTCCTCAGAACCATTGTGAATTGTTGAATTCTAAAGTTTGAGCGTGTGGGACTCTGTATAGGGCTTGCTACTTTTGCTGATTTTTTTTTGGAAGTGTCTTGTTTGTTCTTTCTCATGGGTTTTGCCTCTGCCCTCACCTTGCTACCTCCAGAGATTTCCCCAAAAGATTGTAAACTGGATGCTTAGACTGCTTGAGGTTGTTTCTGGTACCTAAACCCTTGCTCTCCTCTCTACCAGTCTGTATGCCTGGGATGTTTAGAACCTTTCCGCATCATTTCACCCCCAGAAGGCTATTAGCACAAGAGGATTTGGGGCAGCGGCTTTACAACCAGAGGAAACCCTTAGGGCTGGGGGTAGTCCTTCTGCATTTCCAGGTTTTGCAGGGAGTGGACCTAGTCCTAAACAAGCAACCAGATTGTTAAATAATAATAGTAACTACCAGTCATTGGTTAGCACGACACCAAGCATCTTTCTAATACTTAACCTCTCTCCTGTCCTTAATATCATAAACACCAACTCTCTCCCCTGAGTATAAGGTGTGCTGCCCGTGAGACTGGAGGAGAAGGGGGAAACCCCTTCCAGGGAGGTCTCAGGGAAGTTGCTACCACTCCTGTGATGTACAGCACACATACGGAAAGAGAGCAGTCTCTGCAGATGGCACACACAGCACGTTGGAGGGAAATGAAATTGGCCCCTGGTGGTCAGCCTCTGCTTCAAGCTCTTCCTAGCCCCTTGTTTCTCTCTAGCTCCAGCCCTTAGTTAGACTCTGTTAGAATAGCTTCAGTATAGTCAAGGGTGGGGGAGCCCCCCCCCAGAGGCAGTTAATGGGTATGTACATGCTTTGCCCTTGGTGGGTATACATTTGTGGTTCAAATGGAGAGCAGGTTAGTCTTAGTACCAAGGTTGACTTGGCTTGCGCCTCCTCCCCTTTGCCTGCACTGTCGGCCTGCCTGGGCCTCCCTCCTGGCTCCAGCTTGTCTTTCAGTCCTCACACCCAGGAGCTGCACCCATACCAACAGCTCGACCACAAAGGAGTCAAGGCCACAGGCGGCCAATTCATTCACATTAGCCTCATGACCACAAGGTTGATTTGGAAAAAAAAAAATGACCTTGAATGTACAAAGATGGGCAAGTCTCCAAGGTTCCCCCAACAAGCATCCTGCCTGGCATCTTTTCTCCAGACAACAGAGATCCAGTTGCTGTCTCTGCGTATCTGTCAACTCTCAGCAGATCTACCCATGCACCCCGCCCTACTCCTCACCCCCGAACCCGTCGGGGGGAAAAAAGACTAGCTATCACTCAGTGCTCTGTCGCTCACTGTTTCTGCCCTCTGTTTGCCGAGTCTGTGGCACAATGGTGAGCTTTTCCTTTGATTTGATTTGCCAGGGCCAGGACTAGGGTGAGGCGATTGGGGAGACGCCCACTCTCAAGGCCCCGCCAGTGCCTTACCCTTGCCACGGCCCTGTGATTTGCACTCTGTAAAGTAGTATCAGTTGCTCTTCCTCTGAGTGTAGTTCTGATGTGGGGGCAGGTTTGGCGCCAAATGTTTTCTTGGTGTTCCTCCATTTGTTGCTAGAAGCCTTTGTATGCAGTAAAGAACCTTCAGTATTATCGCAAACATTTTAGCTGGCAAGTTAGCACCCGGTTCAGGAGGAACACCCCAGCCAGACAACTTCAGCAGGAAGTTGGAGGTCTGCCCCTGTGACCCTGTGTCTGCTCTTTCTGCTCCATTCCTCCCTCCCCTGTAGTCCTTGTGGCCCAGCACCGATTCTCCTCAGTGCCTCCTGCTTTGTTCTCCTCCTAAGAAAATCCATGCTCTCAGGAAAGGGATGAATTCACTGACTTTGAGACGGGGAGGCTTAATGCTACCTTTTTCAAGGGTTGCTTGCATTTTAACAGGGGAACAGCCTTAAGCCAAAGGAATGAAGTTCTTACAGAATGTTAGGCGTCAACTAGTTGTCCGAGTTCTTTTTCACCGTGGAAAGACCAGACTCCCTGACAGCTGACTCCAGAGTCTAGAATACACGCTTTTCTCCTGGAATCATTGTAGTTGGTAGCTGATGGTCAGTTATCTAGATAACCCTGTGCTACTTTACCACCAAGGGACTCTGAGAAAAAGCTACTGAAAAGCCTCTGAGAAGGCCTAGATCAGTATTCACACTGTACATTAACATGTTTGTGTAAATGGAATTACTGCTACTTACCACGTAGGTAAAAAGACACAAAGATTTAAGAAGTTTGTGAAATGTGTCCTGTTTGTGCAAGGTGACCCTGTCGAGTCCATTCCTTACTGATGTCAGTCGTCCACTCTCAGTGGTGGTTATTAAACTGGGTGGAGGTATAGTCGCTAAGCACAGGCCTCCACTGCCCCGTCTGCCATTTGTCTCTCTTGTGTGCTATGACTCCGGCTTGGTGTGAGAATGAGACCTTATCTAAAGCAGAGCCCCCGGTCCCTAATGCCTTTGCATGTATTTCAGCTGTAAGTGACCAAGATAGTAAGATATGAAAGGAGAAGGAAAGAGGTACAAGACAGTGCCTTTGTCAAAGGTCAGCAAACAGAATGATGACTTGAAAATGACCTGAAGTCAGCGAAGTCAAATTATTTTAAAATACTTTGAAATCGGTTTATGGAGGACTATGGTTGTGAATGGTGTTTGAACACATGTTGGAGGCGCTTTAATAGGTTTAGCAAAAAGAAATTTGCCTAATGAAGATTGTGTGAAGTAAATATATACCTTTGTCCAATAAAGGCCCAAATCTAGGCCACTGGTTCTCAAAGTATGGTCTTGGAACCACCTAGAGCAACATGAGAGAGAGAGAGAGAGAGAGAGAGAGAGAGAGAGAGAGAACGCCTTTAAGCCCCCCAAATTACCAGAGCCACGCCTCTCCAACAGGTTACCTTTCCTACCGTTAGAGTTATCAGTCTGGCTAAGAAGTGTGTGTACCATCTTCTCGTTCAGTTACACATTTGTCTGCTGTTAAGAAACTGCCAGATTGAATCGGGCCCATCTGGCCTGGTTTGGATTTTTTAAATAGTAACAACAAAAAAGGGGTGGTGGTGGTGGTGGTGGTGGTTGTGTTTGGTGTTACCAGACCTTAAATGAATGTCCTCACCATGGTGGCTGTTCTCCAGGAGGGCTCTCGTAGAGACAGATTCGCTTTTGAGGTTCTGCCTCACGTATGAAGTGTGGTGTTTGATAGTATTGACCTCCCCCTACAGGGACACAAACCCCTGAACCAGAACAACCAGTTCCCCTCTCAGCCTCTTTGTAATGCTAAGCTTTATAGAAATTTATTCCCTATGTGGTCTTGAGATTTTCTATGTCCAATTTTATAAAATGTTCTGCATGCAAACACAGCATTGTGGTCACTGTACCCAGTCACTTCAAAGGCATTCCTCCTTCATGTGTGTGCTGGTGAAGAAATACCAACATGTATGTTCTGTTGTGTCCTGATCAACTGTAAATTACATTTTCATTAATTTTTAAATGAGCTATATTTACTCTGGCTAGCAGTTAAAATTTTATTCTTTTTATTATCTTTCATTGCTACTTTTTTCTACTGACTCTAAGGCTTATTTTGGGGGGGGATTTCTTATTTCTAGATTGTTGTATTTCTCTTATTTCTATATTTATCTATAATCACAGAGAGTAAGAGCTGAAAGGGACCAACCTCCCTCATTTCATAGAGGAAATGAAGGCCTAGATGGGTCAGATGGCTTGCTGCAGGTCACACAGTGAGTCTCCCGCCTCTGGGATGAATGTTTTGACATTTAAAGCACTATATTTATGAAGGACTCATGACTGGCTTCTACTTGTCTGACTCATTAATTTCCCAGGTATTTCAGTGATTTAAAAAAAAAATCTATATGCTTTAAGGGAACATGCGCAAGCGTTCTTCAGTTAATGAATCCAAAGAAAATCTGGTTTTTCGTTTAGAAATTCATTTCCCTCCATGTTTACTATCTGTGCCCTACTGTGTACAGTGGATGATGTTTTCCCTAAACGCTATGTGGGGGACAATGGATTTATATAGAACAAATTTCATTTTTTAGTAGGAAAGTTTCCCTGTGTAAGGGAATCTTCTAGGGGCTTTTTTGGAGAAACAAAACAAAACAGACTCTTCTTGTTGTTTGTTCCTTAAGGTCTTTAATTACTTATTAGTGTGAATTTTTGTACTTGCTTTTATTTAAAGTAGGGCAAACCAGTGTTAGCTTTCATAGAATTAACTAGAACCTTACCTTCCTAATCTTTTTGAGAAATCTTCAGACTGTTAGATGCTTATGAGTAGCTACTCAATTGTATTCTAGAAACTTCACCTGACTTGACATTTTACCAATCCCTGGGCTCAAATTCCACCTCTGTCTGATCAGATAATAACAGAGTTCCCTAATCAGTATATGTGGTCTCTTTTCCAGAACATTCTTTGCCCAGTATTCCTTAGTGTGCTCTCACTTTAGTCATCTCAGGCCTCCTTCCATAAATCACGCATACCTCACTGTCCTGTGGACTTCCGGGCACTCTACCTTGAGGGCTAGGCTACTCATCCTCAGCAATATTTCCAGTTACCCCCATGTTCCCCTTTCTCTCGGATCTTCTGACCTCCCTTTCTAGACTCAAAGGCTTCTCTCACCAGAGACTGGTGGGATTTTTTCCATTGTTTCAGGAAATCGATAAGCTTTTCCTACAAAGGGCCTGAGAGTAATTGTTTTATGCTTTGTGAGTCAAATATAGTTTCTGTAGCAGATTCTTTTTTTGTGGCTCTTTGTTCATTCACTTGTTTCTTTTCTTTTTTTTTTTTTTTTTTTTTTTTTGGTTTTTTGAGACAGGGTTTCTCTGTGTAGTTTTGGTGCCTGTCCTGGATCACTCTCTGTAGCCCAGGCTGGCCTCGAACTCACAGAGACCCACCTGGCTCTGCCTCCCGAGTGCTGGGATTAAAGGCGTGCGCCACCACCACCTGGCCATTCACTTGTTTTCTAACCCTTAGAACATACGAAAACCATTCTCAGCTCACAGGCCTTGCAAGACTGGCCCCGGATCCACACTACCATTTTTGGGACCACCCCCATGAGAAAAGTGGGTGAGGGCTGGCACAGCGGCTCAGCACCTAAGGGCACCTACCACCAAACCTGACAATCTGATCTAGGTTTTAGTAGCCCCCACGTGGTAGAAGGAGAGAATCAAGCCCTGCAAATTGACCTCTGACCTCTGCACATGTCCATGCACACAGACTCACACACACAAATAGATAAATGTAATACTTTATGAAGGTTTTCTAAGTTGAGTCTTGTACCAGAGTCTGTGGCTAACTGCCTCACATACACCATGCCGTACCATCAGATCAGTCTGCTCACATCGGGACAGGAACAGGTGGAGAGGGGCTGCATGCGACAGTCTTCTCTGTGTCCCCCTATCACTAATTATGTTGATCTAGAACAGCTTATTTCCTTCTCTGGCGCTGCCCCATCCATTGTGGCTCTGTTTGCCCAAGGTTGAGGTAAGCTGGTAGGAAAGTTTACTTAGTTCTTCTGTCCTGTCCTTGCTCTCCCTGTCTTGGGCCGCCTGGTCATATCCCACACTGCTGTCACCGGTTTAGGGTGCTGTCATTCAAAAGTCTAATAGCACACACCATAAGATCCAGTTCAGTTTACAGTTTCCAGGAAAAATCACCAGCTTCCTGCTTCCACGGACTGGTTTGAAAACCCAGAATACACACTTATCTCTGTCCTAAAGCAATTGAGACCTAGCACTAGCCAGCATGGAACCCCAGCAAGAAACCAGTGGGGTACAGGAAGTATCTGTGCCACAGGGTCCCCTGCCTCCCGAATCCCCATCCCCTGGAGTGCTTCACTGCACCCCTCCAAAAAATAGGCATCCAACACACCCCATCCTGTTTGCTTCACCTCTCCCGATGGGCTGCTCCCAGCCCACCCCTCACACTTTCAGGAGTTGGAGTTGAGATTCACAGTTCTCCCACTTAACTGTGTGCGGACTGGGGTAAAACCAGCCGCTGCAAAAGTGTGCACCTGTGTGAGCGTATTTTCCACACCTGGCTGTGACTCACACCCGAGCGTGTGCACAACATACAGCGCTCTCGTTGGCCCTCTGGTCCGGGACTGATCAAGGCAGGGAATGGCAGAGCAGGAGTCCTGAGGCATCGCTCTTGTCTTCTGAGAGCCTCTTTGCATTGGCTTGCTCCAGCTCCTCTTGCATGGAGCCATTTAAAAGAACTCCTCTATGCCAGGACTTCTTTTTTTTTTTTTTATCTTTTTTCTTTTTGTTTTTTGTTCTTCAAGACAAGGTTTCTCTGTGTAGCTTTGCACCTTTCCTGGAACTCGCTTTGGAGACCAGGCTGGCCTCGAACTCACAGAGATCTGCCTGGCTCTGTCTCCTGAGTGCTGGGATTAAAGGCGTGTGCCACCACCGCCCCGGCCTGCCAGGACTTCTTTTAATGCATGTGGACTCAGTTACCAGGACATAAGCATCTTTGGCCCTTTAACTTGATTTCTGTCATTTGAGCCCAGGGATCCACCCATTTCCTGAAACCTAAATTTTCAAACGTCAGAATCGAGTGATTTTCAGGGTTTCCTTTTTCAAAGCTCCCGTGAAATGGTTCATTTCTGCCTTCTCTTTGGGATTTCCAGAATTAGGAAGGAAAGGAAAGGGTTGTGCCTTGGACCCAAGAGGAACACAAGTAGCTGCAGGCTCAGAAGCAGTGAGGGCTGAGAAGTAACTGCTGCGCAGCCCCGCAGAGTTGTGTCGGGTTAGCGCGGCCGCTGCAGTCCGTGCTCCTGGGCCCATTTGCCCTGAAGACAAATGCCAGATGGGAGTGTACAGAGTGATGGCCTACTGAAAGGCAGGGATAAGGCCCGCCCCCAGGGATGGAACTGTGTCTCGGATTCCAATTCCAGGAGAGGCACTAGCTAGGAGAGATCGCCAACCTTGCCTTTGTAGGATTCCAACACAAACCAGAAGGGAGCCGTCTGTGGGGTGATATTGCAAAGGTGGTTTCTTGTCTTTCTTTTCCTTGATTTCTTGTTTGGTTTTGTTTTAAGATTCCTTACTGGCTTGCTACCAGCAATTGAACTGTATTCTTTATAGAGCTAGAGCTGTTTGTGTCTTCTTAAAATAAACATTTTCTGTTGAAACCACCTTCGGCTTCCGTCCCTTGCTTTCACTGGGCCGATGCCTGAATTCCGGGACAGGCCCAGTTTGTGCTTTGGTTTTACAAGCCACACAAATGGTACGGAACCAGCCTGCTTTCCCCGCTCACAACATGTCAAACCATGGAGGCGAGTTTTGTGAAACAGAACGTATTGACGAAGCAGAGAAGGAGGCCGGATGTCCTCAGATGTCAAGGGGCCACTCAGTGGACATCTGGCGCAAGTCTGGAGTCAGCAGAAGCAACCCTTCAGGACTGGAAAAGCCATTATCATCATGAGCACACAGCCAAAGAGGTATCTGTAGCAGAGCTGGTAGAGACTAAATGCTTGGCTCAGCCGCATGACCTCCAAAATCAGGGGTTCTTGTTTGATTTTTGCTTCTGATCAATCCCAAGGCTTTACGTATGCTAGGCAAGTACTCTACCACTAGGCTAGAGTTCCAGACCTAAAATAGTGGTTTTTAAGTTCTACTAAGCTAGAAAGTTTATTCATGGCTTCCCTCCGTTTCATGTGGGGCTCACATACATTGCATTTGGTGCTCACAAACCTTGAGATATGTGACCAGCAATGTCTTCCTGAAACATGCCCAGATGGACCTGCCTTAGGCTCTAAGGGCATCTAGGCAGGTGATTCGTGTTCTGAGACTTTATCTGAACGCCTCAAGTTCAGGTGCTCCTGAATGAGGAGAGCTGTAGCTGTGTACAGCACCAGGAAATTGGGCAGCACTCTCCCTGCTTTGTTCTGTGGCTCAATAAAGCCCCTCAGCAAGGGAGACTACAGTGACTGACCAAGAGCAAAACACCCAGACCACACGGGGGGGACCCAAGTCGCTTCTAGTCCTCAAAGACTACGGTCCCCCCACGAAGCTGTGTGGGAACAGCTCTATGAGTCAACCCACTTCTCAAATGAGCTTCAAAGCCCGACGTGGTGGCACAGGCCTGGAGTCCCATCATTTGGGAGGCTGAGGCAGGAGGGTCCCAGATTCAAGGCCAGCTTGCATAGAGAGACCTTGTCTTTGAACAACAAAAAATAAATAAAAGAATTTTTATTCCCTGGCGTTTCTTTCTTTCTTTTTTTCCTTTTTCTTCTCCTTTTTTTGTTTTTTGTTTTTTGTTTTTCAAGACAGGGTTTATCTGTGTAGCTTTGCACCTTTTCCTGGAACTCACTTGGTAGCCCAGGCTGGCCTCGAACTCACACAGATCCGCCTGCCTCTGCCTCCCGAGTGCTGGGATTAAAGGCGCGCCACCACCACCCGGCCCTTTTTCTTCTTTTGAGTTACAATCTCACTACGCAGCCGCGGCTGGCTTGGAACATACTGTGTAGACCAGGCTGGCCTCAAACTCGGAGATTTTACCTGCCTCTGCCTCCAAGTGCTGGGATAAATTGGTTCTTTGGCTTTGAAGGCTGCGGCCCTTGCAGCTCCACACCTCCTGTGTTTCCGGAGCCCAGGGCTAGCTTCTGTCACCTGGTACCCCCAATTTGCTCTTCCTAAAAGATAACACCAGAACCACAAACCACTCCCAAAGCCAGCATGGCAAGGAGAGGGCAGGGCTACCCTCGGCACAGCAGCTGTTAAAACTGAGGACAGATCGAAGGGCCGGCGAGATGGCTCTATGGGTACAGGGGCCTGCCACAAGCCTCCTGATGTGAATTTGATCCCTGGGACCCACATGGGAAAGGGAAAGTTGTCCTCTGATCTCCATGTGCGCCCTGTAGCCTGTGCGCCCCAAACATACGGACTGAGAGCTGTGTGGCTTGGGTCCTGGAGCCCCGACTAAGGGTGTTGAGGGTGTTGAGGGACGCATATAAACAAGGCCAGGACCACGTGGGATTCTGCTCTCACCTCAACCAAGAACTTGAAAGCGATTATTCTGTCCAGCACAGGGATGGGTTGGCTCGTCTTGGAAGGAGGTCTCTGCAGACAAACAGTCTCAGGCTTTCCACATCCCTAAGAAGGAAGCTGTAGCTGCTAGTCTTTGCATGCACTGGTCTATCATCCCCAAACACTCATCCTCAGAGTCTTAAGGGAAGCTTTGCCATCCCAATGAACCTCACAGGAAAGACTCTCACTCTCGTAGGACTGAGGCCTTGGCGTCCTTGGCATGGCTGTCTGTGCCCACGTCAACATTACACATTGTTGACAAGAGTGCTTGCCCGGTGTGTGTTAAACCCTGGGATTAATTGAAGTAAAAAACAACAACAACAACAAAAACAAAAACCAAGAAACCCTGATTTTGGAGGACTTCATTCAGGGACTTTCTCTGATCCCCATACATGCACAACATGCACTAAATAAACTATAATTTAAAAGTTGTATAGAGGGTTGGACAGTGGTGGTGCACGCCTTTAATCCCAGCACTCGGGAGGCAGAGCCTGGTGGATCTCTGTGAGTTCGAAGCCAGCCTGGTCTATAGAGTGAGTTCCAGGACAGGCTCCAAAACCACACACAGAAACCCTGTCTCGAAGAAAAAAAACAAAACAAAACAAACCCCCAAAGGGTGTGTAGAATCAAGGCTGTGTAGATGAGGAGGAGGCTGACCTCACGACAGGCACTTCCTGTGTGAGACCTCGCACTTCCGCATCGGGGTTTCACTCTGGTAGGCTCAGTGTGGCCACTGCCCCAGGGGTTAGTGGTGCTTTTAGGGATTCACCCTCACTGATCAGTCTCACCAAAGGCATGTCCTGGCATAGTAATTAGGGAAGAGAAAGAATCCCCTGGGCACGGGGCATGCCTGGACTTCCGGACTAAGTAGACTCACAAATATTGTCTCAAGGACAAGGTTGTTCGCCATGTTTCAAATTTTCACACAAGACAGAGTATCTCCAATTTACCTCATTCCCAGCACCTTGGGGATGTACTAAATTCAGCTGGCTCCAAGATTTCCTGAAGGCATTTTAATGTGTGAATGAAGGGTGGATTTCCTGGAAGGCAGCCTCTAAGATGGAGTTTACTGTGCACATGTTTCCAGAGAATGCCTCAGGGCTCCACAGCTGAGTATGAGAGAAAAAGGAAACAGGATTAGGCCAGAGCAGATGAGAAGAAGCACAGCAAAGGTTCAGCTCACTTCATAGATTAATGGTGGACTCTGAAGCCCAAGGGGCTTGTCAGTGTACAAGATGTGGCTTAGCATAGAGAGAGAGAGCGCACTTGCCTGCACTTGCCTGGCACTCAGGAGGCTCTGGAATCATCCCCAGCACTACCAAACAAACAAATAGTTGTTCTGTGCTGGGCCACAGAACAGACCCCTCTTCTCCTGCTTCAGTAGAACATTGGCTCTGAAACAGCCCACAAACGACATGGCCTTGTGGGTCAGAGTAGCTCTGAAGGAGCCAACAGTCGAAGAAAGCCCTGCGCTATTGGAGAAATTATTCCACTACACTTCGCTACAGCAGTCCCAGCAACAGGACATTAAGTCCTCCTGGGAGGATGTCTTGTTTACTTTTCTATTGCTGTGAAGAGACACCAAGACCAAGACAGCTTACAGAACAAAGCATTTCAGTGGGGCCTTGCTTACAGTTTCAGAGGTTCAGTCCATGACCATCATGGTGGGGAGCATGGCGGCAGGCAGGCAGGCATGGCGCTGGAGCAGTAGCTGAGAGCTGACATCTGATCTACAGTGGGAGGCAGAGAGAGAGAGAATATGAGACTGAGCCTGGTGGGTTTTTGAAACCTCAAAGGCCACCCCCAGTAACACACCTCCAACAAGGCCACACAGTCCCTCCCAAAGAGTCCACCAACTGGGAACCAAACATTCAAGCATATTAGTCTGTGAGGGCTGTTCTCATTGCAACCACGGCAGAGGGGGATCCAGGAGACAGATTATACATTCATCACAGGCATCTTTCTCTCCAGAATACTACACATTACACAATAACAAATTCCTATTGTCTGGTTCTCCTTTTCATAGATCTCATCCAGTTGACACTCCAGATCAATTAAAGTTCATTTGACTACGTTTATAACTTTTTAAAGTCATAGTCATCATTTTGGGAGACATACCAGCAAACCTTCATTGGACTTGGTATTTCCCATACTCCACTAATACCCATTAGGAAATCCTTGCCAAGGGAATGTCACGTCACATAAGCAAATGACTAGTCTACCCATTATAGAGTACCATGAATACAATGGTGCTAATATCTCCCAAGCACCTGCTATGGTCCAGGCTGTGGTCCAGGCTCCACTTGCCCCTCCATTGTCTTCGACTCTTTATTCATCACCTAAGTGACGAGCTCCTGCTTGCACACCAGACACAGCACTAGGTGCTGAGGAGCGTCGTGGCCATGCCCACTCCGTTGAGTGTGCCATCAGCTGGGCCATCCCTGGGGCCAGAGCCGACCAGCCCACAGTCCTGTTATTACACAGTCAGCACTCTAGCTCTGTGCTCCTGTGACCACCTCCCCTCTCTCAGCATTTACCCCCCCCCAGTGGTCTAAGCAAGCACCCTGCTCCCACTTCTTTTCATCAGTGCCCATGGGAACCTGAGTTCTGGCAGCTGATAACTAACTCCAAAGGCCCCAACAGAAAGCCTCCCTCAATACTACCTGGCCGGCAGGCTCCTGAGAAACCCACTTCTTCTGTGGGGCCCTCCTCAGGGCATCCTGCCCTCCTGTAGTCATCCACATGTGGGGATGGAGCAGACCCCTCCCCATTCCCACTGCATCTCGCAGCTGTTGAATGCTGACAAGGATTCACATTGCAAAGACCCAGCAGTTCCATCCACTCGCACATATGCATCCTGGGGAAGTGTGGGTGGAGTTTCCAAAGGCATGGGCTCTCTGTAGCAGCACTGCACTCAATAACCCAGATTGTCCAATGGCCATCAAAAGCGGAATAGAGCTAGGCACCGGGACACATTCCTGTAACCACAGAACTTGAAAGGTGGCGGGTGGGGCAGAATTTGAGGCCAGCCTAGACTACAGAGTCAAACCCTGGCTTTCGTTGTTCTTGTTTATAAAGTAGATGGGTAAGCTGCATATAGTGAAGTGCTCCAGTAGTTCCAGTGACTCTGGAGGCTGAGGAGGATTCCTGAAGCCAAGGAGCTCAAAGCCAGTCCAGGTATGCAGTAAGGTTCTCAAAACAAAAGAACAAAAAAGTAGAATGGAAAAAGTATGAACTACTGTACAGAAATAACCACAACTACAACCATAGACAGTGTATATGAATCATGCAAATATAAAGCTGAGCAGGCTGAGGGTGTGGCTCAGTTCAGTAGAATGCATGAAGCCCTGGGTCCAATCCCTAGCATTGTATAAAATTGGACAAATTGGTACATGCCTGTAATAGGAGCACTCAGGAGATGGAGGCAAGAGGATCAGAAATTCGGGTCATCCTCAGCTGTGTTAGGAATTTTAGGCCACCTTAGAAATGTGAGACTCTGTCTCAAACAACAGCAAATTTGTGTGTGGGAGGGGGTGCGCACGCAAACGCACGCACATGTGCGCACACACAAAAGAATCAGGACACAAAGGAATGCACAGGCAATGATTCCATTTACACACAGTCCAAAATCAAGCAAAACTAAAAGGATTGTGTATATGAAGATACAACTATAAAGCTCATGCCTTTAATCTCAGACAGAGATCCCAGGCAGATCCCTGAATTCCAGGCCAGCCTGGGCTACAGAGTGAGTTCCAGGACAGCCAGGGCTACACAGAGAAACCCTGTCTCAAAAAAAAAAAAAAAAAAAAAAGTTAGGAGTTGATGTCAGGAGTGGTGTCACATGCCTGTAATCCCAGAATTTGGGGGACAGAGGAGGGAAGATCAAAAAGGAAAGGTAACCTGGGAAATATAAAGAGGCCCTGCTTTTCAAAAGTTAAGAAACTGGCTGCTTCTAAGAGAAGAGATAAACTACAATTTCCAGAGACACACGGGAGGACTCCGGATGTGGCTCAGTAGGTGGGGAGTTTGCCCAGCATGCGCGAAGCCCTAAATTCGATCCCCAGTACCACATAAACCAGGCATGGTGGTGAAGGACGTGCCATCCAAACCTCCCCAAACAAGCGCCACAAACTGGGAGCCAAGTGTTCAAATACCTGAGCCTGTGGGGGCCATTCCTCACTCACAGCAGGCCAGCAAGTTTGCGGTCAACATGAGACAGAGACGAAAAAGAGAGAAAGGTAGGAAAGAGGGGAGGATGGGAGAGAGAGAGAGAGAGAGAGAGAGAGAGAGAGAGAGAGAGAGAGAGAAGAAAAAGGAGGAGGAGGAGGAAGAAGGAAGGAAGGAAGGAAGGAAGGAAGGAAGGAAGGAAGGAAGGAAGGAAGAAAGAAAAAGAAAGAAAGAAAGAAAGAAAGAAAGAAAGAAAGAAAGAAAGAAAGAAAGAAAGAAAGAAAGAAAGAAAGAAAGAAAGAAATTTCAAAAATGAGCCAAGCATGGTGACGCACAGCTATGATCCCAGTGCTCCAGAAGCCAAAGTTTGTGAGCTCAAAGGGACACATGGAAGGCTTCTCAAGCCACGTTCCATTTTCTGAGTCGTGGCCATGATATTCATTTGTGACTAGTTTTATAAGTGTGCCAGCTAAGTGGAGCTTTGGTTTAGGCATGTGATGATTATACATGTATGCCGTATGCTGTAATTACATTTTTCCGTAGTGCTAGGTTATAAAATGTAGACCCTCGTGCATGGTAGGCAAGCACTCTAGGACCAAGCTACGCATGCCTAGCCCATAATTAGATAATTTTTAAAGACTCGGAATACATTTCTGAGTTACCCTAAATTTCTGGTCCAGGGCAGGGGGAGATTTGTATCCCTAAGAGAGAGATGGGGAAG
This sequence comes from Peromyscus maniculatus bairdii, assembly GCF_049852395.1. Taxonomy (NCBI): domain Eukaryota; kingdom Metazoa; phylum Chordata; class Mammalia; order Rodentia; family Cricetidae; genus Peromyscus; species Peromyscus maniculatus. The sequence goes on along the minus strand of NC_134875.1, from coordinate 83,607,104 downwards.
GGGCAGCCAGGGGGGCTGGACAGCAGAAAACCAGGAAATCAGCATGTCCTGCTTTGCAGAACACGGAGCAGGGCCAGGCCATGGTGAGAATACTCTTGCGCACTGGGAAAAATGAGCTGAGACACAAACAGACAGAAAATAATCCTATCAGGAGGCAAGCATATGGGGAACCGTCTCCACTCCCTAATGAGCAAATACGCACGCAATTCAAAAAACCCAATGGTCATTTTTTTTTGCCAATTATACTAGTGAAAATTAATCGGAAGGGGGAGGAGATGGCAATACGTCAGGCTGAGTAGAGTACTGAATCGATGCATGGTTATTGGCTGCCAACACTAAACAAATACCAGCCTTGAAAATAAAAGCTGCCAGTATGCCCTGGGGAGTTTTAAATGCTCATATCATTTTACTCAGTGATCCTATTTCTGGGAGTCTATTCTAGGAAAATTATGTAAAGGAAAGAAGAGGCTATATGAATGAGTCTAGACATGAGTCCCAAAGCTCACTTTTCACCCCAACCCCTGCGGTGTGGCTAATGTCTATCTAGCATCAATACTCAAGGGTTTCATATGTTTAAAACGGAGTCACGGATTCCTTGGTCCTTCCCAAGCCAGCTGTTTCCCATCATCCCGACAAACGGCTACCATCCTGGGCCACACCACTGTCCTCTCCACCCAGACCCTTGCGGCAATCTCCCGGTTTCCCACCTGCCTTCACTCTAGCTTCTGTCCAGTCTGTTGCCCACATAGCAATCCCTTGTTTTGTTTTGAAATATGAGTCTCACTGTGTAGCCTACGCTGGCTCCACTACGTTTTAGAATTTGTTGTTGTTGTTGTTTCAAGACAGGGTTTCTCGGTGATGTTTTAGAAACTTTAAAGCATTCTAAAGACAGGCTCACACCTGTAATAGCAGAACTCTGAAGACTGGGGCAGGATTGAGAGTTCTAGGTAGCCTGGCCTTTAAAAAAATCAACAAAAAGGCCATGTCCAGATCCCACTAAAACTGTGCCGAATAGAAGGCAGACCCACAGCCACACTGCTTCACCCCGACACTGGGCTTCTTACTCTCGTCATCCCTTGAAAACAACAACAAACTCTCTCCCTTCTCCAGGCCTTTGTACCTGCCACCTCCTGTCCAGAATATTCCCTCTCCCTCTAGACTTCTTGGGGGTCCGTCCCAGGCTTGCTGAGAAAGGTTTGTGGTCTAGCCTTCTACACCAGTAGCTCTCAACCTTCCTAGTGCTTTAATCCAGTCCCCCGGGTTGTGATGACCCCCGACCTTAAAATTATTTCGTTGCTACTTCATAACTGTAATTTTGCTACTGTTATGAACGCAATGTAAATATCTGTGTTTTCTGATGGTCTTAGGCCACCCCTGTGAAAGGTCTCCAACCCCCACAGGGGTCGAGCCCCACATGTTGTGAACTTCTGTTAAAGCACCCTCCCTCCCTCAGGTTAACTCTCCAAGCACTTGAGGCGACCTGGAGTGACTGGAGGAGGTATTTATTTGCAGGGAGCCCTGTTTTCTGCGTCTTCTAACTGGAATGCAAGCTTCCTGAGAACAGAGACTACGTGTCTCTGGTTCAGGGCCGGATCCCCAATACCTAAGTGCCAATGTTCACGTGAAATGAATGAATGTATAATAAAGGCTCTGCCAAGGTAAAGAACCCTTGTGATCCTGCATTTGTAAAAAAAAATCTATTAGCGATGCTTGTTGGTGGGGGGAGGCTGCCTCAGGAAATACTAGCAGAAGAAGTACTTTTCGAGGTAATGTAATGAAAATAACTTTACATTGTTACATTAAATAACAGAGGCTTCGTGTGCAGGCAAATGCATATTCCTGTGTTCTGACTCTGTGTTCTGTGCCATCTGTGGCAGATGACTGATTCTCCGAGCTTCAGTCTCTCCATATATGTAGACTTTATTTGTTACTTTTTGGTTTGGGTTTGGGTTTTACCTGTGCTGCATATAGATAAACTCAACAGCTTGTACCTGCTAGGCAGCAGTCTACCACTGAGGTGCATCCCCAGGTCTTGACTTTTTCAGATAGGATTCCACTATGTGCCTCAGATCTCAAAGTTGCTCTACAAGTAAGTCAATCTTGCTTTGAACGCAAGATCCTCCTGCTTCCACCTCTCAAATGCTCATATTACAGATGTGCCACCACATCTGGCTTAAATTGCCCCCTCCCCTCTTCTGCTGCAATCAGAACTCAACCCTAGACTTAGCACCTGCTAGGCACGTGCACTGTCATTGAATCTCATCTCCAGCCTTCCTCCATATTTAAACGGAGGGAGCCGACTTTCAAGGCAGAACCATGGAACTAGAGAAAGCCATAAGCTGAGGATGGTGTGAAGCCTTGAGACTGGATGGCTTTGTGGGGGAGTGAGCATAGGAGGAGAGAGCCCTGGGAAGTCTAGGGCTTAGATGGCAACCGCATAAAGAGCAGGAAGGAACCAGAGCTATAACGTGCTGTGAGAAGGGCTTTAACATCTTGATCATGCAGCCTCCATCAGGAGGAGTTGGCACAGCAACACACTGTGAGAAGTGATGTCTCACTGCAGTACTGGACAGAGAGGCTGCAAAACCGCATGCAAACAATGCTCACAACCATGCTCAACCATGTGAAGGACATACCTGGATGTGTGCTCAATAGACATTAATTAAAAGTCAATTAATGGGGGATGGAGAGATGGCTCAGGGGTTAAGAGCACTGGCTGCTCTTCCAGAGGACCCAGGTTCAATTCCCAGCATCCACATGGTGGCTCACAACTGTCTATAACTCCAATTCCAGGGGATCCAACACCCTCATGTAAACAATACACAGGCAAAAACACCAATGCACATAAAAATAAATAAATCTTTCTTTAAAAGGCGGTGGTGGTGCACGCCTTTAATCCCAGCACTCAGGAGGCAGAGCCAGGTGGATCTCTGTAAGTTCGAGGCCAGCCTGGTCTACAAAGTGAGTTCCAGGAAAGGCGCAAAGCTACACAGAGAAACCCTGTCTCAGAAAACCAAAAAAAAAAATGAATTAATGAGTGAAAGGAACATAGATGTGAGCTAATACTCTAAGAGGGAAGAAGCAATTAGAGGCTGGAGAGATAGCTCAGTGATTAAGAAAATTACTGCTTTTTCAGGGGACCTGGGTTTGATTCCCAGCACCCAAATGGCAGCTCACAATCATCTGTAACTCCTCCAGTTCCTTGGGATCCCAACACCATCTTCTGGTCTCTGTGAACACCAGGCACACATGTGTTGCACGTACATACATGGAGACAAACTCTCACACACATAAAATAAAAATAAATAAGGACAGATGAGTTGTCTCAGCAAGTAAAGGTACTTAACACCAAGCCTGATGAGCTGAGTTCAATCCCAGGAACTCTGTGATAGAGAAAAAGAACCCACTTCTACAAGTAGCCCTCTGACCTCCAAACTCATGCTGTTGTAAGTATAAACATAAGTGTAGAAATAAATAAATCCTTTTTTAAAAAAAATAACAGCAGTTGTTAGTAGTGCTATATAATTGAAAGTAATTTCCCACGTTTCTGGTGATGTGTTGTCTTTTTCTAATAGCTTTTTTTTTTGCCAGATCTGTGCATCCATCTGTCTCTGCTGCATTCAGGGGCTCTGTTCCCAGAAGCCTCAGCCACTCTATCCTGTCTGCTCTCTCATGGGTTCTTTTAAAATCCTGGACAGCATTCCTGGCCCACTTATTTTTCTTGTTTTGTTTTGTTTTAGTTTTAGTTTTCATTTTTTGAAATAGAGTCTCACACTATGGCAGGCTGCCTCCGAACTCACTATATCACCCAGGCTGTCCTGAAACTCACAGTAATCCTCCTGCCTCAGCCTCCTAAGTGCTGATTAATTGATTGATTAATGATTGATGTGGAAGGACCCTACCCACTGTGGGTAATGCCATCCCTGGGCAGGTGATCCTGGATGGTATAAGAAAGCAAACCAAGCAAGCCATGAGGAGCAAGCCAGTAAGCAGCATTCCTCCATGGCCTCTGCTTCAGCTCCTGCCTCCAGGTTCCTGCCCTGAGTTCCTGTCCTGACTCACCTCGGTGAAGGAGTGTGACCTGAGAGTTGGAAGAAGAAATAAACCCTTTCTTTCCCAAGTTGCTTTTGGTCATGGTGTATTATCACAGCAATCAAAACCCTAACTAATACACATGAGTTATACACATGTGTACATGTACACACACACACACACACACACACACACACACACACACACACACACACACACACAGAGTCTTTCCTACCTAGGAACTCTAACCCTGTTTGTTTACACTTTCCTGCTTCAGCTCAGTTCTCTCTAGCATCTGGATTTGGCACCAGCAAATCCTTGGAATAAAAGCTTCCATTGGGGACTGGAGAGATGGTTCAGTGGTTAAGAACTCTTGCTGCTCTTGTAGACAATCTGGGTTTGATTCCCAGCACCCATATCAGACATGCCACAACTGCCTACAACTTCAGTTCCAAGGTATCTGAGGCCCTCTGGCCTCCCAGAGCACCAGCATGTATGTGGTATACATAAACTCAAACAGACACACATATACATACACACACACACACACACACACACACACATACATACACACACACATACATACACAAACCTTTTGTTAGAAAGGCTCCAGTGGAGTCTGCCTCACAAAGATGATCTCTCTGCCCTGGGTAGACTGAACGGACACTAGCTCAGTGCTGTTAATGAAGTCGTGGTAGTAATTTACTAAAACCAGCTTAATCCCTAACAACAACCTATAACCATTTGTCCGTATATCTGCAGATGGGTGTAGCCTTCATCCTTCATCAAGGAAACGTCTCTTTGCAACAGATGGAAACCACGACAGAAAACCACAACCAAGCAAAATGCAGAGTTATGGAGCTCATTCCTAGTGGATACATGTACAAAATACTCCCACACCTAAGGCGCAGGGAACATTGGAGAGGGGGTGGAAAGATGGTTAAGAACCAGCAGATCAGGGAGTTTGCTGTGAGATTGTGTGTCTCCGAGGAATATCAGAAGCCACACCCATAAAGTCTCGCCAATATGGCTACCCAAATGTGAGCCTAACAAGGACGCCACCAATACACATGCAAAAACGGATGGAGAAAAGCCCAGGAGGCCTCCACCCTATATAAAGAACCCCAGGCAACTGAGGAGAGCTGGGGGTGGGAGAGGTGGCCTTCCCCAGGGAAGAGCACACCAATTGGTTGTCTAGTGCCAAATGGTCAGCCCTGGAAACGTACATACAGATAGCATTCTACAGACTGAACAGGTTATATTTAGGAATATGTATGTATATGCATATTCTTAAATGCATACAGTAACAATTAGTTAAAAAAGAGGCTGTGGATTCGAAGGAGAGTGAGGAGGGGTATATGGGAAGACTTGGAGGAAGAAATGTAATTAAAATAGAATCTCAGAAACTTTTTAAAAATGCCCTGGATGGGCACGGGGAATCACTGTGGGAGCTCAGGCGGGGCTGACTGTGGTGGTTTGAAAGAAAAAGGCCCCCAAAGGGAGCGGCGCTATTAGGAGGTGTGGCTTTGTTAGAGTGGGTGTGGCCTTGTAGGAGGAAGTGTGCCACTGTGGGCTTCTAGATCTCTTTTGCTCAAGCTGTGCTCAGTGGGGTAAATGTATAGCTGTTTTCTGGGGATGGAAACATTCCTTTCTGGAGTCAGTGGGAGGCTTACAAGGCTTCTGAAATTCACAAGAAATTTACAAATCAAAGCCCTTCTTTGAGGTGTTTTTCAAAAGGCTTTTTTTTTTACATTTTATTTATTCAGCCTGTGTGCAATTGCTGTGTGTGGAGGGGGGCGGGGCAGCTTGTAGGAAATGGTTCTCTCCTTCTACTCTGTGGGTCCCGGGAATCAAATTCACATCCTGAGATTTGGTGGCAAGCACTTTTACCTCACAAGGCATCTATCTCCCCAGCCTCCTCTGGGGTTCTGTCAGTGGTAAGCAATTGCTGAAGGACAGGAGACACTTTTGTGTAGGGCTACCTGCACATTGCGTGGGGGACTCCATCGATGTAGCTTTGTGAGTTGTCACCCACGCTGGCGCAGGCTTTTGTGGCGATGCAGTAGCCTGAGTCACCTACGCCAAACTTTCAAGTTTTAGAACTGTAACAACGTGAAATATTAGCAAGTAGATGGAGAAACTGTATCACTCATACAGCTCTACTGGAGATGTGGTACAGCAACTCTGGCAAAGAGTGAGACAGGGAGCCAAGCATGGTGGTACAGCCTTTGATCCCAGCACTCAGGAGGCAGAGGCAGGAGGATCTCTGTGAGTTCAAGGCCAGCCTGCTCTACATAGTGAGTTGCAGGCTAGCCAGGGCTGCATAGTGTGACTTTGTCTCAAAACAAAATAACAAACAAACAAAGAATATGTCAACACCTTGCAGAACTAAATATGAACGCTTTATGCAACACAGAAATTGTGGTCTTGGGAAATGAACTGAAAGAAATGAGAAGCTTTTGTTCATACAAAGAACTGTACACGTATATCTGTAACAACCCCAAACTGGAATCCAATGAGCGAATGGTCTTCAAGAAGTGAATGGTAGACCACTGAGATAGTTCAATGGATAAAGACATTTGTCACCAACCTGATAACCTGAGGAGTTCAAGCTCCAGAATCCACATGGAGGGAGGACAGGACTGACTCCTACAAGCTGTCCTCTAACTTACACACACACACACACACACACACACACACACACACACACACACACACACACCACATGCGTGTAAACTTGAAGATATTTTATTTTTTAATTATGGATATGTGTATGTGTCTGTGTAGGGGTATGTGTACATGTGAGCACAGGTTCCAGAAGAGGCTAGAAAAGGGTGTCGGATCCCCTGGAGATAGACTTACAGGCAGTTGTGAGTCACCTGACATGGTGCTAGGAATTGAGCCTGAGTCCTCTGCAAGAGCAATATATGCTCTTAACTGCTGGGGCATTGCTCCAGCCCATACATGCAAAATGTTGAATTAATTTCTTCAAGGTGGATAATTAGGGCTGGGAATATGGCTTAGTGCTGTGCAAACACACGGACCTGACTGTGGATCCTCCCTCAGCCCCCATGTAAAAGCCAGATGTGATGGGGTACATCTGTAACTCCAGTGCTGGGAAATGGAGATAGATGGATCCCAGGCCCTTCTGGACAGCCTGTCCAGCTGGAACAAGTTCTAGGTTTGGGGAGAGACTCTGTCTCAGCATAAGAAAGGTGGAGGGGCTGGAGAGATGGCTCAATGGTCAACAGCCCTTGCTGCATTTGCAGAGGACCAGAGTTCAGTTCCCAGCACTCACATTGGGTGGCTCACAACTGCTTGTAAAATCGAGCTCCAGGGAACCCAATGACACCTTTTAATCTCTCCACACACATGCCCACCTAATTAAAAATAAAATAAATGCCTTTTTGTTGGTTTTTGTTTTGAGACAGAGTCTCACTACGTAGCCTTGAGCGGCTGAGAACTCACTCTGTAGACCAGGCTGGCCTTGAATTCACAGAGATCTATCTGCCTGCCTCTGCCTCCCAAGTGCTGGGATTAAAGGCCACCACTCCAAGCTTAATAAAATAAATTTTAAAAGAATAAGGTGGAAATGTGTTTGAGGAAGACATCTGGACATCAACCTCTGGCCTCCACACACACCCACACAGGTAGGTGCATCCACATGGGCAAAAACAACATACACAAAGTGAATGGTTAAACTGTGGTGCAGCTATGGCGTGATACACTACTCAGCAATAAAAAGTAATAAGCTACCAGTAGAATGAGGCTCCAGAGACTAATGATTAAAAACAGTCCCTCTCTTAGCTGGTGTGATGGTGCACGCCTCTAATCCCAGCAGTGGAGAGGCAGAGGCAGCTGTATCTCTGGGAGTTCGAGGCCAGCCTGGGCTACACAGAGAAACCCTGTCTCAGGAAAAAAGAAATCCAAATTCCCTTTAAAAGTCCAAAATCTTTTTAGCTGGGGCTCCTATAAAATAAAGAAACAAGGGGCTGGAGATACTGCTCAGCAGTTCGTGGCACTGGCAGCTCTTCCAAATGTCCCGGGTTCAATTCCCAGCACCCACGTGGCAGTTTACAACTGTCTGTAACTTCAATTCTAGGGGACCCGCACCCTCACACAGACATACATGCTGGCAAAACACCAATGCACATATAATAAAAATTAAATAAAAAAATAAACAAGTTACATAAAAACTTTTTATTCCAAAAAGGAAGAACCAAGGCATAAACACAATCACGCCAAAGCCAAAGCTTAATATAGCAGTATAAATCCAAATCCTATAGCTCAAGGTCCAACATCTGGCTCTGGTAATGATCTTCTGGGCTCAAAGGGCTCGAGTAATACCACTTCTCCCTCTACCTGGAGTAGACATGGATACGTTTTTAGGCTGTCTCCACTACACACCTGAAGCTCTCCTTGAGAGATAGCCTACGGGCCTGGCATCTTCAATATCCTGGGGTCTCAAAGGGAGGCTTCACCTCACCCATGCTCTCTCGGGGCCTCTCTGCAGGAACTGTGACCCAGACAGACAGTGCCACCCCTCAGCTGCTCGTCATAAACACTTGAGTTCTGCATCTTTTGTGCCTTCAGCTCTTACCATATGGATGATGTTTACATTGACAAGTGCAGCCTGCGATGTAGTCCGGTCCCCTTGGACCACAGCTGTGTCCGCAGCGTCTGTTTTCTGACTCAGAGGAAACGCTTGCCTGTCGTCCCAGGAAACACAGAAGTTCCACCTCCAGGACGCTGCTCTCTTCAACAATCACAGCTGCCGCTTCAGCACCAGCGCGAGCAACACACACGAGTGCGTAGACAAAGTATCCCACAAACGGCCGGCGGCCCCGGCCCTGATGAAGTCCCTGCTCTCTTATGAAACATTTGGTCCTTATTATCTGTTTTGCTCTCAGTCTGCCAAGTCCCAACAAGAAAGGCCCATTAAGCGCTGCCTCCAGCATACAGCAGCTTTTCCAGCCCATATTCCCAAATGCTTCCATGGTCCTTTCATAAAAACCGTCTAAGGCAATAAAAACTGACATGGTCAGGTCCGTCACAGCCACACCTCACTTCCTCTGTACCAGTTTCCATCCTAGTTCCCTTTCTGCGGCTGTGATAAAACACCCTGACAGAAGGCAGCCTAGGGGACGAAAGGCTTTATTTGGCTTACAACTCCAAGTTACAGTCCATTATGTGAGGGAAGTCAAATCAAGAACACAAAGTTTCACGCTCACAGGCAAGAACAGAGAGAAAACAAACACATGGATCCGTGCTTGCTGCGTATGCTCAGGTGGCTTTCTTCACTGTTACACAGTTCAGGGTTCAGCCTGTGAAATGCTGCTGTCCACAGTGGCCTGGATCCTGAATTGTAAAGGATGGGTGGATGGATAGATGGATGGATGGATGGATAGATGATAGATAGATAGATAGACAGACAGACAGACAGATAAATGCAGGACTAGCAAGATGGCTCAGCAAGTAAAGGTGCTTGCTAGGACCTGGGGAGATGGCTCAGTGGTTAAGAGCACTGGCTGCTCTTCCAGAGGACCAGGGTTTGATTCCCAGCACCCACATGATAGTTCACAACAGTCTGTAACCCTGTTCTAGGGCATCTGACACCCTCTTCTGGCCTCTGAGGGCACCAGGCATTCAAGTGGTACACAGACATACATGCAGGCAAAACACTCTTATACACAAAAATCATAAAATAACTTTAAAACTTAAAAATGGGCAAAGAAAGCTGGACATGGTGGCATACGCCTGTCACCTCAGCACTCAGAAGGCAGAGGCAGGAGGATCGGTAGTTCAAGACCAGCCCAGGCAGCACAGCAACTTTGAGGAAAGCCGGTGATACGAGAGATCCTGTCTCAAACCAACAAACATGAAATGGGCAAAGAACTCGAAAAGGCATTGCACTGAAGTTGTCGATAGCTGGCAGACGAACCCATGACAGCACAGGCACCATCACTGTAGAAAGATGCAAGTTAAAACAACGGGTCAGGGAGGGCCAGAGAGACGCTTTGGCAGTCGGTAACTTCAGCGCCTGGGAACTCGATGTCTTCCCCTGACCCCTGCATGCACCATGGCACATGTAAGCATACTAACACAGAGGCATACACACATGCACATAAATCTAAATTCAAACAATATTTTTTAAAGTAAGAAGTGGAGCACGCCTTTAATCTCAGCACTCAGGAGGCACAGGCAGGCAGAGCTCTGTGAGTTCAAGGCCAGTCTGGTGTACATAGAGGAGTCCCAGGCCAGCCAGGGATACATAATGAGACACTATCTCAAAAAAAAAAAAAAAGAAAGAAAGAAAGGAAGGAAGGAAGGAAGGAAGGAGGAAAAGAAAAAGAAAAAAAGGGTAAAAAGATGGAAGATTCACTAAACTTAATAAAAAAAGAAAGTAGGAAGTACGCTTGAACACATTGTCACCGGAGACCATTTCCTAAATATAACACCAACAGCACAGACCCTGAGCACAACAATTAATAAATGGGACCTCTTGAAATTGAGAAGCTTTTGCAGGGTGAAAGACACGGTCAATAAGACAAAAAGACAGCCAACAGAATGGGAAAAGATCTTCACCAACCCCACATCTGACAGAGGACTGATCTCCACAGTATATAAAGAACTCAAGAAACTAGACATCAAAATACTAAACAATCCAATTAAAAAATGGGCTAAAGAGCTAAACAGAGAATTCACAAAACAAGAATCACAAATGGCTGAAAGACATTTAAAGAAATGCTCAACATCCTCAATCATCAGAGAAATGCAAATCAAAACGACTCTGAGATACTACCTTACACCTGTCAGAATGGCTAAGATCAAAAACACCAATGACAGTCAATGTTGGAGAGGATGTGGAGCAAAGGGAACACTCCTCCACTGTTGGTGGGAATGCAAGCTTGTACAACCACTGTGGAAATCAGTATGGCGGTTTCTCAGAAAATTAGGAATCAAACTACCTCAAGACCCAGCCATCCCACTCTTGGGCATATACCCATGGAATGCTGATTCATACCATAAAGATACATGCTCAACTATGTTCATAGCAGCACTATTTGTAATAGCCAGAACCTGGAAACAACCTAGATGCCCGTCAACGGAAGAATGGATGAAAAAAAATGTGGTACATATACACAATGGAGTACTACTCAGCAGAGAAAAACAATGACATCATGAAATTTGCAGGCAAATGGATGGAACTAGAAAAAATCATCCTGAGTGAGGTAACCCAAACCTAGAAAGACAAACATGGTATGTACTCACTCATAAGTGGATTCTAGATATAAAATAAAGAACAATCAGACTACAACCCACAGAACCATGGAGACTATATATATATATAGCATGGAGGTCCCTAGGACGACTGTGGCTTATAATAAATTTCGGTTTTACTCAATTACTGAGCAAGCCTCAATGAAACATCTCACTCTTTTTTTTATTTTTTTAAAGATTTATTTATTTATTATGTATACAGAAGTGGGTGCCAGATCTCATTAGAGATGGTTGTGAGCCACCATGTGGAAGCTAGGAATTAAACTCAGGACCTCTGGAAAAGCAGTCAGTGCTCTTAACCACTGAGCCATCTCTCCAGCCCAACATCTCACTCTTAAGATAAGAATACATACTGTATCAAGCTGATAATAGAAAAATAAATTAACTAATTTTAAACAATAAAAAATAAATAAAAATAAAAGAAAAAATTGAAATATTAAGCAAACAAACACAAACATTTTACTAAAGTAAAAAAAAGGGAGAACTAGGGACTCATCATTCCTCTCCACAATCTATTCTTTCCCTTGTTTTATATATTTTACATTTTTTAATCGGTGGATTCTGCTGGAGTTTATTGGTAGATTCTGCTGGAGTATCCGATGCAGATAAGCACTGGAGGAATCCTGTTGCAAATCACCCTCTGGAGTGATGAAAGGATCTTTCTACTAGCACATGGAGGAGACCCGATCTAGTGTTGGCGTGGCCCCGGGGTTCTGTTTATGTCTTTCCTCAGGACAATGAGGTTCCTCTTTGAATTCCTGAGCACGGAACACGCCCTGTGGCTGCTGCTGAAGCCCAACATGACAGAGACCTAATGGGTCTTCATGAGAAAAATCTACCTTTCTGATGCCAATGGAGATTGAGAGCCCAATATTGCCAGTTTTGGCAAGCATTAATGTAAGCCTAGGAACTGTAGTTATGAGATTGGATTCTCCAGAAGAGCTGCCAGCTAAAGTCGTGCCGAGATCAAGAAAAACGGGCCTTGGCGGTTCATGTTCCTGGAGTTGTATCCATGCCAGTGGATGTCCACACAATCCAGAAGAGAATTTGACATTGCAGCTGCCACTCTTGCTGTTATAGCAATGGCGGCCACTGCTGCTACTATTTCTGGGATTACCATTTCATAATTGCTTACTACAGCTAGCACAGTGGAGACCCTGGCAACAAAAGTAGCTACCACAGTTAATTAATCTTTCATTCTATTGGGCTTGATAAATTTAATTCAGTAGTTATATACATCTCGATTGGCTTTGAAAATTATAAATTTATAAACTCAAGTTCCAGTTGCTTTTGGAATACCATCTTACAAGGACTCCAATGTACAGTATGGCTCGTTAAGGAAGGGAATGGCTCAGTTGCCTTTAGCCTACTGGCTATGGGTGAGATAGGACCTCTGTTGGTCTTTTCTGTGTTGAACACACAGATTGCAAGCCCAGTGCCACTTTGAGATCTTTGGCAGCAATTAACTCTGCAGCTCACACAAGATTGAGCCGGTATGATAATGAGTATTCAGAGACCGGTAATGCCTGGGGGCACTCGCCAACCTAAGACAGAGCACCTGTGTGGCCTGGGCAGGCATCTCCATGACGGGTAAGGTGACCTGCTGACATCCCACACAACCCAAGTCAGAAGCTCATTTTTTTAATAAAAGGGGGACCTGTAGGGTCCTGGCCCCCGTTTTGGGTAACTGCTGCCTTGCTTGCTGACCTTGACCTTGATATCCTCCCTATGTTAATTCTCTCCTGGGTTCCACCCTCCTGAATGCTTAAGGGAAGTTCCTTGTCTGTGTATTCTGCATAATGGGAGTTAACAGCTTAGATGCAAGATTGTAAAACATCAGTAGCGAACTTCTGCCCTCCGGGGTTCTCCCATTGTGCTGTAAGCCTGTATTTAAGACCTCCCACCCCCTTCAATAAATGACATTTGGCATTTAAAATTAATATATATATATATATATATATATATATATATATATATATATATATATATATAAAATTGAATGAATACTGTGAATGTAATCTATGAATACCACAAATGTGATTAATATCATGAGTGTAATTTAAAAAATAAAAAAAAATAAAAAAAATGGAAGATTAAAATGACTAATTTTGGCTGCCACTTTGGCTGAATCTAGAATCAGCTAAGAGAGAAACCACACATGGGAGAGATTGTCTTGATTATTTGTTTAATTTGTTAATTTTTATTTTAGGCACATGAGTGTTTTGCCTGCATGTATATCTGTATACCACTTGCATGAGCAGTACCTGCAGAGAGAAGAAGAAGGTTTTGGATCCCCTGGAACTGGATTTACAGAAGTTTATGAGTCAGCATGTGGGTGCTGTTGAGAACTGAACCTGGATCCTCTGAAAAAGCAATCAGTGCTCTTAACCACTAAGCCATCTCTCTATCCCTTGATCAAGTTACTTGGAATGGAAAGAGCTGCCCTCAGTGTGCATGGCACCTTTTGGTGGCAGCCCAATAAATGGAAGACTGAGGGCAAAGCTTTGCTTTTGGACTGATTGCCCTCAAGTAACAATAGTGTGTCCATCTACCCTGTTACTGGGTCACTATTGCCATTTTCCTTTGCTGCTGTCAAAACCAGTGGCTCTCCACAGATCCTCCACACTTTCAGCAGCAGGTTATGACAGACTTGTAGACAGAGCAGCTACTAGGTTCTCGGCGTTTCCTGCAGAAAGTCAGCCAATGTTGGACTGCCCAGGCCATATCACATAAACCAATTTAATGAGTATCCTTTTAATATTCTACTGGTCCTGTTCCTCTACAGAACTCTGACTAATATAAAGAGCCTAAAACATGTTAACATTAATAAAGGGAAATGTGGAATGGCTATGTTAACATCAAAATAAACATAGGAGCAAATATTACCAGGATTAAAGAAAGTCATCTCGAAATGATCAAATGACCATTCATCCAAAAGATAAAGTAATCCTAAACATTTATGCACCCAGTAATGGAGTTCTAAATTATATGAAGCGAAAACCATTACAACTGAAAGGAGAATAGACAAATCCACAGTAACATTAGAGAAAATTAATATTCCCCTTTCAACAATTAGTGTAACGACATTGATTTAGCAAGGATATAAAAGAATTACACAGCACCCTCAATGATAGGATAACATTGCCTCGTATAGAAACCTCACCCAGGCCTGAAGTGATAGCTCAGGAGTTGAGAACACTTGCTGTACAACCTCGTGAGGCAGAGTTCAGATCCCAGCACCATGTAACAAGGCAGGCATCCTAAACATGCCTGTGGTCCCAGCTCTGAAGGAAGACAAGGCAGGGGACTCACTGGAGCTTGAGTCTTTCCAGCCTAGTTGAGAAAACACAAGCCCCAGGTTCAGGGAAATATGCTGCCTCAGAGAAACTGGGGGAGACGAATGGGGGAGGACACGAAACGCCCTCTTTTGGCCTTTGTGTGTGCACATAGGCATACATACACAGACACACGTGGATACACTCACAGAGACACTCACAAATTAAACAAATGAATGAATAACCTTCTTTTATTAAAAAGAAACTTCCACCCAATAGGGTACACATTCTTCTCGAGAGTTTATGATAAATTCACCAAGATAGAGCATATGATGGATCAGAAAAATTTTACAAATTAAAAATGTTAGGGTACTTTGGGAGCCTTGGGGTGTGCCTAGACTGGGCTGGAGAAGGGAGAAGAGGTCTGGAGAAAGCTTCCATGCCAAGGTAGAATCTAAACTCAGTCAGTTCTGGGGACTGAACCAAGGCCTCCTGTGTATTAGGCAAGTGCTCTGCCATTGAGCTTCATGGCTAATCCTTTTGATTTTTGTTTTTAGTTCTGAGAGACAGTCTCACGATACAGCTCAGGTAAATCACCAAGTTGAGATCATCCTGCCTCTGCCTCTAGAGTACTAACATTATGGATCTCACTGTCTCTAAGCTCATCAGCCTTTCATTCCCTTCGATTGTGTGTGTGCGTGTGTGTGTGTGTGTGTGTGTGTGTGTGTGTGTGTGTGTGTGTGCGCGCGTGCGCGCCCGTGTGCATGCCTGGGTGTGTCCGCATGCAATGAGTGTAAGCACCCACAGAAGCCTAAGGCGTTGGCCCCCTGTCTTAGTTAGGGTCATCATTGCTGTGATGAAATACTGTGACCAAATGCAACTTGGGGAGGAAACAGTATTTATTTGGCTTACACTTCCACATCATAGTCTACTGCTGATGGAAGTCAGGACGGGAACTCAAACAGGGCAGGAACCTGGAGGCAGGAGCTGATGAAGAGACCATGGAGGGGTGCTGCTTATGGGCTTGCTCTCTGTGGCTTGCTCAGCCTGCTTTCTTATAGAACCCAAGACCACCAGTCCAGGGTTGGAATCACCCAGAATAGACTGGGGCCCTCCCCCATCAATCATTCATTAAGAAAATGCCCTACAGGCCTGGCAGTGGTGGCACACACCTTTAATACCAGCACTTGGCAGAGGCAGGTGGATCTCTGTGAATTCAAGGCCAGCTCAATCTATGAAGAAACCCTGTCTTGAAAAAACCAAAAAAAAAAAAAAAAACAAAAAAAAAAAAACAAAACAAACAAAGCCCTATAAGCTTGCCTGCAGCCTGATATTATGAAGGAAGTTCTCAATTGAGTTTCCCTCCCCCCAGATGACTATGTGTCAAGTTGACATAAAACTATCCAGCGTACTCCCCCTGAAGTTGAAGTTACAGGCAGTTGTGAGCCACTGACATGGGTATTGGGAACAAAACTCTGGACCTCTGGAAGCCATTTCTTTGGTTCCAGTAAGCTTAGTCTTAAAAACAAAAACAAAAACAAAAACAAAAAAACGAAAACAAAAAAACTAAGGGGGCTGAGATGGCTCAGAGGTTAAGAGCACTGACAACTCCTCTGAGAGGTCCTGAGTTCAATTCCCAGCAACCACATGGTGGCTCACAACCATCTATAATAGCATCTGGCCTGCAGGCAGAACACCGTTTACATAATAAATAAATAAACCTTAAAAACAAATCCCTCAGCAACTAGGCAGTGGGACCAAGTCCTGTGCTCATTGCATGAGTTAGCTGTTTGAAACCTGGAGCTTATGCAGGGACACTTGGCTCAGTCTGGGAGGAGGGGACTGGACCTGCCTGGACTGAGTCTACCAGGTTGATCGCAGTCCTCAGGGGAGGATTTGCCCTGGAGGAGGTGGGATTGGGGGGTGGGCTGGAGGGAAGGGGAGGGGGTGGGAGGGGGGAGAATAGGGGAACCCATGGCTGATATGTAGAACTGAATGGTATTGTAAAATAAAATAAAAAAAAAATCCCTCAGTCTTGAAGGGTGAGCAGAGTTATCCAGATTGGTCTGTCTTAGCATCACAGGATGGTAGTAATCTGAGCATCAGTAAGCAAAGCAGTAGGGTCACAAGTTTGAGACCAGCTTGGGTTACATTGAAAGATCCTGTCTCAAAAAAAAAAAAAAAAGAAAAAAAAACCATAAAAAATAAGGAAAGGAGAGCACCCCAGGTAGGGAGAGCAGCAGGAGGCTGGAAGGGGCTGTAAAATGGTAACTGGGTGTCTGGGGCTCAAGGGGAGCAGCCGAACGCCAGGCTGCAGATGTCAGCATAATAGCCTTGGGGCTTCAGACTAAACAGTGCGTTACAATCCTATTAGATAATGGAGAACCACTGGTGGCCTCAATTAGAAGAGTGACAGTGTCAGATTTCTGTACCTTAGAACTCCCTTTAAATGTCACCGGTGGCCTAAGGATCCCTGCTGAGACTGCTCCAACGGTATACAAAATGTGCAGGAAGCTGGGACAGTGAGGGGGAGGACACAGGACAGTGCCTACGGCCATTAGTGAGGGAGTTAACAATACAACGAATGAAATGTTTGGGAACGGAGTTCACTCAAGTCTGCATGTCATTTTGAAATGCACAAAAGGGCCTAGCAAGATGAATCATCAAGTAAAAGCACTTCCTGCCGAGCCTAATGACGGGCTCAGTCCCTGGGACTCACGTGGTAGAAGGAGAACACAAACTCCTGCAGGTTGTCCTCTGACCTCCACACTTGCTGTGGTTCATTCGCGTACACACACACACACACACACACACACACACACACACACACACACGCACGCACGCACGCACGCACGCGCGCGCACGCGCACACGCGCGCACACACACACACACACGCATGCACGCACGCACGCACGCGCACACACACACACACAAGGAGGGAGGGAGGGGGAGAGAGAGAGAGAGAAAATAAATAAACAAACAAATAAATAAATACGTTTTCATTTGTAGTGGTTTTTTTAAAAGATTTATTTATTTTATTATGTATACAGTGTTCTGTCTGCATGCATGCCTGCATGCCAGAAGGGGGCACCAGATCTCATTGGGGATGGTTGGGAGCCACCCTGTCTGTGGTTGCTGGGAATTGAACTCAAGACCTCTGGAAGGGCAGCCAGTGCTCTTAACCGCTGAGCCCATTGTAGTGTTTTGTTTTGTTTTGTTTTGTTTTGTTTTGTTTTTTTAGTCAGGGTCTCACTATGTAGCCCTGGCTGACCTGGAACTCCCTACGTAGACCAAACTGGCCTTGAACTCATAGAGATTCATCTGCCTCTTTCTCCTGTATGCTGCGATTAAAGGTGTGTGCTACTAGGCCCAGCCCTGAATGGATGTTTTTTTAACAAGAAATGCTCCTTTGTGGGTGGGGCTGATGGGACAAAAGGGTCTACATACTTCATGCCTCACCACAGCTCCCCATGCCACTAGGATGAATGACGAGGTGCTGGAGAGGTGGGAAAGATAGAGGAGGGGGGTTTGGGTTTTGTTTGGTTTTGAATCAATTTTCTGGAGTTCTCTTTTGCGGGGGATGCTGCAGCGGTGAGGGGCAGATATGGAGGGACTGGGAGATGAGCAGGATTGGGGTGAATGATATGAAATTCTCAAAGAATCAATAAAGAATTATGCTACATATAAAAAAGAAAGAAAAGAGATGCTCCAATAACAACCAAAACAGATGGATTGAAGGGTGTTTGTGAAAAGATAAATCTAACGCGTTCACTGTTAATGATTGGTTCAGGGCAGGCCCAGTCTGATGATGCATGCCTGTAGTCTCTGGTACTCCAGAGGCAAGATGATCGATTGAGACTCACAGTTCAAGGCCAGCCTGGGTAATATAGCAGATCCTATCTCAAAAAGGGAGTTGGGTTACAGAGATGCTCAGTTAATAAAGTCTATGCCAGACAAGCATGAAGATTGAAATTTAGTCCTCAGCACCCATGTTAAAAAAAAAAGTTGGTATGGGCACTGGAGAGATGGCTCAGTGGTTAAGAGCACTGGCTGCTCTTCCAGAGGACCCGGGTTCAATTCCCAGCACCCACATGACAGCTCACAACTGTCTGTAACTCCAGTTCCAGGGGACCTGACACCCTCACACAGACGTACATGCAGGCAAAACACCAATGCACAGAAAATAAAAAAAATAACTATTTTTTAAAAAGTTGGTGCAGTTTAATCTGGGGGGGGGGAGGTGGAGACAGGAGGCTCCTTGGGGCTTGCTGGCTGTCAGCCTTGCCTAATCTGTGAGCCTGTGAGCCTTGGATTCCAGTAAAGGACCCTGTCTCAAAAACCAAGAGGAACAATACCTGAAGTTGACCTCTGGCCTCCGTACACCCGGGGGGGGGGGGGGGGAGTCAGAGAGTTGGAGAGTGCGAAGAGAGAGCTGTTCAGGAGGACATATCACCCTCAGCTGGTACCCCCTAGAATGCCATGCTGCTCTGGCTTTGTCAGCCCCTAAATGAAGCCCAGATACACAGTTCCTCTTGTTTTCCGTGTATGCTCCCCAAATCAGCTCCCCGGCTTCTCCTGACCTCTACACTTCTGTGGCCTGGGAAGTCCGGAACGCCAGATGGGGAGGATGCATGCTAGACTCTTCATGACCGATATATACTCCTGAATAAGCCAGAGACTAATCTCTCAATGTCCTGCTGCGGAGCACAATTTGGCCCTTAGGCCTTTGACACTGTCCTCTTAGGCCTCGAGGCTGCTGGGTAGCTGACTCAGGGAACATATATGGGAACCAAGGGAATTAAGGGTCTGTAGGTTTCATTTAGGAGCTGGAAACACCATCTGGGAGATGCATATACCAAGAGCCCAACTCTACCACAGAGCTCAGCGAACAGAAAACCTGGAGCTGATCACTGACTTCTCCAAGTCTCTTTCTCTAAAACGACAGAGACATTTTAGAAATAAATCTGCTGTGAAAACGAAGAGTTGTAGCTCAGGGGTGGAGAGCAGGTTCGAGGTCCTGAGTTTAACTCCCAGCTCTACACGGACAAAACCAAAGCAACCAACTAAACAAACAAATAAACCAAAACAGAAGTTATGACAGAAGCTGAAGAGAACGCCTCCGGTTCATAGTACCTATGCCATTGATATGGATTATTTTCTACTGTGAAATTAACACTACCTCTAGAAAAAAAATCTACCCACTAGATACATGGCTTACACGATGCTGGACAAACATGGATGGGGGTCTTCCTCTCCAGACATGTTACAGTAGTGTGAAGTGGGTTCTAAAATTATTGAGCTGCTGGCTGTAGTCACAAAGACACATCAGTCGTATCAGCAGTGGCCCTGCATCTATTTGCCTCAATAGCCAATAGTTTTGCCGTTGGTGGCTCTCATCCATCCTACAACGGTTTTTTTCTTCCTGATTTCAATCATCAGTTGTGACCCTTTTCTACTCTTTGGTTGATTGGTTGGTTTGGTTTGGTTTTTGAGACAGGGTTTCACTATGTAGCTTTGGCTGTCCTGGAACTGGCTCTGTAGACCAGGCTGGCCTTGAACTCACAGAGATCCACCACTCTACCTCCAGAGTGCTGGGATTAAAGTCATGTGCCACCACCCCCGGCTCTTTTTACTCTTGACTGCAGAGTGTGGGGCCCCCAAGATCCCTGTATATTGTCCACCTGGAATGGGCTTAACGAGATCTCTGTGTGGGTGCTTCAAGCTTTCCTTTTCAGAGTAAGTACTGCTGGGATCACGAACAGATGAGAAACCCTAGCCTCTTGGTTTTGGTGCAGGTGGAGGGGGGCAGTGAGTCTGGGCCAAAGTTTGTGAAGCTTTTTTTTTTTTTCTGGGAAGAGGGCTGCCAGCTTCTCTTCCTGATTTCCCTTGTTCAAATAACACGGACAAGCCTCAGTCAGAGGAGATAATTACTAGAAAATACGAGTAGCAGCCGTTGCCGCTCTGAGTCACTCCTGCACTCAGCAGATGTTGCCATGGTTTCAAGGCTGCATCTTCCGTCTCTTTGCTCACTCTGCCCTCTGCTCAGTTAATTTGTCACTCTGCTTCACACCCCTCCACAGTCGGGCTCCACAGACTGATGCACACTTAACTCTGTAGAGAAGCAGGCTTTTTTGTTGCTTCTTTCTCAGATGACATTGCCCTTTTCCTTTTCGGTGTTTTTGAGATAGGCTCTCAGGTAGCCCAGACTGACCTTGAACTTGCTGTGGCGCCAAGGCTGGACTTGAAGTTTCTTATGCTCCTGCCTTTATCTCCCAAGTGCCACGAATACAGGCATGTGCCACCATACCTGCCTATTGATTTTTTCTTGAATTAAAAAAAAATACATACCAAGAGATATAACAGAACATGTTAACAGAAGAAAATGAAAGTCATAAATTTGCATTTCAAAATACTGCAATTTTTACCATTTTTCCATCCAATCTTTTGGTGATGTATACTTCATAGTTGACATCATATATAGTTGTTTTTGAGATCTCACATAACGCAGGCTAGGCTCAAACTCACTATGTAGCTGAGGATGATCTTGAACTTCTGCCTCTACTTCCGAAGTCCTGGGATCATAGATATATGCCGGCACATCCACTTTTACATGGTGCTCCGGCTCAAGCCCAGGGCTTAATACATGCTAGGCAAGCACTCTACTAACTGGGTTATCTCCTCAGCCCTAGTACAGGACTTTATATGTATCTGGTTGCACCTGCAGTGGATCTTTTTCTGGAGCTATCCGTCTTCAGGCACTGCTTTTGACAAATCCAGTCATACATACAGGCTTGATTATGCTCCTTGTAAGTGTGATTATCTACTGCAATACACATAAGTTTCACAATGTTCCAGGCCAGGTGTATCATCTATTCATTATAGTTGTTTTGTCGTGTCCTGTAGGTGTGTGGGTGTATGCACATATATATGCACACGAGTGTGTAGCATGCATGTGGAGGCCAGAAGTCAACCTTGAGAGTCGCTCACTCCTCAAGAGTTCTCCACTCTTCTGAAATCAAGTCTCTCATTGGGACCTGGGACTCACTGTTCCAGACAGACTAGTGACCTTCCTGTGACTGGCTCCCCAGCACTGGGGATCAAGCACAGGCCCTCAGGCTTTCATGGCCGGGACTTTACTGAGCTATTTATCTCCAGAGACTGATTTGATCTCCCTCCCCCCATGTTTTTGTTTTGTTTTGTGTTGTTGACAGATTCTGGCTGTGTAGCCCAGGCTGACCTCAAACTTTCAATCTTGCCTCAGTCTCCCTAGTGCTAGGATTACAGGTGTGTACCACCATACCCAGCTTTCATGATGACGTCTGCCACAGGCAATGGGATGATAGAGGCTTTAAAAATTCAACCTTTTGTACCCTGTCAACCACTGGTGCTGCTGTAATAATAATAATAATAATAATAATAATAATAATAATAACAATAACAATAACGAAGAGCCACTAGGAAATGCAGACCTATGTTGGCGGGAGGACTGGAGAAAGGGACCATCACCTCAGCCCTCCCTGCTTTCCCTTTGTCTGGCGTCCCCAAGGCAACACCAAGAGCCCACGCCAAAGAACTGCAGTAGCCTAAGGCTCGCAGTGCGCACGCACGGAGGAAGTGGGCGGGGGCGAGAGAGAGTTTAGAGCGGGTGCAAATAAGTGCGTAGGAAAAAAATGGGGAGTACAGAGGCGGGACTTTCTGGTCTCTACGCAACCTTTGTCTCCGCCTCCCCGCAGGGCTTTCAGTTTCTTATTGGTTAAACAGCTGCAGCTCCGGTTGGTCAAAGAACCAAAGGACTGGGTCTGCCCCAAGCTATGCCTGCTTCCGGAACCGCGGCAGAAATGGTTCATTGTGCAGTTGCTTTCAGGCATTGTTTAGGACATACCTTAGGGGCCTGAAGGGGCCTTTTTCCAGTACCCGGAACAGTTGAGAGTTCAACGGCAAGCTTAGGAGATGCCGCCGAAGGGGAAAAGTGGTTCTGGAAAAGGGGGGAAAGGTAGAGCGGCCGAGACAATCAGGGAGCGTGGGGTGGGTAAGAAGAAGGGCGGGAGTAGGCCGGCAGCTATGGGGGTCATAAGCCTGGCAGCAGGTGGCCAGCCCCCTCCCCCCGAGCCGCTATGGTTTATGTTTGGGGTTCTTCCGGTAAATCAGAAAATATAAGTGCGCGAGGGGCTGCTGGGGTTCGAGGAACACATGGGGTTTCAGTGCAGGCACCGTCGTGGCGGGTAATAGCTGGTGGGATGGTTCCTCGCAACATGGAACTATTTTAAGAGTTTATTACCAAAAAAGAGAGAGAGAGTTTATTACCACTAAAATTTAATCTGATGAAACGCCAGCAATAAAAGGAGCCCACCCTAGCGGTCAGTACAGGTCTCTTTAACGACTAACATTATGACGTGTCCCACCCACCCCCATTGAGGAGGGACTCGTTTCTTGAAGACAAATGTTGGGCACACCGCTGTGCTTTCAGGCCAGAAAAATAAGACACAGCTCTTACTCTTCGTCATCCCTGGAAGTAGTGGAGAAGATAGTAGCCAGAAAGTACTGTACTGAATTCAGTGCTGAGAGAGGGGTCTATTGTAGAAGGTGGAAAGAGGGTTAAGGAAATAACCTGGAGATGCGTCAGGCAGGCCAAGCTAAGCGGCGACAATAGGGAGAGTCCAGCCCCGAAAGCACTGATGGGAAACAGCACAGTTTGTGTTGCATAGCATTGCTGAAATACAACCTCCAGACAAATGATCGACTGGGGCAAATTAAAGCGGAGGACTAAATCACTGGGAGTCCTGTATGCGATGTTGATTAAGGTCGGCTAAGGGCCAGGAAGCCCTTTAAAGAGGTCATTTCAGTAGTTCTTGGGAGAGATAGAGGTGGCCTGACCTCTTTGGTTGTGGAAACCCAGAGAAGAGACAACTAAAGGGAGTGAGTGCAGTTGAGTGATGTCCCAGAGGCCCAAGGGACTAAGATGTTTTAAAGAAAGAAGGTATGATGATGGGTGAGGTGCCACATACCTGTGCCACAGCACTTGGGAGGCTGAGGCAGGAGGACCTGAGTTTGAGGTCATCTGGAGTACGTAGAGACCCTGCCTCAAAACAAAAACCAAAATGAGTGAAAACAGATTGATGCGTGGGCAGTGAAGGACCAGGAGAAAGTTGTTTCCTCTATTTTGGAGATCCTCTTTCTTGTCCTCCTTTGGCTGGTTAGCTCCTGTTCCTCCATCACACATTCCTGACTAAAATGTCTGTCAGTTTCCAAATTCTCCCTCCACAATTTTTCACCTGTTGGAGTCTCAGGAAGTGATCTGTCTTCCTCACTGGAATGTGAGTTGGTGGCAGTTATGAACCCTATTCACCTTATACCCGCAAGACTTGGAACTTAGGAATTATTTAGGAAACATTTGTTAAACTGAATACTTAACCCAGGGAGTGTACTTAGACGTCTTGGCCTCTAACAGTTAATGTGCTGCCTTTTTGACACAAAACTTAGCAGTAATAAGATGGGCTTCCAATGCTTGATAACTCAGATGTCAAAAACTTGCCAGGAGGCCATCAGAGGCACCGTGGTAGACTGCAAAGATTTAGGCATAAATACATTCTTTAGGTATATATGCTTTGTAGTATCTTCATTCTTGGAGAGTTCGTATATTAGAATCGCAAATGTCAAACACACTGTCCCAGAACATAATAGAAATTATATAATTTTATATAATGGCAGTGCTTAGTGTTCTGCCATTAGAAGGCAAGATTTGGGGTAGGGTTGGGAGAATTTGGACCAGGCTTCTGGAGCTCGTTCATCATGCCCACATTCATTTCTTTGTCTATTTTCGGTGAAGTGTTTTGGAGGGCACATTTCCTGTTATTAGAGATGAGTCATTGTAAGTTAACTTGATTGTGTGACTCACCATGTAGCCTTTTGGAGCTTGAGGCTGTAATGGAAAAATCACCTTGTATTATGAGTTGGACCTATCTATAAATGTCAAAGTACATTTGGAATGAGTACCTGTCCTCTCTTTTCCAAAGGTGGTGCAGCCTCTGGGAGTGACAGTGCTGACAAGAAGGCTCAGGGCCCTAAAGGTGGTGGCAATGCAGTAAAGGTGAGTTATCTCACGTATCCTTTTGTCCCATGGTGAGTATTAAGGTGGGTGTCAGGATGCATGGAAACGGCAATGTGAGTCACTTGTCCATAGAGACCAGGCCGAACACTAAGGGCACAGACAAGATGATGCAAAACTGGAGACCAAAGACCAGTCTCACTTTTTTGTTGTTTGGGTTTTTTTGTTTTGTTTTTCAAGACAAAGTTTCTCTATGGAACAGCCTTGGCTGTCCTAGAACTCACTCTGTAAACCACGCTGGTCTCAACTCACAGAGATCCACCTGCCTCTGCCTCCCCAGTGCTGGGATTAAAGGTGAGCGCCACCATTACCCGGCTCAGTCTCACTTTAAAAAGTAGAATTTTCACACTTTTAGCACTGTTCTTTAAAATGTGTTAACTTAGGAACTGGGGTCAGTCAGTAAAGTGCTTGGAAAAGGATCTAAGTTTGATCCCCAGAGCCCATATAAAAAAAACTGGAGATAGTGGCACACACTTAAAATTCCAGCACTGGCTAGCTAACCAGCCCAGCATAATTGGTGAGTTCCAATCCAGTGAAAAACCCTGTCTCCAAAGGAAAAAGGGGGTGGATGGCACCCTAGATTATCTTCTGGCCTACACACACACACACACACACACACACACACACACACACACACACTCACCAATTTGTTAGCCTTGACCATGCAAATGTGGGTGGAGATAAGTCAGCAAATAAGTACTTGAAGTACTTATCCACCCAGTCCCAGAGGAGAGTCTGCAAACAGAACTGTACTACTGTAGCTGTGTAACAAGTCGTTTCCATGTGTGGGTCAGGGTACAGGAGGTTTCAGATGTCACTGCCTCCGCCTGCAAATTCAGCCATATACATGAAGCATAAAAGGAAGAGAAAATGGGAGAAAAGGTGTCATCTGAACCGTTCTGCTTTTCTGGGCTTGTTCTGGGTGTTTTGGATGCATGTATGTCTGTACTGTGTGTGTGCAGTGCCCACAGATGCCAGAAGAAAGTGTTAGATTCTCTGGAACTGGAATTACAGATGGTTGTTAGCCAGTAATGTGATGCTGGGAACCGAACCCAGGTCCTCTTCAGGAGCAGCGAGTGCTTTTAACCACTGAGCCATCTCTCCACCCCTTGTTCTCTGTCTTTGTATGAGCATTAAATTGTGTCAGGTGGGATTCTGGTGTCCCAAGGAGAGTTTTCATAAAGCATCTTGTGTTCATCTGTAGAGGTGGTCATGGTTACAGCATGGGATGGAGGACATCTAGCTCTGTTGGGCTTCATGAGAGCTGGCATGTTGGTCTCCAGCATAGCATCTTCATAAAAGATACTCTAGGGTCATTTGGGCTATGTGCACTCTTCACTGAATGTGCTGACCATCCAAGCACCCAACCTATGAGCTACTCGAGCACATACAGCTCTAAGTAGCCATGCTGTCCTCTGTGTCCATGTCCAGTGTTGCTGTATGGGAGATACATGGAAAGGAGTGGCGTGTAATTAGGTAGGAGGGTAGATTGGGATTAAAATTTTATTAAGCTTTTTGTTTAATGCCTGTATCTTTTCCCCTAGTTTCCTCAATAGTAACATCTTCTAAAACTATAGTTCAGTAGCACAGTAGTATGGTGAGAATATTGACATTGTCATAGAACATTGACCTACACCCCAAGCCTTCCACCCTATATAAAGACCACTCCTGCTGCCCTTTTATAACTAGGCTCCCTACCCCTTCCTGCTACTTCTACCCCAACACGCATACTTTTTCTTTCTCTCTCTCTCTCTCTTTTTTTTTTTTTTTTTTTTTTTTTTTTTTTTTTTTTTTTGGTTTTTCAAGACAGGGTTTCTCTGTGTTGTTTTGGTGCCTGTCCTGGATCTCACTCTGTAGACCAGACTGGCCTTGAACTCACAGAGATCCACCTGCCTCTGCCTCCCGAGTGCTGGGATTAAAGGCATGCGCCACCACCACCTGGCTACTTTTTCTTTTTGAGACAGAGTCTTCTTTAGTCCAGGCTGGTCTCAAGTTCATTATGTAGCAAAGGATGGCCTTGAATTTCTGATCCTCCTGTCTCCACCTCCCATATGCTGAAATTATAGGCTTCTACCTGTCCCCTGTTTTTCTACCCCATTTTTTGTGCTGTTATTTTGAGACAGGATCTCACTATATAGTTCTGGGTGTCCTGAAACTTGCTATGTATACCAGGCTGAGCTTGAACTCACAGAGACCAGCCTGCCTCTGCCTCCCAAGTGCTGGGATCAAAGGCGTACGCCACTATGCCCAGTGGGTTTCTACCCCATTTTAATTAAAAGCAGCAACTAATCTGCTCTCTTCTTGTGTGCATTAGTAATTTCAAGAATGTTAGATGGATGGAATCATATAGTTTGTGACCTTTGGTGGGGGATTTTTTTTCTCAGTGTAATTTTCTGGTGGTTTCATTCAGACTGTCATGACAGTAGTTTACTGTTCTGTGTTGCTGCGTTCTGTTTCATGATACGGAAGTGCTACGTCTGTTTGAACATTTATCTGCTAAAGGACAGCTGGGTCTCTGATGTTTCCAAAGGCCCTGGCACCAGTGACACCCCTGTACCCACATGCTGCTCCTGTGTCAGTCACTAAGGGCTGAATCTGAGTTGCCCCTGCTGAGCCTCCCTCCTTCTGTTCCCCACCTGTTCTCATAGACTTCAGGTTCTCGTCCTGCTCCCCGGTGCCTCCTAGGCCATATGTTCTGTCCTCCGCTTCTCCTCAGAAATGGAAATGCCTCTCAGGGCTTCATCCCCACACTGAGGAGCCTTGACTGCTTTCTCTCATACCTGCCAGACCTCAACTTGGGGTCAATCCAGTAGGCCACTTTCTCCGCACTGAACCCAAACTGCTAGGACCTGCTAGGGAGCCCCAGTCTTGGTGAGGGGAGCCCCGAACCTGGTTTGTAACCTTAGCGTGGCCCTCAGTGCGGCTCAGCAGCCATTCCTATCTCCTTCAAAACACCAAGCACTGCTGCAGTTAGCGGGCAACTTGGGCCAGTGGCTCTCGACCTGGACGTTCAGGGCTGACTGAGCTCATCACACACCGGAGAGAGAGGTCAACCCTCCAGTGCCCGTGGCACCTCGGGTCTGCTGTGTCAGGGTCTCTGGGCCTGGGGCCTGGGCCGGAATGTCTTCTGAAGAAGCTCTGGAGGTTTCGCAAGTGTGCTGCCGGAGTTCAGTGAACACCAATCTAGTGTCAGGGGTTCGTGTGAGGACTTATGAGATCATTCATGTCAAGCACTTAGCACTTGGAAGTTGTCTTGACTATGTGTCTTTAATTCAAGAAGATATCAAAAGGACTAATAGCATAACTGGGCTAAGCATCTTTCTTTGAGAAAAGGGCTCTTTTCTGAAATCTTGAACCCAAGTGACCTGGATGGACAGCAAAGGAATCGAAAATCCCTTAAATAAAAATTTACTGGTTTCACAATAAAAACTTGTATTTTCATAATAATATTTCATAATAATTAAGTTACTTAGCCATTAATCAACTTAGTTTGATAACTAGTTTCATTGCTGACTATTATATTTAATAATTTACCAATTACTTAACATATTTTTAAAAGGAGTAGAATGCCCTGATCTTCAGCCCTTATCAACAGTTATTTTCCTTGGGCCTGTGGGTTACATCCCCAGCATCTCCTCTATCTTCCCCCTCCCTTTCCTGTTTATTTGGAGATAATAAATAAATAAAGTCTAACGCTGTAGCCCAAGCTGTGAACTCATGTAGCTAAGACTGGTCTGGAACTCAGGATCTTCCTTCCTCAGCCTCTCAGGTGCTAGGTTTATAGGTATACAGCACCATGCTCAGTGAGAGAGGCAGTCTAGAAGCTGTGGTTCAGTCAGATTGGGAGCTGAGCCATTGTCCTCCAGCAGGCCGCCGTCCCTTTGCTGTCCAGATTGTCTACCTGTCTCTGGATAGGACTAGACACATTGTGCACAAGGTGCTTGCCACCAACCCTTATGACCTGAATTCAACCCCCAGGACCCACGTGGTAGAAGGAAAAACTGGCCCCTGCAATTGTCTCCTGACCTCCTCCTGAGTATTATGGCACGCATGCATACATACAAAATCAACAAGTGGATTAAGCTTCTTTTAAAAGGTGTTTGTTGGGCTAGATAGATAGCTCTGTGATTAAGGGTATGTATTGCTCTTTTAGAAGACCTGAGTCCAGTTCCCAGCAGCCAAGTCAGGTGGCTCACAACTGCCTCTAAGTCCAGTTCGAGGGAGTCTGACACGTCTGGCCTCTGCAGGCACCTCTGTGCACTTGCACAAACCCACCCACATAGATAGATAACTTAAATAAACCTCAAAGAAGCCTGTCTATCCAAGCCCTGTTTTTTTACATTTATATATTTTGTTTGTGTGTGTGCTCATGCATGTGTGCATCCGTGCATACCATGGCACATGTGTGAAGATCAGATGACGACTTGTGGGAATTGGTTCTCCCTTCACACCATGTAAGTCCTAAAGATCTAACTCGGGTCATCAGGCTTTGCAGCAAGTGCCTTTGCCTGCTGAGCCGTCTCACTGACCCGGTAGGCCCCATTTTTGATGTGTTGGTAGCTTCTGGGTACTTCCATTAGTTGGAAAGCCATCCCTGGGCCAAGGACTCTCTAGACCCATCTTACCCCAGATTTCAATAGTTAACCCTAAGGATACTTGTCTCTAAATAAGAAGGGAGAAACTGGGTGGAGTGGGATATTCCTGTAGTCCTAGAACATGGAAGAGACAGGAGGATCAGGAGTTCAAGGTCATCCTCAGCTACATATTGAGTCCGTGGCCATCTTGGACTATATAAGAACCCTGTCTCAGAGAGGAAAGAAATATTTCCAAGCAGAGTTTTTCCCCCCACTCTGATTAAAATAGGCAGCAGTTTGTTGAATGCTGTTTGTATAGCTTCCTTCACAATCCCATGGGAGACAATCTTGGAGGCTTAAAAGCATGCCCAAGGTCACACAACAGAGCCAGGATTGGACTCCGGGACCCAAATGCTCAACCATTATATTTTCTCTTCCAGTTACCACTGAAGTACGTGGGGAAAGGTGGGAGATTCCCACAGGCAGCTGCCCACTTTCCATCTAACTCGGGGTTCTGAGATACTGCTTGATAGAGAAATGGGGTTGTGGCAGTCAGCCAGTTGGGCAGACTTGTGGGACGTGCAGTGATATGAGTTATGTGTTGTTTTGTAGTTACCTGGGATAATTCAGATGTGACTCCTGTGCCAAGAAGAATCAGTTTCCTCTCCAAGCACTAACTGGACATGCTTTTCCCTTGTAGGTCAGACACATTCTGTGTGAAAAACATGGCAAAATCATGGAAGCCATGGAAAAGTTAAAATCTGGAATGAGATTCAGTGAAGTGGCTACACAATACAGTGAAGATAAAGCCAGGCAAGGGGTATGTTGTGCTTATCATTTGAATGTTCTGTGGTCACGATAGGGGTATAAGGTAGCATGCATAAAACCCTGAGTTTGAGGCCCAGCAAAAAAAGGAAGTTTCCTCCACAAAGGAAATACAAAAGCAGGAATTGTTTCCTATGTTCTGTCATTAATTGTAGCCATATCTTTATTTCAAGAAAAGTAGAAATGTCTAGCTTGTGGGACTAAGGATGTAGCTACATGGTGGACATTTGTGTGGCATGTGTGAAGCCCCAGGGTTGATTCCTAGTCCCACCAATTCTAACTTATGAGGGGTTGCATAAGAATTATCTACACTGAAGGAGGAAAGAGGAGGGCAGTTGGGGAAGGGGAATATGCTCAAAGAACACTCTATACTTGTGTGAGACATGTCCTTACGAAACCAAGGACACAGAGTCACCTATGTCTAATGTAG
Organism: Peromyscus maniculatus bairdii; assembly: GCF_049852395.1. NCBI lineage: Eukaryota > Metazoa > Chordata > Mammalia > Rodentia > Cricetidae > Peromyscus > Peromyscus maniculatus. The sequence goes on along the minus strand of NC_134875.1, from coordinate 83,576,582 downwards.
GTGTGAGCGACCTTCCACAGGTCACTTCAGAATGCAGCAGTATCCCGAGCGCTTGTGCTCCAGCAGGTCTTAGACTTCTCCTCCCATCTGTCCCTGGTGAGACAGCTCCTACACAGCCCAGATGAATCAGTACAACCCAGCGAGCCACTGTAGTCATAATGGGAAAATTCTCTGAAGCTACAGGAGAACTCTTCTCTTTTTAAGGTTACTTGATACCATGTGTCCTTTGGATTTTTCAGGGTGACTTGGGATGGATGACCAGAGGGTCCATGGTAGGACCGTTTCAAGAAGCTGCATTTGCCCTGCCTGTGAGTGGGATGGATAAGCCTGTGTTTACAGACCCACCTGTTAAGACAAAGTTTGGCTATCATATTATTATGGTTGAAGGGAGAAAATAAAATCACATGGAAGACTGGATAAAGGTTTTGTGTTTTGTTTAGCTCATGTTGGGTGAACTGTCAGTGTGGGTTTGATCAGGTGGGTACCGGTATGTTCTGCAGTCACTTTCAGTTAACACTTCTCAATGACGACTCATGCAGACTCCTTTTACCTTGAGTTCCCATTTTCCCCAGACTAACGTTGACCCTTAGTGTGTCCCAGAAATAATGAAACCATCTTCAGAGGAGTCAAATCTTCGGCCCCTGAAAACCTTGGGCACTAGTAGGTGAATTAGTATACGAAAAGCATAATTCAAGTTAGTCAACTCTGATCTGCCAGGACAGGTATCTCTAACTAGCTCCGTTGTCTTAATACAGTACCCGACAGCCAAGCAGCCATCCCACGACAACTTTCTCCTTAAGGTCATTTTTATTATTAAGGGATGTGTGTGTGTTTGTGAGTGTGCATATGTGTGTGGGGAGCCATGGAGAACAGAAGAGGGCATCAGATCCCCTGGAGCTGGGTTGCAGGTGGTTGTGAGCCACCTGGCATGGGTACTGGGAACCAAACTGGTCCTCCACAAATGCAGCAAACACCCTTGTGAGCCATGCCTCCTGCTCCTCAACTTTCTCTTTAAATAAATGTCTGTCAAAGAAGGTACTGGGGGGGGGGGGCTGCCAGATGGCTCAGCGGGTAAAGGTGCCTACTGCCAAGTCTGATAGCCCGAGTTCAGTCCCTAAGACCCACATGGTAGAAGAGAACTGGTAACCATAACTCGTCCCCTGCCTTAGTTAGGGTTTCTGCTGCTGCGATAAAACACCATAACCATAAGCAATTTGGGGGAGAAAGCGTTTATTTTGCTTACACTTCCATACCATAGTTCATCACTGAAGAAAGTTGGGGCCGGAACCTGGAGGCAGAAACTGAACTAGAAGCTACAGAGGACTGGTAGTGACTGGCTTGCTCCTCGTGGCTTTCTCAGCTTGCTTTTTTGTTTTTTTAGCATCCAGGACCACCAGCACAGGGGTGGAACCACCCACAATGAGCTCTGAAGTCTTAAATTCTTTTCTTCCTCACATCCAATGCTGACCTCTTGAACCTCATCTTAGGGAGAGGCAGTCTGGGTACAAGTGAAGGGTCCAGGGATATAAAAATATAAAACTGTAAACCTTGAAAAGTGAAACCTGACAGTCTTCAGCTCTGTCAACAACTGAAGGTTAACCTCTAACAATGGCTCTCTGTTTTACAGGCAGCTCCTCTGTCAACAGCCAGGGGGTCCGCTTTAACCATGACCCCTTGAATGGGGGCCACTCTTATTCAAACCACCACACACAGCAAGCACCTTTATCTGCTGAGCCGTTTCATTGACCCCTAAAACGGTGATTCTTTTTTCTTTTTTCTCTTCTTTCTTCTCTCTCCCCCACCCCTAGCATTTCTTTGTGTAGCCTTGGTTATAGACCAGGCTGGCCTTGAACTCAGAGATCCAACTGCCTCTGCCTCCAAGTGCTGGGGTTAAACGTGTGCCTGGCATAACTGTGACTTTGTTTTTCAAGACAGTTTCCTTGTGTAGCCCTGGCTGATAACTGTGATTCTCAAGAGTGGCAGTTTTTAACACAACCTGCTCTTCCCTCAACTACATCCAGTGGTAGCCCTGTGTTACCTCAGCTTATAAGCAATGATGATTTCGCCTAGAGACTCAAGTTTCCCATTTTAGGAGTTCTGAATTTCTGCCATTGAGCACACTGACCACTATGACAGAACAGTGTTCAAAGTAAGCTAGCCATGGTGCTATGTGCTTGTAATCCCAGAATCTTGGGCCTTAGGTTGGTGGCTTTTGAGTTCAAGGTCAATCTAGAACAACATAGCAAGTTCTAGGTCAACTTAGGGTATAATAGCATGGCTCTGTCTCAAAACACAAATCAGAGCTCAGCTAAGATGCAATGAAAGTACTTATTGACGTAGTTTCACGTAAGATAATACTCCTTAAACCACTTTCATATAGCTCAGTAGTAGAGGATTCATCTAGAATAAGCAAGGCCCCCGATTTCCATCTCCAGTCCACCCCTCAGCCCCCCACCAAAAGAGTAAATAATCTCACATACATGTTTATATCAATGAATAATGGCAATAAATTCTGAAAAGCTTGAAACTCCTGGTCTTTTCCTGAGGATATTGGCTTACTCAGTGTATTTGTGAATCCCTGTTGTATGGATATCACCCCCAACGAGAAATCAGGGAGCAGGAAAAGTGAACCGGAAAAACTAGATTCCATGGCCTGAGGAGCAATCAAAACGAACCTGGGAGTAAGGAGGAACAGGCCTCTTACACCAAGTGTCCCTTAGAGTCAGGCTTTGCTGGTAACTACGATTCTGAAAGGAGCTGATGAAGGAAAAGTGGAGGCATTTTAGGCTGGACGTGGTAGCTCCCTTTAATCTCAGCATTTGGGAGCCAAAGGTAGGATGACTGCTATGAGTTCAAGGCCAGCCTGGTCAACATAACAAGGTCCAAGACAGCCAGGGCTACAGAGAGAGACCCTGGCTCGAAAAACAACATTGAAGTTTTACAGATTTATACACAGCATGGTGGGTACATTTAAGACTTTGTTTCTTTCACTAAGGACCTCATAATAATTGCCAAAGTAAAACCAAATTAAGATTGTACTTCTTTATCTGGTAAAGATTGAGACATTTAATATAACTGGTGAATGTATGAGGGAAGTGGGAATGTGAATTTAAACCTCTATGGAGAGTAATTTGGCAGAACTATAATTTAGAAATACACCCATTGATCCTGGAACTCCAATGGAGGCCCAAATTACTCAGGGTCAGAGAGTCTGAGCTTGCTTTACCCAGCAGAGCAGTATAAGGGAATGACTTGACCACGGGCATGGTTACCAGGTGTTTGGAAGGGTCTACACTTGGCTGTGCAATATGCTTTGATCTAGCAAGGGGGAGGTCTTTTACCCTCACCCCTTGGCACTGTTATAAAAAGCCCTTTTGAATAAACTTCTGGGCCTGTGGATTTTGATCCAGATCCTCCCAAAGCTATCCTGTGTTTCTGTCTTTCTTCTCGTCTCTGTCTGTCTTTCTACCTGATTTTTTTTTTATCCCTCTCTCCTCCTCATAGGAACCCTGGAAAAGGCGGAAGCTAGCCTCCCACAAACTCCATTTCTAGGAACTTAGAATGCCTAAGTGTAATCATGCATAAAAGACACAAGGATATTCATTCTATCATTTGGAAGGAAACTAAATGTTCATCAGTAGAGTAACATGAAACGATTAAAGCCAGGTGTGCTACAGTGTACACAGCAAACCATCACTAGGGTCGGAAGAAATGTATACAAAGAGCTTGGGGTATATATAGCTCAGTGTTGACATTGGCCTGGAAAGGAAAGACCCTGGATTCCATCCCCAATGCTGCAAAACAAATGTAGACAGTCTCTGGGAATGTCAGTTAGAACTGAGGTGGCAAAGCTGGTTAAAGAATTTTGACCTGGGGGTCAGGGGCTGGAGAGATGGCTCAGTGGTTAAGAGCACTGGCTGCTCTTCCAGATGGACCTGGGTTCAATTCCCAGCACCTACAAAGCAGCTCACCACTGTAACTCCAGTTCCAGGAGTTCCAACATCTTCACACAAACACACATACAGGCAAAACACCAATGCACATAAAATAAAAATAAATAGTTTAAAAATAAATAATCATTGGGCATGATGGCACACACCTTTAATCCTGGCACTTTAATCCTACACAAAGAGACCTTGTCTCGAAAAAAAAATTTTTTTTTTTTTACCTCAGGCTTCTCGGGTGGCACTCGCCTTTAATCCCAGCACTCAAGAGGCAGAGGCTGATGGGTCTCTGTGAGTTCAATGCCAGCCTGGGCTACAAACTGAGTTCTAGGACAGTCAAGGCTGTTACATCAAGAAAGCCTGCCTTGAAGAAAAAAATAAATAAAAAAGAATTTTGACTTCATACCCTTATATTTGGATTTTGTTGTTGTTTTTGAGATGAGTTTTCACTGTATAGGTCTGCCTGGCCTGGAACTTGCTATGCAGACTAGGCTAGCCTTGAACTCAGACCTGCCTCTGCCTCCCCAGTGCTGAGATTAAAGGCCTGCATCGACACACCCCGCTAGACCAGTGGACTTAAATATTTTGTGCCATGAAATCCTTTGTCAGTGTATCCTTTCTGAGAGTTGAGACAGTTTTGTTGTTAATTTTTAATTTATTTGAGATGAGGTCTCTCACTGTGAAGCCTTAGCTGGCCTGGAACTTGGATCTACCTGCCTCTGCTTCCTCAGAGCTGGAATTAAAGGTGTGTGCTACTATACCATGTATTCAAAAGGGTTTTGTTGTTGTTTTAGATTTTTATTTATGTATGTGTGTGTGTGTTTCCTGAGTTTATGTATACCACAGGCATGTAGGTGCCCTCAGCGGCCAGAAAAGGGTGTCAGATCCCCTAGGGGGGAGTTACTGGCAGTTGTGAGCCACTTGATATGGATGCTGGGAACAAAACCTGGGTCCTCTGTAAGAGCAATAAGAGCTATCTCTATGGTCCTGCTTCTCAGAGTTTTGATTAAATGCATGAATAAAAATACACAAGGTAGAGGGCTGGAGAGATGGCTCAGCAGTTAAGAGCTCTGGCTTCTCTTTCAAAGAACCCATGTTTGATTCCCAGTACCCACACAGCAGCTCACAACTATCTGTTACTCCAGTCCCAGATCTGAAATCCTCTTCTGGCCTCCCCAGGAACCAAGCATGCACACTGTGCATGGATATACATATATGCAAAACACCCATACACATAAACAATAGATAACTTTTTTTTTGGTTTTTCTAGACAGGGTTTCTCTGTGTAGCTTTGCACCTTAATACGTAAGATTACAAGGCTGTCACATACTGAAATACAATTGAAAGTTTAAAATTGTAGTATGTGTGTGTGTGTGTGTGTGTGTGTGTGTGTGTGTGTGTGTGTGTATCTTTATTTCATAGCAGCTAATGGTAGATCTAAAAACAACTTAGATGGGGAATCAAACTCAAGACCTTGTGCTTTTTTTGTTTGTTTGTTTGTCTTGTTTTTTTCGAGACAGGGTTTCTCTGTGTAGCTTTGCGCCTTTCCTGGAACTCATTGGTAGCCCAGGCTGGCCTTGAACTCACAGAGATCTACCTGGCTCTGCCTCGAGAGTGCTGGGATTAAAGGTGTGCGCCACCACCGCCCGGCGACCTTGTGCTTGTTAAACACAAGCTCTACCTTGATAGTCATGACTATCGATGGTTATTTTGAGATATCTACAGACATAAAGTTTGTGATTTCTATGGATCACAAAGTCAGGTAATGCTTCTGCAGTTGGTTGCCTACATCCATAATGAAAGGAATGTTAAGTTCCAGACCCAGGGTAATAGAAGGAAAGACATTTTTCCTGTCTCAATTCAGAAATTTGAATTTTCCCCATGAACTTGATTGTGAATCCCTGCTTTGGATGCTGTCTGAATATTTTTTTTATCATATGTATGTTTGTTTCCCAGCAAAAAGATGTCATAGTGACTACAGCTAAGCCCAAAGAGCATTTGGTGGGCTGGGGATGCAGACTAGTGGTAGGACAGCTGTTAGCATGCACAAGTACCATGATGTGGGAGCAGGAAGCTGAGCATGGTGGAGACACCTGCAATCCCAGCACTTGAGAGCCTGAGGCAGGAAGCTGAGCATGGTGGAGACACCTGCAATCCCAGCACTTGAGAGCCTGAGGCAGGAAGCTCGCGAGCTCCAGGCCAGCTTGGGCCAAATAGTGAGACCCTGTCTCAGACTCCTTAGCCCCAAAGAAACCATTTTGTTTTTTTTTTTTTTGAGACAGGGTTTCTCTATGTAACTCTGGCTGTCCTGGAACTCACAGAGATCTGCCTGCCTCTGCCTCTGCCTCTGCCTCTCTTCCTCTCTGCCTCTCTGCCTCTGCCTCTCTGCCTCTCTGCCTCTGCCTCTGCCTCTGCCTGCTCTGCCTGCCTCTGCCTCTGCCTCTGCCTCCTCTACCTCCTCTGCCTCTGCCTCTGCCTCTCTGCCTCTCTGCCTCTGCCTCTGCCTCTGCCTCCTCTGCCTCTCTGCCTCTGCCTCTGCCTCTGCCTCTGCCTCTCTGCCTCTCTGCCTCTGCCTCTCTGCCTCTCTGCCTCTGCCTCTGCCTCTCTGCCTCTGCCTCTCTGCCTCTCTGCCTCTCTGCCTCCTCTACCTCTGCCTCTGCCTCCTCTGCCTCTCTGCCTCTCTGCCTCTGCCTCTCTGCCTCTCTGCCTCTGCCTCTGCCTCTCTGCCTCTGCCTCTGCCTCTCTGCCTCTGCCTCTGCCTCTCTGCCTCTCTGCCTCTCTGCCTCTCTGCCTCTGCCTCTGCCTCCTCTACCTCTGCCTCTGCCTCCTCTACCTCTGCCTCTGCCTCTCTGCCTCTCTGCCTCTCTGCCTCTGCCTCTCTGCCTCTGCCTCTCTGCCTCTCTGCCTCTCTGCCTCTGCCTCTGCCTCTCTGCCTCTGCCTCTGCCTCTCTGCCTCTGCCTCCTCTGCCTCTGCCTCTCTGCCTCTGCCTCCTCTACCTCTGCCTCTGCCTCCTCTGCCTCTGCCTCTGCCTCTCTGCCTCTCTGCCTCTCTGCCTCTGCCTCTGCCTCCTCTACCTCTGCCTCTGCCTCCTCTGCCTCTGCCTCCTCTGCCTCCTCTGCCTCTGCCTCTCTGCCTCTGCCTCTCTGCCTCTGCCTCTGCCTCTGCCTCTGCCTCCTCTACCTCTGCCTCTGCCTCCTCTGCCTCTGCCTCTCTGCCTCTGCCTCTCTGCCTCTGCCTCTCTGCCTCTGCCTCTGCCTCTGCCTCTGCCTCTGCCTCTGCCTCTGCCTCTGCCTCCTCTACCTCTGCCTCTGCCTCTCTGCCTCTGCCTCTGCCTCCTCTACCTCTGCCTCTGCCTCCTCTGCCTCTGCCTCTCTGCCTCTGCCTCTGCCTCTGCCTCTGCCTCTGCCTCTGCCTCCTCTACCTCTGCCTCCTCTGCCTCCTCTGCCTCTCTGCCTCTCTGCCTCTCTGCCTCTGCCTCTGCCTCTCTGCCTCTGCCTCTCTGCCTCTGCCTCTCTGCCTCTGCCTCTGCCTCTGCCTCTCTGCCTCTGCCTCTGCCTCCTCTGCCTCTGCCTCTGCCTCCTCTGCCTCTGCCTCCGCCTCTGCCTCTGCCTCTCTGCCTCTCTGCCTCTCTGCCTCTCTGCCTCTGCCTCCTCTGCCTCTGCCTCCTCTGCCTCCTCTGCCTCTGCCTCCTCTGCCTCTGCCTCCTCTGCCTCCTCTGCCTCTGCCTCCTCTGCCTCTGCCTCCTCTGCCTCTGCCTCCGCCTCTGCCTCTGCCTCTGCCTCTCTGCCTCTCTGCCTCTCTGCCTCTCTGCCTCTGCCTCTGCCTCTGCCTCTGCCTCTGCCTCTGCATGTTGGGATTAATGGCCTGTACTGCCACACCTGGCTACCTTTTATTTTTCCAGTGAAAACTGTTACTTAAGATTTGCCTGGCTGTTCAGACCAAGTGAATATTGGCACCTAAAGCCTCATGGCAGGCAAATAACTCATAGGCTGACTTTTTTTTTTAAAACATCAGGAGAGAGGAATTTGTTAGCTGGGTTTCCACACATACTTGTATGCTTAATGGAGGGACTAAAAAGTTGTCGGGGCCACTCTATTTGCATGGCTATGGAAAGTCAGAAATAACAGACTGGATTTAGATGCAGACTGAATGCTGACTCACCCGGTAGCACATCAGTGTTTTCAACAACACTGACTGAAGGGGCTGGGGCCCTGGCCCAGCCTGCTAAGTACTTACTGTGCAAGCACAGGACTCGAATTGGGCTCTCCAGAAGCCGTGTGAAAAGCACTCAAGCACTAGGAGCAGACAGGCAGGCAGATACTGAGGCCTTAGTGGTCCGCCAGCCGAGCCCAAATGGGAAGCTCCGGGTTCAGTGAGAGACCCCGTCTCAAAAAATAAGGTGGGGAAGCAACTGAGGAAGACAACAAGATGTCAACCTCTGACCTCCACCCACACACATTTATACATTAGACACATGCACACACATACACACAATAAAAACTTTAAAAAAGATTTATATTCGATTATATTACCATAACATACTAGTAATAATTGTTTTCACTAAGCAAAATTTTGTAACAATAACCTGTTTAAATCTCAGCTTATCTTTTAAAAGTCTTTCGTATTTACCATTATACATGGCAACAGTGTATAAATAAATTATAAGGAAACTTTTGTTTTGAGAGAGGACCTTGGTATTTAGCCCAGGCTAGTCTGGACCTCGGGATACTCCTGCCGTTGCCTCCCTACTGCTGGGATTACAGGCCTGCATGGCCACACTCCGTTTATGGGGTGCTGGCAATCCACACCAGGGTGCATGCTAGGCACACTCTACCAGTCGATCTACATTCCCAGCCCTGTTTACCTGCTTCATGGGTTTTCTGGGTTTGTTTGTTGTTGTTGATGTTGTTGTTGTTTTGCTTTGCTTTGCTTTGTTTTGAGAGGGTCTCACTATTGTAAGCCTGGCTGGTAGCCTGGAATTCTTCTGTAGACCAGCCTGGCTCAAAACTTAAAGAAATCTGATTCCTTTGCCTTCTGAGTGTAGGGATTAAAGTCATGTGCCACCAGCTGGGTTTGTTTTGTGGCATTTTTTCTTTTTCTTTCTTTTTTTTTTTTTTTTTTTTTTTTTTTTTTTTTTTTTTTTTTTGGTGGCTGGAGAGACAGCCGTGGGTGCTGGGAACCTGGGAACCGAACTCTTATATTTTTGGTTGTGAGCCTAGCCTTTAACGGCTGAGCTACCTCTCCAGCCCTCTTTTTCTTTTTCTTTTCTTTTCTTTTTTTTTTTTTTTTTTTTGCCAGGGGAGGGGGTGCTGGGAATCCACACTAGGGTGCATGCTAGGCACACTCTACCAATACCTCACTGGATAGCCCAGGCTGGCCCGGCATGATTCTCCACTACTGCCTTCCCAGTGCTTTAGACTTGAGACACACTAACAGGTTTTATTTTGTTCTGTTTTTGAGTCAGGGTCTTATATATCCCAGGCTGGCCTTGAATTCACTATGTAGGAAAGAATGAGCTTGAACTTCTGATCCTCCTGCCATCCATCACCGCCCAAATGCTGGGATTACAAGTGTGCAGAGGTGCCACCACACCAGTCACTCTCTGCCCACTCTTAGAAGATGCACAAGCTTAAGAAGCTGCAGGATGTCCCCCACTCATAGAACCCCTCCTCTCTCTCATCGACTGGACTCCTGGAGCTCAGCCTGGTACCCGGCCGTGGATATTTGGACAAGTATTTTTCCCAGGCTTGGAGATCTAGTGGGACCCATTGGTTTCAGGGGACCTAGGAAATAGCTTCTGTGAAGTCACTGATAAACTCATTGGTAGCAAGCTGAACTGGCCTCAGGGGCCAGGCCCAAGCTTCTTCCTCTGAACACTTGCCCGGTGTAGTTTTCTGTGTGGAGCATCTAGAACAGGGACCGTGTCCTGTCCTCATTTAACCACCTTGCTGGGAAAGGTGCTCAACAAACCCGTTAGGTGACTTCATTTTCAGACGGTGACTGAACAGCTGTCAACTAGACTGAATCTTCTAGACCTTGGGAATACATTTAGTGCACCAAACAAAGGGAGTCCCTGCATTCACGGAGCCTGAGTGGGGTAATAGTTAACCCACTCATTGGGGGGGGGGTCTCTTAGGAGCAGGGTTGGGAGCTTTAAATAGGGGGAGCTGTGAAAAGTTAGTCTTTGTTCTTGGCTCCTGGCACATGGCTCCTAAACCCCTGAAGACCTCCTGAACAGTGTTTCTGACAAAATGGTGGCTAGACACCCCACCTCCTGCTCCAGCTCTGGGATGGGAGGCAGGTAGTCATAAGACCAAGGTTTCCCTAGAGGAATGGAGCTGCCCAACCTCAGCCGTTACAGACTTGAGTTAATTAATCAGTAACGGCCAACTACTCAGTCAAGCACGCTTACTTATCTCATTAATCATCCAAAACTACCCTAACATAGATCCCTAGCACCGGATAAGACAACAGAGTTTGCCGGGCGGTGGCGCACGCCTTTAATCCCAGTACTTGGGAGGCAGAGCCAGATGGATCTCTGTGAGTTCAAGGCCAGCTTGGTCTACAGAGTTCCAGGACAGGCTCCAAAACTACACAGAGGAACCCTGTCTTGAACCTCCCCCGCAAAAAAAAGACAAGTTTGGGAAGGTTTAGGTTAATACACCTAGTTGCTGAGGTTGTGATGTTGCCTGGGGGGTGTGTGTGTGTGTGTGTGGAAGCTCCCTGCAACCTCCTTCATACCTATGCCTAATAGTCCGTTCCCTTCCCTGTTCCTAAAGTTCATTTTCTTTAATAAACTAAGTATAGTAAACCGTTTGGGGAAGTTCGGTGAACTGGAGGGTGATGAGAACCCAATTTGTAGCCATGTGGTACCCAGCACTATCTTTGAGCAGAGCAGCTGCGCCTGCTTGCAGAAGCGCACCACAGCTGGGCTTGTCGACGTCCCCTCGCAGGAGGGGGGAGGGCTGCCGAGCCCGTCCCCAAGCACTCACAGCTGCTCTAATTTATGTATATGGCCTCTAGTTTCGTGGAGGGGCTACAGTGTACAGGCTGGAAAGGATTCGGGGAAGGGGCTCCGTCTTTGCAGTCAAGGGGAAGTCACCACCCATGCTGGGTGGGTGGACTTTCCAGTGGGACTACTTGGCTGACCCACAATCCGCTCAAACACCCCCAACCTACGCACTGTAAGGAAGCCCAGACACTCTGGTTCGCCAGGATGAGTCCTACTTTGGTTTGCCATTAGGACCTCGGAGGAGGGGCAGACATTGCTTAGTCCTCCCACACGGGAGAAAATTCTCTAACACTACCCCGTGAAGGCAGTCTTTGGGGAACTGAGGCCTAAAACCTGTCGTCTCGTGCTAACTCTGGGTAGTAGCCGAACTGAATAGCAGAGCATTGGCTGTTGTCCAGAGAACTGTTTCAATATGGACTCCCACCACCACCCGGGTCAAAAGTGATGAAAGCCAAGAGATCAGTGCTACATAGTTGCTTTTCATTCAGCACAAGGTTAAGTCTGTTTCCTGTCTTACTGTCTCATCATGGGCAGTTCACTCACTCTGCACCTCAAAGGATACGGTAAGAATGAAACAAGAGCCTGTGTGATCTGATCAATATCCAGAAGGCACCTTCTAAACACTAGCCTAGTTCTGGGGTGACAGCGTACACCATGCTGCATGTGTTTCTGAGGGTGAATCAGATTCTATCTAGTCTACCACCCACAGAGAGGATGTGACAACATTAAAACACCAGCATTAATGGGGCCTAGTGTCAAGCACCTTTAATCCAGCATCCGGGAGGCACAGGCAGGTGGAGCTCTGAGTTCCAGGGCAGCCAGGTCAACAGAGTGAGTTCCAGCACAGGCAGGGCTACACAGAGAAACCGTGTCTCAAAAAACTAAAACAAACAAACAAAAAACCCCAAAACCACAACAAAAAACAAAACCCCAACCCATAGCATAACTGGTCTGAAGCGAAGCAGACAGTCGAGGGTGAGAGAAGAATGGCTGATGAGTTGGTAGAGGAGATTCCAGGGCAGACTAGAGGAGCTGAGGATGCCAGCAAAGGTACTGTCTGCAGCTAGGCCGGGAGCACAAACTCCACTTTCCTAGGATGTCTTAGGATTGGAAAGGCTAAACGACAAACTCTTGTTCTAACTAGAGAGTTTTGTGTACTTCTGCCTATCACTTCATGAAAGAAAATGAACGGAAAAGAAAACACTTGAGAAAAGTCACTTTAATTTTCTGATCTGAACCGACAAGACAAGATGGTCCTTTTCAGAGTAAAAAATAACCCAATAGTTTCACAAAAACTTTAGAAAGTATTAATGAAAAATAAAAAACTTCTAAAAGTTTGTAAAATATGTCTAAAAGGAAAAAATGAAATATTCAAGAGAAGAAATACTGAACTAAACTTTTATATTGTTTCACTTTAGACATACTGACCAGCCCTGAAGCCCTCAGGTACTGTTAAGTTGCTTATATAAACTTAAAGTCATGAGCATGACCTCAGGGTCCGCGCTCTTTATGTCGAGCGCTTTAACCAGGCAGTCAAGAGCCTCCTGGATCTGCCCACACTCTTTCAGTTCTTTGCCACGAGCTACCAGAGTCTCGTAGTCATCGGCAGCCTCCGCTGCCGGATCCTGGGGAGGGTCAACCAAAGGCTCACTGGACGACGACGGCTCAGGGGCACAGGCAGAGCTCTCTGGGGCCTGAGAACCAGGCTCAGACACAGACAAGCTGCTGGGCTTGTTTCCCGAGGCCTGGGCTTCCCCAGAAGGACCCTGTTCTGTGCACGCTGAGGCTTCATCGTTGTTGTTGTCGTCGTCGTCGCTGTTCTCTTCTTCTTCCGAATGACCTGGAGCACTCTCCTCCTCACTGCTGTTACCAAGCCTTTCCTCCATATCCTCCACGTCATCTAAAACCACATGGATCAGAGACCTCCTGGAAGCCAGAGATCTCCTAGAATTCAAGGATGTATTCACGTTATCGGGGATTTTGGGTGAAAAGAACCTTCCAGGTGGATTGGTGTCATTTTGGGGAGTTGAAGCAAATTGTTTCACAGATGAGAAGAACTGAAAGGGAGAGGTGTTTAATGAACTTGTGCTGGAAATACCTTTCAAAGCATCTTCTTCATCTTCATCGTCTGAGAGGATCCTTCTAGCTTTGCTTCTGGTTTTCACACTAATCACTTCTGGTTCTTCATCACTCTTATTAGAAGAATCCAAACTAAGATTAAGGGCTGACTCTGCCCTGGAGTTAGCTGCAGGGCTTTGCAAGCTATTTTCTTTCTCATGTTCCAAAAGCTTGCTGGAGAGATTTTGTCTAGTGTCTGCAGAGTCTTCCAGGAGAAGATTGAAGTCACACGCGAACTGTGGTGGTGATTCTAAAAGGTTCTCTTCCAACTCCAACTGGGCCTCGCTTGCTTGAGCACCCTGCGGTGCACTAGAGGATGCTGACAAGACATCAGATATTTCAATCGTATGCACATCTGACTCTACGTTTTGATTTTCATTTGCTGTGGGACTGCCGTGAGATGAAAGCACACTATGCTGGAGATCTAAATTTGCCCCCAGATCAGCCTTGATGGATTGTCTAGGTGAATAATTACAACTTCCCAGAAGGTTCTCTGGCAGGGACTCCTGCCCAGGCGACACTTGTGATGCCTTCTTTTGCACAGCTTCATTTTCAGCTGCAAAACATTTTGCAGGTCCCAGTGAAGAGTCAGTCCAAACTCCTCCTGTATCTCCAGGCTCCTGGGGAGAAGTAGCTGCAGTACCAGCATCAAATGTACTTTCACAGTGGTGCGGATCACCTTGCAGCAGAGTGACATCATGTGCCGTGGAGTGATCTTGGGGCTCACTCTCTGCAGACTGGTCATAAATGCTTATATTGGCCATCTGAGAACTGAGAGCCTCTACCTGGGTAGGATTAGTGAGCATGTGTGAAGGTCGAGGCTGGGGTTTGTTCAGTTCAGGACCTTTCTTCTTCTGTTGAGAAGGAACTGCGAGTGCTTTGAGCCAGGCCTCCTCATTTCCAGGTCTTTGTCTTCCCATTGTATTTTGAGATTCGGATTCAACAAGGAACTGAGCTTTCTGCACTCGCTGTTGAATGTATAGAGAGTCTTCCAGCACGGCAAGTTCTTCTTTGACAGACAGGTCACGGGTGAACATCAAATCGTGGTCTGAGATTCCCGCTATGCCCAGCGAGTGTAGATAGGCAATATGCTCATCTAGTTTCTCATCAGATCGCCGCTGAGCAGCATGCAGAGATTGAAGCTGCATCTGGGTTGCAGAATTCTGCAGATCCCCAACTGCGAAGAGCTCTCTTAACTCTTGTTTGCTAAAATAGCGGAATGGGTTCTTCTTATCCCCAGTAGTTTGTCTGATTAGTGAGTCTTTGAAAACCTGTCTTCTGTATATTTTTTCCTCTACAGTCCCACAAGTGATTAGCCGATAAACCACAACATTCTCTTTTTGTCCAATTCGGTAAACTCTATCCACAGCTTGAGCATCAGTTGCAGGGTTCCAGCTAGGGTCAAAAATGACCACTCTAGTTGCTGCAGTTAATGTTAGGCCAACACCACCTACTTGAGTGGTAAGTAGAAAAACAGAGTAGTCTTTATTTTGCTGGAATAACTGGATTCTTTTTTCTCGTTCCCAGAGATGAGTAATTGTGCCATCAATTCTCAATGTCTTAAAGTGCTTATTCTTTAAGAGGCGCTCAATGATGTTGAGAATTTGTCTTGACTGAGAAAACACCAGCGTTTGCTGTCCTTCATCGTGAAGTCTTTCTAGCAGGGCCATTAAGAATAACATTTTTCCAGACTCTTGCATCAGTGCATTGTCAGTTAAGTGATCAATGCTGTCCACATCTGAGACACCTTCTTGCTCATTGTCATCCTGAGCGCAGAACGTGGCAGTCTCTAGATTTAGCAAATGACAGGCTCGTGCAGACAGCAGCCTGGGGTGGTCACAGAGTTTCTTTAAGACACTCAGCTCAGCCAGAGGTGAGCGTGTCTCCATTAGTAACTCCTTGATGTGATCTAAAGACACGAATTTCCTATAAATCTCCTCTTGTAAAGGCACAAGACGTATCCAAACAATGAAATCATTTTTCCTGGTAAGGGAAGGCATCTCACAAATGGCTTCAACACCTGGGTTCTTTTCACCAAGTCTGGCCTCTGGGTTGTCTGCCTTTTTCGTCTGCACTTCTTCTTTGGTCCTCCTGAGAAAATAGGGTTTTATGATTTCCATTAAGTTTTCAGATATCTTAAGTCCCAAGGCTTTTTCCCCAGGGGTAGCATCCTTCTCTCTTGCTCTAATAATAGGATTCTCATACTCCATTTTAAAGGTTTTTAATGTTCCTAACAAGGAGCCCTGGCAAGCAAAATCAAATAGGGACCACAGCTCTTGCAAATTATTCTGGATTGGTGTTCCTGTGAGGAGGAGGCGATTACTTGCAGGAACAGCACGAGCACATATTGCTGACTTGGTAGAGGCACTTTTGATCTTATGGGCTTCATCAAGAATGACATAGTCCCATACAAATGCTTGTCCATTACAGCTTCCAAGTTGCTGCCAGTTATTGATTAGCATTTGGTAGGTAGTGATAATGACGCCATTCCTTTGTTGAATCCGTGTCAGGCTTCTAGTACGCTCACCCTTGCTGGAGCCATGAAAGGTTTTGACTCTCATTCCTGGAGTCCACTTGGCAAACTCTTTGACCCAGGTATTAATGAGATTGGTTGGCATGATCAACAGCACATGATTCACAAGTGAAGCATCAAACATACCAGACAGGAAAGCAATGATCTGAACAGTCTTTCCCAGTCCCATATCATCTGCTAAGATGCCCCCTTTTCTTCCATCCTTATATAGGCTATAGAGAAAGGCAATGCCTTCTTTCTGGTGCTCAAAGAGTTTTTCATACAGCTCTCGATAAAGCAGCAAGCCAGAGTTGCACACATCTGTGAATTCATCATCTTCGTCTTCTGCTGCCAACTGCTCCAAAGCTTCCTCTAGTTTCTGGATTCTGCTGATCACCTTTTTGGTGGGAAAAATGTCCTTTGCCAAATTGAAAAGTTTCAATGCTTCTTCCAGATCTCCATTCTTAGCTGCTTCTTTGGCTTCTTGCACATATCTATTTAAAAAAAGGAAAAGAAATATGACATGGGACTAGGGGTATAGCTCAAGTGGTAAAATACTTGCTTGGCCTGAAGGAGCCCTTGGGGTCAATTGCCAATATGAGAAAGGGAGGGGAACAGAAAGAAAGGAAACAGACTGAATATTCTATGAGAGCTTCAGAGGCCATTTTTGAATCCAGACTGTAGTTGGGATTTTTTTTTTTTTTTTTTTTTGGTTTTTCAAGACAGGGTTTCTCTGCGTAGCTTTGCGCCTTTCCTGGAGCTCACTTGGTAGCCCAGGCTGGCCTCGAACTCACAGAGATCCGCCTGGCTCTGCCTCCCAAGTGCTAGGATTAAAGGCGTGCGCCACCACCGCCCGGCTGGGATTTTTTTTTTAAAGACAATTTCAAGCACCTCAGGAAGTTCTTCTTAAACTCACCATATAGCCAAGGATGACCTTGAACTTGTCATCCCCCAGCCTCTAACCCATTCTCATGAGTGCTAGGAATTATAGTCATGTGCTATGCTCAATTTTATGTGTGGTGCTGGGGGTCGAACTCAGGGTTTTGTGCATTCTAGGCAATTGTTTTACCAGCTGAGGTTCATCCAGCCCTGTAACTAAGTTGGGTTTCTAAAGCCCTTAATTCAGGGTAGCAGATATTAGCACAGAAAAAAAAATACACACATGCCAGGCAGTGGTGGGGCACACCTTTAATCCCAGCACTCGGGAGGCAGAGCCAGGTGGATCTCTGTGAGTTCGAGGCCAGCCTGGGCTACAGAGTGAGTTCCAAGACAGGCACCAAAACTACACAGAGAAGCCCTGTCTCAAAAAAAAAAGGCCTGGCAGTGGTGGCACACACCTTTAATCCCAGCACTTGGGAGGGAGAGGCAGGTGGATCTCTGTGAGTTCGAGGCCAGCCTGGGCTACAGAGTGAGTTCTAGGAAAAGCACAAAGCTACACAGAGAAACCCTGTCTTGAAATACCACACACAAAAAATAATAAATAAATAAGCTTTAGGGCTGGAGAGATGGCTCAGAGGTTAAGAGCACTGACTGTTCTTCCAGAGGTCCTGAGTTCAATTCCCAGCAACCACATGGTGGCTAATAACCATCTGTAATGAGATCTGGTGCCTTCTTCTGGCCTGCAGGCATACATGCTGTATACATAATAAATAAAAAAAGATAAAATAAAAAAATTTAAAAAAAAAGAAAAAATACACACTTGCACTCTAAGCACTTCAGAGGCTGAGAGAAGAGGATCAAGAGTTCTAGGCCAGGGCTGATAAGATGGTTCAATAGGGTAGAGGGGTTGCCACCAAGTGTGACCACTGAGTTTGATCCCTAGAACCCACATAGTAGAGGGAGAGAACTGACTTCCTCAGGTTGTCCTGTGACCTGCAAACATGCTGTGTCACGTGCATCTACCAACCTGCACTCAGATAGATAGGTAGACAGACAGACAGACAGATGTAAAAAAAAAAAAAAAAAAAAAAGCCTTTTTAAAGTTCTAGGCCAGCCTGGGCTAGAGTTAAGACCCTGTCTCAAAACAAAGAAGAAATACAGTTAGTGTTATGCCTATAATCTCAACACTTGGAAGGTAGAGACAGGACTAGGAATTTAAGGTCAGTCTGAGCTACACAACCAACCCGAGTTACATGAGACTCTATTTCAAAAAACACAAAATAAAAATGGACAACGGATTATATGAATAAATGCTCAATATTAGTCATCAGGGAAATGCAAATAAAAACCACAATGAGACTCCATCCTGACCCACGCGCGCGCACACACACACACACACACACACACACACACATACACACACACATACACACACACAAATAAAGCAAGAATTCTGGGGAGGGAGCAATCTTTACATACTGCTGGGAATGTATATTAGTATAGCCTCTATGGAAGGTAATACAGAGGTTCCTAAAAAATGATAATAGAAACACTTTCTAGAACTGGGTGCGGTGGCACACGCCTTTATTCCCAGCTCTCTGAAGGCAGAGGCAGGCAGATCTCTGTGAGTTCAAAGTCAGCCTGGTCTACAGAGTGAGTTCCAGGACAGCCAGGGCAACACAGAGAAACCCTGTCTCGAAAACTAAAAACAAAAACAAACCAACCCCCAAAACATAAAACAAAATAAATAAGAGGTAAATAAGAACTCCATGTTGGTTATGGGGAAATTGGAAGCAAAACCACAATGAGGCACCACTTTATAACCCGCTAGGGCTTAACAGGTATGGATTTCTTTGGAGGGTAATGACAATGTCCTAAAATTAGCTAGTGAAAGGTGCACAATTACCTGAACACACCACACACTTATGGGAATATAATGGATGTCACTGAACTGGATAGTGTCAATAGGCGACATGCCCGGCATAAGCATTCGATGATGGCGATAATTTAAAAATGTCTCTGGTGGACCAAGTTTAAGCTGCTTAATCTGGTATTACAAGTCCTCTCTGACATAGCCAGCAACCTATGACCCCTCTGCCTTTACTAGTCACTTCCCACCTTACACATTTTTTGTTTTAGAGATAGTGCTATGTAGCCCTGGCTATTCTGGAACTCACTGTGTAGACTAGACCAGACTGGCCTGGCCTCAAACTCCAAGGTCTGCCTGCTTCTGCCTCCTGAGTGCTGTGATCGAAGGCCTGCGCCTTATCCATTTTATTCCAAGCGCTTACACCCGTCATGCTTCTGTGTCCTCTAAGTGCAGGCTCACCCCGCCGTCCTCTTCCTAGAACACTCTGCTCTTGCACGACGCTCACTTCACCGCACTCATCCTTTACAGATTTTCAGAGGCAGGTCTGACACCTCACACCTGTAGTTCCAGTGGAGGCAGTGACACACCAACTCCAGTGTGCACATCGTTAGTTCAAGGCCAGCCTAAGCTACACACTGCCTCAAAAGACAAAAACAAAAACAAAACAAACAACCCGTTGATTCTCAGGCTGGTGATATAACTCAATGGTAGAGACTTGCCTAACATTCACAAAGGTCGAGGTGCAATCTCCAGTACCACAAAGAAAATAAGACAACGATTCTCAATTTTCTATACACTTTCTTGGGAGGGGGCTTGTTAAGACACAGATCTCTGGGCTTCAACATCAGATCTTCTGACTCTGTATTGGGATGTAAGAATTCAGAGCCATAAAAGTAGCCAGGTGATTGACACTAATGTTTTTCACATATATTTATATGCACAATGGAGCACTACTCAGATATTACTAAGAAGAAAGTCACCAGGCATGGTGGTGCATACCTTTAATTCCAGCATTAGGAGGCAGAGGCGGACCGATCTGTGAGTTGGAGGCCAGTCTGGTCTACACAGCAGTTCCAGGACAGCCAGGGCTACATAAATACTGTCTCAAAAAAAAAAAAAAAAAAAAAAAAAGAAGAGAAGGAGGAAGAGAAGGAAATTATGTTATTTGCAAAAAACAAACAAACAAACAAACAAATAACCAGATGGTACTACAAATCATTTTAAATGAGTAATAAGGAGATAAAGACCATCAAAGTACTGTCTACACACACACACACACACACACACACACACACACACACATTAAAGTATCGTAATGAAACCACAATTTATTTAATTAATACATACCAATAAGAAGTTTTTAAAAAGATACAGTTGAGGCCTCACTTAAGGTTTTTCTTACCCCATGTCCCGGGTGGATCTGTTGTTCTGCCTCAATATTCCCAGAAGTGCACTAGTGTGTCTTAGTTAGGGTAACTATTGCTATGATGAATGATGAAACACCATGACCAAAAAACAACTTGGGAAGGAAAGGGTTTCTTCACCTTACACTTCCATATCACTGTTCACCACTGAAGGAAGTTGGGACAGAACTCAAACAGGGCAGGAACCTGAGGGCGGGAGCTGATGAAGAGACCATGGAGGGGTGCTGTTTACTGGCTTGCTTCCCCCAGCTTGCTCAGCCTGCTTTCTTAAAGAACCCAGGACCACCAACCCAGTGAAGATACCACCCACAGTGGGCTGGGCCCTCCCCCATGAACCATTAAGAAAATGCCCTAAGGCTTGCCTACAGCCTGATCTTTTTTTTTTTTTTTTTTTTTTTTTTTAATTTATTTATTTATTATGTGTACAGAAGAGGGCGCCAGATTTCATTACAGATGGTTGTAAGCCACCATGTGGTTGCTGGGAATTGAACTCAGGACCTCTGGAAGAGCAGTCGGTGCTCCCAACCTCTGAGCCATCTCTCCAGCCCCTACAGCCTGATCTTATAGAGGCATTTTCTTGAGGTTCTCTTCTCTCAGGTGACTAGCTTGTGTCAAGTTGACATAAAACTGTGTAGCACACAGTGCATTTATATAATAACTCAATGTATTAAAATCATCACAGGGAACTCAGTGGTTAAGATCTCTTGGCAGAGATCATGGGTTCAGTTCTGTCCTTAACTCCAATCTATACAGTGAATTCCAGAATCACAAGGTCTACATGGAAAGACTCTATCTCCAAAACAAAGCAAAAATGTGTAAGGTGGGAAGTGCCTGCCACAGGCTCCTGCATGCACATGGTGCATTCACACTCAGGCACACACTGCTGTGGAGTGTTATTATTATGTTTGTTTGTTTTTTCCGAGACAGGGTTTCTCTGGGTACTTTTGGTGCCTGTCCTGGAACTCGCTCTGTAGACCAGGCTGGCCTCGAACTCACAGAAATCCATCTGGCTCTGCCTTCCGAGTGCTGGGATTAAGGCGTGCGCCACCACCGCCTGGCTGGAATATTATTTTAACTAGGCAAAGATGGGTTACATTTGTGTATGCTGCAGAATATTACTTTAACTATGTGAAAGTATGTTACATTTGTTTGTGCTGCCTTTGTTAACGATGGGAAGATGTGTTGTTTCACCATACCTGCCTAAGGCACCTGATTGGTCTAATAAAAAAAGCTGAACAGCCAGGCAGGAGAGGGACAGGCAGGGCTGATGGGCAGAGAGAATAAGCTGGAGAGAGAGGAGGAGGAGGAATGAGGGAGTAAGAGGGGGACACGTCTAGGGCCAGAAGCCAGGCAGCCACCAGCCAGCCAGCCACAGATATACAGAAGAAAGGTAAAAAGCCCTGAGGCAAAACATAGATGAAGAGAAACAGGTTAAGTTATAAGAGCTAGCAAGAAACGAGCCTAAGCCTTGGCCGAGCTTCATAACTAGTAAGTCTCCGTGTGATGATTTGGAAGCTGGTTGGTGGCCCAAAAGCAAAAGTCTGGTACAACACACACATAAAATGTTTCAAAAGCTACAAAGGCTGTAGAAACAGTTCAGCCAGAACAGGCTTGCCATACAAGCATGAAGACCCGAGTCTGCTCCTCAGTATCCATGCAAAAAGGGAGAGTAGTGACCAGGCGGTGGAGGCAGAGCCAGGTGGATCTCTGTGAGTTCAAGGCCAGCCTGGGCTACAGAGTGAGTTCCAGGAAAGGCGCAAAGTCACACAGAGAAACCCTGTCTCGGAAAACTAATTAAAAAAAAGTGGGAGTAGTGGCAAGGACTCGTAATCCCAAACCTGGGTGAGGGATGGAGACAGGAGGATCCCTGAGTCTTGCTGGCCAGTCAACCTAGCCTAATTGGTGAGTTCCAGATCAATGTGAGATCCTATCTCAAAAAGCAGGTGGATAGAGCCTGAAGAATGGCAGCTGAGGCTGTACCTGACCTCCACATGATATATACATATATGCACATGCACCCTCACATACATGCACCCACACACCTATACATCTAACACTACACACACACACACACACACACAGAGAGAGAGAGAGAGAGAGAGAGAGAGAGAGAGAGAGAGAGAGAGAGAGAGAGAGGAATCATCACATCATCACAGACTATTAGAAGTATATAGATCAAGGGATCAGGACTCAAACCTGTACACATAACATATATACAAACCTATAGCATATCTAAGAGGGATTTTTTTTTTTTGAGACAAGGTCTCTCAATGTAGTCCTGGCTGGCCTGGAACTCACAGAGCTATGCCTACCTCTGCCTCCCAAGTGCCGGGATTAAAGGTGCACCACACTACCAGTCTGGTTGGAAAGAGGGACTCTTAATTGAGAATGCTCCCATAAGGTGGTCTTGCGTACAAGTCTGTAGATGTAGTGTTTTAGTGAGAGGGCCCAGCCCACTGTGGGCAGTACCACCCCTGGGCAGGCTGAGGAAGGCACTAGCAAACACTAGCAAACAAGCCGGTAACCAGCACTCCTCCGTGGGCTCTGCTCCAGTTCCTGCCTTGACTTGCCTTCCTTCGTGACGGGCTCTAAGCTGTGAGGCTAAATAAACCCCTTCCCTCCCGAGTGGTTTTTGCCATGGTGCTTTATCCCAGCAATAGAAACTGTTGGAATTGCTTCAAAGTGTGTGTGCAAATGTGTGAATCTCCTCCACCCATCTGGTGTCAGCAATGATCTATGTTGTGACAGTGCAGGACAAACTGAGAACGAGGTTGCTGCTCGTTTTTCTTACAATCACCAGACCTTCTGTGGTTTTTTTCGTTTTGGTTTTTGGTTTTTTTCGAGACAGGGTTTCTCTGTGTAGCTTTGCGCCTTTCCTGGAGCTCACTCTGTAGACCAGGCTGGCCTCGAACTCACAGAGATCCTCCTGGCTCTGCCTCCTGAGTGCTGGGATTAAAGGCGTGCGCCACCGCCGCCCAGCAGAACTTCTGTTTTAACAGCAATAATTCATGGATAGTGGACTTGAACAGGTGAGTGACTGATGACAGACAGATTGTAGGAGCCAAGTTTCTGACTGCTGGAGTAGGAGTTTACAACAGACATGGTGAGAGATAGCTACGGAGGGACAGATCAGAGCTGGGGACAACAGTACAAATCCATGTCTACTTTAATGTAGAGAGAAATATCTAGACAGGTACACACATGGGTTAGTATACACATCTGCTTACTTGCTCTCTGTCCTCAAAGAGGGTCTAGAAGCAATGATAGTAGCAACAAGCACACTTAGTACCACATCAAGGATTCTAATATAACTCCACAACTAAAGGAACCAGCTCTCTGAAAACATGGGTGATTCTAGGACCATGGTGAGAAATAAACCATGAAAGATGAACCTGGAGTCCAAGAAAAGTAGGTTGTTTTGTGATTTAAATACACTGAGTTAAATGCACTGGTAGAGATATGTTCAGAATACTGAGGTAGAAAAACACCCACAAAAGGGGGACTGGAAAGATGGCTCAGAGGTTAAAGCACTGTTCTCCCAGAGGTCCTGAGTTCAATTCCCAGCAACCACAAGGTGGCTAATAACCATCTGTAATGAGATCTGGCGCCCTCTTCTGGCCTGCAGGCATATATGTAGGTAGAACACTGTATACTTAATAAATAAATTAATCTTTAAAAAAAAACCCACAAAAGCTAACTTGAATGGGTGTGGTAGTGCACGGCTATAATCTCAGAATTCCAAAGGTAAAGGAAGATGATCAGAACCAGCCTGGGCTACAAGAGACCCTGTATCACAAAAACAAAAACAAAAAGCAAAAAAACCTAACTCTGTAAAGATGTGGATGTGTCAAGGTGACTCAGGAACCAACTGAAGCAGATCCCCATGCTTAGATGTAGAACACCTTGAATTGTAGTATATAACTCAAAAGTATGAAATAATGTTCATGAGCCCACAGCAATAAAATTGAGTAAATAAATATGGAGACAAATCTCCCACAGAGAATGTCAAATAAGGTAAACATTCTACCCTCAATGAAGTGAGGACTAATTGCTACTCCTTAAATGTGTGCTGTTCATTATAACGTGCTAACTAACACACTAACAAACGGTACAGTATGGAAAAGGGTCCCTCCGAGGGAAATTAACCTTATACATTGATGAACTGGCAAACAAAATTTAAGCCAGGTGATCAAGGTCAACAGAGCTGGGTGTAGTGGTACAATCTATAAGCCTTTAGGAGGCTGAAGTAGGCAGATCTGAGTTCGAAGCCAGACTGATTTACATAGTGAGCTCCAGGCCAGGCAAAGTCAAAGTAAAAAAAAAAAAATCAATAGAAATATGTCACACTGATAATATGTACCATTTTGTGTTGCTTAGCTTTTTCATTATTGTGACAAAATTCCAGAGAAATCAATTAAGGAAGGATGAAAGGTGGGCAGAAAACAGGATATTCACAGAATGCTACGTTTCTCCAACATATTACTTCATCATAAAGGGGGAATTCAAGTTTGCAAAGGAAGAATTAAACTATGACCAGTGAGCCCTCTGATCAATCTTAGTATTACTGAAAATTGGAAAACTTCCTTGCTTTTATTATTATTTTTTAGATACCTGTTTGTTTTCTTTTTGTTTGGTTTGGTTTTTAAGACAGGGTTTCTCGGGGCTGGATGATGGCTCAGTGGTTAAGAGCACTGACTGCTCTTCCAAAGGACCTGGGTTCAATTCCCAGCATCCACATGGCAGCTCACAGCTGTCTGTAACTCTCCAGTTCCAGGGGACCCTCACACAGACATACAGGCAAAACACCAATGCACATAAAATAAAAATACATAAATTATTTAAAAAAAAAGATAGGTTTTCTCTGTGTAGCACTGGCTGTCCTGGAACTCGCTTTGTAGATCAAGTTAGACTCAAACTCACAGAAATTCACCTGCCTCTACCTCCTGAGTGCTGGGATTAAAGGCATATGTCACCATCGCCCAGCAACCTGTTTGTTTTCTAATGAGAAAGAGAAAGAAAAGTTGTAGATTTGGGTGGTAGGGATGTGGGGAGATTCTAGGAGGAGTTGGGAGAAGAGAAATGGTAACCAGAATATATTGTATGAAAAAAAATCTACTTTCAATTTTTAAAAAAAATTTTTTAAAAGAAATTAAAAAGCCAGGGTCTTTCTAGGTAGCCCAGACTAGCCTCTACCTCCCACACCAGCTTGAAAGGTATTTTTTTGGCTGGGCAGTGGTGGTGTATGCCTTTAATCCCAGCACCCAGGAGGCAGAGGCAGATGGATCTATGAGTTTGATGCCAGCCTGGTCTACAGAGTTCATTCCAGGGGAGCCAGGGCTACACAGAGAGACCCTGTCTGGGAAAAATAAAAAACAAAACGAAAGTACTTCTTGTCCGTTGTTTTCTAGCAACAACAAAAGTTAGACCAAAGTCCTTATACCAGAGCCTCAACTAGACACATGAAGAGTCTACCCATACTAACAGGACACAAGGCAGTAAATACAGTGGGAACAACATCAGGACATGAGTCGGCAGGGAGAAGCTTGTGGACAGTCTCTTCTGACTGCTTCCATCAATCCAGTGAAACTGGAAGCAGGGTCACAGGGTCAGAGATGAGGGGGGTATTGAGGCTTTGAAAAGCAGAATGATAAGAAACATCTATCTAACATCCACGGCTGGGCCCCTGGTGGAGCACTGGGAGTCTAATTAGTGAGCAAGAAGAGGATTTATATGAGCGAGAATTGTTGAAGCCAAGGTTGGATAAAGCACCGGGATAAATAACCAAATGAATGGAAGCACAGGATCTATGAACCAAAGGCTGAGGGGCCCCCAACTGGATCAGGCCACCTGAACGGGTGAGACAGTCAGTTGGCTTGATCTGTTTGGGAGGCAGCTGTGCATTGGTGCCAGGTCCTGGGCTCGTTGCATGAGTTGGCTGTTTGAATCCTGGGACGTATGCAGGGACACTTGGCTCGGTCTGGGAGGGGGGAATGGACCTGCCTGGACTGAGTCTACCAGGTCAACCCCGGTCCTCGGGGGAGACCTTGATCTGGAGGAGGTGGGAATGGGGGGTGGGCTGGGGGGAGGGGTGGGCGAGAGGGGGAGAACAGGGGATTCTGTGGCTATTATGTTGAACTGAATGGTGTTATAAAATAATAACAATAATAATAAAAAAAAAAAAAGAAACATCTATCTAGTAGAACAGATGACTGCCAAGTAATGTTATGAGCCTGTCTGACAATAATTATGGATGATCCTGCATAGCTATGGTTTATATATCCACAGATTTAACTAACAGTGGACTGAAAATATATGGAAGGCCGAAGAAATGGTTCAGTGGTTAAGGGCGTGTACTGCTCTTGTATAGGACCAAGCTATGATTCCCAGCACCCATATCAGGAAGCTACGACAGCCCATAACCCAGGCAAATACAATGCACTTTTCTGTTCTCTGAGGTCACCTGCACTCACATACACATCTACACATATATACACACATACCAATAATTAAGAAATAAAATAAACTTGATTTAAAAAAAAAGAATATACTAGGAAAAAATGACAGGTATTGAATATGCATACTTTTTTTCCTTATCATTATTCCCTAAACAGAATAGCTTAATTACTATGTACATAGATTTACACTGTATTAGGCATTGTAAGTAATCTGGAGATGATTTAAACTAGGACACAGATATGATATCATTTTAAATGAGAGACTGAGTACCTGCAGCTTTTTGTATTCAAGGGAAATCTAGAACTGATCTCTAAGGACACACAGAGAGGGACAGCTATATTATCTTTTTAAAAATGTTTATCTTATTTTGTTTTTTAAATTTATTTATTATGTATACAGTGTTCTGTCTGCATGTGTCCCTGCAGGCCAGAAGAGGGCACCAGATCGTCATTACAGATGGTTGTGAGCCACCATGTGGTTGCTGGGAATTGAACTCAGGACCTCTGGAAGAGCAGCTACTGAGCCATCTCTCCAACCCCTCACTTTGTGTTTTGCCTGCATGTATGTCTGTGCACCATGTGCACATAGTGCCTATGGATTCCCTGGAACCGGCATTTCAGATGGTTGTAAGCTGCCATGTAGGTGCTGGGATTCAGACCTCTTAAGCGCTGAGCCATCTTTCCAACCCTGTATTATCATTTTTGAAACAGGGGTCTCATTCTATGGCTTAAGCTGGACTGGAACTATGTTGTCCAGGCTGATCTCAAACTTAATGCAACTGCCACAACCTCCTGAGCATTGGGATTATAGGCACAGACTACCATATAGGCACGTATTATCTTTTCTGTTAGTTTTAAGATATGGTCTCACCGTGTAACTTTAGCTGGCCTGGAACTCACTATGTAGATCAGGCTGGGCATGAACTCCCAGTAACCCTCTTGCTTCTGCCTCCAAGTGCTAGGATTCCAGGTGTGTATCACCATGCTCATTGCCACATATTACCTTCTATCCTGTGGTTCTGTAGGAGTCTGCCACAGGTCTCATGGGCTAAAATTCAAGGTGTCAGTAGGACAGCATCCCTTTCTGGAGGGTCCAGGAGGAATCTTTTCTTTCCAGCTTCTAGGTCTGCTCACATTTCTTAGATCACAGCTCCTTCCATCTCATGAGCCAACAAAAATCTGTTGAGTCCTCCTTACTTAGTATCACTTGGATCTCCTACCTTTCTCCACCACTTTTAAGGACACCTGCAATTATCTGGAGGAAATCTCTATATTTTAGGGCCAACTGATTGGTGACCTTGATTCTACCATGGCCCTTAACACTTTCTTACCATATAAGATAATATCCACGTGAAGGTTGTAGTCTTGCCAAGAGGATAAAAATACAGGGGGTCAGGGAAGAGAAATTTACAATTATATACAAGAAAGTTTCTATATTACTGACTCTGAACTTCAGGCTATGTAAAAAGAAAAATGAGAGCCCAAATTGAGTAAGGGAGAGTGAATAGACCCCATGAGAGGGCTGTAGAGCCCAGTGATGCAGTGATAACAAATGGTTATTCACACTGGCATCCTACACTAAGTAAGGTAGGGGAGAGTGGAATGCTTAAAATTTAGATAAGGAAAGTGTAATTACAAAGTGAGTCAATGACCAGGCGGTGGTGGTACACACTTTTAACCCCAGCACTCGGGAGGCAGAGGCAGGTGGATTTCTGTGAGTTTGAGGCTAGCCTGGTCTACAGAGCGAGTTCCAGGACAGCCAGAGCTGTTACACAGAGAAACCCTGTCTCGAAAAAAAAAATAAAAAAAAAAGTGAGTCTAGCCAAGCATAGTGGTACACACCTATAATCCCAGCACTTGGGAGGTAGAGACAGTAGGACCAGAAATTCAACTGGAGGCCAGTCTGGCCTATGTGAGACCTTGTCTCAAAAATAAACAACAAAATGTGATTCTAGCCAAGTCTAGTGGTACATACCCATAACCTCAGCACTAGAAAAGCTAAGGCATGAGGATGACAAGTTTTAAAGGTTACCTGGATACCTGAGTTCAAGGCCAGCCTAAGTATCTTAATGAGGCTCTACTTCAAAATTTTTTAAAAAGTGAAAAGAACGACAGAGCACTTGCCTAGCAAGCATGAGGCCCTGTGTGTGTGTGTTTGTGTGTGTGATATTCCATTAATGAAGTATAGCTGCAATTAATATGGTTAATTTAACTTAATTGAATTTAGAAATGCTTAAGAAGTTGGTAAAAGTTGGGCAGAGGTGGCACACACCTTCAATCCCAGCACTCGAGAGGCAGAGCCAGGCAGATCTCTGTGAGTTCAAGGCCAGCCTGGGCTACAGAGCGAGATTCAGGACAAGCACCAAAACTACAGAAAGACCCTGTCTCAAAAAACCAAAAAAAAAAAAAAAAAAAAACAACAACAACAAAAAACAAGAAAAAGAAGTTAGTAAAACACAACTCTGGGCTTGTAAAGAACAGTTCCTGGAGCAGTAAGACCGAGTGCTCTGACATAATGAAAGGACTGATCCCCTAGTGGATCCATACTATAATAATATTATTGGGAAACAGCTTCCTTAGAGGAAGCGGATCACTGGAGGTATGTCTTTGGGGACATGTTACTGCTCTGCTTTGTCACACTCTTCCTGTTATAATGGACTGAAACTTACGGAATTGTGAACAAAAATAAATCCTCCCGGCCAGGCAAGGGGGCACACACCTATAGTTAGCTTTGGGAGTTCTAGGCCAGCTTCAGCTACACAGTGCTACATGAGAGTCCATCTAAATAAATCATAAAATCCTTCTTCTCTTCAATGGTTTCTGCCAGCCATTTGTCATAGCAATGAGAAAGTTGAACACACTGCTGACTCTTTTCAGTTCCACCCCCACCTCTCTGTCTGCTTGTGCTGGGCAAGCAGAAAACACACCCTCCTTTGTCACCAGAAGGAATTTCAAACCATGCCATGTCTCAGCGCCTCCACAGGGAGGGACCTTCACCTTAGTACCACCCCAGCCATGATAAAATCCCAAATATATATCCTTTGCCTGTTTTCTCAAGTCACTTTCAAATCAGAGTTGGAAATCTGTTCTTTCTCCAGAAAGCCCCATATGTATCTAATATACTTTTATATCATCTTGGTTGGGTGTGTGGCACCAGAAGTCTTGGTATATGAACCAAATTTGAGTGGGGGTCCATTTCAGTGTATTCCTGTTGCTATAACAAAATACTTGAGGCTGGATAATTTATAAAGGTTAATTTCTGGCTCACAGTTCTGGAAATCCAAGAATACGGTACTAGTACTTGTTCAGCTTCTGGTATATACTACAAGATGCTCTATGCATGGCAGAAAAGTAGAAGGAGAAACAGGATGCAAAAGAAAGAAGGGAAAAACCAAACAAAAGGAAAGACAGACAAGGGACAAAAGGAATTGTTCTGGTTTGAATAAGAAATAAGAAATGCATTCGTATCTTAAAAACTCATATACTGGAGCTAGAGAGATGACTCAGTGGGTAAGAGCACTTAATGCCCAACTCTAGGGACCCACCAGCATCCACGTCAAAGGCTGGGTCTGACTATGTGCACGCCTGTAATTGCAGTGCTGTTGGGAACAGACACAAGGCCTGCCTGGGAATTGCTGGCCACCAACCCATCTCCAGTTTCAGTAAGGATCTATATCAAAGAAATAGAACGGAGAGTGACGGAGCACATACCCAGTGTCCTTCTTTGGCCTCTGTACATCTGCACACAGATGCAGGCATCTGCACACATCCATGCACATGTGTTACACTCACAACTATCCCCACCCCCAACTAAAACCTCAGGCCAGCAAGATGGCTCAGAGGGTAAGGTACCTGACACCGAATCTGATAGCTAGAGTTCAATTTCCAGAATCCACATCGTGGAAGGACAGAAGCAACTCACAAAAGTTGCTCTCTGACTTCCACATGTGTGTGTAAAGATGCACACACACATGCACAGAAAAAAAAAAACAACCCTAATTATTAAGAGAAAGAAAAATTGCGCTGAAGGCCTAGTAACCATGTAATGTTCAAAGATGGAGACTTTTGAGCCCCAAACTGGATCCTGATGACTCTAATTTAATCAAAGGATCGATTGATGAATCCCTTGATGAAATCAGTATCTGATAGCATCATTGGGAGTGGGTGGGACCTAGAAGATGGAGCCCAGGAAGCATGAGACTGCGCAGGAGAAGTCCACATTGTCCCAGGTCACTCGCCGCCCCTTCCGCTTTCCTCTGCTATGCTAACTCCCTCGTGAAGCTTCTGCCTTACCCAAGGAAGGCCCAAAAGCAATGCAGTCAGCCAACTATGTACCAAAACCTCTAAAATCGTTAGCGTAAATAAATCTTTGGTGTTGTTTTGGTTTTGGAGACAGGAAGACAGTGTGTGACTGTCGTGGAACTTGCTCTGTAAACTAGGCTGGCAACAAATTCACAGAGATCCACCTGCCTCTGCCTCCCAAGTGATTAAAGGTGTGCGCCACCACTGCCCTGGGAGCCTAAATAAATCTTAAGCTGTTTTTTCCCCAGGTATTCTGTTATAGCAACAGAAAGTGACTAACACTGAAGCAAACCTGCTCTGACAGTTAATCCCTTCATCAGAGCCCCAGAGCCCCACTATTTCTCAAGACCATTACTTTGGCAATTAAATCTCCACCTGAGTTTCGGTGGGATCAAGCCTTCGTCAAACCACAGCAGGATCCATCCATGTCTCTGCAAGGTGGTCAATACAGGAGGTGCTGTGGTAACTGATAGTGTAAGGCATACGGTACAACTATGACATTAACTGGTGGTGCAAGGCATACGGTACAACTATGACGTTAACAGGTAGTGCAGGGCATACGGTACAACTATGACGTTAACAGGTAGTGCAGGGCATACGGTAAAACTGTGACGTTAACAGGTAGTGCAGGGCATACGGTAAAACTGTGACGTTAACAGGTAGTGCAGGGCATACGGTAAAACTGTGACGTTAACAGGTAGTGCAGGGCATACGGTACAACTGTGATGTTAACTAGTAGTGCAGGGCATACGGTACAACTGTGACGTTAACTGGTGTAAAGGAAAAGGATAAGAGAACCTCAAAAAAGGAGATGAAGAAACTGAAAGGACAGAGTAAGGTAGGATAATCTGCACAAACACTGAAACTGAAAAGAATGTGCCATGCCTTCATGCTATACACTATTTCCTTAACAGCTCCATGGTATTCCAGTGTACGGACATGGATGCACTATTCTTTATTTCACAATTTCCCTACCAACAGGTATGTCGATTGGGCTGAGGCTGTAGCTCAATGAGAAAGCACTTGTCTAGCATATGTGAAGCATAAAGCCCCAGGTTCAACCTTCAGCATAGCCAAAACAGGATGGAGACTGCTGTTTCCTTTTCAAAATTGCTATCACTAGCAATATATACAATAAAGCATGCACATGTATTTTTACACACACACACACACACATACACACCCCTTAGTCCACTCATATTTGTGAAAATAAATAACAGAATTTCTACCCAGAAAAAGTAAAACTTAAACATGGCATAGTAGCACATGTCTCTAATCCTGGTATTCAGAAGGCTGACGTTTAAGGATCTCTAGTTCCACACCCATGCCACCACCCACAAATAATGTACACACAGGCACTAATACATTTTTATAGAAAAAACTTTACCTGGATGGAGACATTGCCTAATGATTGAGAGCACTTACTGCTCTTGCAGAGGACCTGGATTTGTTCATATACATAAAAAAAAATTGTAAATTTAGCTGTGTGGTGGTGGTGCATGCCTTTAATTCCAGCACTTGGGAGGCAGAGCCAGGTGGATCTCCGTGAGTTCGAGGCCAGCCTGGGCTACACAGCTAGTTCTAGGACAGCCAAGGTTACAGAAAGAAATCCTATCTTGAAAAAACCAAAAAAAAAAAAAAATTGAACTTACTATTAATAAATACAAACTATACCTCTTTTATAAGTGAAATTCTGGTGTTGCTATACCTGGAATATTGTATATATTTTATTTACATTTTAAGAAAAATAAATATTTTTATTTATTAAAAACTTGTAGCTGGGCGGTGGTGGCGCATGCCTTTAATCCCAGCACTCAGGAGGCAGAGGCAGGTGGATCTCTGTGAGTTCGAGGCCAGCCTGGTCTACAAAGTGAGTTCCAGGAAAGGCACAAAGCTACACAGAGAAACCTTGTCTCAAAAAACCAAAAACAAAACAAAACAAAAAAAAAACCAAAAAACAAAAACCAAAAAACAAACTACTTGTGGCAGGTGGTGGTGATGCACACCTTTAATCCCAGCACTCAGGAGGCAAAGCCAGGTAGTTAGACCTTTGAGTTTGAGTCAGCCTGGTCTATAGATTGAGTTCTAGGACAGCCAAAGCCACACAAGGAAACCCTGTCTTGAAAAACAAAAAAGCAAAACTTGAAAAGCATGCATTCATTCATTTCTCTCTGTTCTTGACTGTGAATATAATGTGACAGTAATGGTCTGTAACCTGGAAGTATAAGCTAAAATAAACCCTTTCTGTCCTAAAAACGAAACATAACTCGAATACTTGCTGGATCTGCTGCCACACACCTGTAATCCCAGAACTCAGGACATAGTGCAGTAAGATCATCCAGGAATTCATGGCTAGCCTGGTCTAGATAATGAGACCCTATCTCAAAAACACACACAAAAAAATGAACATTGTAAATTGTTTTGTTCCTAACATTTTATACTACTTTAAACTTTTGATTGTGAATTTTGATTGTGAGTGCTGGAATTAAAGACATGATGCACTACCATAAGGACTGGTTGCTCTAGCCTGACAAATAGCTCGTGGTATTACTTTAGGAAACCAGGCTATTTTATGAGTTAAATAAATAAGGGCAAAATGTAAAATCTTCTGTTCATCAAACAACACAGTAAGAAGGCACCTTCCACAATAAACTGTTTTGTAGAGAAAAGGCAGGCTGGTGAGATTGCTCGGGTGGGTAAAAGCCCTGCATGGGGACTTGAGTGCAACCCCTGGAACCGACTTAGTGTGTGTGTGTACACAGACAATACCCTGGGTGTGGGGAAGACAAAATTTAAAGAGCTAAAAGTCAACTTACATAATTGGGGGAAATATCTGCAAATCTGATGAATTAATGTTCAGATACCTAGTTTGCCCTTCCTGCTGATGGAGCATCAAGAAACTTCAACACATTGACAAAGCCAAAACTCCCTACAGAGAATGTGTTTTTCTAAAGGCATTTCAAACAAGAATGTTAAAAACAACAAACAAACTGGCCGGAAGTTTGTAACCTTGAGTTTCCCTGAATTAGCACTGGTCTCAGCCCTAAATCTAAACAGTGAACCTCATAAAACCTTTCACTTGCAAAAGAACATTCTTTAAGAAAAACAAGTAGGCCTGCAGCAGTGGTGGTGCAGGCCTTTAATCCCAGCACTCAGGAGGCAGAGGCAGGCGGATCTCTGTGAGTTCAAGGCCAGCCTGGGCTACAGAGCTAGTTCAGGACAGGTTCCAAAGCTACAGAGAAACCCTGTCTCAAAAAACAAATAAATAAATAAATAAAAAGAAAAAAAAAACAGTTCATATATTCTTAATTTAATTACATTTTAAGCATGATTTAATCAAACCCTGTTGTAAACTACATCCTTTGAGATATCTGACTTGGAAAGTCACAGACTTTTATACAGAGACAGCCATTGTGAAGACACAGGGGAGCCAACTGTCTTATGAAATATACCCCCACGCACTGTCCTTTTCTTACTTGACTCCAGCTCTAAATATTCATAGACTCACTAACTTTGCTTCACTCTGGTTTGTCTTGAATTTTTTTTTCTACATTTTTACCTCAGAGGAAGTCCCTGGAGGGAAAACTCCTCAGAATACCGGTAGCTTTGTCCACCCCTGACACCGAACTTTAATTCAGTGGGACCTGAAGTTACACACCTGTAATACCATCCCTCTGGAGGCTGAGAGAAAAGGATGAGCGTTCAGGAGCAGCCTGGGCTACGCACAGTAAAAACCTGTCTCAAAAAAAAAAAATCTACAAGTTAACAACATACACCTATGTGTTGGAGAGCTGACTGTGGTTAAGAGCACTAGCTGCTTTTCCAGAGGACCTGGGCTTAATTCCCAGCACAACCATCTGGAAGTCCAGTCTGGGGGAGGGGAGGGGAGGGGTGCCCCACACCCCACTGTAGTTGTGATTTTCTTCCCTTTACTGATGAGTTGGGGGGGCGGGTAGGGAGCTGCCATGGCAGGCTTAGAGGCCCAGACACAGCTTCTGTGACAGGCTTACTGGCAGGCAAAACCCAGATCCAGGAAAAGCCATAAGTTAACCCAGGGATGAGATAGCATCTAAGGGGAAGTACCAGGCATCCCCAAACGTTTCAACTCTTAGATTAAATAAGATCACCAGATGTCCCTGAGCCTAGCACACACCTATTTCCCTTTTACAGACAACCCTAGACAAATGTCAGCCAATCAGGGTCCTGAACCCTAGAAATCCTCTCGCCCCAACCTCTGCTATGATAAAAACACTACCCTGCCTGAGCTCAGGGCTCTCTGCTCTCACTGCTGTGTTGGACAGAGTCCAAGCTCTGAGCTTGATAATAAAGGCTCTTTGCTTTTATACAAGGGATTTGGTCTCCGTGGTGGCCTTCTGGGGGTCCCCGCTATCCAGGCATAACAATGAGTGGGTTTGAGCATCCTTTCATACATTTGTTTGCCACTATTAGCATGTTTTTAAGAAAAAGCCTTTGCTTATGTTTTATGTCGTTCTTCAAAATTAATTTTATGGGCATGGGTGTTTTGCCTGCATGTATGTCTGTACACCACATGGGTACAGTGACTGTGGAAGCCAGAAGAGAGCACAGGATCCTGTAGGACTGGAGTTACAAACGGTTGTGAGCCACTATATGGATGCTAGAAATTGAACCCCGAGTCCTCTGGAAGAGCAGTTAGTGCTCTCAACCTCTGAGCCATCTCTCCAGCCCTGTACTACAATTTTAATAGTTAAATATTCCCCTCCACATTACCAAGCTCCGACTCGGCCATCTGGTGAAAGCATATATTCAGTCACACAGCTTAACGGTTCCTGTTCTGGATGATGCGTCGCTCACCGACCATTATAACTGGCCATTCTTTCCTTTAATGTCAACACTCTGGTCAGGAAATGAAGCATTTTACAGCCTCTATCAAACACTACATAGCATTTCTTTTTCAGATCCCATTTACTAACAACCTGGGGACCAGTTTCCCTCTTTTCCGCCCAGGTCTGACGGCTGGCAGGTTAAGAAAGACTCAAGGACTTCATCGGTTAGTTGAAATTCGGGCTCTTAAATAGTTCACACTGCAGAGTTATTTGACTAATATGGCAGGGCGGGAGGTGGGGTGAGGGGTGGGAAGACGCTCCCCAGGTTAGAAATCTGGTCAAATCCACAAGCGGTTCCTAGGGGAGCGTGGGAGCCATTCCACCCCCCACCCCAGGCCAGGAACTGCGAGCCAGACCCGCCAGGATGCCCAAGCATACCTCAGATAACTCGCAGCCAGCTGTGGGCTCAAAGCCTCCACTTCCGCTGAGCCTTGGGAAGCCTCCATGATCAAGGGAAATGAATTCGCAGTAAAGCCACGCTTGAATTTCGCTCGCTCCCGCCTTACACAAGCTCGGCGCCCGAACCAGACTGGTAGAACCAACCGTCCGCCTCCAGGCTGGCCAATCCGGGATCCGGTGCTCCAGCGCTGTTTCCGGAGCCCCGCCCAGGAAGGTCTTGCGCCTGCGCCCTCGCGCACTGGCGCTAGCTGGCTAGTTAGCTAGTTTGGCGTTGCGTGTTGGGCTACGTCTTCACGTGACCGCTGGTGATTTCTTTCCCTTCCAAACTGTGCGGCGGTGTGAGAGTGTTGAGAGCGAAGTGAAGGAGTTGAGAGAGTGAGTAAAATGTGCGCGTGTTTCTCTTGAACTCGTGAGTGGAAGCTATCTTATTGTAATGGCCCGGAGAGGTTTCCATTGCCCCTTTCCCTCCCTGCCAGTGCTCGGCACTGAACATACTTGGAATTCAAACACCTAAGAGACCAAGTCCTTCCTGCACCTCAAACAGACACTGTAGGTTTTCAAGAACAGCGCCTAAACTGTTGGTGGTGATGCACAAGTGTTTAGGAAGCAGAGGCAGGAAGATCTGAAGATCCAGCCCACAGTGGGCTTACATATAAGCAAGACCCTGTCTCAGAAAAAAAACTAAGAGGGATGTAGGGGAACGAAAACCAACGACTAAAGCTCTTATTATTTTAAGCAATACTAAATGAATTCAGTAGGTTTTATAAAGAAGAGGTTATGAATTTGAGAGGTTTGGAAAGGGGTCATGATAGGAGTTGAATGGAAAGGAGTGGGAATCATGTTAACACAGGACTAATGTAAGAAAGTCTGAAAAAATTAAACTTAAAGAAGAAATAGCTGGATTTCATGGCACAAGCCTAGAATTCCAGCACCTTTGAGGTTGAGGTAGAAGAATTGCAAGTTCAAAATCTGCATGAGCTATAGAAAGAGTTCAGGCCAGCCTGAGCAACTTAGTGAAACCCTGCCTTAAGAAATGAAGAGTGCTGGGGATATACCTCAGCAGCAGAGCACTTGTCTAGCATGTGTGAGGCTCTAGGTTCCTTAAACAAACACAATTGTGATGTGGTCACCTCTTTAGAAGTTCTAGTTAAGATGCAGTCATTTTCAAAGGCAAAGCTCAGGCCTTAGAAAAATATGAAAGAGTGATAAATAGGAAGTTGTGTGCCAACAAAAATTATTCTGGTTTATATACTGGTAAGAAAGCCATTGTAGTGGTTCACTCCTGAAGTTCCAGAACTCTGGAGACTGAGGCAGGATTGTGATGAGTTCAATCAGCCAGGACTGAAAACACACTGTTGAAGACATGGACATCATGATTCCAACGGAACAGTCCTATTACTGTCTGTCCTGAGGATTCCTATTACTGTCTGTCCTGAGGATTTGAGACTTTTTAATAAATGTCATAGATCATTAGGAAGCAAAAGAGATCTTAGAGAATATGGGCTATTTATTTTTTTTTGCTTATATGATTTTTGTTTTGTTTTTTGAAACTTGTTCTCTACATAGCCCTGGCTGTCCTGGAACTCACTATGTAGACCAGGCTGGCCTTGAACTCGTAAAGGTCTGCCTGCCTCTGTCTCCCAAGTGCTGGGATTAAAGGCCTGTGCCACCATGCTGGGATGGTTTTTATATACTTATATAGAATCTTACTATGTAGCCAGAGCTGGTCTCAATCACTCAAATCTTATTTCCTCAGCCTCTTTAGTATTAAATTAACAAGTGTGTGCCACTGTGTTAGGCTTTGCTTCTAAGTACTAGTTTTTTTGTTTGTTTGTTTGTTTTTTAGTGCGGTAGGGTCTCACTCTGTAGCCCAGGCTGGCCTCAAGCTCTTAATCTTCCTGCTGGAGTCCTGTGAGTGCTGGGATCCCAGGCTCATGCCATACATCCAGCTTGAAGGATTTGAACTCATGTTTGTGAGTTCAGTTTCTCTATTAAGAGGCCCTTTAATGTTTTGCTAGTCCCTTTTTTGTGGAAATATGCTACAGGAAATAAGGCGACTTTACCTCAGAATCCCAAACTCGGAAATTGCAGAGGCAGAGTTTGTTACTGAGTTGATATGGATGTAAGTGTGTGCTCTTTCAAACCCGTCACACTGTCCATTGCTGCAAAGGAGAGTTCTGAGAAATGAGGTGAGTGAGCTGGTTGGAGGAGGCTTCTTTACCCTGGGGAAGTGTTTGAATCACATCTTTTCCTGAGGTGTGCTACCTCAATTCTGGTTGAATCCCCAGAAAAATTATGTATTGAAATTCCCTGTGATGGAGGTTAGGAAGTGAAACCTTTGGGGCATGATTAAGTTATAAGGGCTCGACCCTCTTGAATAGTTTAGTGCCTTATGAAAAGTCTGGAAGCCTCTAATGGGCCTTATTTGCTTTTCTGCCATGTGGTATCACAGCATTCCCTCCCCAGCCGAGGATGAAGTAGATAGGCAGCATCTTGGAAGGAGAGGGATCCCCCTTTACCACACCAATCTTACCATGTCTCTGATTTTGAACTTCTGAGTTTCCAGAACTGCAACAAATTTCAATGGACCCCAAAAGATGACCAACCTGTACTGCATAATGATATCCTATCTCCAAACAGAGATCGTCATATGGAGTCTAAGGGAGGCCGTTTCTAGGTTTCTAGCTGTGCTTTGATTGGGGCTCTTCCATTGTCAGTTATAGCCCTGCAGAATTCAAGAAGCAAAGCAGGTTCCTAGTTGCTACTGTAGTGGCCGCCCCTCCGTATATGTAAAGGGGCAGCCACTGCAGATCTGCCTTCCTAGCTCAAAGTGATCCCCAAAGGCTCTGTCAATGAGAAGGAAGAAGGCCTAACCCTCCCTTTGTCTGTTAAACTTTAAAAACATTTACATACCACATATGGTGATGCACATCTTTAATGCCAGCACTGGGGAGGCAGGAGGACCTCTGAGTTCAAGACCAGCCTGGTATACTTAGGGAGTTCCAGGAAAGCTGGACTGCATAGAGAAACCCAGTCTCAAATATAACAAAAACATATTTCCATTTATTTGCTTGGGGTGTGTGTGTGTGTGTGTGTGTGTGTGTGTGTGTGTGTGTGTGCGCGCGCGCGCACGCGCGCGCCCCCGCCCATGCCATAGCATATGTGTAAAGGTCACAGGAGAACTTTGCAGGACGTGGTTCTCTTTCCTCCATGTGCGTTCTGGGGATCAGACTCAAGTCATCAGTGCCTTTCTGTGTGACTGGATTTTCTCAGGCCATTGTCACTCTGCTTGGGGAGGGGGTTCCCCTTTCCCTCAAAGCCTTGTACTTGCTGCTTCCTGGGTTTTGTCAGAGAGTACTGGGGTCAAACTCCGAGTGGTGGTACATGCTGCTAGGCAAGCCTCTTCCACTGAGCTACATCCCCCAACCTTGCTGCTTCCTTTGGGCCATTTCTAGTGCCTTCCAGAGTCCCAGTTGCTCGCCTGAGGGCTCCAATGCTTCAAGGAACTCCTCACTAAAGCTCTAAATCCTCTCCTGTATCTCCTGTATTGGTTATCCTCACTCAGAAGCCAGAAGTAAGACAGTTCGAGGGGGAACTTAGAATGGATAAAAGAGTCCTAATAACAGTTCTGTATCCCATTGTCACGTGACCGGTACTATTCAAAGCACTTTGCATACATTAACTCTCAGGGCTATCCCCTTTTCTACATCTACAATGAATCAAGGGTTCCTGTTGCCCCAAGGGAATGGGGTTTGAAAAGCTTTTCCCTAGCTGGGCTTCGGTGGCGCACACCTTTAATCCCAGCATTTGGGAGGCAGAGGCAGGCGGATCTCTGAGTTTGAGGCCAGCCTGGGCTACAGAATGAGTTCCAGGACAGCCAGGGTTAAACAGAGAAGCCCTGTCTCAAACAAGAAAAAGAAAAGAAATAAGAAGAAAGAATGAAAGAAAGAAAAGCTCTCCCTAAACTGGGCATAGTGGCGCATGCCTTTAATCCCAGCCCTTGGTATGCAGAGGCAGGTGAACCTCTGTAAATTGAAGGCCAACCAGGTCTACACAGTGAGACCCATTTGTGAAAAAAGAAAAAAGAAAAGAAAAGATCTCTCTAATTATTATTAATTAGATAATAATAATTATTAGTGTGATAATGGTATTTAAAAAAAAACCTTATCTGTTTGAAGCATATTGGGTTATTTTTAGGCAAAATGATAGGATCCTGGAACTTACATTAAAAAGAGGGGTAGGGGCTGGAGAGATGGCTCAGAGGTTAAGAGCACCGACTGCTCTTCCAGAGGTGCTGAGTTCAATTCCCAGCACCCACATGGTGGCTCACAGCCATCTGTAATGAGATCTGGCACCCTCTTCTGTGTACATAATAAATAAATGAAAATTAATTAATTTTAAAAAAGAGAGAGGGGTAAACAAAGATTGTTGATAATTTCTGGGGCTCCTTACAGAGTTCTGTGATCCTCTTCTCTGGACTTCTGAGTGTGTTTGAAGAGTTCTGTAACACAGTCCTTTTAAAAAAATTATCTAATCTGCAAATTGCACTGAGTCACCTCGGCTCACAGAACGGAAATAAGATAATGAGGCTTAGTGGGAGAGTTCAGAATGTGAAATAGACGAGGCAGAGGAAGAGCAGCAGTGCTGGCCAGGCCCTGATGTACCCACTCTATCTGTGCTAAGCTGCTTCTTCCTGTCTGGACATTGTTATTCCCATCATCCCATTACAGATGAGAAACTGAAGCACAGAAGAGTTAAACAAATTCATGGGCTGAGACTATGGCTCAGTTGTTTCAGTGCTGGCCTAGTACCCAGGGCCCGGGGTTTGAGCTCCAGCCTTCACATAAACCTAGGTGTGGTGATGTACATACGTGGCCTCAACACCTGGGAGGTACAAGTAGGAAGACCAGAGATCAAGGTCATCCTCAGCTACATGAGACTCTATCTCAAAACAAAACAAATAATCCTAAGGGGTTTTGACAGGCCTTAGGACTTCTCTTCCAAAAAAACACATTTTTTTAAAAAATAACTCAGGCAGTCTGTTTTTTGTTTTTGTTTTTGTTTTTTGTTTTTGTTTTTTTTTTGGCATTTTAAAATCATTTAAAGCCAGGCAGTGGTGGCGCACACCTTTGATCCCAGCATTCAAGAAGCAGAGGCAGGTGGATCTTTGTGAGTTCAAGACTAGCCTGGTCTACAGAGCGAGTTCCAGGACAGCCAGGGCTGTTACACAGAGAAATCCTATCTTGCAAAACCAAAAAAAAAAAAAAATCATTTTAACATATTTATTTCTTTATTTAGGGGTGGCAGGTGTGTTTGTGGTGGGCTCATGGTACAGGCCAGTCAGAGGATAACTTGCAGGAGTCAGTTCTTCCCTTCCACCATGTTGAGTTCCAGGGACTCAGGTGACAAGCGCCTCTCCCGACTAAGCCATCTCATCCACCCTTTTGTGTTTTGTTTCGTTTTTGTTTTTTTGAGACAAGATCTCACAAAACCCAGACTGTCCTTGAAAATTATGTAGCTGAAGATGACCTGAAACTTCCGAGCTTCCTGCCTCCACCTTCCAGGTGCTGGGATTACAGGTGTGTACTACCACAGCTAGTTATCTCTGGTGTTGAGGCTCGAACCCAGATCTTTGTGTATGCTAGGCAAGCACCTGACTGCCTGAGCTACATCCCCAGCCCCTTGCTTCTTTTCGTGCAGTGATCTAATCTGAGGAGCAGACCATGTGAGGGAATGACTATACAACTGAGTTCTCTAGACTCTCCACTAGTTAGCTACAGAGAGCAGAGGAAGCCAGGCGCAGCATCACATGCCTGCCATCACAGCACGCAGGAAAGTGAGGCGGGAGGACCAAGAGTTCCAGGCCAGGCTGAACTCCAAAAAGAATGCCAGGCTGGCCTGAGCTCCATAATGAGACTTGTCTCCTAAAATATGGGAGCCTGGCATTGTACGTGGGGGTTGAGCATTTACCTGGTGTATTAAGTGAGCTGTATCAGAAATCTAGCCATGTTGATGTGTTTGTACAATGTCAGAGTTATTTAATGACAAGTTATGGAAATTGTGCTGGCTTTAATTCAGCAAGTACTCCTGATTTTACTTGTTAGTCATGGCTGTTAGTAATCACAGCTTCTTTCACTCCAGTCTCTTTATTATTGATATAATTTTTTTGACATGCTGTGTAGCTCTAGCTAGCCTGGTACTCACTTGGTAATCAGGCTGGCCCTGAACTCATGGCATTCCTCTTGAGATTATAGGCACGAGCCACCATGCAAAGCATGGCAGGATGTTTGGAGTATCAATCTACAATGTGCTATGTGTCACAGGTAAGGGAAACAAAAACCAGGGTACCATGGCAAAGGTCCTTTACTGTGACAATTGTCCTAGATGAGGCTTGTGTTGATTGACCAGGTGACAGGTGTACCTGCCATGTCTCATTCCCCCCCCCCCCCCCCCCCCCCCCCGGAGCTGAGGACCAAACCCAGAGCCTTGAGCTTGCTAGGCAAATACTCTACCACTGAGCTACATCCCCAACCCTGCCATGTCTCATTCTTACAGTACTTTCTTTTCTTTATAGTCCCAGATAGTGGGGTTATATCTTGTGTGATTGGTACACTCCTGTGTCTAGTGTATTTTACAGGGTTTGCTATATTAACAGGTGTGATTATTTATTGGTACAAATAAATTATTTGTCAGTTTGTGTTCCTGTTGTGTCAGCAAATGGAGGTTGATTTGTCTAAACAAGATGTAGCGTCATTCTGCCTTGGCACTCATTCTTAAAATGGAGTAACTGAAGGCGAGGCACAGCCTGGAAACTACAGTTAGTTCTGTACACTGTAGAGGAACCTAGAGCAGGTCCAAGCTGTTTTCCTTGCCTAGCATGTGTGAGGCCCTGGGTTCAATCCCCAGCACTGCAAGAGAATAATGGTTTTAAAAAATTTTTCCTCTCTGCTTCCTGTCCACTACAAGGTGAAAACCTCTTCTGCCACACACTGCCACCATCATGATGTTCTGTCCAGGCAAGCATGGACTGTGCAACCTCTAAGGCCATAATCGAGAATGAATAATCTCATCCTTTAAGAAGAGGGAGGTGGTGGTGGTGGTGGTGGTGGTGGTGGTGGTGGTGGTGGTGGTGGTGATGATGACGGGCAAAGACAAGGATTCATTCATCCCTTTACAAATTCATTTGTTCAACAATTTTGTGGTGAGCCTTTAGCAAGCAGCAAGCAAGGACCTTAGGTGCTGGGATAAAGTGGTAGGCAAGGCAGGTCATTGCTTTCAGAGATTTAGCTCAGTGGTAGAGCGCTTGTCTAGCAAGTGCAAGGCCCTGGGTTTGGTCCTTAGCTCCGGAAAGAAAAAAAAAAAGAATGAGACATGGCAGGTACACCTGTCACCTCATCAATCAACACAAACCTCATCTAGGACAATATGTCCCAGTAAAAAACAATAACCACACAAACATGTGAGAACTGACAGACTCCATGAAGGCTCAGAAGCAGAACTAGACTCCAGCCTGGGTTCTGAGACTGTCAGAACTCTTCCAGCATAGTTCATGGCTCCCTGCATATGAAGAAGCAGAAGGCAAAGTTAAGTGTCAGCAAAATACTACTCTTGGGGACTAAGACCAAAGGAGGCTTTTGTTTTGTCATTATGTAGCCGTGGATATAGCCTGGGATTCACTATGAAGACTGGCCTGGCCTGGAATTCACAGAAATCTGCCTGCCTCTGGGGTGCTTGGGATTAAAGGCATATACCACCAAGGGCAGCACAAGAGAAAGTTTTTGGAGCTAGCTCTAAAGAAGAAATTAAGCCTTCATGGCCAAGGAATGGAATGAGTTTGGAAGGACAAAAAAGAAAATGATGGGGGCCCAGAGAGATGGCTTAGATGGTTACAAGCCCTTGCTGCTCT
The DNA here is from genome assembly GCF_049852395.1 of Peromyscus maniculatus bairdii. Lineage (NCBI taxonomy): Eukaryota > Metazoa > Chordata > Mammalia > Rodentia > Cricetidae > Peromyscus > Peromyscus maniculatus. Next base: position 83,532,895 of record NC_134875.1, on the reverse strand, counting down.
TGCCAAAGACCCAAAGTTGAGGGTACCCAGCCCCCACTTCGGGCTGCTCACAACTTCTTGTAACTCCAGCTCCAGGCGATCCAATCACCCTCTTCTGGCCTCTATGGGTACCTGCACTGATGCTCAACTACCAACACAGATACATATACCTAACCCAGAAATCAAATCAAACCATTTTTTAAAACAGTTACCTTGCTGGGTGGTGGTAGTGCATGCCTTTTAATCCCAGCACTCAGGAGGCAGAGCCAGGCGGATCTCTGAGTTTGAGGCCAGCCTGGTCTACAGAGTGAGTTCCAGGACAGCCAGAGCTACACAGAGAAACCCTGTCTTGAAAAACTAAAAAACAAGAAAAATTATTTTAAAAATTAGGAGTTTAAATTATGCTTCCACATAATCAGTTAGCTGTCACTATTTCTAGCTAGTGTTCTTGTAAAGTAGGTGGGGTTCTAAAAGAATGGATAGGAAGGACTGATGTTTTTTGTTTGTTTGTTTGTTTTTGTTTTTTGGTTTTTGGTTTTTCGAGACAGGGTTTCTGTGCGTAGCTTTGCGCCTTTCCTGGAGCTCACTTGGTAGCCAGGCTGGCCTCGAACTCACAGAGATCCGCCTGCCTCTGCCTCCCGAGTGCTGGGATTAAAGGCGTGCGCCACCACCGCCCGGCTTGTTTGTTTGTTTTAAGACAAGGTTTTACCATGTAGCCCCAACTGGCCTGGAGCTCACTGTGTAGACCAGGTTGGCCTACAAACTCACAAAGATCTGCCTGTCTCTGCCAGCGAGTACTAGGATTAAAGGTCCGCCCCACAAGAGGGTTTCTCAGGAGGGTGAAGAAAAAGCTCAGCCGGGCGGTGGTGGCGCATGCCTTTAATTCCAGCACTCAGGAGGCAGAGCCAGGCGGATCTCTGTGAGTTCCAGGCCAGCATGGGCTACAGAGTGAGTTCCAGGACAGGCACCAAAACTACACAGAGAAACCCTGTCTTGAAAATACCAAAAAAAAGAAAGAAAGAAAAAAAAAAAGGCTCAAGTGAGGACCCCAGCTGCAAGTCATTTCCAACTCTGCCAGCAGGGGGAGGCATAAACTGAATTTCCTGAGAATGGAAGTGGGCTTGGCCCCTTGGGTTGGATGAATTCTTTCTTATTCCAAACTCAAGTCAGCTCAGCAGCCAGAATGATAGGAATGAGGGTAAAGGAGGAAACCAGGAGGATTTCCTGCGGGGTCTTTGCAGCGTCTTTGCTGTGCTGGCTAATCTTGGTTGTCAATTTGACTGCATCTGAAATCAACTAAAATCCAAGCAGCTGGGCATGCCTGTGAGGGGCTTTCTTGGTTAGGTCATTTGAAGTGGGAAGATCAACCTAAATCTGGGTCATATCTTCTGCTGGCAACCCACATCAAAGGACCTGGAAGAAGGGACTTCTGCTACTTTTAGCCTGCTTTCCCTCTTCAAGACTTACTTTTTGTATTTTATGTGTATGAGTGCTCCGTTTGCACGTGTGCCCGAATGCCAGAAGAAGGCATTGGATCCCATTATAGGTGGTTGGGAGCCACCATGTGCGTGCTGGGAATTGGACTCAGGACCTCTGGAAGAGCAGCCAGTGCTCTGAACTGATGAGCCATCTCTGCAGCCCCAGTTCTGTTCCTTTAGAGAATTCTAACTAATGCAAGTGCCTCCTCAATCTGCCTTCCAGGGCTGGATGTGAACCGGGTGCCGAAGGGTAAGGAACCCTTCATAGGAAAGTGTCCCTATCCAGGGCATGGTGTCCTCCACTCTGGGCTAGTCACTCACTCCCAAGACCTCAGAACTCCGTCTGTTCATCCTCTCCTGAGTTTCAGACCTCATTGACAAGTTGGCTATAAGATAATGTCATCTCAGAAACTCAAATCCAGCATGACACTGAATCCATATCCCATCCTCCACTAGATAGATATCCTCCCTCAATATTCCTCATCTCCATGAACAGCACTACGGCGTCTCAGTTCTCCATAACAGACAGAGGAGCAGGGCTGTCGGTGTGGCTCCGTGTTTGGTAGGGATTTACCTAAAGTGCAAAAGGTCCTGGCTTCCATTCACAACACAGGGAAGGAAAGAAGAGAGAGGGGAAGGAACTGAGAGGCATCCTGGAGACTTTCCTGTCCTTTCTCCACTCACATTCAACAAATCTGGAAGGTTTTGGGGCTCTACCTCTAAAACACATACCCAGTCCAACCAACCAATTCTCCCCATCTCCACCGCCACCATGCTGCTCTAAGCCACCATCATCACTTCCCTGGACCACTGCAGCCATCTTGGCTGGCCCGAAGCCCTCAGTCCTCCTGACTCTACCTCCCAAGTGCTGGGATTACAGGATGTGCTACAAGGTCCCCAGTCTAAGTGGTCTTAGTTTGTTTCAGTGCTGGGGATCCAACTATGGGCTTTCTGCCTGCTAAGCAAGTACTCTACTACTAAGACAGGTTTTGGAGACAGGATCTCACTATGTGGCTCACATATGTGTGTGTGGGTGTTTGTTACTGGAGGGGAAGCCCAGGGTAGTACACATGCTAGCAATTGCTCCAGCAGTGAGCTGCATCCCAAGCCTCCACTGTAGTGGAGCACTGATTGGTGTTGCAGTTTCTGTTTGTACCTTTTCTCCACTGTCGGATCTCCCAGAAACTAGAGGGATCAAATCTTGCCCTCGTCTCAGCTTTCCCAGCCTTCACGATCAAGTCCTGCCTTCTCATTACGACTTACAAGTGCTTCCACCAAGCTCTCCTCCCTCATGGCACACTCCTTCCCACCCCGTACACACATATGCCCACACTCTGCTCAAGCTGAGTGTCTGCAGCTGCTCAGCTTTCCTCTGGGCCTTCTCACACTATTCCTATTCCTGGACTCTTCCTTGTCTCCCTAGCATCTCCTATTCACTCAGTTCTCCCTTCCAAGAACTCCCTTCCCTCTTCCTTCCCAAGAGTCCTCCCCCGTAACCCCCACATCCTGCTTTTATTACATGGATAGATTCCATGGACTATAGCTGCCTGGTAACTTATATCCACCCTTCCCCCATGGTCAAGAGAGCTCTGTGGAGGTTTAGCTCTTCTTTTCAAAGTGTTGGCCTAGCACAGAACTATGTGTATAGTAGCATATCAGCAAATGTGTTAGATGAAATGAAAAAAATGGATGATTTTTCAGCATCTTACTCCACCAAGGAAGCAGGGGGCACCATGTTAGGGTCAGAATAAAACCTTGGGTGGGTTTGACACGTTCAAAGCCATAATGGAGACAGGAATGGGGCAGGGCAGCACCTGCCCATTCTGGCCATTGCCAGTACTACCCCATCTCCCTCTTAGGCCTGCCTCAAGGTGGCGCTGGAGGTAGTGCAGAAGAGTGAGTTACACCCAGGATCAGGACATCTGCTGTGGGATGTTCTGTATGTCCTGTGGGAGCCCATTCTCAGGTTCCTTGTGGCGTTACCCAGCAGGTCCGTATAGAGGATGATTAGGACCATGGGCCTGAGTGCAGGTGTTTGAGATGGTCTGCACTTGGCTGTGCTGGGGGATGGTCTGTATGTCAAGTTGCTTTGATTGGTTAATAAATAAAACCTGATCGGCCGTGGCTAGGCAGGATAAAAGGACAGAAAGGCAGAAGGAGACGCTGCAGCCGCCGCAATGACCAAAGAGGCTGCAGCCGCCGCAATGACCAAAGAGGCTGCAGCCGCCGCAATGACCAAAGAGGCTGCAGCCGCCGCCATGACCAGCAGCATGTGAAGACGCCAGTAAGCCACCAGCCACATGGCAAGGTATAGATGTATGGAAATGGATCAATTTAAGATAAAAGCACAGTTAGCAAGATAAGGACAGTTAGCAGGAAGCCTGCCACGGCCATGCGGTTTGCAAGCAATATAAGTGTCTGTGTTTATTTGGTTGGGTCTGAGCGGCTGTGGGACTGGCGGGTGACAGAGATTTGTCCGGACAGTGGGCAAGGCGAAAAAATCAAGCTACATTTGGCGCCCGAACTTGGGGCTAAAGAAAAAAAAGGGGTTAAAGAAAAAAAGGGAAGAAAAAAAAAAAAAAGGGACTAAAGAAAAAGGACAAATGAACAGGGATAAAGACCGGTGTTATGAAAAAAAAAATACTAAAGACAAAGTCCCTTAACCAAGAGGCGCTCCAATAAAGTGTGATCTGAGAAGAATCCTCGAGTGGTGGTAAAGAGGATTCAGAACTCAACACACGGAGCGGTGACGTCGGTAAGTTCTCCAGGAACGGTGACGTAGGTAAACGCCCCACAGTTCCTAATTCTCTTTCTCAAATGAGCGGCAGCCGCCGGTTTGAGTTACTGGCGGGTTCCTGGCGTGTGCGCTTGACCTGCAGTATGGCGGGAATGAGGCCTCTGCAAATGGAACATTAAGCTGCGTGGCGGATTTAGCCTTTGCTAGTACAAAACAAAAAAGGAGGTTTCTGGGCTACACACTGCTTGGATAAAAGTGTAGACCCACTATTTCTGAGACTTAATAAGCCATGTAAAAATGGATATCACACAGAGAGTTTGGATTATATTGTCTTTGGGATTTTTAACTGCAGAAAAACATTTGATCGTAAAAGATGTTGAGTTAAACCAATATGTATATATTAAAGATATCTTGACTTTAAAATTTGGATATAAGGATGTGTTACTTTGGAAAGGAGACTCTGTTTTTGTCTCTACAGAAAGCCAGAGGCTATGGATTTGTTCCAGATTAAGATACATCAGGTTTGACCAGCCAAGACCACCTGAAGGTCTCCGATGACACCATGGCCCAGATGATCCAACATCCAGAATCATTTCAAGGCAACTGGCTCAGACGATACGGTCTCACGGACTACTCCATGATCCTAAAATTTTCTTTGCATCCCCATAAGATACAGCGCCCCCCTCCAGCAGGAAGTAGTTAAGAGAAGCTACGCCCAAATTCCCAAATATACCAAGCTAACTTTGGAGATGTGTAAAAGTTAAAACCTTCCTTTAAAAAAAAAAAAAAGAAAGGGGAAGTGCTGTGGGATGTTCTGTATGTCCTGTGGGAGCCCATTCTCAGGTTCCTTGTGGCGTTACCCAGCAGGTCCGTATAGAGGATGATTAGGACCATGGGCCTGAGTGCAGGTGTTTGAGATGGTCTGCACTTGGCTGTGCTGGGGGATGGTCTGTATGTCAAGTTGCTTTGATTGGTTAATAAATAAAACCTGATCGGCCGTGGCTAGGCAGGATAAAAGGACAGAAAGGCAGAAGGAGACGCTGCAGCCGCCGCAATGACCAAAGAGGCTGCAGCCGCCGCAATGACCAAAGAGGCTGCAGCCGCCGCCATGACCAGCAGCATGTGAAGACGCCAGTAAGCCACCAGCCACATGGCAAGGTATAGATGTATGGAAATGGATCAATTTAAGATAAAAGCACAGTTAGCAAGATAAGGACAGTTAGCAGGAAGCCTGCCACGGCCATGCGGTTTGCAAGCAATATAAGTGTCTGTGTTTATTTGGTTGGGTCTGAGCGGCTGTGGGACTGGCGGGTGACAGAGATTTGTCCGGACAGTGGGCAAGGCGAAAAAATCAAGCTACAGACATCCTTCTGTTTCCTTCCTAGATCTGGGACAGAACCACCCATACTTGGCTGCAAGATGGGTAGCTCCAGCCATTGCCTGGTGTTGGTGGACACCAAGTACCCAGAATCCCGTCTTCCTAGTCCACAGACACTCATGGGAATGTCATAAGCTTTTTTTTGGTTTCTCTCCGGTGGAGAACCCTCCCTCCACATAGGCACCTAATCTTGATGTTTGTTTTTCTTCCTGCTTCCTCACTGGCACTGAGAGCAGCTTAGAGTAAAACTCTGAGCTCTCAGAGACAACTGGGGGAGGGAAATGGGATGAGGGGTAAGCTTTTCTAGAGCCTTTGAAGGCTTTGGCCCCCTGCCTGGATCTGAGTCTGGGACTGTATGTCCTAGAGAACTGGCTTGTTAGCCATCTGTTCTGAGCTTAAAGAGCCCGGGGCCCTTGGGATGTTATGTTCAAATTCATCAAGGCAGGGTGAGAACACCACAGCCAGGACCGTGGCCAGTCTAGGTCTCTGCAGGTATAGAGCAAAGGCACACAGCTGGCACCAGGGGGTATTTACAGTATGGCAGGGCCCAGAGCAGGGAGATCCCAGAACCACACCTCTCAGCATCCCTTTCAAAAAGTGATGTGGTATGAACAGCTGTTTGATGGAAGGCTTTTTCCCAGAATCAGTGTGTCCTTTACCAGATGAAGGAAGCAAGGTTCAGACAGAGGTGAGTCACCTTGTGTAAGGTCATACAGCAGTGTCTGGCAGACTCAATGAGACCAGATACCCAGGTGGCAAGAAAATAATGATCATGCCTTTCAGTGAACAGACAGCCTGAGGAGATAGATTTGGAACCCATGAAAGTAGAGAGCTTCTGGAGCTGATCTTAAGTTGCCAGGAATTTTGTTTTCTTTTCTTTTTTTTAACTTTATAATTTAATTTAATTTTACATAGCAGCCACGGATTCCCTTGTTCTCCACCCTCCCGCCCCCCCTTTTTTAAAGATTTATTTGTTTGTTTGTTTGTTTATTATGTATACAGTATTCTGCCTGCACATATGACTATAGGCCAGAAGAGGGCACCAGATCTCATTCTAGATGGTTGTGAGCCACCATGTGGTTGCTGGGAATTAAACTCAGGACCTCTGGAAGAACAGTCAGTGTTCTTAACCTCTGAGCCATCTCTCCAGCTCCTTGCCAGGGATTTTCAACCTCAGATTCATAGTAGGTGTGCTAGAGATCTTTTCTTTTTTAGATAGGAACTTCGTGTGTAGCTGTGGCTGGCCTGAAACTTGATATGTAGACCAGGGTAGTCTCAAACTCACAGAGATCTGCCTGCTTCTTCCAGTGATTAAAGGCATGTGCCACCATACCCAGCTTCTTTCACTAGAGATCTTTTTTTTAAAGATTTTTTTCTTTTTTCTTTTCTTTTTTTGGGGGGTGGGGTGGTGGTGGTTTCAAGACAGGGTTTCTCTGTGTAGCTTTGCGCCTTTCCTGGAACTCACTTTGTAGACCAGGCTGGCCTCAAACTCACAGAGATCCACCTGCCTCTGCCTCCCGAGTGCTGGGATTACAGGCGTGCGCCACCACCGCCCAGCTAAAAATTTATTTTTATTGTCTGTCTGTCTGTCTGTCTGTCTCTCTCTCTCTCTGTGTGTGTGTGTGTGTGTGTGTGTGTGTGTGTGTGTGTGTGTGTGTGTGTGTGTTTGCAGGTGCTCTTGGGAGCCAGAGGTGTTGGATTCCTCAGAGTTGGAGTTACAGGCAGTTGGGAGCTGCCTGACATGGGTGCTGGGAATTGAACTCAGGTCTTCTGCAAGAGCAGTGCACACTCTTAACCACTGAGCCACCTCCCCAGCCCCACTAGAGATCTTCAATAATTATAATACAAAATTGTCTGTCAAAGGATCAATACACAATGGCATTTATAAAGAGCTCCTGGAAACCAATAATAAAATTGTAGCCCAAAATATGAGCAAATGACTGGAATAGATACCTTATGAAAAAAATGAGCGGTTGATAAACACATGAAATATCTATCATAATAGTTAGTCTTAGAGAAATGTAATTTAAAACTATAGTGAAGGCCGGGCATGGTGTCTCAATATCTATAATTCCAGGCCTTGCCTTTAATTCCAGGCCTTGGGATGCTGAAGCAGGAGAATTGCCAGTTTGAGGTCAGCCTAGGCTACATAGTAAGATACAGGCCAGACTAGACTACAGGGTAGCCCTATCTCAAAACTATGTCAAAAAACCAACCAAACAAACAAACAAAACATGAAAACCAGATAATACCAAGTTTGGGCAAAGGTGCACATCTGTAATTTTGTTATTTTACTGGTGGAAGTCTAAATTGGTATGATCTCTTTGGAAACTGGCAGTCTCAAAAATTAAATGTAAATCTTCTGATTTTACTCAAGAATATTTACAGCAACTTTATTTCTGATAGCCAAAATCTGAGAACAGCCCAAAGTGTCCCTGAATATGTGGGTTATACCTTGGCATGTCCGCATGCAGTGGTTTGAAGCTGATGTTGAGGCCTTGATTCTTGATGGTATTGAGGGGTGGTGAATCATCTAAGCATTTGAATCAAGGGATGTGCTCTTCTTCATGAGGAATCCACACCCAAGTGAACTCTTAACTTTTGTGGGGTATGGGACTAGTTAGCACGCAATTGCTTTTCTGTCCAGCAAAGTTGCCGTTAGATTTTGTCTCTCCCATACCCACTCTTACCCTTCGACTTTCTGCCATGAGTTGAGGAATACAAGATCCTCACAAAAAGCTGGGCAGATGCTGGCCCTGCTCTTTTGGACTTCCCAAGCTCTAGACTCATGAACCAAAACAGTCTGTTGGTCTCACTCCTCCTCCCTCACTTTTGACAAAAATCTTATGTATCCCAGGCTGACCCTGAACTTGAGCTCTTCTTTCCTGAGCCTCCTGAGTGCTGGGACTACAGGTGTGTACCCCAGAAGCCTACTTTACTTTATAAATTACATAGATTTATGCCAAGAATAGTGGCACATGGCTTTATTCCCAGCACTTGGGAGGTAGAGGCAGATGGATCTCTATGAGATTGAGGCCAGCCTGGTTTATATAGCAAGTTCCAGGACAGCCAGGGCTAATAGTGAAAGCCTGTCACCAAAAAAAAAAAAAGTAATATATACCTATGTAATATATATATATACCTATGTATATATATTACATAGGTTCGGGTATTTCATTATATCATTATAGCAACAGCAAAAACAAACAAACCCAAATAACAACAAAAAAAAAACACACAAAGGAATGCCACTCATCAAAAAAGAATGAACTGCTTGATCAGTGCAATGATTTGGATGAATCTCAGAGGCACTATACTAAGTGAGATAGGCCAGTCTCCAGATGTTACCACTGCTTGATTTGGTTTCTAAGAAGTCTAAGAACAATCAATATGAATCCCTAATGGAACTCACTATGGAGGTTGTCTTTGGCAGGGGTCAGGCGAAGCAGCTAGAGCAATGGGGATGTTTGTACTGGGACACTGTCTTAATTAGGGTTACTGTTGCTGTGATGAAACGCCATGACCAAAAGCATCTTGGGGAGGAAGGGTTTATCGGCTTACATGTCCGGAACCACAGTCCAATGAAGGAAGCCACGGACGGGGAACTCCAGCTGGATGGGAACCTGAAGGCAGGAGCTGACAAAAGCATGCGTGCTGCTTTCTGGCTTGCTCCTTATAGCTCCCTCGGCCTGCTTTCTTAAAGAACCCAGGACCAGCAGCCCAGGGGTGACCCCTCCCATAATGGGCTGGGCTTTTCCACATCAATTACCAATTAAGAAATGCTCTACAGGCTTGCTCACAGACAGATTCTGTGGAGGCATTTTCTCAGTTGAGTCTCTCTCCTCTCAGATGACTAACAAAAGCAGCCAGGACAGGCACTTAAGACCTATGCATTTTTTTTAATCTAAATTATACCTCAATTTAAAAAAATATCAGGGTCCCATCCCTGACTAAATCAAAATCCCTAGAGGTAGGGCCTGAGCAAAGATACTTTAAATTTTTTTCCCAGGGCTAAGAATCTAGGTTGAGAGGTAGAATACTCATTTAGCACGTGTAAGGTCTTGGGTTCGATTCCTAACGTTAAAACATATAAATCTTAGCCTGGCGTGATGGCACATACCTGTTATCCCAACACACAGGGGGCTGAAGCAAAAGGATTGTCGGAGTACAAAGCCATCCTGGGCTATATAGCCTACTTAGAGTTCTGGTACAGAGTGATTGGAGCAAGACATACTTGGTTCGGGTGCTGTCTCGTTTTCAAAGTCTTCCAACAAGGCTCTCCGATTTGGAGAAGGAAGAAGGGGTTGGAGATGGAAGGGTTATTTTTCAGCTCCTTGAAGGGAACAAAGCTGATTTTAGTCTTAAGGTCTGGATCTGGCTGAGTGATTAGCACAGTCATACCTATTCACTAACTGAGGCCCTCCTTGACTAGGAGAGCTGCCTTGGAAATTATCGCCTTTGAATTAAACAGTGAGTCATTGCAGGCAATAAAACAGCACCTCTTTGTCAATATTCTCTGCTTCAAATTTGTCACTAATTCCAGCTGGCCTCATCCCAGCAGATCTGAACAACCGGAAGGCAGAGTGAATAGAATTTGATCAGTGGCTCGCCCCCGCAGGATGAGCTTGAGGTTGTCTCTGTGGGCCTTGTCCCTAAAAGATGTTCCAATGGTGGTGGTTTTGTGCAGAATAGGAGAGAGCTAGCAGGGGCCTTGCTCCTGCTGTGCTACAATGGCAGGCTGTGATGAGGCAGAAAGCTGAGAGATGCAGAGAAGGCAGCTCCAGGGAAATGGTAGCTGCGGTGATGACTACCTATTATAATGCTAGCAGGCCCTTGTTTTGCAAACTATCCCAGACCTCATTTCGACCCCCAGACTGACACCGACAGAGAAGCTGGGGCCGGTGAGGTGACAAGGAGCAATGGCCTCCTTGCTGCCTTTGTCCTATTAGTTAGTCCAGGAGCACCCCAGCTCCCTGCCCGATCTCTCATGCACTCGCGGAGCCCAGGCAGCTGCTAGGTCATTTCCCTGGAATGTCAGAAATGCCAGAAAGCATGCAAATGGACCCCTGTGAGACATAGCCCTGAGCAAAACAACTTCCAATTTACCAGCAGCAGCAGTCGCCGCCGCCGCCGCCTCCCAGATAATAGCCTGTACCCAGACAGGTGAGAAGCAGGAGCTAGGGGGAGGGAAAGGACTTGGAGAAGAGAGGGAAGTAGATGTCCTAGACGAGTGGCCCTGCCAGGGTGGGCGCTTCAGGGAGGGGTTCAGGCGGTGGGGGGCGGGGGTGGCTCAGACACTGAAGAGGGCTCCTCCGTCCTGTTTGTCTGGAAACTGGAATGTTCTTTTGGACAAGCATAGCATTTCCTTTATTACATACTGGGCCCCTATGGTAGGGGGCACTTTGCTTGGCACTGGGATTGCAGAGCCAGGGAATGTCAGCTCTTGCCCATTGCATGACTCATAGCTTCCTGTGAGAGTGAGCTGTAGAGAAAGCTCCTGTCAGAGGACTATGTTCATTCAGTCAGGGTTTATTTACTTAGTTGGTTTTTGGTTTGGAATTTTGTCTTTTAAGAAGGTTCTTCCCTTGGGGTTGGGGATTTAGCTCAGTGGTCGAGTGCTTGCCTAGCAAGCGCAAGGCCCTGGGTTCGGTCCTCAGCTCCTGGAGAAAAACAAATAAACAAACAAACAAACAAGGTTCTTCCCAGCCAGGCAGTGGTGGCACACTCCTTTAATCCCAGCACTCAGGAGGCAGAGGCAGGTGAATCTCTGTGAGTTCGAGGCCAACCTGGTCTACAGAGGGATTCCAGGACAGCCAGGGCTGTTATACAGAGAAACCCTGTCTTGAAAAAAAACAAAACAAAACAAACAACTTCTTCCCATAGCCCAGGCTGGCCTGGAATCACTACATAGCCCAGGCTGACTTCAAACTTGTGGCTGGTATTACAAGTGTGAGCCAGCACACCCATCTTCGATAGTTACTTATTGAGCACCTACTATGTGGCAGACATTGTGTTAAGGATGTAGCAGTGAACAAAACAGAATTTCCACCGTCATGAAGCTTACTTTAAGTGGAGGGAGGGACAAATTATAAAAGTAAAACAGTGTCAGATGTGTTCATCCACATTCTCTAGCGACCCAGAACCAGCCCAGTGGCAGCACACACCTAACCCTCTTACTATAAGGAATGGACTCAGCCAATTAAGAAATATTGTTTTAAGATTTATTTATTTTTATTACATGTGTATGGGTGTTTTGCCTGTATATGGGTCTGTGCGCTATGTGTGTGCCTTGGTACCCACAGAGGTCAGAAGAGGGCATCAGATCCCCTGGAACTGGAGTTATAGATGGTTGTGAGCTGCCACATGGGTGCTGGGAACCAAATCTGGGTCCTCTGCCAGAACAAGTGCTCCTAAGTACCCAACTATCTCACCAGTCCCAAACTCAACCGGTTTTAGAGACTGAGAACAAGATCTGCAGTTGGCAGTTGGGAGACCAGCCAGACCCATGGTCTAGTTCCAGTTTAAGTCCCAATTAAAGGCAGAGAAGATGGATGCCACAGCTTGAAGTCAGACAGAGAAAAGGAATTCTGACAAGCATGCTGGCATGCACCTATAATTCTGTCACTCGAGAGGCAACAGCAGGGAGTGAAGAGATGCCTCAGTGCTTACAAAAAACTGACTGCTCTTCTGGAGAACCCAGGTCGAGTTCCCAGCACCTGCGTGGTGGCTCACAACTGGGTCTGATGCCCTCTTCTGGCCTCTCCGAGCACTGCATGCCCGTGGTTCACAGGCATACATGGCAGAGAGAGACTCAAGAGCTGTAACCAGGGGCCAGGTGTGGTAGCACAGGCCTTTAATCACAGTGCTTGGGAAGCAGAGGCAGCCTGCCTACATAGTGTTCCAGGTCAACCAGGGCTAGATAATGAGACCCTATCTTGGATAGAGGAAGGAAGGAAGGAAGGAAGGGAGGGAGGGAGGGAGGGAGGGAGGGAGGGAGGGAGGAAGGAAGGAGTTAAGCAGTTAAACTTGCTGCTCTTTCAGGAGACTGGTTCAGTCCCCAGCACTCAGAGTGCAGCTCACGCCTGTAACTCTAGCTCCAGGGAATCTGATATCTGATATTCTCTTCTGGCTTCCACGAGCACCTGGCATGTATGTGGGCACACTAACCCTCACACACATATACACATAACTCGGTAGTAGACCTCTGACTTCTAGGCCAGCCTGTCTACATAAAAAGTTCTAGGCCATCCAGGGGCTACAATATTGGGACCTTGTCTAAGAAAGAAGAAGAAACGTTTGCTGGGTGGTGGCGATGAACACCTTAATCCCAGCACTCGGGAGCAAAGGCAGGTGGATCTCTGTAAGTTCGAGGCCAGCCTGGTCTACAGAGCTAGTTCTAGGACAGCCAAACCTATACAGAGAAACCCTGTCTCAGCAAATCAGTCAAACAAAAAAACCAGAAAAGTTCAACCAGCCTGGGTAACATATCAAGACCCCACCTCAACAAAACAAAAGGTATTCTTTCTTCTCAGCCCTTGACTGTTATACTCAGACCTTCAAGGGACTGAGGGAGGGAGGCCTACTCACATCAGCTAGAGTGATCCGCTTTATTTATTCTGCTAATTCAAGTATGCTTTTCTTTTTTCGTTCTTTTTTTTCTTTCTTTCTTTTTCTTTTTTAACAAAACTGAAGATTGAATCCAGGGCCTCAGGACCAGGGTCCTGCTTCTGAGTTAATACCTCCAGCCTTACCAATTCAAGTGTTTCTATCATTCTGGGTGCTTCATAGACACCCAGAAATAATATTTAACCAAGTTTCTAGAGCCAGGCAAATGCTTGTCATCGAAGACCTGGGAGGTGGTGGCAGGGGAGTCAGGAGTTTGGGGTCAGCTAAACAGTGAGAATGAGGCCGAGTTGGGTAACATGAGACCTAGTTTCGAATTCTTTTTGCTGTCTTCCCTGTGGTGTTGTCAAGTTGACAGATCAAATAAACCATCGCAGTTGGTGAGAAGGGCAGGAAAATAGACTGTGCTGGTGGGATGCAGGCTGCACACTGGTCCTGGAGGATGGGGCAGGATTTACCAAGTAGGTGTCATTCAAATGAAGGGTTGAAAGCAATAAGAGACATTGGGCCTGGGGTCACACACATTTAATCCCAGCATTTTTAATCCCCAGATGGGTGGATCTCTGTGAGTTCGAGGCCAGCCTGGTCTACGATGTAGCAAGTTCCAGGATGGCCAGGGCTATGTAGAGAAACCCTATCTCAAAAAACAGGAAAGAAGAAGAAAGAAAGCAGTGAGTGAGCAAGCGCACAGCTTTCTAACGGTGTTCCAGGCAGAAGCACTAGGTACAAAAGCCCCGAGGCAAGAGAGTCATGTTGGGTTGGACAGGCAAGGAACCCAGTCCATCTGGAGTAAAAGGGAGAAAGAAGTAGAAAGGCAGCCGGGCAGTGGTGACACACACCTTTAATCCCAGCACTCGGGAGGCAGAGCCAGGCGGATCTCTGTGAGTTCGAGGCCAGCCTGAGCTACAGAGTGAGTTCCAGGACAGGCAGAAAGCTACACAGAGAAACCCTGTCTCGAAAAACCAAAAAAAAAAAAAAAAAAAAAAAAAAAAAAAAAAAAAAAAGAAGAAGAAGAAGATGAAGAAGAAGTATGAAGGCGGAAGACTGGCTCACCAAAGCGATCTGAGTGGACAGAGGAATTTATACTACACTCCCAGTGAGAGCCCTTGCAGAGTTGAGAATGGGGCAGTGACCCACTTTGGCCTGTGGTTTGTTTGTTTGTTTTTGTTTTTAATTGAGGCAGATACTCATTATATAGTGTTGTACTTTAAAAAAACGGCGGGAAGGAGTCACGCCATACAACAGGGCCCACATAAGAGGTTTATTGAGGGAAGGGGTCAGGGACCAGTCCCTGGGGAGGAAGAAAGGAAAGAGAAAGGAGAGATGGGAGGTGTACAAGGCCTGCCTTTTATAAGGAAACATAGTGAATGCCCACAGGGGATTAAATTAAATTAATTTAATTTAATTTAGAGAATTTTGCAGGACCAGAGACTAGCCATTCCTTGCCTCTCCCCCCAGCAGGTAACTAACTTCAACCAATTCAAAAGCTAAGAATGCCGTCAGATTGTGTCTTAGAGTTTCTGTTGCTGTGAAGAGACACCATGAGCATGGCAGGTTTTTGTTTTTGTTTTTGTTTTTTTCAGAGAGGGTTTCTCTGTGTAGCTTTGGATCCTGTCCTGGAACTCATAGAGATGACCATGGCAACCCCTATAAAGAAAACATTTTTTTTTGTTTGTTTTGTTTTTTTCGAGACAGGGTTTCTCTTGTATAGTTTTGGTGCCTGTCCTGGAACTCACTCTGTAGACCAGGCTGGCCTTGAACTCACAGAGATCTGCCTGGCTCTGCCTCCCAAGTGCTGGGATTAAAGGCGTGCACTACCGCCGCCTAGCTAAAGAAAACATTTGATTGGTGTGGCTCACTTACAGTTTCAGAGGTTCGGTCCATTATCATCATGATGGGGAGCATGGCAGTGTGCAGGCAGACATGGTGCTGGAGTAGTAGCTGAGAGTTCTACATTGTACAGGCATGAGGAAGTGAACTGTCTCACTGGGAGTAGCTTGAGCATATATGAGACCTCAAAGCCTGCCTCCAAAGTGACACTTCCTCGAACAAGACCACACCTACTCCAACAAGGCCACACCTCCTAATAGTGCCACTCCCTATGAGATTATGGGGGCCAAATACATTCAAACTACCACAGATAGTATTCTGTGCCTATAGAAAGGCTTCTCCCGCTGGGTGGTGGTGGCACATGCCTTTAATCCCACCACTTGGGAGGCACAGGGAGATCCAGGACAGGCACCAAAACTACACAGAGAATCCCTGTCTCAAAAAAAAAAAAGGCTTCTCCCATCTCTATTTATCTGCCTTTCATGTACCAACAATGTATTTTTTTTGACAGTTTCTCTATATAGCCTGGCTGTCTTAGAACTTGCTTGTAGACCAGGCTGGCCTCAGACTCACAGAGATCCTCCTACCTCTGCCATGCAAGTGCTGGGATTAAAGGTATGCGCCACCATGCCCATACTCCCACCAATGTATTTTAAAGATGTATTATTTATGTATTTTATGTGTATGAGTGCTCTATTTGCATGCATACCTGCATGACAGAAGAGGGCATCAGATCCCATTATAGATGGTTGGGAGCCACCATGTGGTTGCTGGGAATTGAACTCAGGACCTCTGGAAGAGCAGCCCACGCTCTTAAGTGCTGAGCTGTCTTTCCAGCTCCCCACCAGTGTATTTCATATTTGCCTTGATTTATGACTTTCTCTGTTCTGTAAAACTACAAAAACCCTGCTGCTCCCCATTGGAACATGGAATTTGGGGTAGCCTAAATCTGTGTTCCCGTACTATGGTCACTCAAAATGGCTCCAGAATAAACTATCTTCTTGTTCCCTTTCAGATGAGAGCTGTGGGGTGTTGTTGCATTGACAGTTGTGAGGAATTCTTTTTGCTTTTGAAATGTGTCTTATGTTGCCCAAGTTGGCCTCAAAGGATCCTCCCATCTCAGCCTCTGTCTACTGAGACTCAGGTGTGGACTTCTCTGCTAGTTTATGAAGATTTAATGAGATGATTACATAAAAACCCCAGTTGGACAGCTGGCATAAACTAGGTGTTTCTAAGCCCTTGCTGCCTGCCTTCTTGACCTCCCCTGTGGGAGGCGGCTGGAGAAGCTTCTGGGTGGAGCTGCGTGTAGAAGGATGAGTGGGGCTCTGTTAGGCAGAGAAGAGGTGTAAAGGGGGTTATCTTTCTCCCAGGCAGGGGAGATGAAACCAGTGGGCATGCGAACAGGCCTTGTGGAAGACCTTTCTCTGGAGGGACTGCGTGAGGACATGGAGTTCCTGGGTGTGAAGAAAGTCTGACACACCCAAAGTCACGTGTGTTGGTTAAGCGGCGGTGGCGGCAGCCATGCCAACTACTGGATGCTGCGGTGGTGGAAGAATCACGATTGGGAGAGAGAGGGGGAGAGAAGAAGGGAGGGAGGGAGGGAGGGAGGGAGGAGAGAGAGAGAGAGAGAGAGAGAGAGAGAGAGAGAGAGAGAGAGAGAGAGAGAGAGAGAGAGAGAGAGAGAGAGAAACTGCGCAGAGCGGGGAGAATAAGGGAGACAGTGCGGAAAGAGGGCACAGAGAGGGCACGCCCGCTTTTTAGGCTGGGACGCCGTCGCAGGCTGGGACGTAATTAAGGACAGAATCCTTACATCGTGCAAGCAAAGGGCCCCAATGGAAGGTTGAAGGTTGATTGGGAAGCCAGGCTTTTGCTGCCCCCCTCCCCAGCTCTGCTTTGGACCAGGCCTGGCCAGGAAGACCTTTGAAGCCCTCCGAGTTACACGAGGAAGCTAGTTGTAATTATGGCAGGGCAGATTCTCAGGCTGAGAAGCTGCAGAGGTTATCACTGTGTAGACTCACAACAAATATCTGGGTTGACTCCAGACTCGGGGGGACCTTCTCCCACCAGCCATAGACATACTAATTGCAAACATACAGCCCCCAGGGCAGAGGCTTTGAGAACTATCTTTGTGTTCTGACCTGAACCGCCCCGGGCCGCACGCTGCTCACTCTCAGCTCCTGCTTATTGCACAGAAGCCTGAGTCTCTCTGACCTTTAGTACCTTTAGGTCCCCCACCGAGGAGACATGACTTTCCTCTCGAACTGCACGCGCCAACCCCTCTGCCCCAGGTTATCTGACGTCAGACTGTCTAGATTTTTATCCTGCCTCATTCCCGTTTGTTCTGTAACCTCAGACTTGTCTCGCCCCAGGCCGCCTTTTCTACCTCTGCAAAAAAGAATGTAAATGAGTCCCCTTTCCCAGGCTCAATGGCAGGCTCCCATGGGATTTTCTGACACTAGGACTTAGGGACTTTGCTGGGTGTGGTAGGCACACCTGTAATCTCAGCATCTTCGAGGCAGAGGCAGGAAAATCACTGCAAGCTTGAGTCCAGTCTGGTCTACAGAGTGAGAGTGTCTCAGAAACCAAGCTGGGGTAGCAAGAAAAGCTTCACGGGTGTAGACAATTACTGAATTAAGCAAGCTTGGTGACCTGGGTTTGAGCCTCAGAATTCACATAAAGGTGAAAGAGAGAACTGACTCCATGCCTTCTGACTTCCACACATGTGTTTATGGCATGTGTTCCCACATACATCATGCACACATATTCATTCACATACAATAATAATAATAAATTCTCTCTCTCTCTCTCTCTCTCTCTCTCTCTCTCTCTCTCTCTCTCTCTCTGTGTGTGTGTGTGTGTGTGTGTGTATTTGATTTTTCAAGATGAGGTTTCTCTGTATAGACCAGGCTGGCCTCAAACTCACAGAGATCCGCCTGCCTCTGCCTCCCAAGTGCTGGAATTAAAGGAGTGCGCCAACACTGCCTAGAACAACAAATAATATTTTTAAAAACAATAACAACAACAAAAATGTATTTTTTACCTTGCTCTTCTACTCCTTCCCTGAAAAAAAAAAAAGAAATACAAAGGAACGAACAGGACTGGTCCCAGGTATAACAGAGGAGAAAGTTGATTATAGATAAAAGGGAGAGCAGAGCTGGAGGCAGAGACATCTGGGAGAGTTCTAGCTGGGCTATGTGAGGAGAGGTGGGGAAGGAAGAGAGGAGAGGAGCTGCCGACCAAGAGGGGCAACCTGGCCAAGAGACAAAGGACCAGGGAACCAAAATGGCTGGATGATACAGGGAAGGGCAGATGGGGGAAGGGCAGCCCAGCCCCTGGGCTGGAGAGTTCAGAGTAGAGGGTGGAGTATGCCAGTCATAACCTGTAACAGGTAGGGACCGAGGGATGCTGGGAGAGCCTGGTGGCCAGGTCCACTTTGATATGTCAAATAGGCACCTCAGCTGTTTGTCCTGGGTTTGAGGCCTAACACTCTCCACAGTTAGTACACAACTACCATGATGTGACACAATGTCAAAACTGGTCAAATTGAAGAAAGGGGAATCAAGCTCAAAGTTCTCTTCTGATGAGTAAATACTTTGATAGAATCTTTAAAATAGCAGTAATTGTATTATATCCCAAAGCATTTTGGTTATTTTCCCTGCTTTATACAAATTCCTTGAGTGTTTTTATTGAGCAGTCAGATTGGAGAATGGATTTGGAAGCCATAAAGGGCCAAACCTACCCTTGTTGGACAGGATCCACCTGTCTCTGCCTCCTGAGTGGTGAGATAAAGGCATGTACCACTCACTACGCTTGTCTTTATTTGTGTGTTTTTATTTTGCATTTTTTGCCTTTTTTGAGGCAGGGTTCTCAATCTTGCTATGTAGACCAGATTGGCCTCAGACTCACAGAGATCCTCCTGCCTCTGCCTCCAGAGTGCTGGGATTAAAGGCATGTGCCACCATCACCTGGCTCAAAGCTCAAACCTGGAGACAGGAGCTGAAGCAGAGGCCATGGAAGAATGCTTCTTACCGGCTTACTCCTCATGGTTTGCTCAGCCTGCTTTCTTATAGAACCCAGGACCACCCATAATGGGCTGGGCCCTCCCCCATCAATCACTAATTAAGAAAATAGCAGTTGGGCAGTGGTGGCACACACCTTTAATCCCAGCAGTCAGGAGACAGAGGCAGGGAGATCTCTGAGTTCCAGGCCAGCAGGGCTACACAAAAAAAAAAAACCCTATCTTGAGAAAAAAGAAAGAAAGGAAGAAAGGGAGGGAGGGAGGGAGGGAGGGAGGGAGGGAGGGAGGGAGGGAGGGAGGGAGGGAGGAAGGAAGGAAGGAAGGAAGGAAGGAAGGAAGGAAGGAAGGAAGGAAAAAATAGCCACAGCTTGCCTACAGTTTGATCTTCTGGAGGCATTTTCTCAACTGTGGTTCCCTCCTCTCAGATGACTAGCTTGGGTCAAGTTGACCTAAAACTAGCCTGCACATCCATTTATCTGTTTATTTTTGAGGCAGAGTCTCACTGTGTAGCACAGGCCTGCCTCACATTCCTGAGTATTGGGATTGAAAGAGTTCTCCATATACCCGGGAATCATTTGTCCCTTTCTTGAAGCCAGGATGCTGGGAGTAGGCCTCCTGTTTCCTTGCCCTCACTCTTCACATCCTATCAGGTACCAAGTCCTGTGACTTCTGCTGTGTGTGTGTCACCCTTGTCTCTTCACCCTCCGGACTGCTTACCTAGTCCAAGGCCCAGCTGTCCAAGACACAGACCTCTGCCGCCTTCACTACGTCTCTTCTCTCCTTCTGGCCTCTCCCCTACTCGGCAGCCAGAGTGAGTTTTAGAACAAAATTTGAATGTTGATTCTTTGACCCAAAATCCTTTGATGGCTTTATTTAAATCCACATTCCTATACTTGTGTGATGAGGTGCTGTACCGTTAGACAAACTTAGAGGATGGCTTCTGGAGTCCATTGAAAATTTGGTTCTGATGCCAGGCCAGCCACCTCATTGTAGCAGGCTTTCTCACACTGCCAGCCCTCCAGTCATGACACGGAGACTTATTATTAGTTATGAATGCTCGGCCTTAGCTTAGGCTTGTCCCGCTAGCTCTTATAGCTTAAATTAACCTGTTTCTCTTCATCTACTGTTTGCCTCAGGGCTTTTTAACCTTTCATTCTGTATGTCCTACTCCATATCTGGTTGGCTGGTGGCTGCCAGGCTGGCTCCAGGCATCTCCCTCTCTTTCTCTCTTGTTCTCCGTTTTTTCTCGAGCCTAGATCCCTCTTCCTACTTAATCTCTGTGCCCGCCAGCCCTGCCTATCCCTCCACTGCCTAGCTATTTGCCGTTCAGCTTTTTTATTAGACCAATCAGGTGTCTTAGGCAGGCAAGGTGAAACAGCAACACATCTTTACATCATAGGACAAATGAATCATAAACAAATGTAACACATCTCTACATAGCTAAACAAACTCAGCATAAACAAATGTAATACATCTTTGTCTAGTTAAAGTAATATTCAGCAACACCTCATAGCAAGGATTTTTGTTTTACTATTTTGCAGTACTGGGGATTGAGACCCAGGCCTAGCAAATTTTAGGCATATGCTCACTCTATTTCTGATCTATACTCTCAGTTTCCTGGAGACATTTTTCTTTTTGAGACAGTATCCGAGTATGTTGTTGAGGCTGACACCAAACTCATGGGCTCCTCCTACCTCGGCCTCAGGGGTGACTTGAACCACAGGAATACACACACACAACACATGCCAGCTTTGGCAATCACACACCTTAATAATATGCTGTCAGTTACCTCTGCTTATTTCAAACCTAGCAGGGGCCAGGCATTATGGCATACCCTTAATCCCAGCCCAGCACTTTGGAGGCAGAGGCAGGTGGCTGTCTCTGAGTTTCAAACCAGCCTGGTCTACATAGTGAGTCCCAGGCCAGCCAAGGCTACATATTTAGACTTTGTCTCAAAAACAAAAATGAAAATGAAAGTGGAAAAAAAGAAAAGAAAAAATAATTGTGTAAATAAAATTCTCAAGACTAGTAAGATAAGTCAGTATTGATTTAGTAGACTAGTGATGAGGATTTTAACAAGATAGCTCTTGTTCTTTTGTCGTGTAACCTGTTACTAGGAGGAAGTCGTTCTGATATTACTTGGGTCTTGTGATTCTCTCTCTGACTTCGCTTCTCCAGCCCTTTCCCTTCACTGACTTGTCACAGTCTCTCTCTCCCCAGACCTTCTCATCATCTCTTCTCTTCCTGGAACACCTTTCTTGCACCATTGGCTGATTCCTGCAGCCCCTTTTTGTCTTGCTAAGAGCCTACCCCAGACTAGTGGAGATGGCCAGTCTGTGGGTCCCACACACAAGCTTTTCTTCACAGAGCATCTCCTGCACTATATTGTAATCATTTCCTTCTTGGCCCCTTGGAATTCTGGTCATCGGTTGAATAAGGAGTTGGATATCTTGCTTTATTTTCTTTAGATGGGGTCTTTCTGTGTTAGCTAGACTAATCTCAAACTCCTAGGCTCGAGGGATCCTCCAGCCTCAACCTCCAGAGTAGCTGGGACTGCAGATATGTGCCACTGAACCAGCTAGGAACCCTGTGAATTATTTGCCACCATATTGGAATTCTAAGCACTCTGCTGGGTCCATAAACCCATCAATGTTTGCTGAATGAACAAAAGATCCACTTGGCAGTGAGCGGTGTTCTCTCTAACTCCACCTCCCTTCAAGGGGTCCTAGGCCCTAAGGCAAGCTTCTTCAAAGCCCCAAGCATGACAAAGTGAGATTGAACAAAAGTGGATGGGTTGACTACCTGATCACTCTGAGAACTTCTTGTATCTGCCCAGATATTATATATAATTATGTGTGAGAGAGGATTGCAAGCAGCTAAGACTGACCTCAAACATTTTATGTAGCTGAGGATGAAGCTACATAAAATCCTCCACCAAGTGCTAGGATTATAGGTGTATACTACCACACCCAAGTTATGTTCTGGGGATCAAACTCAGGACCTCATGCATGCTAGGCAAGTACTCTTCCATTGAGACACATTCCCAACCCTCCAGAGGTATTTCTGTCCTTGAGTTTGTAACACTCTCACTCTTAGTGAAGGGGTGGACATTTGTTTTGTTTTGTTTCTCTGTGTAGCCTTGACTGGCCTGGAATTCACTCTGTAGACCTGACTGGCCTTGAATTTACAAAGGTCTGCTTGCCTCTGCCTCCCGAGTGCTGGGATTAAAGGCATGTGTCACCACTGCCCAGCAGTGGACTTTTTTTTAATCTGTAAAATGGCTTTCTTTTGGAATCTTCTTGGAGATTGTGTTACTTGGAGATTCTGAGGTAACATACTCAGCCATGCTTTGTAAGCTACAAAAAGGGCTGCACATAGTACTCACTGATAATCGAACATGGAAAATGTGTTCTTTGGCTCACTTCTCTTCAAGCCCCCATATGGACACAGGCTGTCCTGTTTGTACAGCAATATCACTTGCAATCTGGTTACAATTGATTGACATTATCACTTTCTTTATATCTGCCAGGTTCCCAGCCTGCAGCAACACACGGATCACCACAGAGACAGAAAAAGCACCCTTGTCTCAGTGGTATCATATTTACAAACAACTCTTAAAGTGGATTATTTTGCAGATGGCTGATCTCATCTATTCAATCCTGATTCTATTAGTTCCAATTTCAGAAGGTGACATTTTCCAACTATGTCCCCTTAAGCACAAGTAAAAACTATGGATTTCTGTTTTTGTTTTCAGCGGCAAGAAAGTACTGGCGGCGGCGGCACAGTAAGGAAAACAGACAGATGGAGGGGAAACTTCTAGGGAAAATTCAGGATGTACCTCTCATTCATTCATTCACTCACAAACTCCTCTGCTCAGATCCAGTGACTGGGCAAGTGCTTGGTACAAAGCTGTGGATGACATTGATCTTATAGACCTCACAGTCACTCAGGGGAGACAGACTTTTTGGGGGGGTGGATTTTGTTAAATAGTTTGGGTTGTAGCCTAGCCTGGCCTTGAACTCTCTAAGTTGCCAAGTTTGTTCTCAGAATTTCTGATCTCCCTGCCTTCATCTCTTAAGTGCTAGGATTACAGGCATGTACCAAGCTAAGCAGACAGTTGTCATATGTGTTGGAAGAGCAGGAAACAGTGCATATGGGCTCCTAATTTTCCAGAGATTTGCCAGACTAAGCAGCATCTCAACTGAAGTCTGAAGGACAGTTGAGAGTCAGCTGCAAAGTTAGGGAAGACGGTAGGCAGGAGAGCAGAGTGAAGAAAAACTGTTCCTGAAGGGAAAGGTGTCCAAAAAGCTGAAGAAAGAAGGGGACAGGGTGAACTGGGGAGCCTAAAGGAAAGTTAGGAGCCAGGCATGATGCTATACACTTGTAAAACCTGGAAGGCAGGGAGATAGGAGAACCACAAGTTCAAAGTCAGCCTGGACTACAGGGTGAGACCCTGACAAAAGAAAGAAAGAAAGAAAGAAAGAAAGAAAGAAAGAAAGAAAGAAAGAAAGAAAGAAAGAAAGAAAGAAAGAAAGAAAGAAAGAAAGAAAGAAAGAAACGGAGGGTGCTAGGTGTGGTAGTGCACTCTTTTAATCCTAGCATTCAGGAGGCAGAGGCCAGTGGATCACTTGAGCCTGGTCTACATATCAAGTTCTAGGCCAGCCAGAGCTACATGGTGAGACTCTGTTGCAAAATAAATAAATTAGTAAATAAATGCAAGGAAATATAAGAAAAGGGGTGAAATAAAGAAAAGAAAAAAGAAAAAGTCAACAACTACAGGAATAGAAGGGTCATTGAAAATGGGATGGGGGAGAAAATGATATATTTATGATATATTCACACAGACTTACAAACATGTACATAATTAAAGCATTAAAATAAATCTCAGGGGTTGGGGATTTAGCTCAGTGGTAGAGCGCTTGCCTAGTAAGCACAAGGCCCTGGGTTTGGTCCTCAGCTCTGGAAAAAAAGAAAAAAACAATAAATCTTATGAAAAAGAAAGATGTAGTAGTGAGCTATGAATTGGGAGTTCCTGTGTAGTCATTCAACAGATAAGTAGCTTAGGGCCACTGTAAAAGAAGTGGTCTTGCAGGCTGGGCGGTGGTGGTGCACGCCTTTGATGCTAGCACTCCAGGGAGAGTCTGCATAGCTCAGTCTATAGAGAGAGATCCAGGACAGGCACCAAAACTACACAGAGAAACCCTGTCTCAAAAAAATACAAACAAACAAAAAAGAAGTGGTCTTGCAAGAAGCCCAGGGAATTTGGTTTTGACTGAATAGTCAATGCCTTTGAACCAAGAGGTGTTTAAGAGCAAGTAACAGGATTCAGGCTGAGGATGGGACCATACTGTAGAGGAGAGACTGGCCTGGGGTCAGATGAAGTAGCTTTGCTTTCTATAGAGCTCTATGGGCCAGGTAGAAGAGGAGGACCCTCCTAAAAGGTACTGAGATAGCACACTTGGACAGGACCAAGATAGCCCTTGTAGCCTGGTAGTACAGTGTACCACAACAGGCTTGTACCAGACTGGCAGAGACAACTTAATTTTTCAGTCTCCAGCCATGGTGATCCATACCTTTAACCTCAACACTTAGGATGAAGAGGCAGGAAATCTCTTTGAGTTCTAGGTCAGCCAGGGCTACATAGTGAGACCCTATTTTTTTAAAAAAAAATGACAATCACTGGTTTAGAAACAGCTATTATCATGCTAAAAATATTAGGGACATTTAAAAAGTTTTGAATAGACAAACTTAAGATTAAGTAAATTACACTAAACACGAAGACATTAAATACTGAACACGTTATTTCCTGGAGTTGAGTGTGAGGCCCAGCTGGTAGGGCACGTGCTTAACATGAATGAGGACCTGAGCTCAGCCCGTATACAAAAAACCAACCAAGCAAAAACCAAACGGACCAAAGACCCAGCACCAAAACCAATACAAGTAAAAACAGCCCTCATCACTTCATATTTATGATGCTATAGTTTACTATAATCCATGCCCTCAAGGTTGCTAGAGCATGGTGCCACAGGGGTCTATTCCCAACGCCCTGTTTAATGAAATCATACCTGTAGCTGCCAAACATTATAAATCAGTGCTTGGCTAATTATCAAGAACAGCAGTTCTCAAACTTCGGGTCATACCCACTTCTGGGTGAGTCTTTTGACACTTTCACAGAGGTTACCAAAGACCATCAGAAAACACAGATATTTACATTAGGACTCATAACAGTAGCAAACTTACAGTTATGAAGTAGCAACAAAAATAATTTTATGTTTGGGGGTCACCACAACATGAGGAGCTGTATTGTTAGGGTCGCAGCATTAGGAAGGTTGAGAAGCACTGCTCTAGGAGGACGTGATGGAGAGAATGTTAAATGTGCATATTAGAGTGGGGTGGTGGCACATGCCTTTAGTCCCAGCCCTCGGGAGGCAGAGGCAGGCGGATCTCTGTGAGTTCAAGGCCAGCCTGGTCTACAGAGTGAGTTCCAGACACAGAGAAACCCTGTTTCAAAAAATCAAAAAGAAAAAAAAAAAGATTAGATGTGAAGTGTGTTATGGTTAAGCACACTGGTGTATGTCTGTAATCTCAGTATTTGGGAGGCTAGGACAAGAGGATTGTGAATTAAAGGCCATCCTGGGCTACAGAGGAAGACTGCATTGCCGTTGTCTCTGGTCATAGTGGCCCAACATGGAAGGAGAATCAGGAGTCATCCTTGGCTACATCATATCAAGTTTGGGGTCAGCTTGGGCTGCCCGAGACTCTGTCTTAAAAAAAAAGCAAAACAAAAACCAAACTGAACCAAAAAAGCCAAACAACATAATAAGTGTATGTCTTTTGTAGCCATTACAACATGAATGTACAAAAATTAAGGAAACACTGTTACAGTGTTTAAAAACTGGTACAGCAAAGAAGTTGTTTACGTCATTGAAAATGTGTGAACTTCCAACATCTGTATCTTTGTTGTTTTACTTTTTGTCTTATTTTTGTTTCAGACATGCTGTGTAGCCTTGGCTGTCCTGGAACTCGCTCTGTAGACCAGGCTGGTCTCGAACTCACTGAGATCCACCTGCCTCTGCCTCCCAAGTGCTGGGATTAAAGGCGTGAGCCACCGCTGCCCAGCAACTTTTGGAATTGTTAAGGTTATATAGACTGTTAAAGTTGGAGTGAATTAATTTTATATTATAGCATGATCATAACCCTGTGGGGACAAAGGTGAAAGGTTATGGATTAGAAGTGATGTGTTTGGATGCCCATTTTTATGGGGTAGACTTGTGATGGTGTTATCAACTTGATAGAATCTAGTATCATCTGAGAGAGGGGCCTGTGGGGGCCTGTGGGGGCCTGTGGGGGTGATCTTGATTGTATGAATTGAAGTGGGAAGATTCACTCACTGTGGGAAACACCATTCCCTAACTGGGCCAGTGAACTGTGTAAGTGGAGAAAGAGCTGAACAGCAAACGATGAATATGTTCATCCCTCCCTGTTTTGGATGGTGGGTATGATATGACCAGCTGCTTCTCCTTAAGTTCCAACTGCTTAAGTTCCCTGCCATGATGGCCTGTACCTTGAACTGTGAAGTAAAAGAAACCTTTTCTCCCTTAATTTGCTTTTTGTAACAGTATTTTATCACCACGATGAGCAAAGAAACTAAGATACTGCTACAGAGTATGTCTAAGGTCAGTTTGGACAATTTTGGATATTATTGAGACTCTCTCTCAAAATAAAGAGGAAAAGGAGGGCTGGAACCTGGGAGTATAGTTCCGTAGTAATTTGTCTTTTGTTGGGGACATAGGTCATTTAGTTGGTAGAGTGCTTGCCTAGCATGCACAAAGCCCTGGATTCAGTTCCAAGCATCACATGTACTGGGTATGGTATGGTGGTGCATATCTACAGTTCCAGCACCTGGGTGGTGGAGGAAAGAGGATCAGAAACTCAAGGTCATCCTCAATTGTATAGCAAGTTTGAGCCCAGCGTGAGCTACCTGTGACCTTATCTCAGAGAGAGAGAGAGAGAGAGGGAGGGAGGGAGAGAGAGAGAGAGAGAGAGAGAGAGAGAGAGAGAGAGAGAGAGAGAGAGAGAGAGAGAGAACAAGTGTGAGTGAGCTGGGGGCACACAGCTCATTAGGAGCATAGTTGTCTAGCACTGGCCCAGCACATGTGGGGCCCTAGATTCAGTCTCCAGCACTGAAGAAAAACAGCATTCTGCAAGAATTACCTGTTTATAAGGAATACCCAGTGGAATACTATGGTTTGTTTGTTTGTTTGTTTGTTTGTTTGTTTGTTTGTTTTCGAGACAGGGTTTCTCTGTGTAGCTTTGGTGCCTGTCCTGGAACTCACTCTGTAGCCCAGACTGGCCTCGAACTCACAGAGATCTGCCTGGCTCTGCCTCCTGAGTGCTGGGATTAAAGGCGTGCACCACCATCGCCTGGCAGAATACTATGTTTTTATAGATTTTTGAAATGAGTGTGGGTGTTTACCATCATCTATGTATGTGCACTGTGTGTGTGGATGGTTGTGAGCTGCCATGTGGGTGCTGGAACTGAATCTGGGTTCTTTCCAAGAGCAGTAAGTGCTCTTTTTTTGGACAGGGTCTTACTATGTAGCCCTGGCCTGGAATTCACTAAGTCGATCAGACTGGCCTTGAACTCATAGGGATCCCCCTGCCTCTGTAGACAAGTACTCTTAAACTGCTGAACCATATCTCCAGCTCTTGAGTGTTGTGTTTTAATCTTTCTTTTATTTGTCGGTTTTCTTTTGGACAGCACTGGGGATTGAGCCCAGGTCCTCATGCATACCGGGCTCATGATTTTTGGTAGGATGCTGTCTTGTGATTCCGGGTAGAGGCAGTGAGCCTCAATTCCCATTCTTTCATATGGTCCTGGGGGAAGCAGCCGTACTCTATAGTGTGTTCTCTTGCTGAACTATGGTATCTGCTAGGTTAGCGTTATATCTGGGGATTTTGAGGTAGGGTTGCATGTAGCCCAGGAAAACCTCCGACTGTGTAGCTTAAGATGCCCTTGAACTCCTAAACCTGTCTCCACTTCCCAAGTGCTGGGATTACAGATGTGGGCCACCACTCCCAGTTTAAGTTAGGGTTTTTTGTTTGTTTGTTGGCTTTTTTTGAGACAGGGTTTCTCTGTGTAGCCCTGACTGTCCTGGAACTCGATCTGTAGACCAGGCTGGCCTCGAACTCAGAGATCTGCCTGCCTCTGCCTTCTGAGTGCTGGGATTAAAGGTGTGTGCCACTGTCTCCTGGTTTTTAAGTTCACTTCATTAAAATCCAATTTTAATTTGTAGTTCCTTTAAATTACAGTGGGTTCCACCACACTGGTTCGCTTCTCAATTCTTTCAGACAGTGCATATAAGCCCTTTTGTTTGGAAACCTATAGTTTATTCTGATCATACTGGCCTAATTTCCTAAGTCCAGTAATACAACCTGGTATTGAGATAGAAACTTTCCCTCAGTGAACCAAACCCCAGAGAGGGCTGTGGCACACACGTGTAATCCTGTAAGCAGGACAAGAACACCCAGTCCCGTCCCCCCCACCCCCCCACCCCCACCCCCGCCACCTGGGGGTTAGTAGCAGCCTGACAACTGTCACATTAACCAAGTACCACTCCTCTACCCAGAGAGAGTGATCCCTGTTATGTAGTTTAAGTCATGGATGTCCTGCTTCCCCCTCTAAAGACATATAGCATAGGCTATACATTAACGAAGGCCACTTCCCCGAAGTGTAAAACATCCCTTTCCCTAAAAAATTTAAAAGCTTTCTCATGGTGGTACTGAACCCACTTCAGACTCCTCCCTGCTGTGTGGTCAGCAAAAGACTTTTTGCCTGAAAAGAAAATCCATCCTCAAACCTGCATCAGACTTTCCCAAACATTTCCCAAGTTGAGGCTAGTTGGTTGCTTCAACAGTTTCCTCAGTGGGCCTGGCGGCCCACGCCTGTAGTATCGGATACTCAAAGGCTGAGGCAGGAGGATTGAGGGATCAAGGAAGGAAGGAAAGGAGAAGGAAGGAAGGAAGCAGAGAGCGAGGTAAGTAGGCAGGCAGCCAGGTGTTGTGGTCCCCCCCCCCCCCCCCCCCCGCTATCCTGGTCAACGTCTGAAAAACAAACAAAACATCCGCGTGGTAGTTTACCAAACAAATGTAGCAGAGTGTTAATGAGCAGCAAATGGAGCTTGCCTTTCCCTAGGTGATTTGGATTTGACACTCTGACCTTTTTGGTATTTTTGAGAATGTTCCAAATATAACAACCCCCCCCCCCCCCCGCACCAGTGTAAAGTGCTATTAATGTAAAACCACAGCTCTTAGCCTCCAAGAGGATAAGAGACAGTTTATTCTGAAGTCAAATATGAGAGGAATAGAGCCCAGGAATAGAGATTCGGGTTTCCCCAAATACCATGTTCCAAGGTGGTAACAGCTCCAGGAAGTTTTAGATTAGCAGAATAGAGAGAGGCATGAATCAAGAGCCTTCAGATACACTGATGGAAACATTGGGGAGGCAGGTTATAATAAAGGGAAATCTCTGCTATAGGCTTCAGCTGCTATCTGACAAGCCTAGCCTTTTGGTTGGCAGAGTTTAGTGGGCTATCAATAGGTTGCAAAAGGTTTTACCTGATTAGCCCCAAGGACATTACGTCAGACAGGGGTGTGCAAGGGATGGTTATAAAAGGGGCTGAAGTTAGCCTGACATAAATTGTAATTGCGCTTCAGACCTGCAATACTTCAATCTCTCCACAATCCCTGAAGTTTTCATCCGTTAATTGGCGTTATTGAAGTTTCAGTGTAAGTTTGGTTTTTTTGAGAATGTCTGTTCACAGTGCTGAGGCAGAATACCTCTGTATTGAAGAAGCAAATAGCAAGACACCCATAATCCCAGCACTAGAGAAGCCTCTGAGGCAAGAGGATCATGAAGTTGAGGCAAGCCTAGGTCACACATTGAGGTCCTATCTTTAAATTAAAAACAAAATAAACAGCAGGTGTTGAGTGAAGTTTCCCTGGGGAGGTGCGAACAAGCCTCTCTTCACCCCAGATAGAGCACTAACGCAAGACAGACCAATGCAAAGATTCCAAGTCAGCTTGGTGAACCCTATGGTGTATTGTGTTTAAGAGCACACCCAGGTGAGAGGTTACTTACAGGAAGGAGCCTTGGTGACCCCAAAACGTGCATTACCTCAAAGTCCCACCCCATCATGAAGGACAGCCTGCCTTATGGAAGCTTCAACACCAAGTCCCCTGTTAGCATTTCCCATGATCCCTTGCAGCTGGGGGGTTGGCTAAACATACGGGTACTTGACCCCTTCCCTCTCCTCCTCAGGAGTCAGGAGCTCCATTATCTTTACACTAAGGACTAGTTGTACACTGTTCTGCTCAATCATTTGCCACAGCTACTGTGCCATGGTAATCTCTATCCCCAGATGATGGGATGATCATGTTATGCCAGGAGGAAAAAGGCATACAAGGGGGATGGCAGTGGGGTGCTAACTAGTCCTGTGGACTCGGAAGGCTAAAGTGGGAGGGTTTGGGCCTGAGTTGAGGCTGGACTGCCTCCAACAGGACAGGAAAGGGCACGGAGGCCAGTGTAGCTGGAATAGACTGGGGGGTGGATGGGTAGATGAGGTCTGAGGGCACATTTGTCACATTCTTAAGGGCCTTGCAGGTGATGGCTTCGGCTTTGGTCTGTGAGGTCAGTGGGAGCCACATGCAGCCTCTGAAAGACCTCAACTTACACCAAAAGGTACCATTCCTCTGGCTGCTGGGTTGAGATTGCAGCAGGCATAGAAACTAGGGGACAGCTAAGGGTTAGTGCCATAGAATGTTAGCAAGTCAGTGGTGGCTCTGAACCATTCCACAATGTATGCATATTTAATGAGACATTTATAATTACATTTTACATATCAGCCACGGATTCCCTTGTTCTCCCCATCCCCCCTTCCCCACCCCCCATTCCCATCTCCTCCAGGGCAAAGCCTCCCCTGAGGACTGAGATCAACCTGGTAGACTCAGTTTAGTCCCCTCCTCCGAGGCTGAGCCAAGCGTCCCTGCATAAGTCCCAGGTTTCAAACAGCCAACTCATGCAATGAGCACAGGACCCAGTCCCACTGCCTGGATGCCTCCCAAACAGATCAAGCTAATCAAGTCTCACTTATCCAAAGGGCTTGATCCAGTTGGGGGCTCCTCAGCTATTGGTTCATAGTTCATGTGTTTCCATTCGTTTGGCTATTTGTCTTAATGAGACATTCTTTACCATAAATACTCTGCCAATTTAAAAAAGGCTACTCTAGCCTGGGTGATGGTGGTGCATGCCTTTAATCCCAGCACTTGGGAGGCCGAGCTGAGTTCAAGGTCAACCTGGTCTACAGATTGAGTTCCTTGACAGCTAGAGCTACAGAGAAACCATCTCAAAAACAAAACAAAAAAGGCCGGTCTTATTTGGAAGAAAAGCAGACATCATGCTAAGCATTTTTAATAAATCGACTTTGAAATATGCAGAGCTTCCTGCATGCCTCCCTCCTTACCTTCAACACATGGCTAGCTTCTAGTTCCACACCTATTCCCAACTCACTAGGTTATTTAATAGATACTGTACTGCTTCCAGCCGGGCCATGGTTAGCTCACACCTTCAATTCCAGCACTTGGGAGGCAGAGCCAGATCCCTGTGAGTTCAAGGGCAGCCTAGTCTGCAGAGTGAGATCCAGGACAGGCACCAAAACTACACAGAGAAACCCAGTCTCGGGGAAAAATATATATATACTGCTTCCAGTAGACACATCAGCTGCTCCTCAGATCCCACTGCTGACAGGAGTATAAAGCCCATCCTGCTGCTGGTGCAGGGACATAAACCGCAGTGGATAAACTTCTGTTTATTTTGGTCTGTCTTATCTCAGGGCTATTTGTCTGCTTTACTGTTGACATGAGTGCTTAAGATTTTAGAAATCAAACCAGAAGGCCTCCAGACACCAGCAGAAATCAAAGCAATATACTCTTGGGAGAGACTGATAGTCTAGGCATTTATGAGCCTAGTGCCTGGAGATTTTCACTCTGTACATGGCTCGTGGGACAGGCGACAACCAGATTTGGGGTAAGGCCAGCACAGATCTTTTCCAAAAAGGTGATGGGGGCTGGGCATGGTAGCTCAGCCTATAATAGCACACTAAGGGCAGGCAGGATCTCTCCAAGTTCCACACCAGCCAGGGCTACTCATTCAGTCCATTTAAAATGCAGTGACAGGGGGCACTGGCTGCTCTTCCAGAGGACCCGGGTTCAATTCCCAGCACCCACATGGCAGCTCACAACTGTCTAACTCCAGTTCCACCCAAAACAAAACAAAACCCCTCAGCAATACATTACTTATATAGATATATACCAAGGCCCTGGGTTAGAGCTTCAATAGCGCAAAGTTGCATACGTGTGGCTAGTTAAGTCTGACTCACCCAGCCAAACTCACTTGTTAACAGAGGGACCCCACAGATAGGAACTAGAAGATCTAAATCAGCCCCCGAATTTGATCATTATTCATGTTATAAACCACCAACAAATTATTTTTGAAAAAGGTGACACAAAACCACGAGCAAGTAGTTCACCATGCTGTTTAATGTAGCACATTGCCTAGAAAGGCTTGTACAAATACTCCTCCAGCATGTCTCCTAGAGACCATTTCACCCACTGCTCTGTTTGGCCGCTAGCCTCTTGTCTCTCTCTTCAGCAATGGTGAGGCGGATTCCTTTTCCTCGGGGAAGAGAAATCCATGGTTTGTTGCCCTAGATGAAGAGAATTCAAACTCCATTAGCAGGACAGCATAGGACACGACTGGCCTTTAAGTCACCGGAACTAAAGCCAGTCACAGGCTGGCTGTTGGGGAGGTGGTCCTGAGACTGAGATACTAGTTTACCATCAATTCCTGTTGCTGCGGCTATTTTATTCAACCACTGCCCACATCTGTAGATACGAATTTGCCCTTCATACTTAACCCCTCCCAAGCTTACTGTATAGTTGGCACAATTAAGGAGCACCTAAGGAGGGTCGTTTCTGTTTAAGAACACGACCCACAAACCACATAAGGAAGATTCATCCCATTACTAGCTTGCTCATGATCAAAGCGATGCCCAGTACCTCCATGTACTGCTGGGAAGGGAGCCCCAGACTTACCTTGCCAATAACAAAAATGTTGGAAAGCCGAGTGGCAAAGCTGTTGCCATTGGCATCTTTCACATGAACCACATCAAAAGAGCCGGGATGTCTTTCTCTGTTGGTGATCACACCAATTCTTCCCAAGTTAGCACCTCCAGTCACCATACACAGGTTACCTAGGCAGGAAGAAACGATCTGCCTCAAGCCAAGTCCAGGATAAGCTCCTAATCAACCCCCTCCCCAAACAAAAGACCAGTCTAGCCACTTCTATGCACCTGCAGCCTTAAGATTTGTCCCAACCCTCAATTACAGCTAATGAACCCCTCCCCCGACACAAGTAATCGACTGCTTGAGGAACTTCTCAGGTCCTGATTTTATCTCTCCTGCCCGGGTCACTTCTAGCCCTTAGGTAAAGCTGTTGCAATGGACATATAGCCCCAAGGTAAAGCTGTCGCAATCGACATATAGTCCCGAGGTAAAGCTGTCGCAATCCACATACTCCAGGGATGTTACCACTACTAAAGACTATTCTAAGCATTTAGATCAGTGAAAATCCAACAAACCATCAAAAGAAGCCAAGTCCCAAGTGCTCCACAAAGCTTAACAAAATTTACATCTGGAAAAATCCCAGAAACCACCAAAACTTTTACAAGTCACCCAGGGGACAAAGGATGCTTACCGGTGTCAAACTTGATGAAGTCGGTTATTTTGCCTGTATCCAAATCAATCTGAATGGTGTCATTCACCTTGATGAGGGGATCAGGGTAGCGAATAGTGCGAGCATCATGGGTCACCAGATGTGGGATACCTTTTGTGCCCACAAAGATCTTTCTCACTTTGCACAACTTGTACTAAAAGCATAAAAGGGTTAAAGTCACTTAGTCTAGTTCAACTCATTAGTCTGCATCAAGACTGTTTCTAGTTCTTTATCAAAATTAACCTCTAGAAAGATTTCTCCTTGCTTCTAAAAGACAACCAGAAGCCACTGCTCTAACAGTCACAAAAGTAAGCTTCAGACTAGAGTGGCTGGAGGCAGAGCATATGCTCATCGTGTGAGAAGCCATGCTCAGTGCCCAGCACCAAAGTTAAAAAAGCAGGACCTCACTCAACTGTGAACTCGTTCCTAAGTGCGCGCGCACACACTTTGATCGCGGCCTTCTACCCCACCCCCACGCTCTAACTTAACCCCCGACTCACCTTGGCCTCCTCAGGTGTTATACGATGAACAGCAAATCGACCCTTGGTGTCATAGATCAGACGGAAGTTCTCTCCAGTCTTGTCAATGCTGATGACATCTGATACCAAAGAATACGGTTACCATAGCGATCCTCATTACCCCACAATGAACTGGGGGGGGGGATACACCCCGTTTTTGACTCCACATAGTTTAAAGTAAATGGGAATTTGGGTTTCAGAAGTTATCCACAAGTACGCCCCCACAGCAGTAAAAGTACTAGTAATTTCCTGTTCAGCTGCCATTTCGGGGAAGGAGTTAAGGGGTGGCCACAACCAAGTGTCTTTTCTAGACACTCACCCATAAACCCAGCAGGGTAGGTTATATCAGTTCTGACTTTGCCATCAATCTTAATGAAGCGCTGCATGCAAATCTTTTTCACTTCATCTCCAGTCAGGGCATACTTAAGTCTGTTCCTTAGAAAAATGATCAGAGGCAGACATTCCCTCAGCTTGTGGGGGCCAGTGGATGGACGAGGAGCCTGGAAAACATTTTAAAACCGTTATTTTAGGAAAACCATTTATAGGATTGACTCAAACCCATCTCCTGGTTTTGAGCTCTGCGGAAACAGACAAAAACTATTTACTGCACCAAAACTTTGGTTATTTACACGGGCAAGTTTAGAAACTTACAAAAAGTATCTCCGGCCTTAACTTAAATTCCATAGCATTTCCTCCTCCACCGGATGAGGTCTGCCTACTTTGCGACCTGAATCTATGTATCCATGTAAGTATACTATGTAACACGTGGAGAAAATGAAACACAAATCTATCAAAACCGAGGTAGGATACAGGTCTATGAGAGTAGAGAACTAAAGATCCTCCGCATTCTGCTTCGTGAATAAAGAAGCCAATTAAAGGTACACTTTAAGGTACTTCCACAATACTTACAAACACGCCGGTCAATTTATCCAGCATCCAATGTTTTGGAGCTGCTACACGCTTCAGATGTTTCTTGGGACCACGAGCCTGAAGGAAGTTTTAAACGAAACATTGTTAAATTGTTTCCGGTCTTTTCCATCGGCAGCTTACAAAGAGCACTGTGTAAATTCGTTAATGAACGGACTTTCACATTTTCCTGGTCAACAAAATGTGGGTAATGTTTAAAGCACAGGGTCCAAGTAAAATGTAGAAGAGGCAGGTAAGCATTAACAAGCTCCTAGTGCTTCACTATACAAAGAACCCTGGAGATTTACACCACGATACTGCTTAAGTGTGCCTGGTCACAAAAATTCTATTCTTTCTATCTATAGCACCATGCTTGTGAAGCACCCAGTGACTGGACCCAAGACGCACAGGCAGACAGCAACAGAAAATGGCCCAGGACGTTATCTCACTTGTCAATCAAAAAGTGCAGTACTAGCACACAGCTGGATAAAAGTTTCAGGTACAGAAATCAATCTAGCCTCGCCATGACCACGTGTACTGCTCCTTTGTCTAATAAAGGACTGGTACCAAGTTCCACATTCAAAAGCGGAAGGAAGCCTTTTTAATACTTCTTACAGAAGTTACCCGCTATATAATGTAAAGTCAGTCCGTGTCAAAAAGACAAATGCGTCCAGAGCCCATTCTCCAAGCAGAATGCGCCCACCTGCCCCAGGCTTGCAGTCTGCACTCCTGGCCCCTCGAATTTCCCGCCTGGGAGAACAAACGCTTCTCCAGGGGCTAGGGAATGTGTGATCGAGCCAAAGGCCTTGCCCTCTTCGACGGATTTCCCACCCTAGCCCAGGCCAGTTCTCTCGCTCGCCGCAGAGCCCATCTCCGCCGGCCCGCAGCAGTGCTGCATTTGTCTCCACCCTGCAGTCGGCTGCACCAGCCCTGATCACCCCGGGTAGCCTCGGTCAGGGAGGATGGAAGCCGATGCAACCCAAGAGCTCACTATACCCCTGCCTTACCATGGCTGCGCTGGGAACGGAAAGAGACTCGCCTTCTTCCGGTGAACGTAGAAATTAGGGTCGGAGGCTGCGCGCGCCGCGCCGGAGCCTGGAATGCTCCGCCCAGCCTGATTCTTTCCCAGCAGGCGGGCACTCTCTCTTGCCATCTGCTGGTGGGAGGTCAGAGGTCCTAAGCTAGGAAACCGAGGTTGAGAAGCTGGTTCCCCCTTACACCTCCACTTGTTCTCCTTTATGTGCTGAGTCCATTGCCAGACTGAATGATGAGTGCTGGGAATGCCCAGACCAACCGCACCAGACATCTGCCTGCAAGGAGAATGCTCCTTGGTTGGGTGATAAAAGATACGTTTTAATACTTGATACTTTTCTTATACAAGGTTTCTCTCAAATTCCAGTTCCTTTTCTTATTCATGATTTCTCTCATCTTCGAGTTCCTGAGCCAGGTAGCCCTATGGGATAAAAGATAAGTAGAGTCAAAGGTAGTTTGCTCTTTTGCTTATGTGCAGATTGCTAAAACAAATGGACCATCCGGGGTGAGAGGGTAGGGATGTCTGCTTGAACCTGGCACCCTGCCCATCCATTCCTGTCGAACACATTGGGCGCTTGTCGGACTACAAGGGAAGAGAGGGAACATTAGAGAGTGTCTGGTTACCTAGCCAGTATAGATCTGCTTGTTCTGCTTTCCTCCTTTGGAGCTGTCCTTCATTCTCCAGTTCCTGCTCTGAAGGAACAGAGACCTCTCAGTTATCTGTGGTCTCCCCCAGGTGAGTGAACTCTGCCCATCCTAAACCCCAGAGATTCAGTCCCTTCAAACTATTATGAAGAGGGAGTTTTTCCCTTTCCTCTTCTCTCCTCTCCTCCTCCTCGATGTCTCATATGTATGTGTGTGTGTGCATGCACATAATTTATAATCATATATATATATATATGATGTGTTGGCATTAATGACTGCTGGAGAGGAGTCACACCCTTTTTAGATGTACAGGTATATATATATGGATAAAATGCATATGTGTATATATATTATATATGTGTGTATGTATACATATATGTATTTCTTTTGAGATGGAGCCTCATTAGGTAACCCAGGCTAGCCTCAAATTTATGGTTCTTCTGCTTCAGCCTTCTAAGAGTTGGGTGTGCAGTCATATACCCCCCCATCTCACACCACCCCCACAAACCCCCAGCCTCGCTGTGTAGATATGTTGTAGTCGATGGTTTTTTTTGTTTTGTTTTGTTTTGTTTTTTGGTTGTTGTTCTGTTTTGTTGGAGGGATAGATTTTCTCTAAGGCTGGCTTTTAACTTTTGGATTCAAGCAATCTTCCCACCTTAGCCTACCAAGTACCTGAGACTATAAGCAAGCAGACTATATATTTATTTATTTTTAATTTTTTTTCTTTTTAAAGAGACAGGGTTTCTTTGTGTAGCCCTGGCTGTCCTGGAACTTGCTCTGTAGACTAGGCTGGTCTTGAACTCACAGAGATCCGCCTGCCTCTGCCTCCCAAGCGCTGGGATTAAAGGCGTGTGCCACCACCGCCTGGCTATTTTTCATTTTTGAGACAGGATCTTCTAGACAGGCTAGGCTGGCCTCCAACTCGAGATCCTCCTGCCTCATCTTCCTAAATGCTGGGATTATAGGCATGTACTACTATGACCAGCCTATATAATTAATATTATTGTTATTATTTTTTTTTCAAGACAATTTCTCTGTGTCACTCTAGCTGTCCTGGAACTACCTCTGTAGACCAGGCTGGCCTCGATCTCAGAGAGATCCTCCTGCCTCTGCCTCTCAAGTGCTGGGATTAAAGGTGTGTGCCACTACCACCAGGCTTTGTCTTTATTTTTAGTTAATGTATAGCAATTGTACAGATTTATGGGGCACAGTATGACATGCCTATGAATGTATATGATGTATAATGATCAGCTCAGAGTAATTTCTACATCTTTCACCTCAGACCTTCATAACTTCTTTGTGTTGAAAGCATTCAGAATCTTCTCTCCTGCCTACTTCGAAGCATTCAACCAAATATTTTCAGCCATCACTGTCCTACTGTACAATCCACTGAGGGTCCTCTTTGCATCCTTTTCCAGGCTCTGGGAACCACTGTTCTCCACTGCTTTGTCATTAGCTTTTACTGTAGCTTATTTCTGTTTTAGGTTTATTTATTTTATTTTTCTGTGGGTATGAGTGTTTGCTTGCATGTAGTCTGTGCATCACTTGCATGCCTGGTGTCCCCAGAGGTCAGAAGAGGACCTTGGATTCCCTGGAACTAGAGTTCTAGGTTGTTGTGAGCCGCCGTGTTCTGGGAATTAAACCTAGATCCTCTGCTGGAACAAGTGCTCTTAACAGCTGAGACATCTCTCCAGCCCCCCCTTTTTTTTTTTTTTTACAAAGAAATAATATTGTAGTGATTCTTTGACAATTTCATGTGTGTGTATAATGTATTTTGGTCATAGTCATACACTCCCATCCACCCCCCCAGGATTTCTCTGTGTAACCCTGGCTGTCCTGAAACTCTGTAGACCAGGCTGGCCTCAGAGATGCACCAGCTTCTGCTTCCCAAGTGCTGGGAGTAAAGGCATCTGGTCTGTTTCCCTTTCTTACCCTGCTCCCTCTGGGACACTCCTTCTTCCCAACACGCTCCTTTGGACTTTATTTTTTTTTATTTTGGTTTATTTGTTTATTTGGCTGGCCTAGAACTCACAGAATCTGTCTGCCTTTGTCCAAGTGCTGGAATGAAAGAAAGGCCATGCACCCCCACGCTTGGCTGACCTGAGAGCTCTCTCTCTCTCTCTCTCTCTCTCTCTCTCTCTCTCTCTCTCTCTCTCTCTCTCTCTCTCTCTAACTTACTGAAGTAGCTGGCATCTATCAGCTGGGTGTAGAGGTCCAGGGCTACATAGTGAGACCCTATCTCAAAAACAAAGCAAAAAATCTCCACAGAACCCAAACAAATAAAAAGCCCACTGAATTTAAATCTTACTTGCATGTACTTGGGTGTGGAGTTGTTTACTGGATCATGGGCAACTTAACGGTGACTACATTCCTGAAGAAACTAGTTCTTCAGAAAAAAAAAGAAAAAGAAAGAAAGAGAGAAAGAAAGAAAGAAAGAAAGAAAGAAAGAAAGAAAGAAAGAAAGAACGAACGAAAAATGACTCTTCAGGAGCCATTAACAGCCCATAGCTCTCCAGCTAAGGATGGGGCCTCAGGAGCCCCTCCCCCATTTCATGCAGGAATGTGAATGACTGGATCTTTCACAGGTCTTAGGCAGGAAACCACAGCTGCTGAATTCATGAGCACACTGGCCATGTCGTGTTCAGAAGATAGCACTCCTCCCTTCCTCTGGCTCTCAAATCCCCTGGGAGCTTTGCGTGTGCCTGTGTGTGAGCACGTGTGTGCGAGCACGTGTGTGTGTGTGTGTGTGTGTGTGTGTGTGTGTGTGTGTGTGTGTGTGTGTGTTTTGTGCGCCCGCGTGAGCTATTGTTCCATTTTGGAGGCTGGCTCTTTCAAGACTGCCCGTGAACCCCATGGTTCCTCAGTTTGGAACTGTCGTGAGCAGTGAGCAGCCCAATCCTTTCAATGGTACCACCTAATCCCACTCCTCAGCTTTGGAGATGCCTACAGCTCCACTCTCTGTCTGAGAGCTGCCAGGCTCCTTGGGTCCTCCTCAGACAGGGAAAATCCCTCACTTTCCCTGATCCAAAGCTTACCTATGACACTTAGCTCAACAGGCAGGAAGGAGTGATTGGCTTGCCTGCTCCACTAAGCTGAACATCCCCAGGACAGAGTTGTCCTAACTCCTTCCGGCAGACCCTTCACCACTGACAGAGAACTCGGCACTTCATTCAGCACTTGGTAAATAGCTGCTGAATGAACAAATTGAGTCAGCAGCCTGTTCATCTTGCCAGCCTCCTATACTGTTCCTCCCACTGTGGGTCTGAGCTCTGGACCCAAGAGGTTCCATTTTACAGATCTCTGTTTCTGTATTCTCTTTAGCCATTAGTAATCTGCAAAGGAACCAAAGAAAAGTGTGTTCTTAGCTCTTTCCCCACCAGACAGTGTTAAGAAGGAGGGAAAGGAGTCCTTGGTTTTTTT
The DNA here is from genome assembly GCF_049852395.1 of Peromyscus maniculatus bairdii. NCBI lineage: Eukaryota > Metazoa > Chordata > Mammalia > Rodentia > Cricetidae > Peromyscus > Peromyscus maniculatus. Next base: position 83,492,501 of record NC_134875.1, on the reverse strand, counting down.
TTTTTTTTTTTTTTTTTGGTTTGGTTTTGGTTTTGGTTTTGGTTTTTTCGAGACAGGGTTTCTCTGTGTAGTTTTGGTGCCTGTCCTGGATCTCGCTCTGTAGACCAGGCTGGCCTCGAACCCACAGAGATCCACCTGGCTCTGCCTCCCGAGTGCTGGGATTAAAGGCGTACGCCACCACTGCACGGCTATGTTTTACTTAAGTTGTGTAAGTGAGATTCCTATTCATCTTCCCCTTCACTGTTTGATTTATGGCAGACACTTTCCTATAGGCTAATCCACATTCTAAAAAGATTTTAGCCTCCCCTCCCGGAAGTACAGCCAGCATATTCTTTCATCAGCTTGATATGGTACAAATTCTTATCTTTTTTAAAAAAATCTTTTTTTAAAATTTTATGTGCATTGGTGTTTTGCTGTTGGTGTTGGGTCCCCTGGAACTGGAGTCTGTGAGCTGTGAGCTGCCATGTGAGAGCTGGGAATTGAACCTGGGTCCTCTGGAATAGCAGTCAGTGCTCTTAACCGCTGAGCCATCTCTCCAGCCTCCCCCCCCCCCAAATTCTTATCTTAATAGTGAAATGTTTCACTAAAGCTTGCCCAGTGATTGGGCAAAACCAAAACTTATTATAAGCCATAGTCATCCTAGGGTCCTCCTTGCTAGATAGCCTCCCTGGATCTGTGGGTTGCAGTCTGATTGTCCTTTGCTTTATACCTAGTATCCACTTATGAGTATATACCATGTTTGTCCTTCTGGGTCTGGGTTATCTCACTCAGGATGATTTTTTCTAGTTCCATCCATTTGCCTGCAAATTTCATGATGTCATTGTTTTTCTCTGCTGAGTAATACTCCATTGTGTATATGTACCACATTTTATTTATCCATTCTTCAGTTGACGGGCATCTAGGTTGTTTCCAGGTTCTGGCTATTACAAATAATGCTGCTATGAACATAGCTGAGCAAGTGCCCTTGTGGTATGACTGAGCATTCCTTGGGTATATGCCCAAGAGTGGTATGGCTGGGTCTTGAGGTAGATCGATTCCCAATTTTCTGAGAAACCGGTAAGTCAACTTTTATAGTAATTTCTGTTATAACTAACTATTGGAAAGAAGCAATTAAGTTGGGCATGGTGCCACACACTTGTGATCTCAGCACTCTGCAGGCTGAGGCAGGAGGATTGTGAGTTTGAGACCAGCCTGGGCTCTATGGTAAGACCCTGCGGCAAGAAACAAACAAAACAACCAAGGGCAATTGCCTGAAGATGGGGGGCTAGAAAGGAAATGGAGGGGACCAGATTTAATGAAGGTGGCACGCTTTTAGTTTTGGACTCAGTGTGAAGGGAGTGGTGTCGCTAACAGGCTCAAGGAGGAAGGCCAAACACCGTGGGGCACGCCTGTAGTCTCGGCACTTGGGAGGTGGAAGGAGGAGGATCAAGTTCAAAGTTATCCTCGTCGGTTTAACAAGTTCAAGGCCCGCATGGATTATCTGAGACTGGACTCAAGAAAAGAAAAAAGAGAAAAGAGTTGATCTGAGGAGTGAGGGATGACCATGGGATATCCATTTAGGAAGGACAGGAGAAATGGCTGGCCGGAGCTGTCCTCTAGGTCAAGGTCACAGCGTTCATTAGAGGAAGTGTTGGGGAGATGAACAGCCTGATCTCTCGCCTCCCAACAGCCGTTGGTTTGTTTTTATACCACAGCTTGTCAAAGGACTTGAGAGAATCAAAACATCCTTTCCAGTCTTTTCTCTTCGCTCTCAATTTATATTTATGCACAAATGACATTGTGACAATAATGAAGGGAATTTGGAACATGGTAAGTAAATTGCAAATAGCACCTCCCCAAACACCCTAAACACATCATCTGTCCTCATCTGTCCCTCTCCTGTTCTTTTTCTGATCAGTTTGTGTACATGCATACTTTTACATAATTTTAGTCCCAGCATACAGACCATTTTCTATTCTGCTTTGATTATATTAGGAACGCGTTCTGAATCACTACATAATTTCCATAATTACCATTTTAACAGCTGCATCATATTCCACTAAGTGGTTACCCCATAATTAACAAAAGTTCTCTATTGTTGAACATTTACTTTGCTTTTCTTCTTTACTTTTTCTTTCCTAGGAATAGTGCTATGGTGGACAGCTTCTTTCAATAGCTGTTTCCTTCAGTTTGGTTATTGCCTTAGACTAAATCCAGGACTGAAGGAATTGCTCGGTGGTTAAGAAAATGTACTACTCTTTTTTTTTTTTTTTTTTTTTTGGTTTTTTGAGACAGGGCTTCTCTGTGTAGCTTTGCGCATTTCCTGGATCTCACTCTGTAGACCAGGCTGGCCTTGAACTCACAGAGATCCACTGCCTCTGCCTCCCGAGTGCTGGGATTAAAGGCGTGCGCCACCACCGCCCAGCTTTGTACTACTCTTTTTTAAAAATTTCTTATTTGTTTACTTATTTTATGTGTGTTGGTGCTTTGTCTGCATGTATGCCTGTGTACTACTTGAATGTCTGGTGCCCTCAGATGCCAGAAGAGGGTATTGGGTCCCCTGGGACTAGAAGATACAGACAGTTGTGAGGTACCATGTAGATTCTGGACATCTAACCTGGGTCCTCTTGCAATAGTAACCAGGACCTTAACCACTGAGCCATCTTTCCAGCTCAGTATGTACCAGAGTTCGGTTCCTAGCACCCATGTGGGGTGGCTGACAGCCACCTGCAGCTCCAGCTATAGGCATATGCACCCAAGTGCTTATATATTTAAGCACTTGATTAAATATATTTAAGCACATAATTAAAAATAATAAATTAAAAAAAATCAAGAAACCAACAAATAAGCAAAAAGAAAAATCCATTCCTTCAACTGCCATTTATTGAGTGCCTACTCTGTCAAGCTCTGTTTTATGCACTCGGGATGGCGAGATGACTAAGACCTAGCTCATGCTTGCAAAGAGCTCATCTTATCATGGTAGAAGCAGGGGAGGAGGGAACCCGCTGGGAAGCTGGCAGGAAAGTGGTGGTGAAGCAGGTTGGACCTTGGATTGGACTTCAGCCTGGAGGTACACAAAGGTAGATCCCACCGCTCCCGGAACCCTAGCAGCACAGGGAAGGCACGGTCAGGGTTATTGCAGCCATTCAAGTAAGAAAGAGGCCCATGAGACCCAGATCTGTGAATTCGGGGTTAGAGAGGCAGGGCAGATTAAAAAGGCATTGCAAAGCTGGGCAGTGATGGTGCACGCCTTTAGTCCAAGCGCTCGAGAGGCAGAGGCAGTGGATCTCTGTGAGTTCGAGGCCAGCCTGGTCTACATAGTGAGATCCAGGACAGCCACCAAAACTACACAGAGAAACCCTGTCTCAAAAAACAAACAAACAAACTATAAATAAATAAATAAAATAAAAAGGCATTGCAGATGGAATAATGACAGGATCTGACTGGGAAGTGATGGATGCGGGGGGTGGGGGGGGGCGGGGGGCTCAGTGAGGGGCAAGGAATTAGGGTGATTGCCATGTTTCTGATTTCTTGTATTGACCTGAACCAGAAGGCAGCAGAGCAGCATGCTTGGGGAGAAGGGCAGGATGTCTGTGAGTGGGGGACCGAGGGTGGAAGAACCCTCAGCTGAGAGGTATCTTATACACACAAGCCTGAACTTAGGTGTGCGATCTTGGCCACAGGCTCAATTCAGACCTGGTACATACATCCATGATGTGTCCACAGGAGTGACTGGCAATAACCACCCATCAAAAGGGAGTGGTGGGTCAAAGGATGTGGTTCCGCAGAGGGCTCTTGGCTAGCATGTGCAAGGCCCTGGGTTTTATCGTCAGCACCACAAAACAAGCCAGAACCCAAACAAAGAGTACTGTGCTAAAGCTTCTGGAATGTCTTCGAGTAGCATCTGTGCATTGCTAAGAATGGTTCCCAGAGGATCTTTGCAATTCTACCACACTGGTGCCAGCTCCGTAATTGCTTACTTTAAACTTTTGCTAATGTAATTTGTTTTAATTTGCACTAAAAACCATGCTAGTGATGTTCAGCGTTCCACCAGATACTTGTTTACTCATTCCATTTTCTCCTGTGTGGATTGTCTCTGATCATTTACCTTTGGGAAACATGGGAGGGACCTGATCTATTTTCATGAATTCTTTATGAAATACAGAAGTAAATCTTCTGTCACAGCTTGAATATCTACTAGATTGAAGATTCTGTGCTTTTTAGGTTTTTGTTTTCAAGCAGGCTTACTATGTAGTCCTGGCTGGCCTTGAACTCATAGAGCTCTGCCTGCCTCTGCCTTTTGGGTTCTAGGGTTAACCACTACTTGTAGTTCTATCTTAAAAACATATTTAAAATCTTTATTTAGATTTGATAAAGAGTATTTTTGTTGTGTTGTAAATTATGTATAACAAAGTTAATATTTTGTCTATTTTAAAATTATTTAATTATTCATTTGTTTTTATGTGTATGAGTGTTTTGCTGCATCAATGTCTGTGCACCATATGTGTGCCTGGTGCTCAAGGAGTCGAGAAGAGGGTGTCAGATTCCCTGGAACTTGAGTTACAAACAGCTGTGAACTGCCATGTGGGTGCTGGGGATCAAACCAGGTCCTCTGGGAGAGCAGTGAGTTTTCTCTCCATCTCTCCAGCCCCTCTTTTTAAAACACACACACACACACACACACACACACACACCACTGGAGCTAGCTGTTTCCTTCCGGTCGACTAGCTAGCTGGCAAGCACTTCCCGGAGCCACCTGTCTGCCTCCTCACTGCTCTGGTCACCGATGTATACCACCACACTCAGATTTGACACAGACCCTCGTGCTGGTGTGGCAAGCACTTTCCGACTGAGCCATCCTCTCCCAGCCCCGCCCACTTGTCCATTCTTAATAGTAACTAACATTCAGTGGCATTAAATCCATTCACCGTTTTGTGCAATCATCATCACTGTCTATTTCCGGAATTCTTTCATCTTCATAAACAGAAAATGTATCCATTAAGTTCCTGTTACCGCCGCCTACACTTCCTTCCTTTATTTTTCCTATCATTTATCCTTTGACTTTCCATGTGTATATGACGCATCTTGACCACATCCCCCTCCACCTCCTCCCCCCATTACCTTCCACACCCACCGCACCTCCCCTGCCACTTCCAAATCCTTTCCTTTGATTTTTTGATTTAAGCTACTGATTGACTGAGTCCAGTTGGTACTGCCCCCTGGGCTGTTGCTTGATCTCGTTGACTTACTCTTGTGCAGGCACACGTAAGTGCTGTGAGTTTCTGAGGACAACAGCCATGTCAGGCCAGCAGACATGCATGCACTCACAGCACTTTCCCCATCCTCTGGCTCTTACATTCTTTCTTCCTCCTCTTCCATGTTGTTCCCTTAACCTTGGGTGGGGATTGACATAGATGTCCCATTTAGAGCCGAGCACTCAGCATCCACTTTTTCTAAGCACTTTGGCCAGTTACGAGTCCCTGAATTAACTGCTGCCCACTGCAGAAGAAGATGTTCCGGCCAAGGTCTGAAAGCATCACTAATCTGCAGGCATGAACATAAATGTTTGGAAGGCAATTGGAGGACATATCTATTTAGCAAAACAACAGTAGTAGGTTCATCCTCTAGGGCTTATGGCCTCCTGGGCCATTGGCTTTTGTTTTGTTTTGTTTGAGACGCAGTCTCACCTGTATTCCTGATTGGCCTGGAACTCACTCTATAGACCAGGCTGGCCTCGAAATCACAAAGATCCCCCTGTCTCTGCCTCCTGAGTGCTGGGATTTAAGGCATATACTACCACACCCATTGCCATTGGCTTTTGGCCAAGATTACATACAGTACCAGGCGTGCATTCTTTCAAAGACTTAAAGGCTAACACCCACAAGTAAAAAAATAAAGTATATTTGTCCTTTTGGGTCTGGGTTACCTCACTCAGGCTGATTTTTTTTTCTCCATCCATTTGAATTTCATTTTTTTTTTTTGAAACAGGGTCTCGCTACATAGCCCTGGCTGTCCTGGAACTCGCTATGTAGACCAGGCTGGTCTGGAACTCACAGAGATCTGTTTGTCTCTGCCTCCTGAGTTCTGGGATTAAAGGCATGAACCTGGCATGAATTTCATTTTTCTTTTGAGACAGGATTTCTCTGTGTAGCTCTGGCTCTCCTGGAACTCTCTCGGTAGACCAGGCTAGCCTCGAACTCACAGAGATCCACCTGTCTCTGCCTCTTTAGTGCTACCACTGCCTGGCTTTATATATATCTAAGACATTAACCCTCTATCAAATATGTAATTGGTAAGGATCCTTTCCCGTTCTGCAGGGTGATGTTTTGTTTGAATGATGTTGTCCTTTGACATGCAAAGGCTTTCCAGTTTCATGAGGTCCCATTTATTAATCGTTGATCTTAGTGCCTCTGTTATTGGTGTTCTGTTCAGGAAGTCTTCTGAGCCAAAGCGTTCAAGGCTATTCACTGCTTTCTCTTCTACCAGGTTTAATGTATCTGGTTTTATGTTGAGATTTTTGATCAATTTGAAGTTGAGGTTTGTGCAGGATGATAAGTATGGATCTATTTGGATTCTTCTACATGCAGATATCCAGTTTGACCAGCACCATTTGTTGAAGTTGCTGTCTTTTTATCCAGTGTGTATTTTTGTTTCCTTATAAAAAATCAGGTGTACATATATGTGTAGACTTACGTCTGGGTCTTCAATTTGATTCTGTTGATCAACCTGCCTGTTCGTTGTTGTTTTTTTTTCATGCTGTTTTTATTACTGTAGCTCTGTAGAACAACTGGAAATCAGAGATTGTGTTACCTCTAGAAATTCTTTTATTATTTAGGATTGTTTCAGCTATTCTCTCTCTCTCTCTCTCTCTCTCTCTCTCTCTCTCTCTCTCTCTCTCTCTCTCTCTGTGTGTGTGTGTGTGTGTGTGTGTGTTTCCATATGAAGCTGAAAATTTTTCCTTTCAAGTTCTTTGAAGAATTGTGTTAGAATTTTCATGGGGATTGCATAGATTACTTTTGGTAAGATGGCAATTTTTACTATATTAATCCTGTCTATCCACCAGCATGGGAGATCTTTCCATCTTTTGATATCTTCTTCAGTTTCTTTCTTCAAATTCAATTCAAGTCATAAGACTTGAATTTTTTGTCATACAAGTCTTTCACTTACTTGAATAGGGTTACCCCAAATATTTTATGTTGTTTGTAGCTATTGTGAAGGGTATTGTTTTCCTGATTCCTTTCTCAATCTGTTTGTCGTTGTATATAGGAGGGCTACTGATTTTTTGTTTTGTTTTGTTTTTGGTTTTTGGAGACAGGGTTTCTCTGTGAAACAGTTCTGGCTGTCCTGGAACTCACTCTGTAGCCCAGGCTGGCCTCGAAATCACAGAGATCCGCCTGCCTCTGCCTCCCGAGTGCTGGGACTAAAGGTTTGCACCGCCATGCCCAGCTGGAGGGCTACTGATTTTTGTGTATTACTTTGTATCTTGCTACTTTTTTGAAAGTGTTTATCAGTTGTAGAAGTTTGCTGGTGTGGTTCTTAGAGTCTTTTATATAGAAAACAATATCATCTGCAAATACATACTTTAATTTCTTCCCTTTCTATTTGTATCCCTTTGATCTCCTTCAGTTGTCTTATTGCTCTAGCTAAGACTTCAATTTCTATGTTGAATAGGTTCAAAGAGAGTGGACAACCCTGTCTTGTTTCTGATTTTAGTGGGAATGCTTTGACTAGCTCTCTGTTTAGGTCTGTGGTTCTCAACCTGTGGGTCATGACCCCTTTGGAAGCCGAATGACCCTTTTGCAGGGGTTGCCAAAGACCATCTGAAGATACAGATATTTACATTATGATTCATACATAGCAGTAACACAACTATAGTTATGAAGTAGCATTGGAAATAGTTTTCTGAGTGAGGTAACCCAGACTCAGAAGGACAAACATGGTATGAACTCACCCATAAGTGGATACTAGATGTAAAGCAAAGAACAATCAGACTGCAACCCACAGATCCAGGGAGGCTACCCAGCAGGGGGGACCCTAGGATGACTGTGGCTTGTAATAAGTTTTGGTTTTGCCCAATCACTGGGCAAGCTTTAGTGAAACATTTCACTATTAAGATAAGAATTTGTACCATATCAAGCTAATGAAAGAATATGCTGGCTGTACTTTCAGGAGGGGAGGCTAAAATCTTTTTAGAATATGGATTAACCTATAGAAAAATGTCTTGCATAAATCAAACAGTGAAGGGGAAGATGAATAGGAATCTCACTTACACAACTTAAGTAAAACATAGCTCTCTGAACAGATGAAGATAGGTTTCTTCTGTATCCCAGAATCTAATCAATATTTATATGTATAATTCAGCTAATATTTGGCTTAATAAGGGCTTATTGGGAAATGCTATCATTTTTACTATGTTCTACAGAGAAAATATTTTCCAGTTTCAAATAACCCTGGACTTTTGAATTATAACCTGTTTTTATGTTTAAAAAAAAGTCTGTATGACATACTGGTTTTGTGTGTTTTCTGTCTACCTCCTATAATAAGAGAAACATTTTTTTTAAAACTTTTTTTTTCATTTTTTAAATTTATTTATTTTTCTGTTATCAGCTTGATACAGTACAAATTCTTATCCTAATAGTGAAATGTTTCATTGAGGCTTGCCCAGTAACTGAATAAAACCAAAACTTATTATAAGCCACAGTCATCCTAGGGTCCCCCCTGTTATGTAGCCTCCCTGGTTCTGTGGGTTGCAGTCTGATTGTTCTTTGCTTTATATCTAGAATCCACTTATGAGTGAGTACATACCATGTTTATCCTTCTGAGTCTGGGTTACCTCACTCAGGGTGATATTTTCTAGTTCCATCCATTTGCCTGCAGATTTCATTATGTCATTGTTTTAAGAGAAGCATTTTTTAAAGTTTATTTAGTTCAGTGATAGGATTCTCATATATGTAGAACAGTGCTTTGTACAAGGTTGGCACTTGTATTTGTTCAACAAATAAATTAAGACACTTATAAAAAAAAATATCTGAAGGAACAAAAGAGAGAATATCGTAGAAAAGCTGACCACAGCTGAGAGCTAGCTTGGGAGACCTTCTGGCCTGGAAAGACAGCATTCTCTCTTGCTTAAATAAAACAAGACCTCCAACATGGCAACATGGTGTCAGCTGTCCTAAGGTCTGGAGGAGCTGTTACAAGGTTGGGAAGGGATTGCTATTTAGTAAGCTAAAGATAGCCCAAGATAAATTGTACCCGGGCCCTGGACCTGTAACATTCCAGCCTCTCCACCATCATTGAGGTTCTAAGCAATCAGCCTTGCAAAAAGTTCCAGTTTGAAGATGTGGCTTCTTTCTGGGACTATATTTCACACGTCATCTTCTTGAGGGCTGGGACTGCAGATATGAACCACCACTGCTTGACTGTCTGGGTTTTATATAAGTGACATTTAAATGATGGGGATTGAAAGAAAATAGTAACACACCTAAATATACAAACATAGAAAAACTGTCCAACAGCGGTATCAGGACATAATATCATGAATGTAATAAATCAATACAAGTAATGTAATTAATGAATATCATAAATATAATTATTGAATGAATACTGTGAATGTAATCAATGAATACCACAAATGTAATTAGTATCATGAGTGTAATTAATGAATATCATGAGTGTAATTAAATAAATAAAGAAAGAAAGGAAGAGAGAAAGAAAGAAAGGAAGGAAGAAAGAAAAAAAAGCAAATAGTTTTCTGGTTGGAGGGTCACCAAAACATGAGGAACTGTATTAAAGGGTCATAGCATTAGGAAGGTTGAAAACCACTGGTTTAGGTTGATGTTGGCTGAGGCTTGCTGTAAATAATTTTTATTATGTTGAGGTTTGTCCTCTTATCCCTAGTCTCTTCCATGACTTTTATCGTGAAGAGGGGTTGGATTTTGTCAAAGGCCTTTCTGCATCTAATGTGATGATCATGTGGTTTTTGTCTTTCACTTTGTTTATATTGTGGATTATGTTTATTGATTTTCGTATGTTGAACCATTCCTGCATCTCTGAGATGAAGGCTACTTGATTATGGTGGCTAATTTTTTAAAAATGTATTCTTGGATTAGGTTTGCAAGTATTTTATTGAAAAATTTGCATCTGTGCTCATAAGGGATATTTGTCTGTAATAGTCTCTCATGGTTGGTTTTTGTGTGGTTTAAGTATCAATAAGGGCAATTGTGGCCTTGTAAAAAAAATTGAGCAGCCAGGCGATGGTGATACACGCCTTTAATCCCAACATTCAGGAGGCAGAGGCAGGCAGATCTCTGTGAGTTCGAGGCCAGCCTGGTCTACAGAGTGAGTTTCAGGACAGGCTCCAAAGCTACACAGCGAAACCATGTCTCAAAAAAAAAAATTGAGCAATGTTCCTTCAGTTTCTCTTTTGTGGAATACTTTGAGGAGTATTGGTGTTAATTCTTCTTTGAAGGTCTGGTAGTACATATTAAGAAATTTATTACTTTAGGTTTAAAATCCTTTAGGTTTTCCCATTCAGTGGAGTACAGGTTTTTAAAGTATGTCCTTATGATTAGCTGGATTTCCTTAGTGTCTGTTATGATGCTCCTATTTCCGTCTCTAATTTTATTAATTTGGATAGTCTCTCTCGGTCTTTTAGTTAATTTACATAAGGGTTTATCAATTTATTGATTTTTCTCAGCGAACCAACTTTTCATTTCACTGATTCTTTTGTTTTCTTTTCAAGACAGCGTTTCTCTGTGTAGCCATGGCTATCATGGAACTCACTTTGTAGATCAGGCTGTCCTTGAACTCAGAGATCCACCTGCCTCTGCCTCCTGAGTGCCACGATGCCTGGCTTCATTGGTTCTTGTTATTGGTTTTGTTGTGGTTGTTTCTATTTCATTGATTTTAGCCCTGAGTTTGATTACTTCTTACCATCTGCTCTTTCTGGTATTATTTCTTCATGTTGTTTAAAGCTTGTCATCAAGGTTTTAATATGAGATCTCTCCGATTTTTTTTTTTTTTCTGTATGTGGGCACTTTATATGAGCTTGCCTCTTAGACCCACCTTTATTGTGTTCTATAGATTTGGGTATGTTGTATTTTCATTAATTCTAAAGTTTTAAATTTCCTTCTTAATTTTTGTCTTGACCCATTTTCACTCAGTAGTGAGGTATTCAGTTTCCATAGTTTGTAAACTGTCTGTTGTTTCTGTTGTTATTGATATCAAGCTTCAGTCTGTGGTGGTCAAATAGGATGCAGGGTATTATTTCACCTTGTGTCTGAGTATGTGGGTAAATTTTGGAGAAAGTTCCATGAGCTGGTGAGAAGGTTTATTCTATTGTGTTTGGGTGAGATGTTCTGTGCAGATCAATATGTGATTTTAGCAGTAGTAGTGTTTCTTTTATGAACTTGGGTGCCCTTGTGTTTGGTGCTTAAGTGGGGGATTGTCATTTGGATGAGTATGTGGTGTCCTTCTTTATCTCTTCTTGTTAGTTTTGGTTTGAAGCCTGATTTGTTATATATTAAAATGACTACACCAACTTGTTTCTTAGGCCCATTTTCTTGGAATCTCTTTTCCCATCCTTTGTTGTCTATCCTTGATGGTAATGTGTGTTTCTTGGATGCAGCAGAAAGATGGATCCTGTTTTCTAATCCAATCAGTTAGGTAATTGAGACCATTAATATTGAGAGTTGTCAAAGAGCAGTGTTTATTGATTCCTGTTATTCTGTTGTTATTGTGTGGGATCCCCCTCCTTTTGATTTACTGTTCTGGGATTGTTATTCCTTGTGTTTTCTTAGGTGTCCTTAACCTCTTCAGATTGAAGTTTTCCTTCTAGTGCTTTCTGTAGAGCTGGATTAGTCAGTACTACTTAAATTTGATTTTATTGTGGAATATTTTTCTTTTTCTATATATCATGATTGAAAGTTTTGTTGGATATAGTCTGGATGGGCATTCTGGTCTCTCAGAATTGTAGAACATCCATCCAAGCCCTTCTGGCTTTTAGAGTCTCCATTGAGAAGTCAGGTGTTATTCTATTGGATCTGCCTTTGTATGTAACTTAGCCTTTTCCCCTTGCAGCTTTTAATATTTTTTCTTTGTTCTGTATGTTTAGTGTTTTGATTATATGTGGCAAGGGAAATTTCTTTTCTAGTCCTATCTATTTGGTGTTCTGTATGCTTCTTGAACCTTGGTCAGGGAAATTTTCTTCTATGATGTTGTTGAAAATATTTTCTGGCCGGGAGGTGGTGGCGCACGCCTTTAATCCCAGCACTCGGGAGGCAGAGCCAGGTGGATCTCTGTGAGTTCGAGGCCAGCCTGGGCTACCAAGTGAGCTCCAGGAAAGGCACAAAGCTACACAGAGAAACCCTGTCTCGAAAAACCAAAAAAAAAAAAAAATGTATTTTCTGTTTCTTTGACCTGGGTTTCTTCTCTTTCTTTTATTCCTGTTATTTATAGAGTTGGTCTTTTCATAGTGTCCCTGATTTTTTGGACGTTTTGTGCCTGCATATTTTTAAATTTGACATTTCTTTGACTGAGTTATCCATTTATTCTACCTTGTCTTCAATGCCTGATATTCTCTTTTCCATGTCTTATACTCTGTTGGTAAGGCTTACATTTAAGGTTTTTGTTTGACTTCCTAAATTTTTCAGTTCCAGATTTATCTCAGTTCAGGTTTTCTTTAGTGGTTCTTTCTCTCTTCTTTCTTTCTTTCTTTCTTTCTTTCTTTCTTTCTTTCTTTCTTTCTTTCTTTCTTTCTTTCTTTCTTTCTTTCTTTCTTTCTTTCTTTCTTTCTATTTTTTATTATTAATTTTTAAAATTTATTTTGCATACCAACCACAGTTTCCCCTCCCTCTTCTCCTCTTGTTCCCTCCCCACACCTCCTCTCTACCCCAAGATAAGTTCTTGGATTCAGTTTGCCAGCATTTTCTTGAGTAGTTTTTGCACCAATGTTCATGAGGGAGACTGATGTGTAATTTTCCTTCTTTGTTGCATCTTTGTGTGGTTTGGGTATCAGAATGACTGTAGCCTCATAAAAAGAATTTGATAATGTTCCTTTTGTTTCATTGTGTAGAATAATTTGAGGAGTATTGGTATTAGCTCTTCTTTGAAAATTTGGTAGAGTTCTGTGCTGAAACTATCTGACCCTCGCTTTTTTTTTTTTTTTGGTTGGGAGACTTTTAATGACTGATTCTATTTCCTTAGAGGTTATAAATTATTTATGTTCTTGATTTAACTTTGGTATGTGGTACTTATCCAGAACATTGTCCGTTTCTTTCAGATTTTCCAGTTTTGTGAAGTACAGGTTTTTGAAGTTTGCTCTAATGAAGTATTCTCTGGATTTCCTCAGTGTCTGTTGTTATGTCCCCCTTTTCATTTCTGATTTTGTTAATTTGGATGCTCTCTCTCTTTGCCTTTTGGTTAGTTTGGATAAGGGCTTGTCTATCTTGTTGATTTTCTCAAAGAACCAACTCTTGGTTTCATTGATTCTTTGTATTGTTCGCTTTGTTTCAATTTTATTGATTTCACCTCTCAGTTTGATTATTTTCTGGCATCTATTCCTCCTGGGTGACTTTGCTTCTTCTTGTTCTAGAGCTTTCAGGTGTGCTGTTAAGTCACTAGTGTGAGATTTCTCCATCTTCTTTATGTGGGCATTTAGTGCTATGAACTTTCCTCTTAGCACTGCTTTCATAGTGTCCCATGAGTTTGGTATGTTGTGCATTCATTTTCATTGATCTCTAGGAAGACTTTAATTTCTTTTTTTATTTCTTCTTTGACCCAGTGGTGATTCAGTTTAGCGTTGTTTACTTTCCATGAGGCTTTCTGTAATTTGTGTTGTTGTTGACTTCTAACTTTAAGCCATGGTGATCCAATAAGATAAATGGGAAGTTATTCCAATTTTTTTGTATGAGTTGAGATTTGCTTTGTGATCGAATATGTGGTCAGTTTTACAGAAGGTTTCATGAGGTGCTGAGAAGAAGGTATATTCTTTTGTGTTTGGGTGAAATGTTCTGTAGATGTCTGTTAAGTCCATTTATTTCTCTGTTTAGTTTCTGTCTGGCAGACCTGTCCATTGGTGAGAGTGGGGTGTTGAAGTCTCCCACTATTAGTGTGTGGGGTTTATCATGTGATTTAAGCTTTAGTAATGATTCTTTTACAAATGTGGGTGCCCTTGTATTTGGTGCATACATGTTCAGAATGGAGACTTCATCTTGATGGATTTTTCCTGTGATGAATATGAAATGTCCTTCTCCATCCTTTTGATTACTTTTAGTTTGAAGTCTATTTTGTTAGATATTAGGATGGCTACACCAGCTTGTTTCTTAGGTCCATTTGACTGGAAAGACTTTTCCCAGCTCTTTACTCTGAGGTAGTGTCTGTCTTTGAAGTTGAGGTGTGTGTCTCGTATGCAGTAGAAGGATGGATCCTGTTTTCATATCCATTCTGGTAGCCTTTGTCTTTTTATAGGCAAATTGAGTCCATTGATATCAAGAGATATTAATGATCAGTGATTGTTAATTTCTGTTATTTTTTGGTTTTGTTGTTGTTGTTGGTTGTGTGTGTGTGTGTATGTGTGTGTGTGTGTTTCCCTCCTTTGGGATTTGCTGATGTGAGATTATCTATTGCCTGTGTTTTCGTGGATGCAGCTAACTTCCTTGGATTGGAGTTTTCCTTCTAGTACTTTCTGTAGGGCTGGATTTGTGGATAGGTATTGTTTAAATCTGGTTTTGTCACGGAATATCTTGTTTTCTCCATCTATGGTGATTGAAAGTTTTGCTGGATATGGTAGTCTGGGTTGGCATCTGTGGTCTCTTAGTGTCTGCAAAATGCCTGTCCAGGACCTTCTGGCTTTCAGAGTCTCCAGTGAGAAGTTGGGTGTTATTCTGATAGATCTGCCTTTATATGTTACTTTTTTTCCTTTGCAGCTCTCAATATTCTTTCTTTATTCTGTATGTTTAGTGGTTTGATTATTATGTGTCAAGGAGACTTTTTTTTTGGTCCAGTCTATTTGGTGTTCTGTAAGCTTCTTTGTATCTTCATAGGCATGTCCTTCTTTAGATTGGGAAAGTTTCCTTCTGCGACTTTGTTGAATATATTTTCTGTGTCTGAGCTGGAATTCTTCTCCTTCTATCCTTATTATTCTTAGGTTTGGTCTTTTCATGGTGTCCCAGATTTCCTGGATGTTTTGTGTTAAGAATTTTTTGGATTTAACATTTTCTTTGACCAATGACTCTATTTCCTCTGTAGTGTCTTCAGCGCCTGGGTTCTCTCTTCCATCTCTTGTATTCTGTCGGGGATGCTTGCATCTGTAGTTCTTGTTTGTTTACCCACATTTTCCATGTCCAGAATTCCCTCAGTTTGTGTTTTCTTTATTACCTCTGTTTCAATTTTCAAGTCTTGAACTGTTTCCTTCACCTGTTTGATTTTTTTTTTCTGGCTTTCTCGGCCTTCTTTAAGGAATTGATTGATTTCCTCCAATTTTTTTTGTTTGTCTTTTCCTTTACTTCTTAAAGGGAATTTTTCATTTCCTCTTTAAGGGCCTCTGTCATCTTCATAAAGTTATTTTTAAGGTCATTTTCTACTGTTTCATCTGCGTTGGGATGTTCAGGTCTTGCTGTTGCAGAAGCACTAGGCTCTGGTGGTGCCATATTATTTTTTATGTTGTTGCATGTAGTCTTACACTGATGTCTACCCATCTGGGTTTGGGATAACTCTAGGTACCAGTGTCATTCTTGTGATGGCATTGTTGCATGGGTCTTTTGTTCCTTTATTGTCTGTTTCCTTTATTGTCTCTTGCCCTGAATGGCCAGGGGTTCTGGTGATTGGCTGGCTGTCAGGCCTAGTAGGATTGATTGCCTCAGCTGAGGTTTGTAGGGGTTTGGGTGCCTAGACCCAGCATATCCTCCAGTTCTTCTGGCTGGTGTGGTCTTTACTTGTGCCTATGAGGTTTGCTCTTCCAACTGGTGTGGGTTGTGCCTGTGCCTATGGAGTCTGTTCTTCCAGCTGGTGTGGGTTGTGCCTGTGCCTGTTCTTCTGACTGTTGTGGGTAGCACTTGTGCCTGTAGGGTCTGCTGATGTTGCTGGGGAAGGCTCTTCACGGCGAGGCTGCTCTTCTTCCAAATAGTCCAGGGGGTGCTTGTGCCTCTAGGGGCTGCTGATGGTGCAGGGGATGGTTGGCCAGGGGGAGCATGATGGGTTTGGTGGGTTTGGGGCAGCTGAGTGGGTCTTGTAGGTTACGGGGTCCAATGGGTAGTCGCAGTGGTGCAGCAGACTGTCTATAATAGGACTCTTACCTGGTACATGATTCTGGTTCTAATTTCATGTCTTGAACCATTTTCATTATTTCGTTCCACTGTTTGTGTTTTTGCATATTTTCTTAAGGGATTCATTCATATCTTCTTTAAGGTCCTTGAACATATTCATAATAGTTATTTTGAAGTCCTTGTCTTGTGTTTGCATTTCTCAGAGACTAGTATAACAGTGCTACCGTGGTCTGGTGCAGGCATATTGTCTTGGTTGCTAGTGTTCGTGCTTTTGTGCTGGTGTCTAGGCATCTGGGGTTGGGATGACTGAGCTGATTCTAGGTGTTGCTCTCTGGTCTGTGTTGGTTGGCGTTCCATTCCTTGGGTTCTGTTGCCCTCTTTGGTGGCTCCGACTTGCCTAGTAGGGAGTGCTTCTGCAGATTGATGGTGGCAGAGAGGAGTCGAGGCGGACTTGGAGAAAAAGCTGGGAGGGTCTGTAGGAAAGAGCTAAGGGGATCCTGTCCACATCAAGAGGTGGGGTCCCCGGGGAGTAGGAGGTGTGGTGGGAAAAGGGGTTCCTGCAAGCAGGTTGCAGTAAGGCCAAGAATAATTTGGAGGGACACCAATGAATGGGCTAGAGAGATGCTAGGTCTAGAGCAAGCGTTTGAGTCTCCAGGGAATGGAGTGGAGCTGGCAGGAGGGCCACCTGGAAACAGGTTGTTCCTGGGCTGAGGGTGAGAATGGAGAGATCACAATGCGAGACAGGAAGCAGAGCATGAATCACCTGCTTGAGTCCCTGCCAGATCCCCTGGGGATCTGGGGATGGGGGCTGATGCTCAGAAATGGGGTTAGGCTAGAATGGAGGTGATGAGAAGGTCCCCAGGAAGGAGGAAAGCTGGCAGTACACCAAGGTTTGATGGAGTCCCCCAGGAATGGAGGGAGAGTGGGAGGAGAGGCACCTGAGAGCAGACTCTTCCAAGGATGCTGGTTGCGGGGGGTGGGAACCACAGGCGCGACGGTGAGGGAGGACAGGAAGGAGAGTGAAAACTGCCTACCTGAGTTTCAGCTCAGTGTGGCTACTGGGGGGTCCCAGGTAGAGTGTGTTTCTAGCTATTGGGGGCTGACACAGAAGAATGGGAGTGGGCTAGAAGGGGGTGCTGAGAGGGCCCACAGGAAAGAGGAAAGCTAGTCCTGCACCAAGGTTTGGCGGCGGCGGCGAGGGAGGACAGAAAAGAGTGAAAATCACCTACTGGAGTGCCAGCCTGGGGTGGACACTGGGCTATATTTGCATATTTTTGTTTTTATTTTTCCCCTTTCCACAAAGTCTTTACTGACGCAATTACATGTAAGCTACAAAGAGGCTTGTGCTTGCAGAGCGTTCCTCTTGCCCCTCTGTTTCTTCCCATGTTTTCCCAACTGTAGACCAAATCCTAGGCGACGGCCCCTTCATCGGTTGCATATCTCTTAGCGTAATGAGCAGAGGCAGGCAGGCTGGCTCCTCACACTCTTCCAAGAACTTTGCTTGTCACCTGCAGAAGGAAGGCTTTGCTGTGTGCACCCAGCGACAGAACAGGGTCTCAGACCCCACAGGGCTGGGGGTGAGGCAGAAAAGAGTGGAAGCTGCCTACCTGAGTTGCAGTGGTGTAGCCACTGGGGTACATGTACTTTTTAAATTAAAACTCTGCTTTATGTGTATGTGCTTCGGCGTATGCACATGTGTGTATGGGTGAGTGCCTGTGGAGGCCAGAAGAGGCGTCTGATTCCCTGCAACTGGAATCGTAGGCAGATGTGGGCTGTCTGGGGCTGGGAACTGAACTCGAGTCCTCTGTAGCACCAGTAAGCACTCTCAACCACGGAGCCATTTCTTCAGCTCCTAACTGTATGCATCTATTTATCATTTGTTTGTTTGTTTATGTGTTAGATGAGGTCTCTCTGTGTAACCCTGGCTGTCCTGGAACTGGATATGTAGCCCAGGCTGGCCTCTAATTCATAGAGATCCACCTGCCTCTGCCTCCCGAGTGTTGGGTTTAAAGGTGTGTGTTACCTCACCCAGCATCTAAATTGTACTTTTGTTTGTTTGTTTGTTTGTTTTTTCAAGTCAGAGTTTCTCTGTGTAAACAGGCTTCCCTGGCTGTCCTGGAACTCACTCTGTAGACCAGGCTGGCCTAAAATTCACAGAGATCCACCTGCCTCTGCCTCCTCAGTGCTGGGATCAGAGGTGTATGCCACAGGAAATTAGTTTTTTTTTTTTTGTCAACCCGACATGAGCTGGAGTCATCCGGGAAGATGGAACCTGAACTGAGAAAAATGCCTCCATTAGATTGGCTGGTAGAAAAGTCTGTGGGGGCATGTTCTTGATTAGTGATTGATGTGGGAAGAGGGCCCAGGCAACTGTGGGTGGTACCACCTCTGGGCAGGTAATTATAGGAAAGGTAGTTGAATGTGAACCTAGAAAGCAAGCCAGTAAGCAGCAATTCCCCAGGCTCTCCGCTTCAGGTTCCAGCCTTGAGGTCCTGTCCTGGCTTCTCTTCATGGTGGACTGTAAGCTGTAAGGTGAGGTAAACCCTTTCCTCCCCAAGTTGCTTTTGGTCATGGTAGAGTAGGACAGTCTTATGTTTCTCTTGTAGCTAAGGATGCTCAGTATTTGTTTTATTATTTAAGATTCGTTTATTTCTTTATGCACACCAGTGTTTTGCCTGCATGCATGTATGTGCACCTTGTGTGTGCCTGCATGCATGTATGTGCACCTTGTGTGTCTGCATGCATGTATGTGCACCTTGTGTGTCTACATGCATGTATGTGCACCTTGTGTGTGCCTGCATGCATGTATGTGCACCTTGTGTGTCTGCATGCATGTATGTGCATGTTGTTTGCCTGCATGCATGCATGTGCACCTTGTGTGTGCCTGCATGCATGTATGTGCACCTTGTGTGTCTGCATGCATGTATGTGCATGTTGTGTTTGCCTGCATGCATGCATGTGCACCTTGTGTGTGCCTGCTGTCCTCAGTCAGAAGAGGATGTCGGATCCCCTGGACCTGAAGTTACAGATGGTTGTGAGCCGCCATGTGGGTGTTGGGAACCAAACCCAGGCCTTCTGCAGCAGCAACAACTTCTCTTAACCCCTGTACCATCTCTCTAGCTTCCTGTCTTAGTCAGGGTTTCTAGTTCTGTGAAGAGACACCGTGACCATGGCAACTCTTATAAATGAACACATTTAATCAGGTTGACTGAACTTCAGAGGTTCAGTCCATTATCATCATGGCAGGGAGCATGGTGGCGTGCCGGCAGACGTGGTACTGAGAGTCCTTTGTCTTGCAGGCAATAGGAAGTTGACCTTGACACTGAGTGATGCTTAAGCAAAAGAGACCTCAACATCTGCCCCCATAGTTACACACTTCCTCCAACAAGACCACACCTACTCCAACAAAGCCACATCTCCCAATAGGCCACCCCCTTTGGGGACCATGTTCCTTCTAATCACCACACTCCCCATATTTATGGTTTTAAGGAAAATACCCATGTATTAATATATAATTGTTGCATGCCTTTAATACCAGAACTTGGAAGGCAGAGGCAGGTGGATCTCTGTGAGTTTGAGGCCAGCCTGGTCTACAGAGTGAGTTTCAGGACAGCCAGAACTGTTACACAGAGAAACCCTGTCTCGAAAAAGAAATCTGATCAAACATTTTTGCCCATTTTTTAAGTTATTTGTTGCCGGGTGGTGGTGGCACACACCTTTAATCCCAGCATTCAGGAGGCAGAGTAGGTAGATCTCTGTGAGTTCGAGGCCAGCCTGGTCTACAGAGCGAGATCCAGGAAAGGCGCAAAGCTATATGGAGAAACCCTGCCTCGAAAAACCAAAACAAAAAAAAATTATCTGTTTCTTGTATTTTCTTCTCTCTCTCTCTGTCTCTCTCTCTCTTCTTTCTCCTCCTCCTCTTCCTCCAAGTCACAGAGATCCACCTGCCTTTGCCTCCAGATGCTGGCATTAAAGGCGTGCACCTCCACACCTGGCTTTTTCTTTAAAAAATTAGATTTACTATATTTTTAAGTTTTCATTTTTTTGTCATTTTATTGTCTTATATGAATGGGTATTCTGCCTACAGTTATGTCTGTGTACCACACTCTTGCAGTACTTGAAGACGCCACAAGAGGGTAATAGGTCCCTTGGGTTGGAGTTACAAGTGTCTGTGCACTGCTTTGTGGGTGCTGGGAATCGAAACTGGGTTCTCTGGGAGAGCAGCCAGTGTTCTTAACCACTAAGCCACCTTTCCAGCTCTAATATATGTAAATAAATACACTTTATTTATTTATTTATTTATTTATTTATTTATTTATTTATTTATTTATTTATTTATGTGTGTATGTATGTATGTATGTATGTATGTGTATGAGTGTTTTGTCTGCATGTATGTAAGTGAACTGCCTTCCTACCTGGTGCCTGTGAGACCAGAAAAGGACATTGGATCCTCTGGAATTTGTGTTGTGAGCCTCCATGAGGGGGTGCTTGGACCCGAACTGGGATCCTTTGCAAGAGCAACAAGTGCTCTTAACTGTTAGGCCATCTCTTCAGCCATCAAGATTTATTGCTTTAAAATTTCAAATTATGTATATATGTGTGTCTGAGTGTGGGCTTATGCAGTGATCACAGTGCTTTCTGGGAGCAAGAAGAGGGTGCTAGATCTCTCAGGGCTGGGGTTACAGCCTGACATGGCTGCTGGGAACCAAGTTCAATCGTCTGCAAGAGCAGAATTGTCATCTGTCTAGTTCCTTTTTCTTTTTTGAAGGTAGGATCTCATGAACTAGGCTTGCCTTGAGCTCAGTATGTTGCCTAGGGAGACCCTGGACTTTTGATCCTCTAGCCTCTATCTCCTGAGGTCCGGTATTATAGGCATGTGCCACCATGCTGGAATTGTGGATTTTCTAGAAATTTTATATCTGAGAGTTCTTTATATACTATAGATATAAATCCTTTATCAGAAGTCATTTTCAAATGTTTTTCCTAGATGGTGGTTTGTGTTTTTACTTATATTTTGAGAGACAGGAACTTGCTCTGTAGACCAGGCTAACCTCAAACTCACAGAAATCCACCTGTCTCTGCCTTCCCAAGTTCTGGGATTAAAGGCATGTCTGGCTATCTTTTCATTTATTATTATTATTTTTATTTTCTGAGATGATACTACAGCTACATCATTTCCCCCTTCCCTTTCCTCCCTCCAAACCCTCATACATGCCCTTCCCTCCCTGTTCTCTTCCAAATCCATGGTCTCTTTTATCATTAATTGCTGTTACATACAAGTATGTATATGTATATACGTGTATATTTCTAAGTACATGGATCCAACCTGCTCAGTTTGTATAATGTCACTTGTGCTCGCGCGCGTTGCGTGCGTGCGTGAGTGCGTGCGTGCGTGTGTTTTCAGGGCTGATCATTGGGTATTGGAGAACCAATTGGTGTGCTCTTCCCTGGGAAGACTGTTTTTCCTATTGCACATCCCTTAGTCGCCCACAGCTCTTTGTGTTGCTTGAGGCCTGCTGATCTTTTCCCTGTCCACCTTGGTGTATCTGTTGGTGTCATCCTTGTTCAGCTGGTGTATAGGCAATCACGTGGTGAGAATTTATGACTGTAGCTTCTGACATTAATAGCAGACGCAATCTCACAGCAAACTCCCTGATCTTCTAGCTCTTGTGATCTTTCCTTTCATTTTTTGTTTGTTTTTCGAGACAGGGTCTCTCTGTGTAGCCCTGGTTGTTTTGGAACTCAAACTGTAGCCCAGGCTGGCCTCAAACTCAGAGATCTGCCTGCCTCTGCTTCCCGAGTGCTGGGATTAAAGGCGAGTACCACCATGCCCAACTCTAATGGGTGTATCTTTCAATGAGCAGAAGTACTTAATAATGATCAAGTCAACTTTATCCTTTTTTTTTAAGACAGGGTCTTGTTATTTAGCTCAGGATGTCTTTGAATTCGTGGAAATCCTCCTGCTCCAGCTTCCTCAGGGATGGTATTACAAGAATGTGCTACCAAGATCTGGCTGCAGTTTTTCTTTCTTTGAAGATTTATTTATTTTTATTTTATGTGTTAAGAGTGTTTTCCCTACCTGTATGGCTGTACATCACAGGCATGCAGTGCCTGTGTGGTCCAGGAGAGGGCACTGGATCTCCTGGAATGGAAGTTACAGACTGTTGGGAGCCACCCGGTGGTGCCGGTTCTCTGGAAGAGCAGCCAGTGCGCTCAACTACTGAGCCAGCTCTCCAGCCCTCCAGTTGTTCTTGTGTGCGTTATACGTTTGCTTTCTGAACAATCTTTGTCTAATGGAAGGTAATACTTTTACACGTAGGTCTATGGTTTGTGTGTGTGTGTGTGTTAACTTTCATATACATTGCAAGCTACAGATGGGGGTGATTGTATTGCTTAAGAAGAATAACACATTGTTCTAAAATGAGTTGTTGAAAAGACATTTTTCTTCCTAGCTAATCCTCCCTTGTCTCCCTCCTCCTTCCTTCCCTCTCCCATCCCTCCCTCCTTCCTGTCTTTTCTTTCCTTCCGTGGTGCCAGGGACAGAGAACAAGCCATTGTATATTCTGCAGCTCTCTACTACCGAGCTACCTCTCTAATCGTATTATCTTGTATTTATAAAGGATGTATTTTACGTACATGTGTGTGCACCTCAGTGCATGTATGTATATCACATACATGCAGTGTCTGAGGAGGCCAGAAGAGGGCATCTGATCCCTTGAAACTGATCTTACCGGCAGTTGGGACGGAAACCTAGGTCTTCTGCCAGAGCAGCAAGTGGTCTTAACTGATGAACCAATTGTTCAGTCCTCCTATTGAATAAACACAAAAACAATCTGCTGGGCATAGTGACATGTTGAGGCGGAAGATCGCTTGAGCTCAGGGGCTCTAGAACAACCTGGACAACATGCTAAGAACCCCGTCTTTAAAACATCTTTTTAGGGGCACAGGAGTCAAGAGCTTTGGCTGCTCTTCCAGAGGACCCAGGTTCAATTCCCAGCACCCACGTGCAGGTGGTTGGGGTGACACTCACGCAGGTAAAACATCCATCTACAGAAAATAAAAACAAAATGAAGTCTAAAATTGTTTAAAACAGCATCTTTTTGGTTGACCGTGGTGGCACATGCTTGTAACACTAGCACTTGGGAGGCAGAGTTAGCGGGGACAAAATGCTCAAGGCCAGCCTGGGTCACACAGTGAGATCCTCTAAAACTATTTCAATCTTGTAAGTCGCAAATGAAGAGACTACTGTAAAGTATAAAATCAGTTTCTCCTACTTTCATATCTCTTTCCCTCATGCTTTCTACCAGTCTAAGAACAGCACTAATTTGAGGGGATTCCTTCTAGACCTCCACATGTCCATGAGGGCTAGACAGAGGTATGATACTGCACCTTTTGAATTGCTTAGGCAGGCCTGTTCTGCAGACAGTATGCTGAGACTAGCTTTTGTACTATATGAGGACACTTCTCGGAGACTTTTTCACACTAGAACACAGAGATCTGCTCCGTTCTGTTTAGCTGTGTCATGGTGTCCCGAGACCCACTCTGTTTCTCCAGCTTCCTTTTCTCTTTCTTTCTTTCTTTCTTTCTTTCTTTCTTTCTTTCTTTCTTTCTTTCTTTCTTTCTTTCTTTCTTTCTTTCTTTCTTTCTTTCTTTCTTTCTTTCTCTTTCTTTCTTTCTTTCTTTCTTTCTTTCTTTCTTTCTTTCTTTCTTTCTTTCTTTCTTTCTCTCTCTCTCTCTCTTTTCTTTCTTTCTTTCTTTCTTTCTTTCTTTCTTTCTTTCTTTCTTTCTTTCTTTCTTTCTTTCTTTCTTTCTTTCTTTCTTTCCTTTCTTCCTTCCATCCTTCCTTCCTTTCTTTCCTTCCCTTTTTTTTTTTGACAATCTTCCAGAGTAGCCCTAGCTAGCCTGGAACTTGACACAGCTCAGGCCCTGAACCTTAAACTTTCAGGGATTTTTCTGCCCAGTCATCTTCTCAATGGATATCTAGGTTAGCTCCATTTGTTTCTAGTGTTAAAAGTACTGCTGGGCATAAGTGCATAATGAGAAGTGGGATTTATGTAATAAACACATACTAGGGCTTTCCATATGTTGATTAATTTAATCGTCATCACAAAGCCAAGCATGGTGGACTGTGAATGTGATCCCAGTATCACAGAACTCAGGAAACTGGGCCCAGAGAATTAGCAATTCAAGGCTGGCTTGGACTACATAGTGAGACTTTCTTTCCAAAAACAAAAGGCAGCCAGGTGTGTGAGCACAGGCTGGTAACCCAGAATTTGGGAAGTTGAGGAAGAAGGATGAGGAATTCAAGGCTAATCTCAGTTAAATAGTGATTTTGAAGCAACCGAGGCTACATAAAACCCTGCCTTATCTTCCAGCCCACCCCACCCCCAAAATATCAAGCAAAAGCAACGCTTGTGACAAGCTACTTTTGAGAAGGTTTGTTTATTTTTATTTTATGTTATGGGTATGGGTGTTTAGTCCCTGGTCCCACAGAGGTCAGAAGGGGCCATCGAATCTCCTGAGACAGGAGTTACAGATTGTTGCGAGCCACTGTGTGGGCCTGGGAATAACCATTCAGCCATCTCTCTAGCCTACAACTTATTTTTAAAGACAGGGTCTGTAACTGTATAGTTCAAGCTAGATTCAAATTTACAATCCTCCTGCCTCAGTGTCCGAAGTTCTGGAGTTACAGGTATATGTCACTACATCCCATCGTTTTGTGCTTCTGGGAACCCAAACCCAGCACCTTGAACATGCTAGGCAAGTATTCTACCACTGAAATATATAACTTCATCTTATTTATTTATCTGCTTAAATTTAGTTTAGCTATGAGGAGAAGGCAGGCATGTGCACATGAGTGCATTTTACCTGCAGAGGCCAGAGGTGTGGGATCCTCTGGAGCTGGAGTTACGGCGGGTGTGAGCCACCTGATGTGGGAACTAGGAATTGAACTCGGGTCCTCTGGAAGAGCAATATGTGCTCTTCACCACTGAGCCATCTTTATAGCCCCTCGTTTTATTTTTGAACCCTATTGGATTTTTGTTTTGTTTTGTTTTCCTTCTGAGGCAGGGTTTCTCTGTGTAGCTTTGGGGCCTATCCTGAAACTTTGTAGACCAGACTGGCCTTGAACTCACAGAGATCCGTCTACCTCTGCCTCCCGAGTGCTGGGATTAAAGGCGTGCGCCACCATCCAGCAGACCCCTTAGTTTTTATTCTTTACACACAAGGGAACCAAGGCACAACAGTTAAGCCAACTCCTGAAAGGTAGCAAAGCTAGTCAAGGGCAGGGCTGGCCTCTGATCCCAGAGCGGCTCCAGAGTTCCGTGCACCGGGCCACCGTTTAGGAGGCAGACAGTTTTCAAAGACTTCCACTCTGCTTGTAGTGGCATGTGATTGGAGACCCAGTGCTACTCTGTGGGGAACCAAGAGAGAAAGAGTGCCAATTTGGCCTTGAAAGAGGTTGTATAAATTGCGCCTCTGCCAGCAGTGTGCGAGAGTGAGTAGTCATTTCCTTTTCCCCCTTCCCAACACTTGAACATCAAAAATAGCATTTTGGTGACAATCAGTGTGTAACAACACTAATGCGTCTGCAACACTTGCAGGACTCTCGCCCAGCGCCCCGTGCGCCCCAGCGCTGGGCACCACGGAGCACACCAGGCTTCTCTCTTCCTCTCCTGGCCCCGCTTCACTCAGAGCGGTCTCTGCCGGCATCTATTCATTTCTGTGTTTACGTTGCCTGTCTTCCTCACTAGGACTTCAGCTCTACTTTATCTTATTATTTTATTTGGCTTTTTGCAATGGGGTCCTGCTAAGCGTCTCAATCTGACTGTGAACTTGCGGTAACTCCCTTGCTTCAGCCCCCCAAGTAGAATTTCAGTTCTTTGAAGGCAGACGTGGAATTAAGAGTGTGTTGATTGACTGCTTGAAAAAGGACTGAAAGGCACGTTATACATGAGTCAATGAAGGTGCTGAGAAATTGAGCAACTCAGGCAAATTCACACTAGGAGTCATAGAATTTCGGGACTTGTCTGTACTAACAATTTAGCCTTCGTTCATCTGTTCTCCACATTATGAATGTGCCTCTGTGTGCTGGACCCACTGAATCACATCTGGGGGGTTTCTAGTTCGCGACTCTAGGAACAGAGACGCTAGGAACATTTTTGTATAGGTTCAAGTGGACATTCCATTCTCATTCGTCTCAGGCCAGTGTCTTACTCCACACAGTTTACATTGCCGCCAGTCATGGATGAATGGACTAGTCTTTTTTCTCTGATTTAACAATATTTTATTCGGGGGCTGTCCAGATGACTTGGGGATTAAGGTGCTCTTCCAGAGAAGCAGAGCTTGGTTCCCAGCACCCATGTTGATAGGCTCACAAGTTTAGCTCCAGGAGTTGAAGCTCTCTTCCGGCCCCATACTCAGGCGCATATACCCCCCCACAGACATGCAGACAAATACCCAAATCAGTTTTTAGAGTATCATGTCACCGGGGCTTGGCGGTAGAGAGTCTGTAACGCTCCTTCCAGCCCACAGGGGTTTAGGCCTTAGCACCCACACTGAGGAGCTCACAAACAGTGCAACTCCAGCTCCAAGGGGTCTGACACCCTCCTTGGGCCTCTTCCGACACCCCCCCTATATACATAATTTAATAAAGTGTTTAAAATGAACTATTAACAAAACATGAGGAAAAATCTGTATTTAGACATTATCAGTAATATTATTGGTGTCATCCTTTGTGTAAAATAGCACAACACTTCCTCAATATTATGTCTACATAAATCAGAAGATATTTCTTAGCTTACTTTTATGTGAATTTAATTCTGTCATGAAAATGTACACTTTTAGCAGCTTGATGTATCTAGTTAGTTTTTTTCTTTCTTTCTTTCTTTTTTTTTGATTTTTTGAGACAGAGTTTCACTGTGTAACAGTTTTGACTGTCCTGGAACTCACTCTGTAGCCCAGGCTGGCCTCAAACTCACAGAGATCCGCCTGGCTCTGCCTCCTGAGTGCTGGGACTAAAGGTGTGTGCCACCACCGCCTAAGTCAGTTACAGGTTTTCTAATACTTGTGTAAGTGAGAGTGACAATGCCGTGACGAACGTGGAGCAATGAGGACAATTTACAAAAGCTGCCTTTCTCCTTCCATTGTGAAGGTCCTAGAGATCACACTCAGCTTGTCAGCCATCTTGCCGGCCTCTAGTTAGTTTTTCACTGTTCAGAGTAATGGGTCCCACTGTGGTATTTCCAGATGTTCACACATTCCTTCGCCCTCCCTTACCACCTTTCCAGTTCTGGTAACCTTTTTTCTTCTAGGCTAGCTTTCCTCTTTCCCTCCCTCTCTCCCTCCCTTCCTCCCTCCCTCTCTCCCTCCCTCTCTTCCTCCCTCCTCCTCCCTCCCTCCCCCTTCCTTTCTCTTTCCTAGTCTGTTTTTCACTTAAAATGATGATGTCCAGTTCATCTATTTTTGCTGCAAATGACACCCTTTTTTTTTTCTAGACAAACCTTGTGTAGTCCAGGCTGGCCTTGAACCTATGTAGCTGAGGATGAACTGCTGAGCCTCCTGCCAGCACCTCTGAGTACCTTGTCAACCTCCTGGGATTTAGAATCACCTAGAAGACATACCAGAGGGTGGGGGTGGGGTGTTTGAGTGCATCTCTAGCAGATTATCATGTCCCCCTCACCCCGTGTGTGTGTGAGTGTGTGTGTGTGTGTGTGTGTGTGTGTGTGTGTGTGTGTGTGTGTGTGAAACTTGCCCTTAAAGGAGTCTGAGGAGCAGTGTCACCTGGTGTTGTGTAACAAACTTCCTGGGGAGATGCAATACACATAACCTCCGCCCCCGCAGCACGCACACACGCACGCACGCATGCACGCACGCGCACAAACACGCACAAGCATGCACAAACACACACACACACACACACACACACACACACACACACACACACACACACACCCCTACTTTGTCCAGAAAGGGAATCCATGACAAAACAAAGTAAGGATTGCCCTAATGTTTAATTTGCTGAACCAATGAGTTCTCTTGTAGTTACTTCAAGAAGCATGGGTGAGGAATTACAGGAGCAGAAATGACTCAAAGCTGGCTGCATCACCAAGGCCCAGCCCAGCATGGTGACAGCTCACAAAGCTGGGGACCTGGAGCACACTGCGCAGCCTGCAGGCAGCTCAACAGGTTGGAGAGTGTCCTTTCCAGGCAGCTCAGCTGGTCTTTATTTCTTCTAGACGTTCAGTTTGAAAGGTCTCTGGTTCTTCTGGGGGGTGGGGGTGGCCTTGTCTGAGAGAGACTCTTAACAGTCTTTACTGCTTATATACTCTTGTAGAGGGGGGGGGGCCCTGGTGAGTCTGGTCAGTTTTAAAGACTTCCTGAATCTGTTTTGAGTTTTAATCTCCTGTCTTAAGAGCTTCCCTATGGGGCAGTCTTTTTGGAGGAAACTGCCGCCTAACACCTGGCTGTGTTCTCTTCCTCCTGAGCACAGCACTGAGCACTAGGGGCTGGATGGGCACTCCCTTGGTTCTACGTCTATCCTCTACTCTCTTTTTCAGTCTTCTCCTGTGGACTCTGCAGGGATCTTCAGGCCTCCAGCACCAGCCTGGGACTGCTGAGCTTTCTGCTTTGTGGACTGAGCAGCTCCTGGGTTCTCCCGCATCTCCATCATATGGATGGCCATCGTTGGACCACCCAGGCCCTACCATGTAAGCCGTTCTAGTAAATCCCCTTTTATAATACATGTGCATTCTGTTAGTTCCGTTCATCTAGAGAACATGCCTAATATGTTACCAGCAATACCTAGCACCGTACTTTTTAGTGACTGTTACACTGTGTAAATATATTTTCTTCTAAGAAAAGTGGTTGGACTCTTTAAGCAGGCCTTAATGGGCCATCCTAGTAGAAGCATAGAAGATAGTGCTGAGGGCAGTTTGAACTTGGGGGCCTAGCTCAAGAAGAGAGGCTGTTTTGTGATATTTTGGCAAAGTATGTGTTGTGGTGTTGCCCTTGTTCTAAAAATCTGCCTGAGGCTAAATTGAAGAGTTTTGGGATTAATGGCATTGGCAAAGGAGATTTCAAGACAGCCTAGTATTGCCTCTGTGGTGTGGTTATTAGTGGTCAGTGTTGTGGAGATTTATAATGAAAAAGAGCAAGCTGGGTGAGCAAGAATATGGACTGCACAGTTTGATGAGAAAAGCAGCACCAGGAACTGTAATGTTGAAGCCAAGTCCAGTGCTCAAGGAGATAAAAAGCTAACAGAAAAGCCTGGTGCTAAAGGACTAAAGGGAGCGGTGACCTCAGGGCAAGACCCCGCCTAGCTAAGCTCCCAACCTGTGAAAGGAGTTAAAGAAACATTTAAGCAGTGAAGGACACCAAGGACAACAGAAAGCAGATGCAGGTGTAATTGACCAAGGGGGTCATGTTCTAGCTCCAGCAAGCAGCAGAACCTGGCAGCTTCAGCTTTAGAGTCAAGGATAGAAGAACGGGGCTATGGAATCTCCCTCCATGACTAAGGAAAGCCACTGAGGTCAAGTGTGTGTCAAGGGTGTCCCTGCATGAAGCACCAGAGAGGCCATTGTGTGAAGCTGTGAAGGTGAAGCCTAGATTGCTTTGGAGACCCCAGGACATTGGAGATGCCACAGCCATGGGGTACCTGCCGAGGACAGCTGCTAACAGAGAGCAGAACCAGCCCAAGAGAGAGAAGTGTGTTATCGTCAACAAAGCTGAAAGGAGTTGAGATCTGAAGAGCACTTTAACATCAGACATGGAGATCAGAGTTTGGAGTTTGCCCTGCTGGGTTTCAGTCTTGCTTTGATCCAGTATTTCCTCACCATGCTCCCTTTCCTCTCTTTTGGAATGATAATATATAGCCTGTGCCATTTACCATTGTATGTTGGAAGTATGTGATCTGCTTTTTATTTTAATTTTCCAGAGTGTTACGATTAAGAGATTGCCTTGAATCTCAAAAGAGACTTTGAATTTTGGACTTTTAAACAATTGTTGAGACTATGATAGACTGTGGGTACTTTTGAAGTTGGGTTGAATGCATTTTTGCATTATGATATGGCTACAAGCCTATGGGAGACAGGGAGTGAAATGTGGTTTGAATAAGAATGGCCCCTGTAGGATCATATATTTGAATATTTGGTCACCAAGAAGTGGCACTATTTGAAAGGATTAGAAGGATTAAGAGGTGTGGCTTTGTTGGAGGAAGTGTGTCACCGTGGGGTGAAGCTTTGAAAGATTCATTTATTCATTATGTATAGTGTTCTGTCTGAAGGCCAGAAGAGAGCACCAGATCTCATTACAAATGGTTGTGAGCCACCATGTGGTTGCTGGGAATTGAACTCAGGACTCTGGAAGAGCAGCCACTGCTCTTAACCTCTGAGCCATCTCTCCAGCCCCAGGAAAGATTGCTGCATGCTGGAGGCCAGCCTGGTCTACACAGTGAGTTCCAGGCCAGCCAGTGCTACAAAGCAAAATTCTGCCTCAAACTGACAGGTAAACAAACAAGCATGGCAAAAACATGCTTCCTTGTCTTTTTCTCAACCTTGAGGGAAAGCATTTAGTTTGTCTCCATTAAGGATGATGCTCTTAGGGTTTGTTTGTCTGACGTAATAGAGATGGGATCCAGGGCTCTGCTAGAGGCCACATGTCCAGGCCTACCATTTTCTCTCCCTTTCTTTTTATCTTTTTTTCTCTCTTTTCTTCTTCCTTCCTTTCTTTTAAAAATGTACTTATTTATTTTTACTTTATGCATACAAGCATTTGCTTGTAAATACGTCTGTGTACTATGTATGTGCCTGGTGCCTCGGAGGCCAGAAGAAGGTGTCAGATTCCCTGGAACTGAAGTTATAAATGGTTCTGAGCCAACATGTGGGTGCTGGAAACCAAACCTGAGTCTTCTGCAAGAACATTAAGTGCTCTTAACCACCAAGTCATCTCTCCAGCCCCTTTCTTTCCTTTCCTATTAGCCCTAATTGGTTTAAAACGCTTTATGTAGACCAGGCTGGCTTTGAACCCACAGAGATCCACCCGCCTCTGCCTCCTAAGTGTGGGATTAAAGACCTGTACTACCATGCTTGGTCTGCGTTTTAAATTTTTTATTTATATGTATTTTATGTATCTCTAGACAACATTTCACCATGTAGCCCTGGCTGTCCTGCAACTTGCTCTGTAGCTCAGGCTGGCTTCAAACTCACAGAGATCCACCTGCCTCTGCCTCCTTAGTGCTGGGATCAAAGGCATATGCCACCATGGCTGCATATCTTGAGTTTTTAAAATATTATTTTGATCTGATTTTTTTGAGGCCTATGTTGTCCAGGTTTAGTCTGAACTGGAGTCAAGTGATCCTCCTGCTTCTCACATTGCTGGGCTAATCTGCATTGTAATTTTGAGTGAGGTTTTTTGTTGTTGTTGTTTGTTTGTTTGTTTGTTTTTTGAGAAAGAAGATGCTGCTATGTTGCCCAGGCTGGCCTAGAACTTCAGATGTCTGGCTGCTAAGTTTCCAGACTGTACCACCATTCACAGCACATTATTGAATGTTGAATGTTGAGCCAACTTTGCATACCAAAATAAACGTCACTTGGTCATAGTGTGGGGTTGATCTTCTTAATTTTATGTTTAGAATGTTTGCCTTTAAGTTCAAGAAATATTTTTGAGACAAGGTCTCACAGTATAGCTCTGGCTGGCCTGGAACTCCATACATAGACCAGCTGGTTTCAAACTTACAGAGACCCCCTTGCCCCTGCCTTTTTTTTTTTTCTCAACACAGGGTTTCTCTGTGTAGCTTTGGTGCCTGTCCTGGAGCTTGCTCTGTGGACCAGCCTGACCTTGAACTCACAGGGATCTGCCTGGCTCCACTTCCCCAGTGCTGGGATTAAAGTGGTGTGCCACCACTGCCCTGCCCGGAGCCCCTGCCTCTTAAGTGCTTGGATTGAAATTGTGTGCCACCACACCTGGCTCTGGAAGTCATGTGATGTGCTAGTTTCTTGTTTTGTGTGTTGTCTTTGTCTGAATTGGATATCAGGATCAGGGTAACGCTTGGGAAGTAACCTTAGCCCCTCATTTTATCAATCTGGAATACCACAAAAGGGGAGAGGGGAGGGAGAGGGAGAGAGGGGGGGAGAGAAACCAGTAGCCCAAATTTCTACTTCTAGCATCAAGTAAGGGGGTACAAAGAGAAGGCTCAGCAGTTCAAAGCACTGGCTGCTCTTCCAGAGGACCCTGGCTCTATTCCCAGCACCCACATGGTGGCTCAAAATCTGTAATTCCAGTCCCAGAGGATCCGACATTCTCTTCAGAACTCCTTGGGTACCAGGCATGCAAGTAATGTGCAAACTTACATACAGGCATACACATAAAACAATAATTCAAAAATTAAAAAAGCTCTTAAAAAAAAAAAAAACAGCCAGGCGGTGGTGGCGCACGTCTTTAATCCCAGAACTTGGGAGGCAGAGGCAGGTAGACCTCTGTGACTTTGAGGCCAGCCTGGGCTACAGAGTGAGATCCAGGACAGGCAGCAAAGCTACACAGAGAAACCCTGTCTCAGAAACAACAACAAAAACAAACAAACAAACAAACCCCAACCAACCAACCAACCAAAAAACAAAAAAAACCAAACCAAACCCATGCAGATATACATATGTAGAAAAAAAAGTGTGGTGACCCAAGCTAGCTCTTGGAGTAAAACTAATGTTAATTTCATTAATCCTTCTTTGAATATTTAATAAACTTTTCTAAAATTCTCTGGAGAGGAATCTTTTCCAGAAATTCTTTAATCTTGTCTCTCACATGGTTACGGGATTACTCAGATTTTCTAGTCTTCTTGGCAGAGTTTCAGTGGCGTGTGGGTTTTGAGGCGCTGCTGCATTTCTTTTAAGTGGTGGCACACACACACACAAGCACCATGTCAAGATATTTTCTCGTCCCTCTGTTGATGGCTGTAGGATCGGTAGTGATACTCTTGTTCATTTCTGACACTGTTAATGTATTTTTCCTCTCCTTTTATCTCTATCAGTCTTGCTAGAGTTTAGTCAATTTTATTGATCCTTTTTTTGAGAAACAATTTTTGTTTCATTGATTTTTCTCTATTGTTTTGCTGCTTTCAATTCTATTGATTTCTGTATTTTTGCTTGGATTTCCTTCTTTTTGCTTGGTGTGTGTGTGTGTGTGTGTGTGTGTGTGTGTGTGTGAGTGTGTGTGTGAGTGTGTGTGTGTGTGTGTGTGTGTGTGTGTGTGTGTGTGTGTGTATGTGTGTGCACGCTGTTGTTGTTGCTCGACTTTCAGGACTTGGTGCATGCTAGGCAAACAGTCTGCTAGGAACATACATTTCCAGCTCTTTCTGATTCTTTTGTCTGTTTCTTTTGAGGAAGAGTTTCTTGTAGCTCAGGCTGACCTTGAAGTTGAGATGCCGGCAAGGGTGACCCTGAGCTCTTGATCTGCCTGTCTCTAAGTACTGAGTTCTGGGAATACAGGAGCGTGTCGGCACAGCCAGTTTTATGCAGCAGTGGAGATTGAACCAGTGTCTTGGGGATGCTAGGCAGTCAGTTTACCACCTGAACTGAACTCCCAGCTGTAGTTTTTGTTTTCTGAAGGATTCCAATACTGAGTTACACAGTGGCTGCACCAATTTATATTTACCAACATTTATTGCCCTATGTGTTTTTTTTTAATTTATTTTTATTTATTTATATATATATTTATTTTGTGTGTTTTATTTATGTATTTTTAAATTTTATGTGTATGGTGTTTTGCCTGCATGTATGTCTGTGCATCATGTGTGTGTCTTGTGTAGGAGAAGGTCAGAAGAGGGTGTTAGATCCACTGGAGTTTCAGGTGGTTGTGAGTTGCCATGTGCATGCTGGGAATTAAACCAGGATCCTCTGAAAGACCAGCCGGAGCCGCTGAGCCATCTGTCCATGCCCTTTAGTAGCCTGCGTTTGTAAGTTTGTTTTGAGACAGTGTTTCACTCTGTAGCCCAGGCTGACCTCGAACTAACTCATGAAGCCTTCAACACCCGATCCTGCTGCCTGTACCACCACACCTAGCGTGGTGTTGAATTTTTGAAAACTCTTTGTATTCTGAGTGTTAATCCCATGTTGGATGAGTATGTGGCAATGGTTTTCTCCCTTCTGTAGGCTGCCACTTCATTCTGTTGACTCTTTCCTTTGCTGTGCTGAAGGGTTTCTTTTTTTATTTTATTTTATTTATTTACTGTATGTATATGGACGTTTGTCTGCATGTATGTCTGTGCATCACATGCATGCTTGGTACCCACAGTGGCCAGAACAGGGTGTTGGGTCATGTGGAACTGGAGTAACAGATAGTTGTGAGCCCCATGTGGGTGCTGGGAATTGAACCCAGGTCCTCTGGAAAAACAGCCAGTGTTCTTAATCACTGAACCATCTCTCCAGCCCTGAAGGGTTTCTTTTTATCCACACATATTTATTGATAATGATTTTGACTATATTAGTATGTATGGTGTTCTTAGTGGTTGTTGTATTATCATATATTGTACCTATATAATTTCTCACACCTTACCACTTTTCAAGTGAGTTCACATTGAATAAATTTTATTTGTATGTCTCCAAGTTCACTGATTTTATTTTCTGTCGCCTCTATTTTTTTTTTTTTTTTTGAGACAAGAGTTTTACTGTTGTAGCTCTGGCTGGTCTTGAAGTCACTATGTAGAACTAACTGGCCTTGAACTTGCAGAGGTCTGTCTGCCTCTTCCCCAAGTGCTCAGATTAAAGAGGACACCTGGCCCTCACATTTACTATTGAGTCTGTCCAATGATCTTTGAAATTTCAGCTTTTAAAAATGCTATGATTTCCATTTAGTTATTTTTCATAACATGTTTCTTTGCTAAGACTTTTCCATCTATTTATTTATTAGCCTGCTTTTGCAGTATTGGGAATTTGAGGCAAGTGCTTTACCACCAATCTGTAACCTTGACCTTTAAAAAAAAACCTTTTTATTTTAAAATAATGTCTCACTGAAATGTCCAGGATTGAAGTTATTCCATAGCCTGGCAGGTCTTAAACTTTCAATCTTCCTGTCTAACCTCCACCAACCCCAGGATCTGGAACAGCAGTCTGTGATACCAGGTAGATTGGTTTATTTTGTAAATGTCAGTATTGGGGATTGAACTCAGGGCTGCATGCATGCCAGGCAAGCACTGTACTGCTGAGCCACGTTCATTTGTCAGTGACGTCGTCATTAAGTGCGAAGCCTTAAAGTCTGTGTCAAATAGGTGCATTGTTGGGCCCGTCTTCATGTAGGTGTCGGTTGGCTGGTTTATCTCATCGCAGTGGTGGTTTGCCTGGCTCAGCAAGATGGGTGATTTTCAATTAGCATCCTGGACATTTCAGTTTTGCCAGGTGCTCTTTTGTAAACTTTTAAAAGACTTATTTTTAATTGTGTGCATGTGCCCGGCAGGGGGAGGTATGCTCATGTGAGTGCAGGTGTCCCCAGAGGCCAGAGGTATTGGACCTCCCTGGAGCTGGAGTTACAGGTGGTTGTGGATGCTGGCAACTGAACCCAGGTTCTCCAGAAGAGCAGTCAGTGCTCTTAACCGCTGAGCCATCTCTCCATTGCAAGTTTGGTGACTCTTGATCCCATTTAAATCTTTTATTTCAGGGCTCGAGAGATAGTTAAGCAGTTTGGGCCGTGGTCCCCCCAAACAGTTTCATTTTCTGAGCCTTGCAATGTTATTTCACTTGGCTTCATTCTGCTTTTCCTGGGGCTCCTGGTCTAGACTTTACTGGTCTTCTTTACAGGAACAGAAGACCTTCCAAGCTCCGAGCCGCCTGATTCTGCTGCGTGATATTCTGGGGTGAGCAAGCAGCTGCCTTAGGGTCTTCTTATGCTGCTGAGTGCAAGGCTGGGCAACACGAGGCTTTGTTGTGACTGCTGCAGGAAAATGCAGTTCCCCCGTGGAGCCTCAGCTCTAGATCGGCATGGGGACAGCTCAGAACTTAGATGCAGTCTGGGACTGCAGCGGTGGAGCCTGGCTTAGGTCTTCCCGCTAGACACCCGTTGGGCTGCTCTTTCCCAGTCTCCTGCTTAGAGAAACCATATCCACTTTCCAGGATCCCTCAGCTCTCCTGTCCTCCTTGTCACTCAGTCTAGGGGGATCTGCTAGTCTATGGGACATAAACATTGTTGCTCCTCAAGTCTTGGGGCTCCTGGCCAGTCTATTTTTCTCTTTCTTGTTTTCTGTCTAAGGTATCTAACTGTACTTCGTGGAGAGAAGCAGGGAACGGTAAGTCTATATAATCTTTTTCTCGAGCCAGAAGTTCCACTTCATTATCTGGGGACCCAGCCCCAGCGTTCATCAGAGAAGCTTCTTCTGGTAGTAGATAGGAATTAGCACAGGCCTACAACTGGACAATGTGCAGAGAACGACAGACTTTGGAGCACTCAGTCCTCCATGGGATGTCTTCATCGAACCCCTCCCCTCAAGGCCCAGGGATCTATGTAGAAGAGGAGACAGAAAGATTTTTTTAAGAGCCAGAGGTGGTGGATGGATGGCTCCAAGGAAGTTTTCCAGACACAACAGGGCTGATGCACATACGAACTCACAGAGACTGTGACAGCATGCACAGGACCTGCACAGATCCAAGCCAGACAAAATGCCAGCACAGAGAAAGAGAAGTGGGCACCAAGTCCCACTCCTGGCCAAGAAACTATTTGGAATCAATTGTTGTTAGGAGAGGGAAGGATCAGTTTTTTCCCCCAATGGTGTAACACTGGGTTCATCGAACCACACAGCAGGGCAGGCCTTATGCTCAGGAGTAGTTTGACAATACAAAATGAATTCTGTATTGTTTGTATGTGTGTTTGTCTGTTTGCTTGTTTGTTTGCTTTTTAGAGACAGGGTTTCTTTGTCTACAGTTCTGGCTGTCCTGGAACTCACTCTGTAGAGCAGGCTGGCCTTGAACTCACAGAGATCCCTCTGCCTCTGTCTCTTGAGTGCTGAGGTTAAAGGGGTGCACCACCACTGCCCAGATTTTAAGAGAGAAAGAGGGCCGGGCGGTGGTGGCACATGCCTTTAATGCCAGCACTCAAGAGGCAGAGCCAGCTGGATCTCTGTGAGTTCGAGGCCAGCCTGGTCTACAGAATGAGATTCAAGACAGACACCAAAGCTACACAGAGAAACCCTGTCTCAAGAAACCTAAAAAATAAACAAACGAAACAGGGTCCCCTTTGTGAGGCCTGGAACTCAATTGTGTATACCCGTCTGATCTTGAAGTCACAGAGATCTGCTTACCTCTGCCTCAGGAGTACTGAAATTTAAAGGTGTGCACTTACTATGGCTGACTTTTACAATGCATGTGTGTGTGTATTTTACTATGAATATTTTCTCAACACTTTGTCTTTTTATGTAGCTCAGGTTGGACTTGAACTTGTGATCCTCTTCTACCTCTGCAGTGCTGGGATTAGAGGCAAGGGCGTAGAGACCATATAGTTTTTAAAAATGCACTTAAATTTTGGAGTGGCGGTGCATGCCTGCAATTCCAGTCCTTGGGAGGGTGAGGCAGGAGGTTTGCCGTGAACCCAAGGCCGGCCTGGACTGCATAGTGAACTCAAGGCCAGGTGGGGCTGTAGAGTGCGACCCTGCCTCAGCAAACCAAAAGCAACCCCCCACAAAAATGCAGCTAAATAATGTAGTTAAATATATCACTGTTTTCCCTAGCTTCTGGGCTTTGTGTCCTTGAAAAAGCCTCCTCATTTCGAGCTTGTTTTTTTCTGGGGCTTTGTTCTGGTTTCCAGCAGCCCCCGTTCTATCTTCTTGGTAATGTTCCATTTGTTCCTCTGATTGGGGAGGCTGTGCTCCCACCCTCCGTGCTTTTGCTGCCATGTGCAAGTCCGATTCATCCTTCAAGGCCATGACTGCCCCGGAACTGGGAGTTCCTTGTAATCAGGGACCGGGTCTCCTCTAGCTTATCCCTAGGGAACAGGATAGCCACTGGGCTCTTGGAGACATTGTTACCTGTCCATTGTTATCTGTTCCAGGCTGCGGGGGCCCTTGCCAGCAGGCTGTACTCCTTCTCTGTGTGCACTAGGGCCTAAGCTGAGGGAGCCTGGGGTCTGCCCCTGGAACTTCATGGTAACCTAATAAATGAAGGCGTCTGGCTGTGAAGAAGGCCGACACGTGAACCAGTGGGGCAGGAATGGAGATTTGCGCAACTGTCCTCCACCGTGTCCTTTCCTGTCCACGCTGTCCCTTTCCTCCCCTAGTAGGCCTGGCTCTCTCTGGAAGATGCACCCTGCCTCCCTTCCCCCTTCCGGTCTGCTCAGGTGATCCCGAGAGCCTGCTCAGGTGACCACACTTCTTGGCTGCTGACACCAGGAGGCAGGGTTGCTCTCTTCCTCGCGGAAGCTCCTTCTCTAGGTGTGATGGTAGTAACTACAGGGGAGCTAAGGACGCCCATACAGCTAGTCAAATTTCATCTCTGGATGTGGCTATGAGAGACTGGCATTTTAAATAATCAGCAGGTTGAGTAATGAGTGTGTGACTAAGCATCGTCTAATCAGTGGAGAGCTTGAATAGAACTGATAGGAAGAGGAAAGGTGAATTTGAGCCGAGACGTTCATCTTCTGCCCTTGGACTTTATTCAGCACTCCTGAAACTTCACATTTAGACTGAGTTGCACCACTGCCTTTTCTGCATCTCTGGCTTCCACCCAGCAGATTGAGGGACTCCTTGGTCT
This sequence comes from Peromyscus maniculatus bairdii, assembly GCF_049852395.1. NCBI lineage: Eukaryota > Metazoa > Chordata > Mammalia > Rodentia > Cricetidae > Peromyscus > Peromyscus maniculatus. Next base: position 83,453,542 of record NC_134875.1, on the reverse strand, counting down.
CTACAACCTCATATTCATGTGTACTGCGTTGTTATAGGTATCATATACACTAGAAATAAATAGCGTCTATTTGTATGTGTATATATTTTACTGGTTTTCTTCCTTTGGAGAACCTTGATACACTGACGATACCCAGGCTGTTCTCTGCCATCACCTGCTTCCCAGTTGTATTCTTGTCACCTCTACAATTTTCAGATTTTCAGGTACTGACCCCTTACTCGGGCCTCTCTTCCCACCAACCACTACTGCCCTCCTGGGGCCCCCAAATGCTCAGAGATCGGGGAAACAAGCCAGGGAACAGGCATAGAATCTGGCTAGACTCATGTTTTTCAAATGCTCCAGCAGGGAGGGACCCTGTCTAATACATCTTATCACTGCACCACACCCTGCCCCTGTACCCACATGCTGCTCCTGGGTCACTAGGAGCTGATTTTTAAAATTATTTATGTGGATGGGGGTTTTGCCTGCATGCATGCCTGGTGCCCGTGGAAGCCAGAAGAGGGTATCAGATCCTGGGACTGGAGCTACAATTGGTTGTGGGCTGCCATGTGGATACTAGGAATCAAACCCGGGTCTTCTCAAAGAGCTTTTAACCACTGAGCCATCCCTCCAGACCCTGCTGAGTTATATTTTAAAAAAAGAAAAAAACAAGTTTCCCCCCCGTAGGGATAGATACATCTTCATATTAAGGCTGAAAACAGGGTTGGCAAGGATGCCCCAGGAACAGATAAACAGCTATTTCTCTGGAGGACCAGAGGCAGTCAGGATTAAGGGGGAGAGTAGGACAAAGGGTTCTTTAGCCATATCTGGACTTTCTTTCTTTAATTTTTTTTTTATAGAGATAAGGCCTTTCTCTGTAGCCCTGGTTGGCCTGGGACTTGCTATGTATGCCAGACTGGCCTCAAACGCACGGAGATATGACTGTGTCTGTCCAACCCAAATTTCTATTTCTTAATTGTTGCTTTGATTTTCGCAGTGCTGGGGATGGAACCCAGGACCACGTGCATGCTGGGCAAGTGCTCTGCCACCAAGCCACATTCCCTAACCCCTCCGACTTTTTACAAGCTTCTACCATATACTTATTGCTTGTGAGATTCGAAAATAAATAAAGGGACCAGTTCAATACTAGAACATCTTCCCCAAACATCCCAGGTAGATAGCGCTACTTCTTTTTCTGGGATCACATAACACTGTTTCTTGTGTTCTGGAGAATACAAGATTTATTGCAGTGTTTGTACCCTTCTTTCTTGGAGATGGGAAACACCCTCAAAGGCACAAACTTGATCTAATTCTTGTTGCCAGTGTCTAGCCAAGTGCCTGACCCTGAGCAGGTACTCAGAGAGGGTTGAATTCAATGAGTGCCTTTAGTAGGAGGATTCTTGACTGTGCTCACATGGGACAAGCCTCATGATGTTCCGAAATGGCTAATTAGTAATGTTCAGTGGCCGAGGAAGAACACCTTCAGGACACTGACATGTGGGCAGCAGTCTCCAGCCCTGACACGAGGCTAGGGCTGCATTATGACCCAGGATCTGGCTTAGTGTCCTTACCTTGTCACCTGGCATTCTTTTGAAGTCATCGCCTCAAGAGATCTCTAAACATTTCGAACTTGTCAACCCTGGGTCGCATTTGTACTTTTTAGGTTGGAGAGGCCTACCTCACACAGGGTAGGCCAAGGAGGTAGGAATTAGGGGACACACAGCCCAGCTCAGAGTCTTCTAGGCTTGGAGGGGAAGAACAAGGAGTTGTCTGAGGGGCTTGAAGAAGGCACCCAGAATCATGTTTTAATGACAATATCTGAATGCTTGGTTATAGAATATTTGGCCTTATCTATCTCATAAAGGCAAAAGGGTAAAGGAATAGCCCTAAATGGGTCAGTTAGATTGGTGACTTAAAAAATTTATATGTATGCATTTTGCCTTTATATATGTGTACCACATACATACAAGCCTGATGCTGGAGGTCAGAAGAGGGTGTCCGATCCTCTGGAACTGGAATTATGGATGGCTGTGAGCTGCCATGTGGGTGCTGGGAACTGAACCCCAGTCCTCTGCAAAAGCAGTAAGTGCTTTTAACTATTGGAGCACTGATTCAACCCTGGATTGCTGGCTTTTAGAGTTGGGAGCATATGCCAGGTAGCCAAGGGTGTGCCATTGCCAAGGAAGCCACAGACAGATTTGAAGCAGCTTGTCTTCCAAAAATGCCTTGAGCACCAGCTCCTGTGCCCAGCCTTCAACAGGACAGTGTCTGTGGAGTGTTAGGGAGCTGAAGCTAAGTTCCTGGACTCTGGAGGCGAGAAGGGCAGGGGTGGCAGCAGCAAGAGTTCTGAGACCACCTGTGCCAGCCCTCCCCACACCCCTCGGTCTTGCAACCCGGAATTACCAAGGCTATCCGAGTGCCCGCCACAACTTTAGACCCCCCATGAAGAACACAGCCAGTCAGCTATCTCTTTGCAAGTTACTTTTATTTACAACAGAATTGGTGGCTTTGTTCCTCAATTTTTAGGGACACTCGGCATCAGCAGCCAGAGGGAAAATCTGCAGTGAAATCAAACTCATTCTGCCCCAGCCACAGCTCGGGAAGCTCGTTGGCTCGGTCTAGCCCGAGTTCCACCACCAGAGACATCAGCACCTCCTCATCCACTGGGTCAGAATCAATGATAGCAGGGCTCTGGGCACCAGCAGGAGGAGTGATTGACCCTGACCCTCCCGCCTGGGCCTGGGCCTGAGCCTGGGCCTGAGCCTGGGCCTGGGCCTGGGCCTGCACCTGGGCCTGCACCTGGGCCTGTGCCCCAAGGCCCCAGTTTTGCATGGGGCCCGCCTCCCCTGCTTGGCCCGGACTGGCAGCAGCAGCCGCTGCGGCCCCTTGGTACTGGCTGTTAAGCTTCTGCAGCTGCATGCTGGCCATCAGGTGGGGGGCAGCGTGCAGGTTGAAGGGTGGGGGTTTGGTGGAAGGGGTGGCAGTAGGAGAGCCCATTGGAGATGCTGATCCAGAGGAGCCGGCGGGAGCCCCATTGGCTTTGGCTCCATTTGAGGTCACCCCGGGGTAGTGCAGGATGGCCACTGCTTTGCGGTCTTTCACCCCGAGGTTAGAGTAGGCCAGAGAATTCATCTCCTGGTTGGCATCCTGGAAGACAAGAAGGTTCACCATAGTAGCCCCCCTCCTCCTGGTGTTCTCTTTGGCATTCATGGATCTGGAATGCTCCTGCATGGCCTGCATTTGGTGCTAATGGTGAGCAGGTGGCAGGAAGAGGCCCTGGCCAGTTAGGATCGTGAGTTCAGACCTCAGGTGTAGTCCCGGACAAACCATTATCCGAAGTGGGCCTCCCTCCCCTGCTCCTCTCTGTGCCCCCCTCCCCCTCCCCGTGTAAAAAGGGCACCCCTTCGTCCCTCTTCTCAGCCTCACTACAGTCTCTTTGCCACAGTGGTCTTGCTCCAACTCTGCTTCTTTGCTCCCTTCCTGCTGTCTGCCTTTCAGGACCCCTAGTGAGTTCAATTCGACCACTTTCAGACAAAAGCTGTTCTCATTTTTCCCAGACAAAGCCCGCTGTATCTTCTCTTCAAGCACACTGGCTACGTGCCACACCCAGGGAGACCTGGCGCATGACCTCCTCCCCTAAAGCCCATCTTCCCAGGCCACAGTATCTCCATCTGTAGGTGGCAAAACTTACCTCCTTCGCAGAGCTGCTACCACCCTTGACGTCAAGTGCAGGCCTTGACATAGTTGGCATTTCAGAGTCTGGGCAGAAGTCAGATAAACCGGTGGGAGTTGAGGCCTCCAGCTGGAGCTGTTGGTCTGTAAGTCAAAGAGAAGAAATGATAAACGCGAACGGTTATCTTGACAAAGGAAGCACTAGAAAATTCGAAGCCAGGGCGAATCCATTCAGCTACACAAAGACGCTGATCTGGTGAAACTCAAAACAGAGAACACCTGAGCAGGAAGCAGAGACAGAGCTGGACCTCTGACCTGGGGCCAGAAGTGTGCTCTATTCAGCCAGGGGTCAATGACGACCCACAATGCCAAGAAAGAACGCATGAGCATTTACTCATACAGGTTATTTCCGAGTCCAGAGGTAGGGGAAGCACTACTCCTGATTCCCAGAGCAGGCATGTCCCTGAGAACACAGCGAACCATGTCAGTGGACCACTAACACCCAGGTCTGGGGCCCACAGCCCTGCTTGACTGAAGTACAAACAGCGCTCTGAGGTAACCCTAGGCGATCCCAGCCATCTCTCTCAAGACAAGGGCGCTACCGCGCGTCGTCGTCAGGAGGGCCGGCACCGCCATTACTTCAAGTGGGACTGGGGAAAAGTGAGAATCCAGGAGAAGGATGACCTAGAGTCTCTTGGGGCATGCCTATAAGAAGACAGCAGACCAGGGTGTTTTGGAGGCTGTGAGGCAGCAGGAGCCGCAGAATAGCTGGAAATAGCTCAGTTCTTCCATGTCTCAAGCCCCTACAAGACAGCCCCTAGATTGGGCTTTCCCAGGACAACTGTCCCAGGGCCCAGAGCCAGGCCACACCCATGTGTGGATGAGAGAAGAAAGAATTCTTCTTGGAGGGAAAATCCGATGGTTTTCAGCCTGGAAGCAGCAGCAGCAGCAGCAGCAGCCGTTTGGAGAGCAGCATCTAACAGTCCGTTGCCTGCCGTATGTCTCTCCTGACCATAGGCCAAGTCCTCATACCTGAAATCACTCAGATGGCTTCTAAAGAAATGATTCTCTTGCCCAAGTGCCAACGAGACACGAGAATGAGAGAAAAAACAAAAACAAACAGAAAACCACCTCAAACTCAGAAAATTAAAAATTCTTATTTTCCTGGAAGCGTATATTTGACACCCGCATATATTCTAGCATTATCGTCTTCAAGAACCCAAGAGTCATTTTCCCAAAGAGGCTAGAATTTGCTGGGACTCTACCTCCCTGTTACCTTAACTCCGCGGCTGTTAAGAATGTTCTGGATTCTACAGGTACCACTATCGTTCCCCTCCCCCCGCCCCCCCCCCCGCCCCTCAACAACCGCCCTACGGGGGGGGCGGAGAGAAGGAAGCTAAAAAGAGAAAACATGGAGGGGGCACTTGCTGGGGCCCACAGCCCTGCTTGACTGAAGTACAAACAGCGCTCTGAGGTAACCCTAGGCGATCCCAGCCATCTATCTCAAGACAAGGGCGCTACCGCGCGTCGTCGTCAGGAGGGCCGGCACCGCCACTACTTCAAGTTCCTCATCGCCTCACCTTCGCATCCATCTTCTCTCGCCCGTACGCCACCCGTACCCGAATGTCCAAAAGAAAACAAAAAAAACCCCCCAAAAAACCAAAGCACCCCAAAGCAACACTAATGGGGGACGAAAATATGAGGAAAAGTGTGTGTGGTGTGGTGGCGGCTCGCCGGGCAGGCCCTGGTCACACTCCCCTCGAGGCGCGCCAGCCCGCTCGCGGAGCCCGTCTGAGGGGCGATCTTATTTCCGGCCCCCCACGGCCCCGTCCTCTATCCCCCCCCCCACTCCACCCCCTCAGCCCACCTGAGGGAAAAACTTGGCTCGCGAACGCCTGGGCGAGCCACTCGGTGCCCACCGCGAAGCCGCGGCGAGCCGCCGCCAAAAGCCGCGCAACAAGTGCCGGCTCCGCGGCTGCCGCGCCTCCCGCCGCCCGCCCGCCGGGCTTCGCCTGGCCGCCCTCCTCCTCCTCAGCCCCGGTCCCGCGCTGAAGGAGGGTGAGGAGCGGCGGGGGTGGGGTGGGGGGGAGTCGGGGGGGGAGAGAGAAGGGAGCGGCAGGTGGGGGGCCTTGAACCTGTCCCGGGAGCAAAAGTTAAAAATGGCACCAACCGGTCGACTCCATCTCCATTGCTACTGAGAAAGCTACCCAATCCAAAGGGCGCTGCGGCTTGGCTTGCTCGCCCTCCAAGCAGCCCCGTCAGCCTCGCCACCTGAAAACTAAAGGCCCGTTGTTTACCAACAGCTCGCCGGGCCTCCTCGACGCGCCCCGGCGACAGCCACCGGCGCGGAGCTTGGCCGCACCCGCAGCCCCGGACCCCGGGCTGGAGCGAGCAGCCGGGCCCGAAAGCGCGAAGCTTCCGTTACCTCAGGTGCTCGGGAGCGGACTGGCGACGAGGCACGGGGTCTCCGCGTCAGCGCGACTTGGGGGACCCGCAGCGTCTCCGCGCGCGGGGGCGCACTTTGGCGCCAGTGGCAGCGCCTCGCGCGCCTCGCCGACACTTCCGAGCGTCCTCGGAGCGTCCGAAGGCGCCGCTTGCTCCCGGCCCGCTCGCGAACCTTCGAGGGTCCCAGAGGGGCCAGAACTTACCCAAGGTCACAGCGCTCAAAGTGGCGCGGCCCCGACTTAGCTGTCCCACCCCAGGTCAGGCGCCCCGCGAGGCAGGGGCTTGGGCGCCGCCGCCGCCGCCGCCGCCGCCGCCGCTTCCCCTTGGAGAGGGGCGTGTGCGCGGGGGCAGGGAGCGGGGTCGGCTGCCCAGGGGAAAGCAAGTTCCCCCGAAGGCTCCAACTTCCAGCCCGCAGCTCGGCGGGACCCGGCCCGGAGCCCCCTCTCGCTTCCAACACCCCCCCCCGCAAGGAAACGAGAGCTTTTGTGCGGGGGGCCCCCCGAAGCGGCCTGATGCAGTCCGGGCTATTGGCAAAGTCGGGGAAGCAGAGCCCCCAGAAAGCGCGGGCGCGGGAGAGGAGCTGCCGAGGCTTCCTCCGGACAAGTGGGCGCCCGGTCCCGCCCGCTGCCGTCCCCCCCACTCCCGGCCCGGCACCTCCAGCAGCAAACAAGTCCCCCAGCCCCTCGGCCCGCTCGGCCGCCGGCCGGCCGTTGCCCTCGTCTCCGGCTGCCCAGCCCAGCGCCCTGCCCGGCGGCCCGGCTTACCTCCGCGAAGCTGCCTGCCCGGGAGACAGGGAAAGCTCGCTGGGGGCTGAGGATCGGACGAAGGGGCCGAACCCCCCGTCCCTTGGCAAGCTGGCCACCGCCGCCGCTCGCTTCCGAGTCCCGCGGCCGGCCGCACAGGCACCCGACCCCGGGGCGCTTGGGAAAAGGCTGCACAGCCGCGCCGCGCCGCCGCACCGCACCGTGCAGCGCCCAGCAGCCCCGGCCGGCGCTGGTGCCCGCCCGCAGCTTCGGCGCCCGCCGGACTCCGAGGCGGTGGCGTTAGCAGCCACCACGTTTGGGTCTGGGCGCGGGGACCCGGCTCTCAAGCCCCCATTGCCGCCCGGAGAGCCCTGGCGCACAGGCACACGGCTGCAGGCTGGCCTCGGCTAGGAATCCCAGGAAGGACAGACCCTTTTCCCCCCGTTTTTTCCCCTCTCCCCCCAATTTTCACGTCTTTATAACTGGCTTAGGGCATTATTAGCACATGTCCTGGATCGTGGGCGAGTTGGTGGCAAAATCTGAACTGGATACTTACGGAGGGCCCGAGAGGGTGCAGTGCCTTCCTCCAGTCTGGTCCTCCTGGCTGGGAGCAGCCCCGCGCCGATAGGCTGTGGGAGGAGCAGCCGGGCGGAGCGAGCCTCCTCACCGCAGCTCGGCAGCGCACTTCTGCAGCTGTGCCGCCGGGAACATTTTATAGCGGCGGCTGGCGTGTGTGGCCCTTTAAAGGCGCTCGAGCTGGTGCAGTCACCGTGGATCTTGTGAAAGCGAAGGGCGGGCTAGGGAACGGAGTCCGTGCGTCCCCCTCCTGTCCCTCAGCCCTGGGGGCACGACGCAGCTACCGGGGTGGGGCTGATGGCCCCAGATTAGGGTCACTTCTGTCCCAGTGCCCTGGCCCGTATCTATGTTTCTAAAACTGATGGCAGCCCGAACCCAGGACGTGGGCTCTCCCCACCACCCTGCATGGACTTGCCCAATAAATTCCACTTAGTAATTTCACCGAGGCGAGGGAGAGCTGTTAGTGTCTGTTTTCTGACCTAAATCAAGCGGGTGGCCAGGACGGGCTTCAATGGATAGAGAGGAGAGCTTGTTGGCTTAGGGAAAGACCCAGAGGAGGGACTCGCACTCGGGACGGGGTAGGCAAGCACGGTCTTAGTTTTCTGCAGGGCTTTCTCGGAGCCTGTTTGCCCTCTTCAGGCTACGTCGCCTGGTCGTGGAATGGCTGAGGTTGGAAGGTGCCTTTCCTCCTAAACTCCCTACATTTTGTTCAGGGCCACTTAGAGGGATCATATGGCAGTCGTGGCTTCCCTCAAGGCCCAGGGTTGGTTTCAAGGCTTTCTGTCCTGTGGTCATCCAGGGCAGAAAGAGGCTGGCAGGATGCAACGACGCTGAGAAATGCTGTTTTACTGGACCGTGGGGCTAGGTGCATGAATGCAACTCACATGGCTCACGGAAAAGCCAAGAACAGGCAGCGGGTTCGAAAAGCTTGCCACAGAGTTCGCAGAGATTCCTCTTGCCTTCCCACGATGCCAGGTTATTTTATTATGATTATATAATTATTCACATCTAGCAAGAACAACATCTTGCACTTGGAGCACATCTCTCTTGTGTTGGTACGTTGTCTTACAAATCCTTACTGAAAGAGATCTGTGGCTTCTCATTTCAAAGCATGTTCCCTGTGGCTGGAAACTCCCACCTCACCCCTTTCAGGAAGGCCACCAAGATTATCCCCCTCTAATCAAGCCCCCCACTCTCATCCTCACCCCCTTCCACCCCTTCATTCAACAACTCAGTTTTTACACTATTTGTGAAACATGGTCTTTTGAAAAAGTACGATGTTAAGGAAACGGGGCGGGGTGGGGGGGAAGGAATGTTACAAAGACATTTTTCCTGTGTGTCTTGTGTCTTAATTGGCTCCGAAGACCTGAAGATCCTTTTTTTTCTTCTTCTTCTTTTAGGATCGCAAGTGCCCCGAATTTGCTCTTCTAACAGAGTCGTGTTTGTTGATGGAATGACCGACCGGCTTGCTGACAAAGAGGGGGCGCCAAAGGAGGGACAGATCTAGGCCCTTCTTTGGCATTTCGAAGAAGCTGGGGTGAGTACCCTGGGTAGCTGGGGAAACCCATTCCCCCTGTTGGGCTGGCTGCTCATGGCTTGCCCCCTCCCACTCTGCTGCAGATCAAACCTGGGCAACAAGCACACTCCACACACCATCGCTACACTTTCTCACTTGGCTCGGAGGTTGCGGGCCGTGCCTAGTTTCCTGCTGAGAAAAGGAGCGATCTGTGGGACCCTAAAGCTCTCCTTGGGTAGCAGGAGAGGTACACCTCCAAAGCCTCTTGGTATCTGCCCGGGGTGAGAAAAGTTTGGGTGAAAGCAGAGGTGGAGAAGGGGCGGACTTAGGTTAGGCGTTTGAATTACGGTTGCTAATTTGGACCCCTGACTTGCCCCCTCCTCCGCTGTTGGACTCTGGAGCTGGGTTTGAAAACTGCAGACGCAGCTGGACTCCAGGCTCCGGATCCCGGACCTGCGGATCCGCCCTCCATCTATTGGATGGCTCCCAGGCCAATTGTTAGAAAGAGGCAAATGTTCATCTCGGCTTCTGGAGTGTCTCCGGAGCAGTTGCTCAACAGCTAGCCCCCTCCCCCATCCGGACCACTGAAGGGCAGAAGAAGGAGCGCCCCCCACCACATTTCTATATGCCTAAGTTCCAGAAAGACCCCCCACCCCACCGGTGACTTCCTGTCATCTCCACTGGCCACCTCCCAGGGAGTAGGAGTGAGCAGGGCTTGAAGCACTCAGCTTTGAAGCAGAAAGGCCACCCATTTCCTTTTGGGGGAATGGGAGTCGAGGTTAGTGGCAGAGGCTGAGAAGGGGGCAAAGAAGACATTTACATTTCCAGGCAAATATGCCTTGGATCACTGACTTCCCAGCCAGCCCCAGGCTAGCTCAGAGCTCCGCTAAACTCTTTTCTCCAGCTTGCCAAGTAGACCCCGAGCTTGTGAAGCCAAGAGAGAAGTGATGCTCACCCAGCAATAACCTTCTAAATGGCAGCTGGGAGCCGGACATCGATCCTTCTCTCCCTTCCATCGTCTCATTGAACTCCTAGGACAGCCCCGTGAGGTTGGGTTACCAAAGGTGAAATAGCCTCACAGAAGTGCCCAAGTTGGCACAGCCAAGAGGAAGGGAGTTTTGATCCTGGCCTTTACCCTACAGCCCTACACCCCGCTTGCTGCCTTGGAGGGCAAAAAAAAAAAAGAGAGAGAGAGAGAGAGAGAGATCCAGAGTGCAGGTTCAGGGGTCAGTCGCCTGGATGAAATCCCTGCTCTACCATTTGCTAGCTGTGTGGTCTCGGGGTAAGAGACTGTGTTGATGATGTGTGCATGCTCAACTTTTCCTATTAAATGGATATCATAACAAATTTACATAATCTGTAAGGGTTAGGAGGAAAACGTTAGCTTGATTGATGGATGCTGTGTAGGGAAATGGCTACTATATGCTGGGATTGGTATTGTAATGTGCCTTCTGATTCTTTTCCTTTGGCCCCATCCCTGCCTCAGCTCACACTCCAGGTTCAACAACACTTGCTGACTGCGTAATTTAAGTATGAGACTGAGAGGGGGATGAAAGAGGTCTATCAACTCAGGAAGGAAAAGATGAGAATGCAGATTTGTTTTCAAAACTCCACTCACTGCTGCAAAAGCTGCCTGGACTATATGGCAGGAATAAAAATGGGATCAATGAAAAATAATCACGTTTTACAGGTCAGCTTGCAAATTAAGAAATGGTCTCCAAAAATATACTCAATATGTGTATAGAAAAGTTTCAAAGTCCAAATTGAAATGAAAAAGTTGTGTGTATGTGTGTGTGTGTGTGTGTACTTCGATGATTTCATTTGCACCACATGCATGCAGGAGGCCAGAAGAGGGAGTTGGGTGCCCTGGAACTGGAGTTACAGGTGGTTTGTGAGCTGCTATGTGGGTGCTGGGAACTGAACCCAGGACCTCTACAAGAACAGTAAATGCTCTTGACTCCTGAGCCATCTCTTCACTCCTCCTCTACACGCTTTTATTCAAGTATATTTAGAAAAACCAATGAGGTATAACACACACCTGTTACCCCTGTACTCAAGAGGCTGACACAGGATCATTAGTTCCGGGACAGCCTGGGCTACACACAAACAAACAAGTACACACACACACACACACACACACACACACACACACACACACACACACACACACACAGAGTTCTCTTTCACATACATATACATATATGAAGGAGAATTGCTTATAATAGAAATCAACCATAAAGGTCCATGGCCAGGGAATTTCCCTTGATAACTTAACCACTACTTCCCCAATTCCTGATTTTAAAAACTTTTATTTATGACAAAATGTTGAATAAAAACCCTGGGTACAAAGTTGCATAAATATCATGCCAAGGTGCAGAGGGTCCAAAGGCTCCAAACCATATATGAATATGTGAATAAAACGATGGTCAGAGAAACACCCGAAAGACAATGTCAGTAAGGACTACAATTCTGAATGCCTTTTTTCTGTTTTCTCTATATTATACAATATATTACTATTACTCTCTTTTTACTGTAATTATTTATTTGGTGTGTGTGTGTGAGAATGTGCGCACTTGTACCCTTGTGTACCTACCACAGTGTATGTGCAGAGGTCAGAAGATACCTTCACCTGTCGTCCTGGAGATGTAACTCAGGTCATCGGGCTCATTACCTGCTCAATCATCTCATCAACCCAATGTCTTCATCGGCATCATCGTCTTCTTCTTTTTGAAGGTATATACCTTCTTTTGAGGTATATATATATATTTCTTGTTGGTTTTTGAGACAGGGTCTCTCTGTGTAGTCCTGGCTGTCCTGGAACTCACTTTGTAGACCAGGCTGGCCCCGAACTCACAGAGATCCACTTGCCTTTGTCTCCCAAGTGCTGGTATTAAAGACGTGTGCCACCACACCTAGCTTATTTTTCTTTTAAGTAAATATACATTTATAGTTAATAAACTCCCTAAAAAGTACATTTTGCTTTTTTGGAGGCAGGGTATTACTCTGTAGCCTAGGAAGGCCTTGAACTTTCATGTTTGGCTTCAGCCTCTTAAGTATTTTGGACCTAGTTTTGTTGAAATTATATGTACATAGAAAAAATGTTGCGTGCAAATATACCCAAATGTTAATAGTGATTATAATTGAGTAGTGGGATTATGAGTAATATTTTTCTTTTTCTTTTTCAAAATTTTTTTTGCAGTATGATTACATTGTTTTCTCACAATTAGAATAGATTCATAACTTGAAAAGTGCATAATCAGTAGTATTCTACTTGTGGTAAAATTATGAATGCAAATTGAAAAAAATGGGAAGGAAGTATATTGAACTATTAACAGTTTTTATATTAACTGCTAAGGGATTGTGGGTAATTTCTTCTCATTTTTCTGTAATATGGTCTTATTATTTTTATAATTAAAATAAAATGATACCTAAAAATAGCATATACAATATGATCCAATTTTTGCTAAAAATTAATATGTGCATAGAAAAAATAATAGATTATTTTGAAACGTGTTTGTCTCTGTGTGTTGGGGTATGAGTGATTTTTACTCTTTCCTTTAATTTTTTCATTTTCCAAATTTTCTACAGCTATCATTTATTACTTTTAATTATGAAAAGTGTAAAAAAAATGTATAAGGCAGTTTAATATTGGAGTACTTATGGGAAAAGGGTGCTTATCTGGGATTTGCTTTAAAATAGTTCAGTGTGGGCCAGAGAAGACTGGATGGGGCTATAGATTAAATGAGAAAATTGTTGAAGATGTGCAATGAGGCTTTCTTGTGATTTTTTTTTGTGAATGCTTGAAATTTTTATAATGAATATTTTTCTTAAAAAGCCTCTTTCACAAAGACTATTTCTTTTAATTTTATGCCAACTGCATGTGATTATCTCCATTTTATGGAAAGCTGTGATTCAAAGAGTTGGACTTATTTTTCCTGGGTCTTGTCACTCCAAGCCCAGCGCTTTTTCCAAATCCCAGGTGCTCTTCCCAGGTGCTGGTGCTGCTTATCTTCTTTTTCTTCATTGTTTTAAAAGTTTTTAAAAAAGGGTTGCTTATTTTTATTTTGTGAGTGTGGCTGTTTTGCCTGCATTTTTGGGTGTGTACCTTGCGAATGATGCCTGGTGCTCAGAGCCAGAAGAGTGTGGTGGACTCCCTGGGATTGGAGTTTGGGATGGTTGTAAGCTGCCTGGAAGATGCTGGGAACTGAACCTGGGTCTTCTGGAAGACCAGTATGTGCTCTTAACCCCTGAGCCATCTCTCCAGCCTTTCTTGATTTTTGTTTGTCTGTTTGTTTGTTTTGTTTTGTTTTTGTAATACTGGGGATCAAATCTAGGGCTTCATACATACTGTAGCAGTGAAGTGAATCCTCAGTTCTGTTTTTCCTTTCTTTCTCTCTCTTTTTTTTTTTTTAGTAATTAAAGATAACATTTTATCTGCTTATAAATGTTGTAATTGTTCACTGAACAGGATTTTGAGTGAACAGGAATGTACTGGAGGACAACATAAGAACCAACCCCCAAGCACTGTTGTTAACCCCGTGGTGTTGGTTCTGTGGACTGTCTCAGTACCTTTGACTGCAGAGGTACTGCTTGTGGTAAGCCTGTTCTAGTGAGAATAGCCAGCCATTTCTGAGTGCGGCTGCAGCTGTTTACCCGTCCCATCTACCCCCTTTCTCTCTCCTTGTCCCTTTGAGAGGCTGTAGTATGGGTCCCTTTTTAACAATCACCTCCATCCCAAACATGAGGAAATGAAGTCCATTAGCGGAAGTCCAGGTGACTCATCTTCCCTTGCCAATCTTGGGACTCTGCCCAGAAGCCATCTTAGGACCCTAGGCATCTGCACCCACTCCAAGTGTGCCTGTGCCTCCATTTCCCCATCTGGAAGAGGCTAGTGAGAATAGCAAACCAATAGGCCCCTGCCAGGGAGTGATGAGCTAACGTCTGTGGTGCTTTCCAGCCCCTCTGAGCAAGGTGCTGGAGCTTCCCAAGCCTGGCCTGCGCCTGCTGCTGCCAGCCTAATCGAGTGCCTGGTCTGGCCTGGCCGCTCAATGGAGGGAGAGGCTGCATTCCTCTGACCCCGGCCAGCCCAGCAGGCTTGGACAGGCCTGCTTTTGCTCCTGTATTTAAAAAAAAGATGGGGAAGAAGAAATGGAACAATATCAGTTACTAGGAAGAAAGGACGCCGAGAAATAGAAATGTGCAGATAACTAGGCACCCCTTGGTGCCCTAGTCAGGCTGTAGACTCTAGTGGTGCTTTCTTATTTACAAAGGGGTGGGGGAATGTTTGGAGAGGGCCAACAGCTGGGCCCAGTTGAAGAGATTCCCTACTTGAATTCCTGTCATTTATACATAACGGAAAAGATAAAGATAGACAAACAGTTTCAGCCATCAGGGTTCTTTCATCCTTCTGGATGATTCTGCCCACTCTGTTCTTTGGGGATGCTAGTCCAATGGAGGCCCCTCCTCTCTGTTTCCTTCTAACATTCAACCTCCCAAGAACCCTAGGAAGCCAACATGATCAACTCTATGTTGTTGACTTACTTATTTATTATTATTATTATTATTATTATTATTATTATTATTATTATTTGCTGTGCCAGAGATGAAACCAGAACCTTCCACACGTTACAGTACAAAGACCCCATCCCTCACCCCCGTTCTGGAGAGAAGGCATTAAGGTTCAGAGAGGTGAAATAAGCCAGTGATCACACAGCCAGTGAATAGCAGAGCTGGAATTCACAGCCCGCGCTGACTCACCTTGGAGGTCAAACTCCCCTAGGCTACCAGCTCCTCTGTCATCTGTGTGTCTGCTCTCCTTCCTTCTACTAGACTGGATGCTTCTCCACATCCATTTGCAGTAAATGGCGGACACATGTGGGCAGAAAGTCGAAGGGGTTCCAGTGGAGGGAGGAGCCCGGTTAGGTGCAGTCAGAGGGTCCCAGTTAGGGCTGGTCACAGCCGTCTCCAGAGACCACGGACAGGGTGGGAGAGGGCTGAAGCCTGGTGGATGGCAAAGAGGATTGGGAAAGAACTGTCCTCCAGAGAAAGGTGTAGGGTTCGAAGGAAGGGAGCGGGAGGTGCCAGAGAAGTGAAGAGTGGCAGCCAGGCAGCCTGGCCCTGAGCTGTTGGGTTTCTGCACTGAAGCTGGAGGCCTTGGGAAGGTGTGAGGCTTTGTGGGGGAAGCAAAACTCTGCTTTAAGCATGTTTAGTTTAAGCTGTTGGCAGAACATCCAAGTGGAAATAGCTTGCACACAGCCAGGAATATAGGACTGGAAAGAAAGTGTGAGGTTGTGTCAAAAAGAGCAATCGTCGGGATGAGTTTGGGCCAAACTGTGGAGAACTTTCCCCTGCCTCCCTGTATTGACACAGAAAGGAGCTTTCTCCTGAGGACCCTCGAGACACTGCAGCCCCACCTCCTTCCCCTCCCTGGCCCCTCTAGCCTAGCACAATCACAGACACATGCTTCAAATCCCTGAAGGGTAGGGAGCACGAGGGGCCCTTGGTCTGTAAATGTCCCCGCGCCAACGATTGACAGGGGCCTCATCTCGCTTTTCTGAATACATGCTGCAGGCCTTAGGCATGCCAGAGCCTCCCTGGTTTCTCTTCAGCTTCTGGAACACAAGCCTTTGGGGTCTTGTGTGTTCTCTCTTTTTTGCCACCGCCATCCTCAGCGTAACACAGTATCTCTCAGCTTACTTCTCTCTTTCTTTTTCTCTCCTTTCTTTCTTTCTTTCTTTCTTTCTTTCTTTCTTTCTTTCTTTCTTTCTTTCTTTCTTTCTTTCTTTCTTTCTTTCTTTCTTTCTTTCTTTCTTTCTTTCTTTCTTTCTTTTTAGTGTTTCGAGACAGGGTTTCTCTGTGTAGCCCTGGCTGTCCTGGAACTCGCTCTGTAGACCAGGCTGGCCTCGAACTCACAGAGATCCGCTTGTCTCTGCTTCCCGAGTGCTGGGATTAAAGGCATGTGCCATCATAGCCCAGCAGCTTACTTCTTTTTTTAAAGGGTGGGGAAATTTTTTTCTATCTCATAGTGGTAGGGTTCGAACTCTGAACCCCGTCGTGTTGTGGGAATGTTCGGCCATGAACTACTTCTGAGCCCTAGTTGAAGCCATTTTCTGGCTCCCTGCAACATCGGGCTGATGAAACTTCCTTGTGCTTAAGACCTGAGATAAAATGGCGCCTCCCCTCAGGTTCATCTTTTTTGCCCAGAGCAGTTTCCTGCATGTCCCTCCCTCAGGTCTGTGCTTTTTCCTGCTTAGCCTCCCAATTCTGACTTAGTTGAGGCTTCACATTTGGCCTCCTCTGCCAGAGCCTCTGTGGCCGTGGATACGTGTCCCCGGTTGAGATCCTAACCCCTATTGCTGCGCTTGGCCTTTGACTTTGGAGGGTTAAATAGATGTGTGATTCACTTCATGTGCATAACCTGGGGAATTATGAGTATTTCCACTGGTCCCTACTGCCACAGAGGTTAGTCCCTCTGGGGATCAGTTAGTGAAGCTGGAGGTGAACAGGATCTTAGGGCATGTATCTCAGGAGGTCAGGGTACAGGCTCTGCTGTCACCTAAGCATACAGGATCACAGGCCTGGTTGCTCAAGGTCCCTTTTGTATTACGGTGTCCCCTCTGGCAAGAGTAGCTAGAATTGTATGCGGGGTCTTCCTGCCTTTGTTCATGTCTCATCCTAGGGCCAATGGCTTGGTGGGAAGAGCCCAAGCTGAACTGCAGTGCATAACGTCCATGAAGCTGACTTGGAGGCCCAGCAGACTTGAATGTGGATCCCATATGGATTAGGTTCCTAGTACCCCCAAGTACGTGAGCTCAGGGGAACATTATTCCTGTTGGGTCTGATTTTAACATCAGCGGTAATGTTCACTGAGCACTCACTGGGTGATAGACCCTTACTGTTCATAGTGTCCACCTAGTCCTACAACAGCCTAAGGTGTTCGCTGAAGATTGCTATTATGTTATCCCTGAGTTCCTGACAGAGAAGAGAGGAGCAGGTATGGAACATCTTACCAAGGCTGTACATCCTGTGTGTTTGAGGTTAAGGAGTCAAGTCAGGCAGACCAGCCACGGAGTCTCTGCTACTGACCCTGGAGCTTTCTGCCTCCTTAAGAACACTCATTGCCACCTTGCCACTTAGTTCATAAAGACCTTTCTCACCTTGTACAAGGTCAGTTCCCATTCTTTCTCCTTACTCCATGTTAAGTGATCATTATTATTATTATCAATCCTATCTTCTCATCGAAGGAAGAAAGCTCAGCTAAATGAAGTGCCTTGTGGAGGACACAGCTAGCAAGTAAGAACACTGGGATTTGAATCCGCTTCTGCCTCCATTTCGCTTTCCTCCTCTTCCTCCGTGACAGTTCTTACCTTTCTTCAATCTGCATGGGAAATGATGGCGGAGGGGAGCGTATTTGGGGGTAGGAAAGGAACTAGTGGGCAGGGAGCAAGAGAGAAAAGTGGAGAACAGGAGCAACATCTCTGACGGCCTGTGTGAAGATGCCACAATGAAACCCATCATTTTACACAATGAATGTAAGCTAATGAAAAAACAAATAATAGTAATAAGCTGGGAGGGTGGCTCTGCCCGGAAAGCGCTTTCGGTGTAGGCGTGAGAACCCGAGTTCAGGCCCCAGCACTCATGTTGTGGTGCTTACCACCTTTAATCCCAGCACCCGGGAAGCAGAGGCAGGTCAGTCCCTGTGAGTTCGAGGCCTGTAACCCCAGCACTCCCAGAATCCCATTGCTAGGGAGGTGGAGACAGGAGGATCCCTGGGACTTGCTGGCCAACAGTCTAGCTAAATCAGTGAGCTCCAGGTTCAGTGAGAGACCCTGTCTCCAAAAGTAAGGTGGAGAGAGATTGAGGAAGATACCTGATGTTGACCGCTGGTCTCCACATGTATGCACATATACATACATCCACATACAAATGCATATATATATATATATATATATATATATATATATATATATATATATATATACAAAACAAACAAAACTCCAATATTAGGACAGATGAGGGCTGGGGACTGTGTCCAAATGGCTCTGTGTGACAGAGAAGGAAGCCACCATTGCACCTGGTTAGTTAGGGGCAAAAAGACAGATGAACAAGAAGTATATTCAGGGGAGAAATCAAAACCTGAGTGAGAGGAAGAGAAAGCTAATGATGGGGTAGAGGGAGCAGTGGAGAAGAGGCATTTGGGAAGAAAACAAGGTAAGGAAAAGAGATCAAATTAGAAAGAAAAAGGCCTAAAGTGAGGTGAAAGCGTAAGTGACCGGCCATCTGGAAGCAGCACAGAGCTTGGTGGTGGGGGTGTGTGTTTGTGAAGCATGGAGCTAGATCGACAGGTGCAAGAGCCCAGCTGCTGCCAGCCAAGAGCTGTCCGGGCCCAGTGCCCAGCCGGAAAGGAGCATGGCTGAGAGAGACTTCTCCAGGGGGATTTTTGGCTGGGGGACCATGGGAGGAAGCTGTCCTCTCTCAGAGCCTGGTGGGGCTTGCCTCTGGCCAGCTCCTAGAGAGAAGGGGCCTTGACCACTCTTTGGACTTGCATTGTCTCCAAGCCTCTCCCAACTGTTGCCTTTGGGGCCTGGAATATGGATGATTCCTTGCTCTCTGGAATATGGATGAGTCCTGGAATGGCCTGGAGGGATTAGTAAATGTCATTTCATGCTACCATTAGCTGGAAAACTCATAGGGATGGTGGGATAGGTAGAGAGCGGAAAAGTTGCCAGAGCCATTGGCTAATCTCCCATTTAGCTCTATGTGTGGCTTATTCTCATACTGACAGCCTGACCCTGGTTCAAGTCTCTAGGCTTCCTCTTCTAGCTTCTTGACTTTGGGCAAGTGACTGGCTCTCTGGGCCTCAGTTTCCTTAGGTGGAAGGTGAGGAAAAATAAGAATATCTACATCATGAGGCTGTGCCAGGGTTGGATGAGATAATGTCTGTGGCTATAAACTCTCAAGTGCTGTACACATGTGAGTAATTATTCTCCCCTGACCTCTGTTCCCTGCTGCTTGGGGGATGGAGTCAGCCTTCCAATCTGAGTCCAGTTCCAAGCCTGACTTCACCTCCTTGGCCCCGTTCTCCTCTTGTCACACAGGACTGCATGGGAAGTCAGGCCTACTGACCCACAGCAATGGGCTTAGGGTCGGCCATGATTCCTTGTGCAGTTTTTATTCAGGCCACAAATGTGGACTGAAACCCTGCTTCACTTGCTAAGACCTCAGAGTGGACCCAGGCACCACCTTGGTCCTCAAAGAATTCCTGATAACTATACTGGGGAGATAGGAGAGCAGATGTGGATGAATGGAGTAGAAGATAGGCAGGTGACATCTGAGCGAAGGCATTGGGGACAGCGTAGTCAGAGGCCTTGACGGGAACTAGGAGACTAGTACTGGTGTGGCTTTGTGGGGTTACAGGAACCAGGCTCGGATACCACATTAAGAAATCCAGCCTTGATATTGTGGTCATTGAAGGTAATGTGGGCAGATAACCATGAAGGTTGGTACAGTTGGTTACTCAGAAAAGCGTGCTTATTACCTTGACCTTCTTCCTCCACCTTCTACCCCTAGTGAGTGAGCTCTAGGCTTCCTGGAATGCTTCCGGGCTTCTGTCCTGAGCATGAGCATGTAAGGCTTGTCGCCTCTCTGCTCCCCCCAAATTCAGTAAACAGGCACTTCTGTTCCACCCTGCTTTTCAGTCCTAAATCCCGCCATTATCGTTCTCTCTCTTGCCCAGCATCCACCTGATGAGCACACGCTCTCCCTGTAACAGCCCCTACAGTAGTACAGGCTGTGTTCAAGGGTCTTCTTACCACTTCCACAGGCGCTCTCCCAGCCCTTGTTGCTGCCCCTCATCTCCTAATTTATTATTATTATTATTATTATTATTATTATTATTATTATTATTATTGTTATTTGTGTTTTAAGACAGGGTTTCTCTGTGAAGCCCTGACTGTCCTGGAACTTGCTCTGTAGACCAGTCTGGTCTCGAACTCAGAGATCTACCTGCCTCTACCTCCCAAGTGCTGAGATTAAAGGCATATGCTACCACATCCAGCTGTAATTTTTATTTGTCTGTCTGTCTGTCTGTCTGTCTGTCTGTCTCTCTCTCTCTCTGTGATATGTGTGAATGTGGGTTGTACCTGCCATGGTGGTATATGTGAGAGTCAGAGGAATTATTTCACTATGTGGCTTCTAGGGATTGAACTCAGGTCATCAGATTTGCATGGCAAGTGCTTTTGAAGTCACCCTTCCTCCCTCCCTTCCTCCCTCCCTCCCTCCCTCCCTCCCTCCCTCCCTCCCTCCCTCCCTCCCTCCCCCTTTCTCTCCCTTCCTCCCTTCCTCCCTTCCTCCCTCCCTCCCTCCCTCCCTCCCTCCCTCCCTCCCTCCCTCCCTTCCTTCCTTCCTTCCTTCCTCCCTCCCTTCCTTCCTCTCGAGCTGTGTGTCTCCCCTTGTTTCCCATTCTGCTTCTCTCATAGATGAGCTTACAGGTGTTTGCTGCCATGGCCACCCCCTTGATTCTCCTGCTCTTGCCTATGACCTGTTTCACTGCAGTAGTCTACTGATTCATCTCAGCTCTCCAGCCCTGCCCCATTTCAGTCTGTTCTCCAAACAGTGGACTTCCCACTTCCTTCCTTCCACTCTCCTCTTTGTTTCCCTTAGCTCTGGGCACACTGGTCCTGCCATTTCATGGATATGATACGGTATTTGTCTTTTATTTTTTATTTTCCTCCCCACTTCACCCCCTTCAGCCAAACATGGTCTCTCTATGAATCCCAGGCCTGCCTCAACCCCTCTGGTGCTGAAATTACAGGTTTGTACCACTCTGTCCAGCTTAAGGCTTTCCTTCCTTCCTTCCTTCCTTCCTTCCTTCCTTCCTTCCTTCCTTCCTTCCTTCCTTCCTTCCTTCCTTCCTTCCTTCCTTCCTTCTTTCCTGTCTGTCTATCTTTTTTTTTTCTTGAGACAGCATCTCATTAGGCTGTCTCACAGGATAGCTCTGGCTGTCCTGGAACTCACTGTGTAGACCAGTCTGGACTGAAACTCAGAGACCCACCTGCTTCTGCTTCCTGAGTGCTGGGATTAAAGGCAGAAAAGCACACACATATTGTATAATTTCATTTACATAAACTAAAGGCTGGTCTTTTTTTTTTCCTTAAACAAACAACTTTATCAAAAATACCTGGCTCAAAAATGAAAGGCTTTAACAAATCTAGTGAATTCCAGGCATGTAAGCCTAAGTTTCAACAAAATCAAGTTAAGTAAAAAAAAAAAAAAAAGTATGACATTCCAAAAGAAATCACTGTGTAGGTAAGCATTTAAATATTAATGAGTGATTTATTTACATCTTTATAAATGTGTAGTAAATATTTAGAAAGATACATAGGTTGGGCTCAAGGCTGTTCTTAGGTTCTTTTAAGACTTTTAAAAATTATTTTTAAAGCGTGTGTGTGTGTGTGTGTGTGTGTGTGTGTGTGTGTGTGTGTGCGTGTGTAAGCATGCGGGTATGTGTACATGAATGCGGGTGCCTGCTGAGGCCCTCTCTTGGGTCTTGGAGCTGGAGTTACAGCTATCTTCCCAGCCCCTTAATCTTCGAGTCTTTACGTCATTGCCCGTCTGCTCACATACCTGCAGCTAAGTCTCTGGTCAACACTGACCTCTCTAATAGGCTTTCTTCAGGTTTACTTTCTTTTTGTCTTTTGAGACATTGTCTTTCATGTAGCCCTGAGTGTCCTGCAATCTTTTTTTTTTTTTTTAAATAGGATCGTTTAAAAGGGCAGCTCTATCCCCTTGCTCCAGTTTTTCCTCAGAGCGTACCTCCACCAGGTCATATCTTGATCTCCAATCAGAAAGAAACCCCCAGCCCAGCATGACGGTGCATTGCCTTTAATCTCAGCAGTCTGACGTCGATGCAGGTGGCTTTCTGTGTATTTGAGACCAGCCTGGTCTACACAGCAAGCTCCAAGCCAGTCAAAGCTACACAGTGAGTCTCTGTCAAAGTGTATGTGTGTCTGTGTCAAGAGGGCAGGGGCCGACAAGAAAAAAAAAAAGGTGAAAAAGTACGTGGTACTTGGCAGACTTTGAGAATGGCACTTCCCACTCTTGCCAATGCACAACTGATTTCTGATTTTGATGGTTTGTTTTCTGCCTGATTTTGCTTACAAACATGCACACAGCTCACAGCTCAGCACAACCCTCCTCACGAGGTGTTCTTTATCACTACTACCAACAAATGCTAGTCTATGTCTCCTGACACCCACAGTGATTCCCAACAGGGCTGCAAAAGGCACTTAGGTGCCTTTTAGGGAAAGCTTTGGAGAACCACCAGAAGCTTCTAGTAACTCTTCTTCCCCTTGAGTCCTCCCAGCATTGACTTAGGTCCCACTATGTGGCGGTCATGGGTACTGAGCCTGAGAAGGTGGGAAAGATCCGCATCACAGTGGGAGACACCGAGAGTTAAATAAGCAAAGAAGGATGGAGATAATCTCAAATTAAGTGAGTTTCATTGGCTGTCTTCAGTGAGAGAAAACCCAGAAGAAGAAGGCCCAAGAGGATCTCTAAAGCACTAGCTAAACACACTACTCTGTAAACGGATTCCTGTACCAGAGGTTGGGAGAGGGCAGAATCCTGTTAAATTTTCTCTGAACTGCTTTTCAGCCATGCTGTTGGTGGAAATAACCAGAAACAACTTATGCTCGTGGTTTGGGCAAAACTATTAGTGCCGAGAAGAATGTTGTGGGAGTGGGAGAATTGAGTTGGGGGGTATCGTCTAATTATTTTGTTTATTTGGAACAGTGACAATAAATAAGCCTCCTTTAAAAAAAGATGTGCCAACAATCATGTAAAACATGCCCAGTCTCCTGAATGAGAAGTGAAAACGCCAACACTGGCTACCTTAACCTCTTAGACCCGTGAAGCTGGAGTGGAGGGCAGGGTGTCTAACAAGCCTCCTTTCACACACAGAGACTGCACTGTGAACTGCCGCAAGGTTTCGGAGCGTCCCAACCATCATCTTTTTGTTTGGTTTTAATGCACGCGCCCTTTGATCCAGCTGCTGCCTTTCTACAGATTTGTCTTGAGGAAGTGACACAGCAAATGAGCCAGGGGATCAATAGGGGCATCTTCACTGCAGTGGGTTTCCTTGAGGTGAAATTCACAGGACAATCAGCCATTTTATACTGAACAATTCAGTGAGTGGCATTTGGCATGTTCACAAAGTTGTGCAACTACCTCTGCTGTCTAGTTCCAAAACATTGTCATTATTCCAAAATAAGACCATTGTCCATTCAATAGTTGTTCACACTTCAGCCAGGCTCTGGGAAGAGCCAAAGTGATGTCTATGGATTTGCTTATTTGCTTATTTAATTGATTATTTAAAGTATATTATTTAACTTATTATCATCATCATTTGGGTTTAGTTTTGAGCCAGGGTCTTATTCTGGAGCCCATGCAACTGTCTTCTTACATACAGGTCTGCTCTACTGGGTCCAGTTTATTCTGAATGGTTTATGTAAATGGAATCATACAATATGTGTGTGCTTTTCTGTCTGGTTTCTTTCACTGAGCCTGTTTTCAAGTACCTTAGCACGTCTCAAAACTTAATGCTTTTTACGGCTCAATAGTATTCTGTTGTATGCAGACACCACCATTTTCCATTCACTAGTTTATGGGTGTTTATTTGGTGTTACCTTTTAACTCTTGCCATTTGCTTGGAAGCCTCCTTTTAGTTCTGTAGGGCATGTAGTTAGAAGTGGAGTTGCTGGGAGGTAGGGTAATTCTATGTTTAGCTTGGTGAGGAATCACCAAACTGTTCTCCACAGCAGCTGTGGGATTTGTACATTCCCCCTAGCAATGCACAAGGGCTTCTGGTTCTCCACACCCTCAACTCTTGTAATTGTTTCACTTTTGAATTATAGCCATCCTTGTGTGTGTGAAATGGCATCTCATTATGGCTCTGATTTGCATTCCCCAAATGACTAATTGATGCTCAACATCCTTTCAGGCATTTGTTGGCCATTCATATGTCCTCCTTGGAGAAATCTCTTAAGTTCTTTGCCCATGTTAAAAACGGAATTGTCTTATTTGAGTTGTGTTTTTCCATTTTCTCCTCCTTCCCCACTCCCCCTCACCCCTGCCCAGTGGGAGTTGACCCCAAGGGCGCCTACACAGTAGGCAAGCACTCCACCATTGAGCAAGCCCCAGTCCCTCATTTTATTTTTCTTCTCACAATTTTTATTAGCATATAGAAATTATTCAGAATAACAGTATTCATGGGAACTTCTTTTGAGACAGGGTCTATTCAATCCAAGCTGGTTTCGAACTCCCATTTTCTTCTACCTTTATCTCACAGGTGTGGAAATTACAGATACGTGCCATCCTATCTGGTTCATGGTGAATTTTGTGTACATGCATATATATTGTACTTTGATCATATTCACCGCTCCGTTACCCTGTTCTATTTTCCCTCCCCATGAATCCCTCACTCTTTCCTAATAGTCCCTCTTCTGTCTTCATACCTTCAGTCCAGATTCTTCACATTTGATACTTCTTTCTGAGTTTGACTTCTTTTAATCATCATGATAGTCCCCAGTTTCATTCATTTTTCTGCAAATCACAGGATTTTATTTTTCCTTATGCTTAAATAATACTCCCCTGTGTCTATTTTCTTTATTCACCTATTGATAGATACTTAGGCTGATGCCATAGCTGGCTATTATAAATATGCTGCAAAAAACATGGATGTCCAGGTATCTCTAGGCATGCTGGCTTTAAATTCCTTTTTAGGAGGAATACCCAGGAGTGGTATTCATGGATCACATGGTAACTCTTTTAAAAACATCTATTATTATCGTGTATTTGTGTGTGCATATTGTGTATTCATAGGCATCAATGCCATGAAGTGTGTCTGCAGGTCAACGGACAACCTTGTGGGCTTGGTTCTCTCCTACCTTTACATGATCTTAGAGCATGGAACTCTGGTAGTTCTTTGCCCATAGAGTAGTTCTATTTTTTAGGTTTTTGAGAAACTTTTATACTGATTTTCACAATGGCTGAAGTAATTTACATTCCTACCGTCAGTGTATAAGGGTTCCTTTACCCCACATCCTCACCAGCATTTGTTGTTTTGTGCTTTTTGATTTTTGAGACAGTGTCTCACTGTGTAGCTCTGGCTGTCCTGGAACCCACAGAGACTGCGGCGAGATCCTGCCTTTCAAGTTCTGGGGTTAAAGCTGTTTGCTAGCATGCTCAGCTGCTCTGTGCTTTCTTGGTGACAGCATTCTGACTGGGGTGACATGGACTCTCAGTGTAGTTTGGATTTGCATTCCCTGATGGCTAAGGATGTGGGACAGTTTTTTAAAAAAATACTTACTGGCCATTTGTACTTCATCTTTTGCAAAAATGTCAGTTTAGTTCATTTGTCCATTTATTGATTGGATTACTTGTTCTTTTGATGTTAAATTTTTTGAGTTGTTTATACATTCTGGATATTAATCCCCTGTCAGATGAATAGCTGGAAAAGATTTTCTCCCACTTTGTAGGCTGTCTCTTCGCTCTGATAATTGTTTCCTTTGCTATGCAGAAGCTTTTTAATTTGATGTGATTCCATTTGTCAGTTCTATTATTTCCTGAGCTATCGGAGTCCTATTCAGAAAGTCATTGCCTATGCCTAGATCTTGAAGTGTTTTCCCTGTTTTTCTCTAGTGGTGGTTTCCTGGTAATGGCCTTTGCAAGGAAAAAACTGTTAGTTTTGATGAGGTCCAATTTATTTTTCCTTTGTTGCTTATGCTTTTAGTGTCGTATCTAAGAATCCATTGCCACATCCAAGGTCCTAAAGATTTACTCCCATGTTTTCTTCTGAGTTTTATAGTTTGGATTCTTACAAAACTGTGATCTCTTTCAAATTCAGTTTTGCTTCTCCTGTGAGATAGGGGTTCAAGTTCATTCTTTTGCATGTAGAAATGTAGTTGTCTCAGTATCATTTGTTGAAGAGAGAGTTTTTTCCCCATTGAATGGACTTAGTACTCTATTCAAAATCAATTGGCTATGCTTATATTAGATTATTTCTATGTTATCAGTTTGATTTCATTGTACCTCTATGCCTGGCTTATGCTAGTAACATACTATTCTGGTTACTACAGTTTTTTAATAATTAAAAAATTTAAACAAGCTCTCACTATGTAGTCATGTCTAGCCTAAAGCTGTCTATGTAGACCAGGCTGGCCTCCAGTTTGCAGTGATCTGTCTGCCTTTGTCTCCTGGGTGCTGTGATTAAAGGGGTACACCATCATGCCTAACTGTAATAAGTTGTTTGTTTGTTTTTCACTGGCAAGTGTGAGTCCTCCAATTGTATTTTTTCTTTTCAAGATAATTTTGAATATTTAAGGTCTGATTAAACATAGGAGATTAAATATATGAATTTCAGGATGGAATTTATGCAAAACAGTCATATAACATATAACAGATTTTTTTAAAATAGAGATTGTATTTACTTTAGATACTATTGGCACCTTTCCAATATTGCCTTTTCTGTGAACATGGGATGTCTCTCCACTTATTTATGCCTTCTTTAATTTCTTAAAAGACAGCATCAATTTCATAGTTTTAGTATACTGGTCCTTTTGCTTGAGTATTTCACTTTGTGGGTGCTCTTGTGAGTAAATTCCCTTCTTTTCTTTTTGAGGCAGGCTCTCAAGTCTCCCAGGCTGGCCTGGAACTGACTATATAGCCAAGGATGACCTTGCACTTTGGATCCTCCTGTCTCTACCTCTCTAGTGCAGGAATTACAGTTGTGCACCCTCATGCCTGGTTGATATGGTGGGATCCAATCCAGGGTCTCATGCATGGTAGGAAAGCACGCTACCAAATGAACCACATTGCTGGTCCATAGCATTGTTTTCTTTTTCCTTTTAAAAAACTGTTTATTATTTGCTGGGAGCAGTGGCACATGCCTTTAATCCCAGCACTGGGGAGGCAGAGGCAGGCGGGCCTTTGTGAGTTTGAGGCCAGCCTGTTCTATATAGTGAGACCTTGTCAAAAATTTTGTCTGTCTGTCTGTCTATCTATCTATCATTTATTTATGTGCATGCACAGGCACACATCTGTGGCTCTATATTCAGGAGTGGCGTAACTGAGTGATATGGTAGGTCTATTTTTGTGTTTTGGGGGAACTTCCACACTGCTTTCATGGTGGAGGTACTAATTTACAGAAAATAAGTGTTCATCTTTCCCTTCAGCCTCCCCAGAATTTATTGTCATTTATTTTCTTTGTGACAGATATTTTGATTGGGGTAAGATGGAATCTCAAAATAATTTTAATTTGCATTTCCTTAATGGATAAGAGTGCTGAAGACTTTTCAAAATGTTTATTCTTCATTTGTGTCTCTTCTTTTGAGAACTGTCTGTACAGTTCATTAGCCCATCTATTAACTGCATGATTTTTGGTATTATTTATTTTTTGAGATAGATCTTCACTGTGTAGCCCAGGATTGTCTCAAACTCTTTCTTTTACCTCTCAAACTCTAATCTTTACCTCTCAAGTGTAGAATATAGGCATAAGCACTATTTCTAGCATTCCCAACTATTTAATAAACAATTGTAGGTCAGGACTTTTCCTTGATTTTCAAGTTATCGTCAATATATCTAAGCATATATATGCGCATGTGTACTACACATCATATGTGTACACATACTTTTTTTGAGACAGGTTTTCTCTAAATCCATAGTGTTTTGTTTTGTTTTGTTTTGTTTTGTTTTTGAGACAGGCTTTCTCTGTGTAGCCCTGGCTGTCCTGGAACTCTTTATGTAGACCAGGTTGGTCTTGAACTCAGAGATCTGACTGTCTCTGCCTCCTGAGTGCTGGGATTAAAGAAAGGCATGCATCACCATGCCTGGTTGCTATTTTTTTTCAGTTTTTAAAATATTTCAGATATTAATTCTCTGTTTGATATAAAGTTAGCAAAATTTTCTCCTATTCTGTAGACTGTTTCTTCAGTCTGGTGATTATTTCCTTTGCTTTGTAGAAATTTTAAAACTTCATATAATTCCATTTGTCAGTTCTTGGAATTATTTCCTATGCTATTGGAATAGCAAGGTAGCTCTTTGTGCATTGGTATGGAAAAGTCACATATAGTGTGGAATTTAAGCAAGAAAAAAAAAAGCAGGTCACAGGAGGCTGGGTGAGGTGGCATATACTTTTAATCCCAGCACACAGGAGGCAGAGTCAGGCAGACCTCTCTAAATGCAAGGCCAGCCTGTGTAGCTTGAGTTTTCCTGCCTTGCCCACAGTCAGGACAAATCTTTGTCACCCGCCAGTCCCACAGCCGCTCAGACCCAACCAAGTAAACACAGAGACTTATATTGCTTACAAACTGTATGGCCGTGGCAGGCTTCTTGCTAACTGTGCTTATAGCTTAAATTAGTCCATTTCCATAAATCTATACCTTGCCACGTGGCTGGTGGCCCACCGGCATCTTCACATGCTGCTGGTCATGGCGGCGGCTGCAGTCAGTCCTTCTGCCTTCCTGTCCTTTTATTTCTCCTCTCTGTTAGTCCCGCCTATCCTTCCTGCCTAGCCACAGCCGATCAGGTTTTATTTATTGATCAATCAGAACAACTTGACATACAGACCATCCCCCAGCACAGCCAAGTGCAGACCATCTCAGACACCTGCACTCAGGCCCATGGTCCTAATCATCCTTTATGCGGACCTGCTGGGTAACGCCACAAAGAACCCAAGAAGGGCTCCCACAGGACATACAGAACATCCCACAGCAAGCCTGGTCTACAGAGTGAGTTCCAGGACAGCTAGGACTACACAGAGAAACCTTGTCTCAAAAAGCAAAATCAGATCACAGATCAGTATAAATTCATCTATGTACAATTTACTTCATAAATATTATTGGGCACCAAACTACATGCCATGTAGTATGCTAGACACTGGGGCTATGTTTGTGTACAAAAATGTAGTGATATATTGTGTACCCTAATAAAATTTGCCTGGAGGTCAGAGAACAGAACAAGCCACTAGATTAAACATAGATGCCAGGCAGTGATGGCACACACCTTTAATCCTAGCACTCGAGAGGCAGAGATCCAGATTCTGGATCTCTGTGAGTTCAAAGCCACCCTGGACTGCATGAGATTGACTCAGTCTAGGAGAGAAACAGAGACAGGCAGTGTTGGCACACACCTTTAATCTCAATACTTGGGAGTCACACATCTTTAATCCTAGCACTTGAGATCTCACACCTTTAATCCCAGTATTTGGGAAGCACACACATGCCATTAATCCCAGCACTAGGAAGGAAGTGATGCCTGGGCGGAGAAAGGTATATAAGGTGTGAGGAGACAGGAACTAAAGGCTTTTCGGCTGGAGAGCTTCAGAGACATTCAGTCAGAGGATTGGTTTGTGGAGCTGGTGAAGTGAGATGTGGCAGTGGCTTGTTCCTTTGTCTCTCTAATCTTTCAGCATTTACCCCAATATCTGGCACCAGGATTTTTATTAACAGACCTATTTAAGATTTGAGCAACACAAAAACAGACACAAATCACTTCCCAGCCAGGTGTTATGGCTCTTATTTGTGATCCCAGCACTTGAAAGATTGAAACAGGGGATAAGCCTGCATTGCAGAGTGAGACCCCATCTCAAAACTCCTAAAAGGGAGTAGCTGGAGAAGTGCTCAGCAGTTACGAATATGTACTGCTCTTGCAGAGGACCCAAATTTGGTTTCCAGAACCCAAGTTGGGTGGCTCATACCTTAACTCCAGCCTCAGAGGGAAACAAAACCTCTTGTTTCTATGGACACCTACACTCATGTGCACATGCTCCTTCTCTCTCTCTCTCTCTCTCTCTCTCTCTCTCTCTCTCTCTCTCTCTCTCTCTCTCTCTCTCTAACACTCTAAAAAAAACCCTCCTCCCAGTCCTTACGTGGCTGGCGTTATGTCTTAATGATCGTTTTCAGTCATATCCATTTTCCTGTTAGTGATGTAACATCATGCATATATGACTTACATTTTGGAGCTGGGTCTCAGAAGGCTTCTGATTTCTGTTCATATGGCACTCAAAGCAAGCTTTTCATGATTCAAATCTGATCAAGCCGCTTCTTTTCTTTTCCTTTATTTTTCAGACGGAGTCTCACTTTATAGTTTTAGGTTGGCTTCAAACTCATGGCAATCCTTCTGCCACAGTGTTGGGATTATAGACATGAGCCACCACACCCAGGAAGTCAATTTTCTTTTTTAGCCTTTACTTATTTATTATTATTATTTTCTAAAGTCAATACATTTTTTATTTAGGGGATTTTGTATGTGATTCCTTCACTGTCTGGCCTTTATTTTTTAATATGCTGGGTTACAGAAGGCCATTTTCATGTAAGTATATAAATACACTTTGAGCATATTCTCCCCCAATACCCCATTATCCTCTCATTTCTCACCCCTCCCATTCCTCTTAGTCCCTTTGCTTCTGCTTTCATGTCTTCTGTACATACATATTATCTATCTATGTGAAATCTAAGAACTAGAAATGAGAGGAAAACATGATACTGTCTTCCTGAGACTGAATTAATTTGCTTAATAATTGTTTTCAGTCATATCCATTTTCCTGCGAGTGACTTAACGTCATTCTTCTTTAAGGCTGGAAAACTTGCATTGTGTATATGAATTACATGTTCTTTATCTGTTTCTCTGTTGATGGATACTGTGCTTGGCTCTATAGCTTAGCTGTTGTGATTAGTGATGTGATAAGCATTGTTGTGCAAGGATCTCTGTGGTGTGTTGACTTGGAGACCTTTAGGTAAACACCCAGGAGTGGTATAGCTGGGTCATGTAGTACATCATATTGACTTTCACAGGGGCTGCACTAATTCCATTCCCACTAGCAGTGTAGAAAGGTTACTTTTGGTCTGCATCTTTATCTTGCTCTTGGTGTTCCTTGTTTTCTTGATAAAAAGAGTTTTCACTGGAATTTCTGTGATGGCCAGTGCTGGTGGACATTTTCCATGTTTATTGGCCATTTGTACTTATTTTAAAAATACAGTTTGTATGTGTGCATGTGTATGGGTGTGTGTGTGTGTGTGTGTGTGTGTGTGTGTGTGTGTGTGTGTGCCATAGTGCATGTCTAGAAGTCAGAGGACCACCAACGTTGAGTGTCAGTCATGGTTATCACTTCCCACTTGACCTGAGACAGGTTCCTTTTGCTGGTTGTCACTACATACACCAGGCTAGCTGGACTGCAAGCTTCAGGAGCCTCCAGTCTCTGCCTCAGATCTCTCAGTGGGAAAACTGAGATTGCACACTTGTGCTCCAATGTCCGGTTTTCCGTGGGTTCTGGGGATCCAAAGTCAGATCCTCATGCGTGCATAGCATATGCTTTACCCCCTGAGCCATGTCTCCAGTTCTGGTTTTGATCTTTTCAGACTGTCTGCTCATTTCATTAGCCTGTATATTGTTTGCATTGTCTCTTTTCTTATTGTTTGAGTCTGTGGGTTCTTTGTAGAGTGTAGATATTAATCTTCTGTTGGATGTAGAGCTAGCAAAGATTTCTCTCCTGTTCTATAGGTTATCTTTTCACTCAATTATTTCCTTTGCTGTGCAGAAGCTTTGTAATTTCATGGGGTCCTATTTGCCAGTTGTTGCTCTGATTTCCTGAATGACGAATCCTATTCAGAAAGGGCTTGCTTATGATGATACCTTGAAGTGTTTTCTCTACCCTGTTCTTGATTGGTTTTAAAGTTTTAGGTCTTATATTAAGGTCATTGGTCCATTTTAAGTTGGGTTTTCTACAAAATGAGAGGTGGGGATCTGGTTTCAAACTTCTACATATAAATATCCAGTTTTGCCAGCAGTTTGTTGAAAAGGATTGTCATGGTTAATCTCAGTTATAAGCTTGATGAGATTTAGAGCCACTTGGGAGACAGGTCTCTGGGCATGGAATGTGAGCAGCTGTCCCAAGCCTCTGTTACTGTGATTTTCCCAAAATGATGGACTGTAATCTTGAACTGTGAGCCCAAATCAACCCTTCCTTCCGTTTCTTTTGTCAGGCTGTCTTGTCACAGCAACAGTAACTAAGATACGGCTGTTTTTGGCAAAATCAAAATGTTTATCTTTGTAAAAATCAGGTGACTATAGCTATGAGTCTTCTCTCCCACTGGTCTACATACCTGTCTTTTGTACCAGTACTACGCTGTTTGTGTAGTATACCTTGAACTTAGGTATGATGATACCTCCAGCCTTATTCTTTTTGCTGAGGATTGCATTGGCTCTCTGGAAAGACAACTTACTTTGGCAGAAAACTTTTTTTGGGGGGGGTGTATGGAAAATGATCACTCATCTACTAAGTACAGTAACAGATGTGGTGTTAGATGTTTCTTTTGGGGTGTATGTGTGTTTCTCTGTGTGTATGCATGTCTGTGTGTGGCTGCGGTTGCAATGTCTTGACTATTTCTCCAATTTTTTTTTGAGATGGGGTCTTTTGGTTGTTGTTGTTGTTTGGTTATTTCTTTTGGGACAGGGTCTGTCTGTATAACATTCCTGGCTGTCCTGGAACTCGCTCTGTAGACCAGGCTGGCCTCGAACGCAGAGACCCACCTGCTTCTGCTTCCCGAGTTCTGGGATTAAAGGCGTGCACCACCGCAGCCCAGTAAGACAGGGTCTTCTACTGAGGCAGAAACTTGTCATTTTCACTATGCTTGCTGGCCAGTGAGTGAGTCTCCAGGATGCCCCTGCCTTTGCCTTCCAGTGTTGGCATTACAGACATGTACCACCAAGCCCAGCACTTTCCTGCTGTCTCTCTGGCCTCACATCTAAGGTTATTTTTGTTACTAGAATTTTTTTAAAAGTGGAGAGTGTAGTAATAATGCAACATAGTTCAGCAGTGATCAGCCTTCTTCATATTTTGTTTCATCTCCCTCAGCATACATTTTCTCCTCCAGAGTATTTAAAACTGAACCCAAGATACATTATTTCACATGTGAACACTTTTGCTTGTATCTGTAGCAGATGAGACTTTAAAAAAAAAGCCCTAACCCAACATGTTGTTATTGTGCTTTGCAGATTGTTGACAGTTTTCCCCTTCCTTTCTTACTTTCCTCTCTCCTGGTTCCCTTCTATTTCTTTTCTTCTTCCCCATTCTCATTTTTTTCTTGCCTTTTTTTTTCCTTTTTGAGATAGTCTCTAGCTCAGCCTGGCCTTAAACTCACTCTATCCCCAAGGATGATTCTCCTGCCTCCGTCTCTGCGGTAAGTGGGGCTATAGGCTTGTACCTGGGTCTGTTATTGTTATTGTTATTATTAGTGTGTGTGTCCCTCACAGACAGTTCCCTCCCTGGAGATAGATAATACAGCCGAGGCTCAGAGAGAGTGGGTTACTTGGACAAGGTCCCAGAGCTAATGAGTGTCAGAGAGACGCTCACATTTAGGCAGTATGAGGTGTGCTGCTTGCCAAGGCTCTCCTGGGCACCTGTGGGCTCGGCACTGAGCATGGGGTATAGGACCTGGCCCTGGCAAATCGAGCAGCGGAATGGCTGCAGGAACCCTCTGGGAAGGGGTTCAGCCAGCTAGCTGCTTCCATTCCTTTGCCTTCTTTCTCCTCGCCTTTCTCTTTTTCTATCTTCCCTTGTCTGTTGATTGACAATATTTGATTTTCTAATAAAGAAGTCTTTCTGCCCGAGCAAAAGTCCTTTAAATACAGACTTGGAAATATACTGCTCTCTCTGTGACAGCTCACAATGCATGGAGCAGAGGTACAGTCACTCTTCCCAAAGGTAAGGGGGCTTGGGAATCTTCCGCTGGCTTTTTTCTTATTTGTAAATTTTATTTATTTACTTTTTCAGGGACCAGGTAATACATCCACATGGTTAAAAAATCAGAAGGTACAAAAAGAAACAGTGCAAGTCTACCTCACTCTTCCCCAGCCACTTGCCACCTGCTTGCACTGCCGGGAGGCAACTGAAGTGTCCCAGTTTCTTGTGTGTTTTTTCAAAGAGGTTTTATGCAAATACATGCATATCCAATATATATATATATGTTCTTTTTCTTCAGTGGTGGGAATTGACTCCAGGGCTTTACACACATATATTCTTTTTAAGATGGCTATTTTTCTTAACCCTCAAGTTGTAGACACACCCTAAAGTTTTCTTAGAGTCTCTTGGGCCCTGGCATGTGCTTGGGGGGCCAGTGGAAGCCCTCATATGCACAATATTTGGGCTTTTTCATGCAGGCTCTCAGATAGCCCAGGCTGGCCTTGAACCACTGCCTCTACCTCTCAAGTACTGGATTATAGGCACATGCCTATAATCAGTTTTTGAGGCTCTTTTCAGATGCTCCTATCTTTGAAAAGTCGGTAGCCCCTCACAAGAGCCCATGAAGTACAGAATGAATTTACTCTACTTTCCATGTGAGGAAACGGAGCCTGTAAGACCGAGCACCTTGCTGAAGAGCAGGACTGGTTCATGTATTTGTGGTAGGGTGAGGACCCAGGAGTGGTGTGTGCCTTGATCCAGCATGGACTTTGTAAGCAATCAGAAAGTTGTTTACTCCAAAGTCACACTTTAAAAAATATTCTAGTAGCACTAGTGTGGGGCCATGGAAAAAGTAAGGGAGCTTGCAGTTCTGGCTAGGGCTGTTCTCTCCCCCTCACTACTGGGCAATTCTCATGGGTTTGTAGCCTCAGTTTCCTCATCTCTAAAGTGGGTATGATAGTACCTATCCAGTAGGAAAGAAGACATACTTCAAGTAGAAATGATCCATAAGAAGGGGTGCGTTCTAATGGTTGCCTCATGGTTCTAACTAGAGTCACTGGGTTTGAATTTAGTGTTGCAGTAGACAGGTGGACAGCAGTCTTTGGCTGACGAGAGGGCAAGCTCGCACCAGTATACACTTGCCTTACCCTGGAGCCCACTTCTCCTGGGGCTGTACTCAGAGCCTCCTGGGCAGTAAGAACAGCCCTGAGGCTGAGCACAAATCTGTACAGTGGTAGGTTCCAACTGACTTTGATCTTTCTCTGAGAGGATGAGATAAATACCATTTACAAAAATTTAAAAATTTATTCTGACAATTTCATATGTGTACATAATGTATTTTGATCACATTCACCCCATCACCCTTTTATTCCCCATTCCTCCAACTGAACCCCTTCTAACAAGTCTCTTCTTACTATTTTTTTTTGGTGACTGACAGTTTAATTAGTGCTGCTCAAACAAGCAATTCATTTTTAGCTTATTACTTTATTTGTGGGACTAGGGGTGGAACCCAGGGCCTCATGGATAGTAGGCAGGCATTTTGCCACTGAGCTATACCCAAGCCTATTCTTCTATTGTAAAAATAAAATGTAATTCACTAGAGGAAATCTGAAAAAATAGGGGGAAAAAGCACAAAAGCAAAACAAATCATCTTCTGATTTCCTAGTCCACAAAAGCCATCTCAGTTTACGTTTTGGTGCTTTCCCTCATAGCCATTACTGCCTTCGTGCCTTTATAATCTGGCACAGAGCAGTTCTTAACCTGCTGTGCTGGTTTTGTGGATGATGGTTCTACCTTTGGGTATTTCAAGTTTATTTTGTAAATTCTAAGTGATTCCTGGTTTTACCTGTTGTTCTTTTTTTACCTAATGCTTTCCTGTTTTTTTCTGTCGCCCCTTCCTTCTCCTTTGTCCTCTCTTGCCTCTCCTCTCCTCTTTTTGATGTGCTAAGGGACAGAACCCAGGTCCCTGTCCATGCTGGGCAAATGCCCTGCCACTGAACTGCACTCCAGGCCAGCATATCCGCTAGGAAAGCAATGCATGGCAACCCCGAGACCCCTGTGCAGAAGCTCATCAGCTCAGTAGGTATTTTGGATCCTGTTGGGCCAGAAATGAGGCCGAACTGGCAGTGCCAGCCTAGCCAGAAGAAGGGGTCCCATGGCAAAAGGCTCCCAGAACCTTTTCCTAGTCTCTCCATATTGGAGGCATATCCTTGACCAGGTCCATTCCCACTGCAAAGGCCACAGGGTACTAGCTAGCCATTGTTTTTACCAGGTGGTTGCCCCTGAGGACTAAGGCCTTCTCAGGGACATTGGAGGTCGGTCCCCTTGAAAGGACTGGAATGGGAAACTGAAAGGGGGCTAAGCAAACCTTGGAGAGGGCAAACTTTGGCACCTGCCCATTCCGTGCCCCCCCCCCCCCCGACTCTTCAACTCTTTGAAATCCTCATTCTTTTCAGTGTAAGCCAAACTGCCTTAAGCCCGGAGTGGATAAATAGAACAGCGGACATTTGAAGTGACTAGTCCACCAGACCCCCTCACTGTTTAATAAAAGCATGGCTATTCCCAGCTCGGGACACACTCGAGGCTTTCTCACTCCCTTCTGTGGAATGCTCTTGCTTGCCTGGGGAAATTCAAGTTCAATATGCCTTCAGACATGCTGCTGGCGGCCCGCTGGCCCGTGCCAGTTGCTCTCAGTTTAGCGAAGCCCCAGCTTTGTGCGTGTGTTTGCTTTCTCTTCCCCTTGCCCAAGGCCAGGCCTCGGCTGTGCTTGTGTCTCTTAGGCTTGTCACAGGGGCTGAAAGAACTTACTGAATATTTGGTTAGAAAATCATGCTGAATGGTTGTCTTTTCGTCACTAGTGTACCATGTTTCCAGGTGACACCGCCACTGGTCATGTGTATCAACAGTCTACACTTGAGTTGGAAGTGTCCTGTCTACCCATGGAAATGGCCCCTGAGACCTCGAGTTCTTATCCCTGAATCCTTGGCAGGGCAAGCTCCTCCTCAGAGTGCAACAAGCCCCTTTTCATAGGCACAGAGCTTACAACCCTGCACCTTCCTTTTCATGGACAGGCCCCAGCGTAGGACAGAGCTGGTCATCTGGGCAGAGGACACATGAGTTCCCGGTGAGGGTCCAGATTTTACGGTGAGGGTCCTAGGCTGGCCAGGGCAGAATGTGGAAGTAAAAGGTGCCAGGGAAAGTTCAGAACTATGTGTGCTCTCAGTGGCAGTGAGAACAGTGGACAGAGCTGGGATTTTGAAGATTTTATTAGAAACAACTTGAGTGCATAATACTAAAACAAAACTGGTAGACTCCTCTTCCCTCCCGGTCTGCTGATAGCCGCCCCCCCACCCCAAACTCTACCTAGATGGCCCTGGGGTCCAAACCTGCCTGTCTGCTGCCCACCCCCCAATCCCACCTTCTTGTAACTTCTGACTTGTCCCCTTTAAGAAGATAAAAATACTCCCCTCCCCAACTTGCTTAAAAATAATTTTGAAAGATTAAAAACTGCATTTGTGTGTATGCTTTAAAATAAACACTTTAAATGTTGGATATCTCCCTCTTCCCCCTAGGCCTGGCTCTGGGGTGCCTGCCTCCTCACCCCAGGAGGCCAGCTGCCACTTGGTGCCCCTTGGAAATTTTCAGGAAGTAATTTCTTCCAAATTTCCCCTGCAGTCACAAATTCCACAAACTGCTTGCATCAACACACTGTCTTCATTATAGGCACTGCTTCCCAGCTCTGGAAACCTGATCTCTTTTTGTCAACTAGACCACATGCTTCAGATTCCCTGCAAACAGGAGAGAAAACAGAATTCAGATTCAGGTAACATATATGAATGACATACCTCAATAGAGCTGTGAAGAAGAAAATAAGTAGTTATATTTTGGGGCCAGTTCTCTTGCTGAGAGTGGGAATGCTGTGACCCTTTTTATGTGAATAAACCTTAAATGATGAGGGACAAAGGGCCTAGGCACCCCTGTCATTCTGGAAAGCAGTATACAAATCAGCAGGGTTTTTGACCACCAGATGACTGCTGATATGGGGTGGGTCCAGGCCAAACCAGAACCACCACGCAGCTGATCCCAGCTCCATCACCAGTCCAGATTTATGAACAAAACAAATGGTTGTTTTTACACACACACATACATTCTCATGTGCACGTCCAGGTAACGCTTTTCAGAGTTAACAGTTAACTACATCAAATCTTCTTCTACCCTAACTTTTCTGTACTTCTTAACAGGGCATTTTCTCTTGTGGGTACCTATGCAGTATGGAGTAATGGGCCTTCCCTTTCCCTCAGGCCCAAGAGTTCTCTTGGAAAAGCACTACACAGGACCAGGCTCTAAAAGTGATCAGTTTCAGCCGGGTGGTGGTAGCACACACCTTTAACCCCAGCACTCAGGAGGCAGAGGCAGGCGGATCTCTGTGAGTTCAAGGCCAGCCTGGGCTACAGAGTGAGTTCCAGGACAGGCTCCAAAGCTACACAGAGAAACCCTGTCTCGAAAAAAAAGTTTCTTCACTTGGTCCTTGGTCAATCTTCTCCTTGTTCCATTTCCTTGAGTAGAAACACCAGAGTCCAAATTCTACTGCATGCTTGTCCTTAGAAACAGGAAGAATACTGTTCTACTTTGAGTTCCAAAATCTAGCACAGCGTGCCTCACACCAGCAGGTACACAGTAGATGGAGAATGAT
Source organism: Peromyscus maniculatus bairdii (assembly GCF_049852395.1). NCBI lineage: Eukaryota > Metazoa > Chordata > Mammalia > Rodentia > Cricetidae > Peromyscus > Peromyscus maniculatus. Next base: position 83,415,185 of record NC_134875.1, on the reverse strand, counting down.
GGATGAGTGGAAGAGGAAGGAAAGAAGGACGTAATCAGAAAAAAACAGTTGCTTTTCTACTTTAAAGAAAATCTTACTTAGTGTTTGGTGCTGGGGATCAAATCCTGACCCCTGTGCATGCTAGGATAGTGTTCTATGATTGAGTTCTACTTCAGTAATTTAAAAATTAATCTATAGTAACATTGACTTTCTTCAACGCACAGAGCTGATTTTGAACACATATACATGTTAATGACACAGATGTTTCCTAGCCCCCAAAGCCCTCAGTGCCAGCCTTTTGCAGTCGTATCCTCCTGCCTACCTGGCAGCTGCTGATGTGTTCTCTGTCAATATAGTGTTGTCTTTTCAAGAATGCCATATAAGAAGCTGGGCGGTGGTGTCACACGCCTTTAACCCCAGCACTCGGGAGGCAGAGGCAGGTGGATCTCTGTGAGTTCGAGGCCAGCCTGGACTACAGAGTGAGTTCCAGGACATGCAGAGCTGTTACACAGAGAAATCCTGTCTCGAAAAAGAAAACAAACAAACAAACAAAAAACAAAAAAGGAATGCCATATAAATAGAATCAAGCAGTACAGATCCATAGGAAGTTGCAAATAACAGCAACAACAAAAGCTACAGTATGGGGAGGGCCCATGTAGCCTTCACCAGGTTTTTTTCAGTTAGCATCTTACATGATTGTTGTTCATATCAAAACTAGGAAGTTGACGTTCACATAATTCATAGATAATATTCGTATTTCATGAGTCTGATATGTACTTGTGTGTTAATACATATACAGTTTATACGATTTTATCACAAGTGTAGAGTCATGTAATCTTTATTCCAAACATGATTCAGAACTATTGCATCACAATATAACTCTTTCCTCTTTCTACCTGTTTAAAATCTAGTCATTTCCATCCTTCCCACTTCACCTTCTCTAAGCCTTGACAACCGTGAACGTTTTTCCATCTCTAAAATAGTTTCATTTCCAGAATGTTATATAAATGGGCTATTATAGGACATAAACTTTTGTGACTGGCGTTTTTACTCACTGTACTGCCCTTAAGATCTATCCAAAGGGGGGACAAAGAAGGTGATAAGGCTGAATATGATTAATATATATGATACATGTGTATGAAAATGCCAGTGAAACACTTTACTTTTTATAATTAATAAGTGTAAAAAACCCATCAAAGTTATGTTCATGAAATACCTGTGCATGCGTTAATAGTCTGTTTAACCACCAATCCACTGAAGGACACCTGAGCTTTTTGGCTATTATGAATAAAGCTTCTATAAACACTCACATTTAGGGTTTTGTATGAACATAGTGTACATTTAATTGTCTTTTTTTTTGAGACAAGGTTTCTCTGTGTAGCCCTGGCTGTCCTGGAACTCACTCTGTAGACCAGGCTGGCCTTGAACTCAGAGATCTATCTGCCCCGCCTCCCTAATATGTTTAGTTTTATAAGAAACTGCCGAAGTGTTTTTCAGAGTCACTGTGCCATTTATGCTCTTACCAGGGATCTGGTAGGGAGCTGGGTTCCCCACACCCTTGGCGGCATGCAGAGTTGTTTGTTTTGCCTATTCTGATGGGTATATAGTAGTATCTCGTTGTGATCTCCCTTTGATGTCTCCTGATAGCTAATGATCTTAAATGTCTTTTATGTGTTAATTTCCTATTTGTATATCCCCTTTTATGTCTTATGTACATGCTTTAATTTGTAATTTTTCTATTGTTGAATTTGGAGAGCTCTTTGTATATTTTAGATACAAATCTGTTGTTGGGTATATGATTTGCAAATATTTTATCTCAGTGCATTCGTTATCTCTTTGTTCTACTAACAACTCTTTTGCAAAGCTAAAGTTAATTTTGATGAGGCCAAATTCAACAGTTTTTTCTTCTATTTTGGGTCATGTTTTTGGTGTTTGAAACGAACTCGAAAACCTTGGACCATGCCTGAGTCTTCACGTCTTGGTTCACGCCCCTTTATGTCTTATGGGTTGCCAAAGCTAATTCAAGATGTGTCTGAGTTCTGTCTCCTTTCTCTTGTACTGTCTTAATCTTTGTCTCATCTTTTTATTCAGGTCACTGCCTCAGCCTCTTCACTGATGCTTTTGATTGTAGGGCTGCTTCTTGGTCACTGCTAACTGTGGTCATACCCTTTAGAGCTAAGAAACTCCAGTATTCCCTGACCATCTGGGAGTAAAGCCTAAAGCCTTATCCTAGACAGGACTCCATACATAGACCCTGTCCATACATGTGGCCCTCTGCTGAGGACAGTCCACAGAGGACCCCACTACTAAAGCAAGGATCCCTCCATCTGTAAGCATAGCCAGTGCTTGGGGAATAAATGAATACATGAAAGGATAAGACTTTGTGTCATTGTGATTTAGCAACAGATGACCACAGAGAGGAAAGGTGGATGCTGTATTCTATTACGCCTGAATTACTCTGTCATGACATTTGGAGGCAAATAAGTAAAACCACAGAAATAATTTCCACCAAAAGTTGATGATGAGCAACGTTGAATTTGGGTAACAATAAACATGTAAGCATAAATAATGCCCATTGTTTTTCTCCTGATGTCCAGCTTTTCTTTACTTTTTTCTTTCTGAGACAGGGTTTCTCTGTGTAGCTTTGTGCCTTTCCTGGAACTCACTCTGTAGCCCAGGTTGGCCTTGAACACACAGGGATCCACCTATCTCTGCCTTCTGTGTGCTCGGATTAAAGACATGTGCCACCAACGCCCTGCGATGTCCAGCTTTTCTAGCAGGGGGTGGTAGCCTGAGAAAATTCTAAAGGCTAACACAGTTTGAGGCCTGGGAAAGTGTAAGAGAAAGTTGCAAATACAACTAACTCAGAGACATCTTGAGATCAGGCTTCATATGGGGGGGGGCAAACCTAAATGCCAAGAGAGCCAGAGAATCTATTGCATGTGAGCAAAATCCATCTAGGGCAAGACATGGAGCTGCTATGATGCTTTTATCATTTTCCCACCTTGACTCATGACCAGTATAATAAGTTTCATGCTGGGTGTGGTAATACATGCCTTTCATCTCAACACTTGGGGTCAGAGGTAGGCAAACCTTCCCAGTCAAGGCCAGCCTGGTCTAAATAGTGAATTCCAGGGCAATTAGTGATACATAGTTAGACCCTGTCTCAAAAACAGTTTCCTTTTTGCTCAACTACTATAAAAATAAAGAAAACAGCTCGGCAGTGGTGGCGCACGCCTTTAATCCCAGCACTAGGGAGGCAGAGTCCGGTGCATCTCTGTGAGTTCGAGGTCAGCCTGGGCTACAGAGTGAGATTCAGGACAGGCTCCAAAGCTACACAGAGAAACCCTGTCTCGAAAAACCAAAAAAAAAAAAAAAAAAAAAAAGGAAAAAGGAAAAAGGAAAGGAAACCCATGCTTGGCCTAGAGTAAGACATACAAATGGGAGGGGTAGGGCTTGCGGCAAACAAGATGTAAAAGCTTGCCAAGTGGATCTAGCCGTTTGTTACTAGGTAGGCATATATGCCCCATGTGTCTGTATTTTTTCATTTTCCAAGTGAAGTCAGAAATACACATTTTAATGCAAAGTTTCCACAGTGTTAAATGTGGGTTACTGAAAAATTTAAAGAATATGAATAATCAAGTCACTTTTGGAAGCAAAATGTAGTTTCTGGCGTGTTTATAATTTCTAGTCTACACTCAGGACACTGCATTTCCTTCTCAATATTCTGGTTTGGATAATTAATTATACTAAGTCTTCATCTCTGATATACAAGAAGACCTGAGCCATGAAGCAGGATACCTGGGTTCTTTTGATTCTTTGGTTGATTCTTTCTAGTTTTCTGAGACAAAGTCTCAGAAATGTAGCCCAGACTGGCCTCAAACTGAAGATTCTCCTGCCTCAGCCTCTCAAGTCCTGTGATTACAGGATATATTACCACTGACAGATTCATTCGCTTATCCAGTTTTTCACTGAACATTTATGTAGTCGTTCCCTTGTGCTATGTCCCTTGCTAGGTACTAATATGCATTTTTCTTAGTCTTTCTTTTTTCAATTAATAGATTTAGAGCAGTCTCAGGTTTCCAGAAAGACTGAGCAGGAAGTACCCAACTAATACAAAACATAATAGAGGGAAGGAACATAGAATGCTTTCCGATCCATTCACCTACTGAAAGTCATCTTGGTTACTTCCATGTTTGGATGATCATGAATAAAGCTGCTATAAACATTCATGTGCAAGTTTTTTTTTTTATGGACATGAGTTTTAACTTATTTGAGTAGATACCAAGGAAGCAATTGCTGGATCATATAGTAAGACTACTTAGCTTTGGCACAAACTGGTAAACTGTCCTCTCAAGTTGGCTGCACTAGTTTACATTCTCACCAACAACGAAGCCTGAGAGGTCCTATTACTCCACGTCCCCTGCAGCCCTTGGTATTGGCAGCATCTGCTCTAATAGGTGTGCAGTGCTACCTTGTTGCTTTAATTTGCAGTTCCTTTGTGGCACACAATATTGAACATCTACTCATTCAATTTCTTGCCATCTGTGTGTCATCCGTGAGCTTCTTTTCACATCTTTTGCCATTTCAAAGTTGGGTTCCCAGTTTTCTTATTGTTGAGCTGGTTCTTCATAGAGTGTATGTATTTCTCCAGTCTGAGACTTTTCTTCTATGATGATTTGGTCTTCTTTAATACAGACTAGTGCTGTCCAAAAGAGCTTTCTGGGAAGGTGGAGATGTTCTGCCACCCACTGAGGTAGCTGGTAGTCAGTAGCGAGCACTTAGAATATAAAAATAGACCATTGGTGTTTTTGTTTTGCCATGGCACTGAACAGAGGTTTGATTTCTTCCTCTGTCTACAACTTTCCTCTTCAATCCATCATCAAGTCCTGTGGATTCCAATTCCAAAAGAGATAACAAATCTTTGCACTTCCTCCCCCTTCACTACCATCCCATCTCTGAACCACTACCACCCTCTGCATGGAGAGCTCTTGTAGCTTCAAAGCTGGCTCCTGGATTCTTTCCCTGTCCCCTATACTCAACTATGTATCAGCAAGGGTATTTCATTAGTGCTCAGGTCAGACCTCCTCAGTTCTAGCCACATGGGCTTCTTTGTGTGGTCTGAACTTGAGACTCCCCTTACAAGGCATCCCCTTTCTCCAAACTTGCCATTCATTCTCTTTGGATGCTGTCCTTGGATAGTCTAATTTTTGACCCCTCTCATCACTCTGTCACCTTGAGTCTACAGGTTTCAACCCAAAAGTCACCTCTGAGAGGCCTTAGGAACACCCAAGTTAAACAGCGCTTTTCTGCCCTGTGGTCCTGTTTTATTTTCACTGATGCACTCAGCACACTCGAAGCATCTGTGGTTCTTTCCTTGCTGTCAGCCTGTCTCTCCTCACAGGCTCTGTGCAGGTGGCAACCGTGTCCATCATGCTCACTGCTCTGTTGTCAGCATCCTTTACAGAGCCTGGCACACAGCAGGGCTTCAAGACCCAGTCACAGAAGGAACCAATGTCTGGAGAGCCACAGGGCAGCTGACTGAGTACTTTCTTGCTGAAACTTGGCTCATTCCTCTTAAGGATCTTATTATAACACGTTTGAGGCAAGCAAATACATGGCAATAAATGGAGATTCAGCACTTTGGGCTGGGTGGCAAATGAGATTTTAGCCCCCTTCTTTTTAACTAGTACACATTAATTGTACCAAAGAATGGGTTTCAGTCGGGTGTGGTGGCGCACGCCTTTAATCCCAGCACTCGGGAGGCAGAGGCAGGCGGATCTCTGCGAGTTTGAGGCCAGCCTGGTCTACAAAGTCAATAGGGCTATTATACAGAGAAACCCTGTCTAAAAAACCCAAAAAGAATGGTTTACTTGGCAGCCTCTACTCTCCGCTTCACTGTGACACTTTCATATATGAGTACAATGTACTTTGATTATATTCACTCTCATCACCCTTTTCTGTACGCTCCCCCAACAAATAACTCCAAAGACAGTAATATAGCAGGTTGGAGGAGTGCCAAAGTGACCCCAGAAGCCCTGGCGGCTGAACGGCCCCTCAGAGGAACAGAAAAGTGAATTTAGGATTGTTGAAAAATGCTCCTCAAACTACTGTCATCTGAGCAGTCCTTTCAGGAACGGTGTCCTAGCTCCTTAACATCTCTCAGGTTGAGCCAAGGCCTCATGTTATGTCAGCTGGCCTCAAACTTGCGCTTCTCCTGCTTCAGCCTCCTCCATTCTGGGAGCTGCAGGCACCACCGCATCCAGCTCTCCACTTAACCTCTTTACCAGATGGTCCCCTAATGTTTTTCTGCCTCTCCACTCACTTTTAAAACTTTAATAGCTATTTGGTGTTATATCTGTTCTAAGGGGCAACAAAAGTAAAACTATAGCAACAGACTTGTCCTTTTTACATCTTGGAATACATTAAAAAACTGTTATCCTCCTGTAGAGGAGCACAAGGCACAAGTGAGAAATAATCGTAAGAATGGTTCCTGGGAAGTCGCCGTCTAGGCTGTTCTGCAGCCACCAGGAATCTCCTACCCTTACCCACCTGGCTCCCTCACTCCACTGTGCTCCACTGCTCTGTACATTTAGTGCACACACCTGTACTTGGCCAACAGTGGCCTATGCTCAGTTCCAGGGTCACAGAGAAGAGCAAAGCGCATTGCTTGCCTTTTCGGAGCACATCAGTGCAGGGATGTGTAGGACATCACCATCCCCAGCAGCAGGGCGACCCGATAAGCATATGTATAGTGCTAAGGGCAGAAAGGGCACAGAAGGTCCCACAGCAGATGGCATCGTGAAGGGCAAAAGGGAAAAATATTGCAGGCAGCAGGAACATAGTAGTAAGTATAAAGACAACCACAAGGTTGTGGCCAGAGCTCAGGATGAAGGGCAAGGAGAAGATCAAAGTGGCTGGGATTTTAGGGAAGAGAGAGGCACTTGTATGATCTAGAAGGAGCTTTCTAGTTGATAGACGGTTGTGAGGGCCTTCCTTTTAACTGGGGGCAATGGCAGTCCAACAGTTCTTATTTATTTATTTATTTATTTATTTATTTATTTATTTATTTATTTATTTATTTATTTATTTATTTATTTATTTATTTATCTATCCATTCATTCATTCATTTATTATTTATTTATTTATTATTTATTATTATTATTTTTTCAGTTCTCTTAAACGAAAATCACCACTGCTGAGTCATCCCTCCAGGTCTCCTTTGAGATGGCATCACTTTGTAGCCCAAGATGCCCTGGACCACACTGAGTAACTGAGATTGGCTCAACTTTGGCAATCTTCTTATCTCAGTTTCCCAGAGTGCCAGGATAAGAGACACCACCCCTGGCTCAGTCCAACGGAATTCTATCCAGCCTTGGGCATGTTGCTGACATGGGTGGCTGATTGAATTTTTAGCTGCTAACTGTCAACTGGATTGCTTGCCTTGGAATGGCGATCTTTCCTGTCATCAGAAAGCCTTTTAATGACGATGCTGCAAAACCACCAATTACCGTTTGTCTTTCTCTCACCTGAATTAGAACCTGGGGTTGTGGATTAATCTCCCCAGGCTTCTGGCACTTCCAGGCTATCAGCACTTAAAGCACATTACCCTGTGGCTTAGGGTGCTCTGCTCGGCTTGCAAGGCACCACTGCAGGCTCAAATGGAATCGAAGCAATTTCTAAAATAGCCTATGATTCATTTTTTCTCCCCTCCTGTGCCTAAATCTGCTGGCTCCATGTGGAGGGATGGGCACAAGTAACTGTAGAGGTGACATCACAGGAGTGGGCTGCGTGCCTTCCAGGCAGCGTGTGGAGCTGGCCTCAGCAGTTGTCCATCTACTGGCCTGGGTGATTGCCTCCCAGGCATTTGGGAGTCACAGCTCCCAGGTTCTTTTGTCAATGTTCCTTCTCCACATTTTTTTTCCAGACAAAAATTCTGTGCTGGGAAATCAAGGATAATGGGAATAACAGGAGTAGGAAGGATAATTCAGCTTTACATCTGTAGAATGCTTTAAAGTTTCAAAATGATTTGCTCCACCCAAACACCAGTGGGAAATGGAAGCTGAGATTTTCAGCCTGAACTGGAGACAAACTCTTGCTGTCTTGTACAAAATCTTAAATATCTTCTACTCACTTAAAGGCATATCCCAGTTAGGCCTTGCATGCTACTAGAAGGTCTGAGACCCTCTTCAGCATCTTGGTGTTTCCTAGAAGATGCATTCAAAGGGACACAATGGTCCCTTATCCATGCCATCCCATAGTAGCCATCAAGTGGTGCCAGTCTGAGCACTGCCAGCTCCTTTTGCAGACCCTGGTTTACAGTCCCAGTGGTCCCAAGACCTTTACTAGAGCCAAAGGCACGGCCACTAACTATGGATCCTTGAAGATAGGGTGTGTCATGAACATCGGGAAGTGCCACCCACTGCCAGAGTAGCTCAAAGGCCTATAGAGGAAAATCCACAATTCAGGTCACATCAGCCATGCTGTGGATCTTGAAGGGAAGGGCCACTGAGCTATGAACAGCTGAAGAGTGGGGTGGAGGGATTCTTTTCTTGGAGGAGCCATAAAAATAGTTTCTAAGCAGTCTCGTGTTTACTCTGTGATCTTCTAGCACCTGGTCCCAGCATGGCTTGCTGTCCCTGATGTTCTGCTGTCAGGTTCAACATGAGAAGTCCACCTCCATCTAGCTTTCCTCCCTCGGTCTTGCCCAGCATCATAGCCACCAAGCTGGATGCCGAAGGGGTGGCACAGTCTTGCTTGGTCCTCTCGATTTTAGATTAGATTTCAGTGCCACTGTTTTTGGGGAGGGGGATGGAGACAGCAAGCCACGTACTCTCAGCGGGACTGCAGAAGTGGCAGGTACTCCTGCTGCTGGTGTGCTTCATAGCTGCCGTCACCCCCATCCCCATCCCCCCCCCAAATGAAGTAATAGGATACAAGGGCAAATCACAGGTGTGGCCAGGGTCATGAAAATGTCATCTTTGTAAACCAAGATGCTTATACTCAGTCCGTTCTTTCTGATGGAGAACTTGGTGGAGTAAAAAAGTTACCCCTTGGATGGCTGAATCTGGAAACTGTATGTGGCAAGTGACAGGCAGAAGAAGCAGCCGGTCACCACCTCCAAATGAGGCTTTTCAGAACTTACTTGTTTTGCTTGCAGTGTGTGTGTGTGTGTGTGTGTGTGTGTGTGTGTGTGTGTGTGTGTGCATTTGCACACGTGTGAGAAAGTGGATTAAGGATCACCACCTCAGTCTGTTTTAGAGATGTGAATAAAAATCTTGGCTTGGGACTGCTTCCTCTCTGGTTGACTGATTTTTCAATTGATTTGTATTTATTAGCTAATGAAATTAAAGTTGTAAAAATGATAACAGAAACACAATAAATCTCTCCCACAACTGGCTGTTTCTGTGTCACTATGGTGCATTCCTCACTTTGATTACTTCAAAGTCTATTATTTTGTTCTCAATTATTCTGTTTTTCTGGCACTGGAGAAAATCAATTTGTTTTATTTTCTCTTATTCATGCACTCAATTATGCTCTTCGGGCACATTTAATCACTTTGATGTTTTCATTTTATGGCCCGTCTCTAGGCACTTCAGCTGCTTTGCTGCCAACGGGCAAGCAGGACTAATTTGCATGTCACAATAGACTTGAAATTCTAACTCAATTTAGAAATCTTTATGAAATCCCCCTCCAAAATATGCTTGGAGCTGCAAAGAGGCAGAAGGATGTGGGCAAACCAGGAGTCATAAAGATGCTTCCCTTTCTCAAAAGGTTGTGACATTTTGGTGACGGTGGTGTGGGAATGTCCCCATCCAGGTAAAGCGGATGAGTGCATGGGCTGCATGTCTGTGGAGTATGCTGCAACTTAGAGCGAATCCTGTAGCAGTTGCCCCTGGGCCGCCAGGCGCAGGAACAGGATCTGTTAACTCTGCCGTCAAATGATCCTCAGTGCTGCTGGACCTGGTGCTGAGCTCTAGACAGCTCCCAATCTCAGATGGTTAAAGAGCCTCTGTGTTGACCAAAAGTTGTCAACAGTTAGGCATTCCAGAACCCTGAGAGTCTTACCTTATTTTCTCTAATAATTGCCCACCTTCCTTTTGTCCCTCAATCATTTTAGCACTAGGAGCTGGGGGAAGATGAGTGTAGTATCATTGCTTTAGGCATGTGTTTTGGGAAAACAAACACAAAAATGTTTAAACATATTGGGACTGCCGGCTGCTCTTGGAAAAATTTTGACTTGTTTTGTGCAATAATCAGCTTCACCAGGCGGAAGAAAAAAAAATGTTTATTTCCTCTTCTAAGTTTGAGCACAATCCTCACCTATCCAGGTAGAATCCCATCCCCCCACTTTCCTCTTGGTTTTCTCACCTACTGAATGGAACTAACAAATTCTCCAGAGACGCTGTACTTCTCAAACTTCAATACTGCCAAGAATTTCACCGTATTTACATACCACAATAGAAACCTTTCTTATATAAGCTTATTTTAAAATGGCTTCATGAGGAATAATATCTATGAAATTCCAAAGTTTCAAGCTGGTGAGATGTCTCAGCAGGTAAAGGTGCCTGCCTCCAGGACTACAACCTGATTCTGATCTCCAGCACCCATATGATGGAAACAGAGAACTAATTCTCAAAAGTTCTCCTCTGAACACACACATATTAAAGAAAACATTTTTTTGAGACAGGGTTTCTCTGTATAGTTGTGGCTGTCCTGTAACCAGGCTGGCCTTGAATTCACAGAGATCCTCCTGCCTCTGTCTCCCAAGTGCTAGAATTAAAGGTGTGAGCCACCACTGCCCGCCTGGCCATTATAAAATGTCTTTTTTTTTAAAACCTTTTTAGAGCTTTATTGGGAGGGGGGAGAGAGAGGGGGAGAGAGAGGGAGAGAAGAAGACAGATGGAAGGAAGGAGCGGAAAGGAAAGAGAGAGAATAAAATGTTTTTAATTTAAAAAAGTTTCATGTGATATCTGTACTTGTCCTCTATATTAAAACATGTACAACAAACAGACTCAAAGCATCCCTTCCATGGATCTTTCACCCTGCTTTTCCTTTCATCTAGGTTATTCTTCACCTTACTTTTGTAAACCTTTCCTCACTTCATTAAACTCAGATTCTCAAACACCATTTCCTCAGAAAGACTTTTATTGGCCATGGTCTAAAATGGTGCTCCTTTGAGTTAGTCAGTAATCAAAACTAAGTATTTTTATTTGTTCATAGTGTATCTGTTTCAGTAGAATAGAAGCTCTATGATAGGCAAAGTCTATTTTCCTAGTCCCTATGGCTAGTGCCTAGGGCAGCTTTTGGCACAGATTAACATCTAAAATATATTTATTGATGAAGGAAAAGTTGAAATAGAAAATTGCCTAGCAATATCTTGACTCCTCTCCCACTTCTGTTGAATACCAAGGCAACCCATCTACTACTATATCAGTAGAGGTCACGTGGGGAGCAATAGGAAAAAAAGGACCAAATGTGCTGCGGCAGGAAGGTTTGGAGTTTCAGGCCAGCCTGGGCTACACAGGAAGGCTCTGTCTAAAAAAATGTGCTACTTCCATTCCTGCCAAGGGATACTATGAGTGGAGGTCAAATGGGAGCATGACTTTGTACTCCTGCTAGGCAACAATGAGGTGCTTCTCTTTGTCCTCAAATTATCAATGCTGGCCCACTATGGAACCCAGATGTTTTATTTGATTACATGTTTTTTTAGGGAACTAGACCTAAATATATTTCAGTAGAAGCTAGGCCTTGGTGGCACAGGTCTGTAATTCCAGCACTGGTGTAGGCTGAGGCAGGAGGATTGTAAATTCAAGGCCTGCTTGAGCTACATAAGAAGTTCAAGTTTAGCTTGGGCAATTTAATATGACCCTATTATGGCTTAACTACATCTGGAAATAACTAAAACCAAAGTAGATGGGCACACTTGTGAGGGATTTTTTTTTTCTTAATTAAATCATTTGAAGTGGGAAGATCTATTTCTAGTCTGTATCTTTTAAGGTGGGAAGATCTACTTTTTTGCTGTTATTTTTTGTTTTCTGATTTTTTCGAGATAGGGTTTCTCTGTGTAGCTTTGCACCTTTCCTGAAACTCACTCTGTAGTCCAGGCTGGCCTCGAACTCACAGAGATCCACTTGTCTCTGTCTGTCTCCTGAGTGCTGGGATTAAAGGTGTGTGCCACCACTGCCTGGCCCAGAAGACCTACTTTTAATCCAGATCTTTTTGGGTGGGACGATCCACCTTTAATCTGGACCACACTTTCTGCTGGTAGCCTATATAAAGGACATGGGAGAAAGAAGCTTGCTCTCTCTTTGCCTGCTTGCTCTTGTTCTCCATAGCAAGTTCATTCCTTCACTGGCATTAGAGCCTACTTCTTCAGGATTCCAGAGGACATTGAAGACTAGCCAAGGCATCACGCCTCATGGACTGAACAACTACTGGATTCTCGGACCTTCCATTGGTAGACAGCCACTGTGGGACTAGTTGTACCACAGCCTGTAAGCCATTCTAGTAAATCCCCTTTCTATATACATACATACATACATATATACGTGTGTATACACACACATACACATACACACACACACACACACACACACACACACACACACACACACACAGAGTCATTCTATAAGTTTTCTTCTTTTAGAGAACTCTGACTAACACAGACCCTATCTCAAAATAAAGAGTGAAAAGAAAGTTCTGGAGTTGTACCTTAGGTTCACCTTTTAATGCCATGGGAGGATCCTTGTCTCATAAGGTCATGTCAGGGCTTTTTTCTTTTAAGAAAAAAAATCTTATTTTTCTTATTTTTTCTTTTCATGTACACACACACACACACACACACAAACACACACACACAAACACACACCCATTATCTTTTTACACTACCGGTTCTTTGGGTATATATTATGGCTTCCTAAGCGGGTGAACAAGTCTCTACTCTCTGTTTCTTGTGCCTTCCCTTGGGCTCTTTTCCTTCTGTTTGTTTTGCCCAGTTCTCACTTATTAGTTGTTTTTTTTTAAAGGTTTATTTATTATGTATACAGAAGAGGGCACCAGGTCTCATTACAGATGGTTGTGAGCCACCACATGATTGCTGGGAATTGAACTCAGGACCTCTGGAAGAGCAGTCGGTGCTCTTAACCACTGAGCCATCTCTCCAGCTCCTTATTAGTTGTTTTTACCATATTACATGATATTACACAATTTTTTTTTACATTTATTTATACATTATGTGGGTAAGTGTGTGTGTGTGCGTGTGCGTGTGCGTGTGTGTGTGTGTGTGTGTGTGTGTGTGTGATGTGTGGGTGTGGGTGTGGGTGTGTTACAGTGCATGTGTACAGTAAGTGGAGGCCAGAGGACAACTTCCACAATGTGGGACCTGGGGATTAACTCAAATCATCAGGCTTGGTGGCAAATGTCTTTACTGGACAAGCCATCTCAATGGCTCTCTCTTTTTTTTTAAGATTTATTTATTTATGTATATGGATGTTTTGTCTGCATGTACATCAGCACACTAGAAGAGGGTATTGGATCTCATAGTACTACAGTTATGGACGCTGTGAGCCACAATGTGGGTGATGGGATTTGAACCTAAGACCTCTGGCAGAGCAGCCAGTGCTCTTAACTGCTGAGCCATCTCTCCAGCCCCCATTTTTTTTAAATACTGAGAATTCCAATAAGCCACCCAGGCAAGCCTCAAACTGGGAATTCTTCTGCCTCAATATCTGGAATTACAAGGGTGAGTCACCATGGTGAGCCATGACAGTGAACCACCATGGTTGGCTCAGTACTTCTTTTTGTTTTTAGCAACTGAGTGGAGTAATATTTTTATAATAGTTCTAGGTATTTTCTTGATAAATTCCTTTAGATGTTTGACATCAAGCCATCATTCATAATAAAAATAGAAATAATATAATTTTTCCCTTTTTGATCTATATGTTTTTAGATTTTTCCTTTTCTTGCCTTATTGTACTGGCTAGGGATCCCAGTACTATCTTGAATAAAAGAGTGGCAAGATTAGACATCCTTGCCTTGCTCTGGAGCTTAGAGGGAAAACATTCCATTTCATTATTCAGTATCATAGAGCAGTACATTTTTTGTAGATTAAGTTTTTTTTTTTAACATTTTCCTCTGTTAAGTTGAGGCAGGGAGACACAGTGGCATATGCCTGTAATGTAAACACTTATGAGGCAGAGGCAAGGGGGTTACCACAAATTCCAGGTCAGTCTAGTCTACATAGAGAGTTCTAGAACAGCCAGGACTACATAGCAAAACCTGTCTTGGGCTGGGGAGAAAGCTCAGTATGTAAGACACTTACCCCAGTCATGAGAACTCCAGTCCAGATTCCCAGAGTCTGCATGGCATACATCTGTAATCCCAGGGCTCCTACTGTGAGGTGGGAAGCAGAGACAAAAGCCCTGGAAACTCAAAGGCCAGCTAGCCTGGCATATGTGGCAGTGAACAGAGACCCTGTCTCAAACAAGGTGTCCTCTCACCTTCATATGTGTGCTATACACACATGTCTTGCTCTCTCAGTTTCTCTGTCACGTAGACACATGCACACAGACCAAGACAGAGAGCACCTTCCTCAAACCACACAGACAACAGCAGCAGCAACAACCACACAATTTTTCTTTTTTCTGTAAGAGATAATATAGAATTGGTGTTAATTCTTCATTTCAGTAGAATTAGAATTACCCAGTGAAGCTATGTGGGCCTGGATTTTTCTTTTGCAAGAGGCTTATAATTTTTATGTTGATACTACTATGGTTAGAAAATACATTCTATGTCATTTCAATCATTTTCAATTGGTTGAGATTAGTTTTATGGCTCAGCATATGGTCCTATCTTGGTATATGTTCCTTTAGTACTTAAAAAATATACATTCTGTTGTTGGGGTAGCCTATAAATGTCAGTTAAAGCCTATTCATTGGTAGCACTGTTGAGCTCTTCTATATTCTAGCTCTTTTCTGTCTACTGAACTGGCTGATGAGAAAGGGATGCCGAAGTCTCTAACTCGAATCATATACTTTTTTCCCCTTTGCTGAAATGAGAGTTGAACCAAGACCTTACACATGCTAGGCTAGCACACTGCTGCTGGGCTATCTTCCCAGCCTTAGTGATGGATCTTCTGTTTCCCTGTACAACCATATCAGTTTTTCTTCATGTATTTCAAGACACTGATGTTTGAAGCATACACATTATGGATTGCTATATCTTGGTAGAATGATCCTTTTATGATACGTTACAAAATGTTAATGAAGAAAATAAAAATATAGCTGTATACGGTGGCTCACACCTGTAATCCCTGGTATGTGGGAGGCTGAGGCAGGGGAGTGAAGCTCAAGGCCTGCTTGGGCAACCTAGCAATATTCTGCCTCAAAATAAAAAAAAAAGTGAAAATGGCTGAAGATGTAGTTGGTGGTATAGTGGTTGCGCTAGCATGCATAAAACATGCATGAAGTTCAATCTTCAGCACTGCAAAATTAATGGAAAAGGAAGAAAATCCAAATCTAAAAGTTGAGACACACTATATTTATAGGTTGGAAGACTCAGCATAGTAAAGATGTCAGTTATATCCAAAAGAAGTATAGGCTTAACACAAGTCCTTTCTAAATCTTAGCAGAATTACTTTATAGAATCAGACAAAGTTATTCTAAAGTTCACTTGGAAAAGCAAAAGAACTGCTTTAGCTTCATTTTTGCTTACATTTATTTATCTAGTGTGCGGATGCATGTGTATATGTGTGTGTGTGGAGGTCAGGATTACTTGCAGGAGTCAGTCCTCCTTTTGAGTAGACATGTGGGTCACAGGGATTGAATTCAGGTCATCAGGCTCAGTGGCAAGAATCTTAAACAACTGAGACATCTGGCCAACCCTAACTAATTTCTTTTTTGAGACATGGTCTCACTATGTAGCAAATTCTAGCATTGTATCATCAATACTCCTGCCTCAGCTTCATGAGTGCTGGGATTGTAGGTGTTCATAGCAACATCTGGCCTTTATCTAAAATGATTTTGAAAAGAAGAAACTCTAAGGAATCATTCTACCTGATCCAAGGATTGATTATATAGCTATGGCACCCATGACCATGGAGGAACAGACTTATACAGCAGTGGAGCAAAGACAAAACCCAGAGACTGAAATAGCTGCTTTAGAGTGTATGGGCATTTTGGAAAAGGAAACATTTGGATTTTCTACTCTTTTGCAGGACAAAAGAGGATTTATATTTTGTCAGACAAAGAATACTCTGGTTTTCAAGATAAATGGAATCCTCTAGAATTCCTAGAGGTACTAGAGGAAATGGCACCTGAAACATACTCACCCCCTAGTCCATTTCTGAAATGGTCTGTAGGTGTGGTAGCCATCATTATTTTATATTTTATAATCTGGAATTGGAAAACAAGACCTCACACTAAGGATTAAAGTTTCTGTTGACTTTTTGGACAGGCTACATAACTGCTCCACTACTGAGCTGTCTCCCTAGATCTCACTGTCTTTTTCTCTAAACAAAATGCATGTTACTTTTTTTCTGACTGTGAAACAATATATATTCATGCTGGAAACTTTGAAAATACAGAAAAAGAATAGAGGAAAGAAAAATTACCCATAATTCTAATCCTTGATAACTACTGTTAAAGTACTTTGGCAAAGTATCATTCAAGATGAAGATGGCTGGATATTGTGGCACTTGCCTGTAACCCTAGCCACTGGGGAGGCTGAGGCAGGAGGATCATAAGTTTGAGACCAGCCTGGGATACACAGTGAAACACTGTCTCAAAAAAGTTATCACTGAAGATAACAATTGCTACCACGTCTTTTGAATGCTTTTCTCTACATAGCCACATACTCACACATTCATTATATATGTAAAACTCGATGTTAAACCAATTTGTTTTTACTTAACATATAATACTTGTCTCACCAAATTATTTCCAAAATTTTTCTTTGTATTTGGCTGCAACTCATTTTTCCACATAAAAATACTAGATGGAATTAACATTATGCCTCAATTCAGTATATCAAAACAGAATATGTTATGAACAGAATAAGGTATTTTAAAAGAATGGGTGTGTAAAACTAGGCTCCCTACACTGGCAGCTTCCAAGTCCTAGTTTATGTCTACCTAGGAAATTCCAGAGTCATCTGTGGTAATATTGTGTCCCCCAATATATTGGGTACCCTAATAAACTTATATGGGGTCAGAGAACAGAATAGCCACTAGATAGACATAGAGGCCAGAAAATGGTGGCACACACACCTTTAATCCTAGCATTCCAAAGGCAGAGATCCATCTGGATCTCTGTGAGTTGAAAGCCACACTGGAAACAGCAAGGCATGGTGATATATGCCTTTAATCCCAGGAAGTGAGCCTTTAATCCCAGGAAGTGATGGCAGGAAACAGAAAGGTATATAAGGTGTGAGGACCAGTAACTAGAGGACTGTTAATCAGCTGAGATCCATTCAGATGAGGACTTAGAGGATTCAGTCTGAGGAAACAAGATCAGCTGAGGAATTGGCAAGTAGAGGTTGGCTGTGGCTGGTTCTGTTTCTCTGATCATTCAGCATTCACCCCAATACCTGGCTCTGGGTTTGTTTTTATTAATAAGATCTTTTAAGATTCGTCTACAGACATCTTCCTTCTTCCCTTATCCATGATCCTCTCTTTATAAGTGACCTGCCTCCAAGGGCTGGTGACACTCTTTACATACCACTTCTCAGCTCTAGTCCAGGTTCATACAGGGCCACCTTTAGACTACATCATGATCCATCTCAAACATCACTATATCATGTTATATTCTCATTTTCTCTATGTGATCTAGACTATTCAACCTGAAATTCAGTCCAGTCAGCTCTGTCCTCATACTTCTGAGATTCCCTTGCAGACCATCAAAGCTGTACTCTGCTCTCTTCAAATCCTCCAGCCTTCAGAAAGTAATCTCCCTCAAGTTTTACTCTCAGCTGCTTCTATGCAGTGTCAGCCCCATGATATCCTCATCTATCCAAGGGGGTTCAGTTTTGTGTCTTCATCCAGATTTCTCAATTATTTGCTGGAAGCAGAGAGCATGTCTTCGGCCACTCCTAGAGCTCACGACACCAAAACACGTGGGTGGTTCAAAAACAACTTGATTGAGTTGAGCTTTAAAGTGAAGACAGAATTATACTTCTTAAAATTTAACTACTTCAGATGCATTTTGGGAGTCCATGAAGGGTAGGAAGAGATTATAAAGAGCAATGGGAAAAAGCAGGTGGGATATGATTAGTAGCCCTGTCACGGCACTGCTATCAAAGTGGAGACCAGTCTCCAGGCCTGGATTCAAGTCTGGAGATCACTGCTTCGTGCTATTGTGCCTGTGGTTACCTGCCTCCTACCCCATAAGGACACACATGAGATAGCGTACTCGAAGTACCCCGCACGATGAGTGTGTGGTACACTTGCAGTTAGTTCTCCCTTCATGGTTTTAGGTAGAAATTTCCAGTTTTCATGAGTAATCTGCCAATGGCCTTCATTTCATGGTATATTAAATTTAAGCTGCTAATTTATCATAACTTTGGAGATTAGCCTCCATTTTTTTTTTTTAGAATTTGAAAAATTTAGCACGACATTTTTCTAACTTATTTTGCAACAAACCCCACAATAAACCTTTCCATTTCTTACATTCTTTAGTGAAGTAAGGATAGGTGGCTGCTCAGTGGGAAAGTGCAAGCAGGTGGCCAGCTCCTGGAGAACAGTGGGGGGTGAGGAGGGATACAGAGAGGGCCGAAAACAGGAAGGGGAGATAAGATGTCACAGAGATCTTTACTCAAAGCTTTGCAAACTGGCTCGGGATTTCCACCACAATCCTGCTCCAAAGTCCAAGAAACTGGGAAGCAATGGTTAATCTGTCCTTGGGATCCACGCTGCCTCCTAACTGTCTTATGCTTCTCAGACAGCAAGAATGGGTGTGTGGGGAAGCCTCATTTCTACGGCATAGCCTCTCTTCGGTCAGAGCAAGAACTGCATTGAGTTTAGGGCTCTAGCAGTCCTTGAAGGCTGAGTCTCATTGGCAACCCATAGAAGGATGCTACCTCCAGACTTTAGGCTGAAATAGGGGGTGCCTCTTTCTCTATCCCCCCCACTCCCGCGCACAATAGTTCTCCCAAGAATATTAGCAGCAGATGTGCTGTGGGACTGTAAATAACAGACTAGAACGGGTGGCCATAGCACACCGGAGGTGGCAGGAACTGGGGAGGTAGCGCTAGCCTCGTCTATCCCCTGTCCTTCTCTACTTAGCTCAGAATGGAGTGCAAAGCTCCCGATTTCCGTTTGGTGGGGCTGATGGAGGCATGGTATGGGTGGAGGTCTGGGCAGCACTAAAAGGCATGGCTCAGGGGCCAGAACTGTAGGGGTTGCTCATGGACATTTTTCTCTTGTTTCCAGGGCGACACGAGATGTTGAGTGCTTTGGATCGGCCACATGGAAGGAGCAGGGTGAGCGAGCAGTGTGGGGTAAAAAGGGTTTGGGGGGGCATCGGATAAAGCACATAGGGGTGGTGAGTAAATGTGACAGGGCAATGCTGCCATGACAAGGGTGGGGACCAAAAAGGCCAAAGAGACTGACTTCTAAGTTCCCACTGAGACAGACCCCGGTTCAAATGTCTGCGCTAGCCCTCAGCATAGTGTGACTCACACTGGGAGTGGTTAGTAAGAACTTGCTGAATGAAGGAAGGGGGCCGTGGCTGGCTAAGTCGCTTCCTCTCTGAGCCTCAGTTTCTTCATCTAGAAGAGGCATGGTAGCCATTATTCTCAGGATTTCACCCGTGCCTCCTCTGCCCACACTCACACCAGTCTGTTGGTCCCTCCCCAGCCTGCCCTGTAGAGGCTGCTGGCCTGTCGGCTCTCTTCAGCAAGGACTGGAAAGGGCTGGTGTACCAAGGCCTTGTTCTTCCTTCTTGTACACTCCTCCTCTCCCCATTCTTCCTCCTTTTCTCTTGATCACACTCATTTTTTTTTTCCTGTATCCCAGGACAAGTTCCGGGAACCCTAAGCATGTGTCGAAAGCTCTCGATTTAATTCCACCACATACAAGTGTGCAGTGCACCCTCCTCGCTTTGCAGAGGGTTGAATCTGGGCTGAAACATGAAGCTCAGAGCCCCAGGTGGCCCCTACTTGCTTCAAATGCCATTGGTACTACAGAGCAGCCAGCCTCCTACCTCTACCCCATTTCCCCATGCAGAGCTAGCTGGGCCCCTCTGGGGATTGATCACATCAGCACTGTTCCAACTCTGGAAGGTTCACTATGAGCTAATTCCTCTGGAGTATGTTAACCAGAGGAAAGGCAAACCACGCCAAGCATGTGGAGATGGGGCAAGGACGATTTCACACTGGTAGTCATGAACTGTGTTCAGTCATGCACTCACTCTCTAACGTGGACTTTCTTGGGAGCAATGAAATGTACCTTTAGGATAGGTCACTAGCACAAGAAGGACAAGAAAACAGACCTTTTCTGTGTCTAAAGTGAGTAGCTGAAGTTGACGCTCTCTGTTATTATTATTTTTTTTTCTTTCATTAAAACTGATGGGCAGGGGGTTGGGGATTTAGCTCAGTGGTTGAGCGCTTGCCTAGCAAGCGCAAGGCCCTGGGCTCGGTCCTCAGCTCTGGAAAAAAAAAAAAGACAAAAATAAAACTGATGGGCAGAAAAGATGGGTTAGGTGCAGTTTATATTCGCCCCTGCCTTTAGTCCTCCTGTGGCATGTGGAATGCATGCAACTCTGTAAGAGGAATCTTCTGGGGTTTGATTTCCAATAGGCTAAAATCACATTACTTATGTTTCTAAGGGATGTAGTGAGAAAACAGAAAAACCCAAAACAAAACAAAAAACCCAAGGCTGAACAAATCAACCAGATAGACATGCTGGAGATAAAACTCCCTTGCAAAGGCGCTGAATCCATCTACCCCCTCCATGCCCTCTCACCTTCTGAAACAACCTGTGACCTGCACCCTGCTCTGGTTTTTAATGGGATGGGGGAGGCACAGTGAGGATCAGCCAGCGTCACTGAAGGTTTTTTTTTATATGCAAGGACAAATGACAGTCTTGAAGACAGGTTAAGGAAATCTTTCAGAATACAGAAAACTCAAAAGCCTTTGCACACTGACCATTGCCATGGCAACACACTATCTGATGGCAGCCTGCGTCACGAGGCTGAGGGGCACAGTATCAGTATAGCAGGTTAGCTTGGCCATTTTGAGCAGCATTTGGATTTCTTTCTAGCCTCAATTCTTCCAGGTTGAACTGAGGTGTTTTTTTTCCCCCAGTTCTGGACTCATGTGCTTTGTTAATTTGCATGGCTAGGGACACAAAGACTGTATAAAAGGGACAGTGAATGGAAAATCTTAACGTTTCTTGTATTGTCTAGTCACTGTCCTTGCCGCCCACTCTCCTGGCTCCTCATCCCCCGTTCTTATTGACTTCGCTTCTCTTTTTCTCCATGTCAGTTCTTTCCTACATTCAGCTTTCCCTCCCAACCCAACACGGTGACTCAGCAGCCCACCTAAGCTCTCACCAGATCCCTTTCCTCTCTCTATGCTCACTGTAATGTAGAGTGTCCTGGACCTTAGCATTGGCAGGAACCCTCTCCCAAGGCAGGAGCCCTTCTAGCCAAATGATCCTCTACTCCCCTCACTCCATCTCTAATGAGAGTTCTCATTCTCTTCTGGACCCCCTGTTCCACTTGGGACAGCTCTAATTGTTATAAACTCCTCCTCCTGAATGAAACTCAGTCCTTTTATGACACCCATCCATGAGTCCACCCCAGTGCCCTACAGCAGATGTACAGACAGATACCCTGTCCCGTTCTGTGACAGCCTTACAGAGAAATGAGGCAGGGCTCATGTCCCTCTGAGTTTTCGTTTCTCCAGAAAGCCCTAGCTCCTCTAAGCAGACCTCTTGGAGCTTGGACTCCAGTGCTTTCCCCAGACTGGCTGACCTCCTGCAGCATGTTCCTATTTGTCTAGAGCCCTTTTAAAGTGAGGTCGATACTGCATTAGCATCTCTGGAGGCCACCTTGACCCGGTGACTCATACTGAACTCTGTGTCAACTACTGTCTCTAAATTCTCTTTTAGACAAAATGCTCTTAAGCCACATCTCATTTTGCTTGTATGCAGTCCCTTCTGAGAACCCAGTTCCTGGAGCAGATGTTTGCTCCCTGCTCAAGTTCATTGTGTTACTATCCCAATATTGCCTTCATCTGCTAGTACACTTCAAAAACGTGACTTCCATGTCCTCTGGGGGGAACTTGTTCTGTTTTAACTAACCCTCAGCATCGCTTTTCATCTTGAGCTACCCTCACCCACTCACTCTTCACTCAGGTTTCTTTTCTAGCTTATTTCCCTCTGCATTACCTTGCTCAGATCTCTCTTGTTTGCCATTTCATTCCCCCAACAGCAAATGGCGCCTCTGTCTGGAGTGAGGTGCCTGGGAATGTGTGCAGGGAGGCAAGGGCGCGCACGCACGCACGCACGCACGCACGCACGCACGCGTGCGCACACACACACACACACACACACACACACACACACACACACACAAGCTAGGAGCAGTGTACTGTATAGGGAATGTTTTCTGGATCAGAGAGGAGCAGAGGGAAGCCAGGGTGAAGGGTGCAGATCTCCAGTCTCCATCCAGATTGGAGCACAGTGAGAAGAACCAGCAAGAGAAGGAATTTAGAGGTCTTAAAGACTAGAGAAGGGAGGAAGACTTGAAAGACAGTGAGGACTTGTAGAGTTGGTAGCCATTGGGAGATCAGAGGAAGGTGATTTGAAACATTAGAGGCAGAAGAAGGTTGGGTTACAGGACTTTACAAGGGGCAATGAGCTGTGAGTGTCAGTGTGAGAGTCTAAGGTTCATTAGCATAAGAACATTTTCTCAGGTCAGAGGAGCCCAGGAAACCTAGTCCTTACCACAGGCCCTGCTGTTGCCATCGAGTGCATCTGCTGGTGAACCTGCCTGCGGCAGAGACCCTCATAATACTGCGCATCCCCTCAGACGAACCCTAGCTTTGGGCAGGCCTCCTTTCAGACAGGATTACACCCCAGGGAGGAGCCCAAAGTGGGAGATCTGGCACCATCTTTGTCGTTTTATGAATAAACAAGAGAATTTCACTCTTTGGGACAGGCAATATGATAGCTTTGGCTTCTTAACTCTGCAAATAGGATCCAAACACATGCTCTCTCTCTCTCTCTCTCTCTCTCTCTCTCTCTCTCTCTCTCTCTCTCTCTCTCAGCTAACAGGAAAATGATTGCTCTAAATACTTAAAACAAACGATAGATGAGAAGCAAGTCTCCCCTCTAATGGAAAGCTTGAGGGAAGGACCCCCAAAAAGCTAGTAGTCTGTAGAGCCGTGACTACCATTCCTCTCTGTCCTGGGGACAGAATAATTTGGGGAGGGGGAGAGGGCAGTAGCTCTCCTCCTGGAACCCCCTTCAAGAACATCAGGCTCTCTGATTAACCCCTGGACTTCCATAGACTTGCAGTGCTCTTAGACCACGCAGCAAGAGACTGTCTGGGGGAGGAATTTCCCCCCCTATCCCAACCCCTCAAGTCTAAATCCACTTGAACTTCCCCAAACTTAGTTTTCCTGTTTTGCTTTGCTTTTTCAGTATTGGAGATGGAGTGGTAGGCAAATGCTCTACCACTGAGCCACATAACCCTAGCCCTTAAAGATGGTTTTACTGTTGGCCTTTTCAAAGAAAAAGGCTCTTAGAATATTTTAGAACTGATTTCCCCTTGGAAGTGCCTTAAAGCTGAACCTTTTGTTCTTCTGAAGGTGACATTAGCCAGCCAAGTGACAATCTCAACCAGAGTGGCTTGTGTAGAATTCCGGCTACAAGATGTCAGGCCAAAAAGAGGTTTCCTTTCCAAGTTAGTGGAATGATTAGCTGCCAGAAGACAAATGGGATTTGAGGAAGCCCCCAGCAGCAGGCCACCACACACTGGGTGGAATCAGGAGGGCAGGACTGGAGGGTGGCGCTCACCTTTGATGTAGTTGAGGATTTGCTGGATTCGCTGGGGCTCATTGCGGTCTGGCCGGCAGCTTGGCGTGATTTCCAGCACATAATCAGGACCATATGCTGTGAAAAACTGTAAGGAAAAGAGAAAGGCCAAAAAACAAACAAAACCACATAAAACTTCCAAACCAAACCACATACAAACAGGACAATCGAAAGAAAGTCACCATTCCCGACAAGGCCAGGGCAGCCTTCAAGGGCAGAGTGGCATGATGTGGCAGGAAGCTCTGCCCTGGTGGCATCACTGTGCTCACTCACTCAGACCTTCAGTGACAGCCACTGTGAAATTTGGGATCTTGATGTCAAGGGTGCCTCTGCTTGGGCTTCAGCTTTTTTTGCTCCGACCATAGCTCTTCATGCTCCCTGGACTCTAGCGTGCTAAGTCACTGAGCTCTCTCCAGGCTTTGTTCTTACTTAGAACTTAGTGCTTTCCTGCACTCCCTGTTCATGCTGCCTGTGGAAAAGCCTCCCCATCTTCCAGGCACAGCTCAAATGTCACCTCCTTCACAAAGCTGTCCTTCGTTCTCTGCCAAGCTCGACAGCATTCTGCTGGTGCCTCTCTTACGGCCCCCATTCAGAAAGACAGTGCCTGCTTGCATGTCATATGCAGGCCACAGTGGCAGCGGCATGGAGGGTCCTCTAGGTATTCAGAGGCACTGGATGGATACTTGTCAGGAGTGACTACCCTCTCTTCTCTCCACTGGACAGGAGCTCTCGGAAGGCAGGCAGGCAGTCCCGGGGTTTTTAGGAATCTCTCAGCCTCACAGCCCATTCGCTTTAGCTGCCTTGGGGTCCCTGCTCCAGGAATGGCACGTGAGTCTACTAAGACAACTAAGTTTTTCTTTCTCTATAGTGAAATTTACGTTTTTAAATTCAAGGAATCAAAATAAAGACTTGTGGATTCTATTTCTAGCCCACTAGATGACTCTTTGTGACCTTTGGTAAGTCACGGTATCTGATTTAGCTTCTGTTAGGGCCCACTTGGGGAAAAATACTCTGTGACAAAGGGAATCATTCAAATGGGATCAGTCTTTGAATGGGAAATATGCAAAGCTACGATTTCTGTTTTTTTTTAAACAGAAATAGTATTTGTGTGCACTCTCTGGAGAGAGAGCATATGGTCCTTAACACAATGTGTTTCAATAGTGACATTGTTAGGTTGTAAGTAAACCAGTGAATCCAAATTCCCTGAAAACAAAATAAAACAAAACCTCAGACAGTATAGCAGGCATGGAAACAGGGATCTTGCTATGCTGTGACTTTGATGCCACTCAAAGAACCCAAAGTTATTGCTACTGTCATTGACATTATCCTTGTTAGGAGCCTGGCTGTACATCTGGCACCGTGGGAGATGTTGTGGAACAATCCTGAGATTCTAACAGTGTCTCTGTGGAATCCATGAGATTAATTTCATGGGGAGATAGCTTTTGCATACCATGAAAGAATATCCTACACGTTTAATTGAAAGGAAAATTCCCAAGATTGTGCCAATGCTTCCCATGCCATGTATGTGAATTGGCCCAGAAAGGGACAGACACTCAGTCCTCACCACAGATATTACTCTGTGATTCCCTGTGATTCCTAACACCCCAAATTATGGAGATGGAAGCTGCCTTGAGTAGAGATTGTCTCTATCAAATCCCTATATGAAACAGGAAAACAGGGTTACCCGGGATAGCGGGGGGCGGGGGGGGGGGCATCCCGAAACTACACCTCCCATCATGGCTGAAGAAACTTGAGAAGCATTTATTTTTAGCCAAGGAGGGCCCCTCAGTTCAAGTTGTAGAAGAGAAGGCTTCAAACAGGTGTGGTGGCCTCTTCTCCTGAGGAGTGTCAAGTGATGTGCTCATCTCATGGGAATGGAAAGGCAGGCTTAGAGCCACAGAGTACAGGCAGCCGCATCAAAGCAGCTCTTGGGGAGACTTGGCATCACAGTACTATAAAAATATGAGGCGGGGTGCCTAGCCGAGATATAAAAGGAGTTCCTGCTGTCTCCGCGTGCAAAGCTGACACTGTGGATCCTTGGTGAGCAAGGCATGCTGGGAACTGTCTGGAGCCAAGGGTTTTGAACAGCGTATTCTCACTTGAACACCTACTATGCGACTGTCCACACTTTCCCACTTTAGTCCCCTTTGGCAAGGAGCACAAGGCTGCTACCCACTTGGTCAGCTGGGGCCAGAACTGCCTGCCTGCCATGTGACAAAACAGCTCTACTAGGATTAAGCCTCTTATCCTGGCTTCATTTGCACCTGGCTTTAACTGATTGAGCCGCACACTGGACAGACTCATCAAAAGACCTTCCTTGTTGAAGCAGACTGACCGCAGGTAACAGCCAAGCCTGGGTCCCCAAACTTCCTTCTACCTTTGTCAATCAAATGCTCTTTGTCTTGGGTCCTGCTAAGTTGCACTAGTCTTGGCCTGGGGGGACTCCGATGGTTTAAGAAAGTCCCTGTGTTGGAAGCCAGTTATACATGGCAGCTGGGGGCTTCCAGTCTTGGAGGCTTTGCTTGGGTGAGGCCAAGTGAAACAGGAGGCTGTATTTAAAGTCCCTGTTCCTGTGCTCTAAATTTGCACTTGTTATATCCTCTCTGCTAGACTACCAACTCGGTCATGTTCTCGTTGCATGGCCCATAGAGTCAAACTCGTCACAGTTTTCCCTTAAATGTATGTTGAATTAAGCTAATTTGCCAATGGTTTAGCTAGGTGTCTGGTTAATTGTGTGGAATAATTCAGAGTCACCTCAGCACAAACAGCTTTCCTGGGCTCTGGAGGCAACCTGTGACGGAGGTGGAAAGAGCACGGGTGTTGGGGTCAGGGACAGCTGGAATTTGGCACCTGGATTTAGCTGTGTGCCTGAGGTAAGCTTGTTAATCTCTGTTTCGTCATTTGCACCCTAGGGATGATAAATGCTGACCTGTTTGGTCTGTTAGGAGATAGTATCTATCAAAGGACCCAACCTGGAGCCTGGGATATGGAAGGTCGCTGATAAATGCAAATTCTTCTCTCCTGGGGGCAAAAGGCTCTTGCTTAACCCTGTCCCCTCTATACCCGGAGGAATGCGGGGCGAAGTGCTCAGCGCTGAGACGTAGAAAGAAGAGCCTGTTCCTTTTTCCAGACAGAGCTTCTGGAAAGATCGAAGCCTTCTGGCTTCGCCTCCTGCTTCAGCCATTGGGTTAGCCCAGGACCAGCCGAGAAACGGACTTTTCTCATAGTGTCTTGTGACTTGTTACTACTGATTGCTGAGGTGGAGAGGAAACATGATCGTGGTACGCAGAAAAGATGTTGAGGTGGAGGGATTTGGCTAGCACTAGAAATAGCTCGTGGCCCCACCCTGGAACTGCCCTCCAGCTCCAGGAGAAAAGGAAATGGGCACACTGCAGTCCCATCCAGGCAGGTGGGGCAGGAGATGAAAGGGGCAAGCCGACCTTCAAGGGAACATACTGACTTTGATCTCAGCAAAGGAAGAAGAGAGGTGCTAACCCCTCTCCACCCCTTCCCCTTTTCCTACAGCACTCCTTTTGCTTCCTGGGCTTGAGTTGAAATAGTTTCGAGGGGAACAAGGTAGTGTGGAGCCAGGTCAAACGGAAGGTATGCAGTGGGGCAAAGGGCTGGGGGTTGAAGGTAATGGCTGCTTTTAGGGTAGTCATTGCAGGCTCTGAGTCTTGACCCCACGAGTCAATGAATAAAGGAATGTAAATAGTTTGTCTCCAGTTCAGTTCAACCCAACTTAATTCTCCATTCTTGCTCAATCCTTTGCAGCTCTTGTGCACACAATGGAGACAGCACACAATTAGATACTTGGTTAAAAAGAGCAGTGGGAGCCTTTGAGGTTGTTCTTCCTCCAGGAAACCCAAGCCACAGATCAAAATCAGCTGATCCTTCTGTCTTTCTCTCAGCACTTCGGAACTCCCTACTATGTGCTGGACTCGGTTAGTCAATAAGGTTTGCTTAATAGGGGAGATAATTGCAGAACAGTGAGATGAGTGGTACAATAATAATATAACAATAACAATGCTAAAATAAAAGTAATGACAGTTAATGTTTATTACCGGCTTACTATTTGTCATGCACCTAAAGTATCTAAGCATTTTTTATGGACTGAACTTAATTTTCACACCCAACCTAGATGTTATGTATCACTGTTTCCATTTTAAGATGAGATCTGAAGCACAGATATTATGCACAAAGCTAAGATTTGGGACTAGATTAGCCTGGAGATCACTTCTGTAAAGTATACCCAGAGGAACTGAATGTAGGGGGTCTGGCCAAGCAGGACAGAAGTGGAGAGGAGGTGGTCCCAGCAGAGCCCAGGCAAAGACAGGGGGAGTCTGAAGCGTAAGAGCACCAAATTAGGTATAATTATCTGTGTGGCCAGCAGACCAGGAGGCAAGCAAGAACTTCGTGGTAGGCCCTGCCAAGCCATGCCTTTACCTCAGACTAGTGGCTCCATGAAGGCAGAGCATTGTTTTATCCTCTGCCATATTGCCAGTTCTCAAAACAATGCTTGCACTTCATAGGTGGTAAATAAATACTTGCGGGATAATGGGTAGAAGCTTGGAGGAGATGCAGGAAGTGAATGGGATATCTGTGTATACGGAGGGCTCACTGGCTCCCATGTGGAGACTGTTGGAATTTGAGGAATGAATGTGAGGAGGGCCACCAGTTAGGAAGCTGGTGCTACAGCCCCGGGGGTTGCTCATAGAATTGGGACAGGGACACTTCTGGGAGGAATGGAAAAGGAAAGATAGCATCAACAGGATAAAACAGTAACTTGGATGTGGGGAATAAGGAAAAGAGGGGAGTAAGAGACTTCTGGCCTCGAGGGATGAACAGCAAGAGGATCCAGTCTGTGGACCCAGAAGAAGGTTTGGGGGGTGTGAGGGGTGATTCTAGTGGGGAGGACATGCAGGGTCAGGATCCCAGTGACAGTGGTCTATGTGAGAGAGTAGGCCCAGTGTAAGGGGGGGGGCTAGACCTCTGACACCACATGTGTTATAGATTTGGGAGTCAACAGTGACAACAAAGCCGAGGAAGCAGATAAGATTGCCTTGGCCAGCAGGGTGGAGGGCCTGCAACCAATGGGGCAGAGAGGCACGGAAACAAGTCAGGGCAAGCCAGAACCCTTTGGGGTGGGCAGAGGGAGTGGAAACAGGTCTCGAAGAGAGTGCGAAGAGTTTATTGTTATTTCACGGGTATGGGTGTTTTGCCTGCACGTGTGTATGTGCACCACATGTGTGCCTAGTGTCCTCGGAGGTCAGATGAGGGCATCGGATGCCCTGGAACTGGAGTTATAGATGGTTGTGAGCTACCTTTGTGGGTGCTGGAGATTGAACCTGGGTCCTTCTGCGAGAGCAGCAAGTGTTCTTAACTGATGCATCATCTCTCTAGCTACTCCCAGAGAGTTTAAATGAGATGAGGGCTGAAATTATCTTCCTTATGGGTCCACAGGAAGGAGGGTGTGGACAGAGGCTTGCTCAGAGAAGGGTAATGATTTGGACAGGAGGAAGTGGAGAGGAAAATTAAGATGACTTTGTTTATTTTAAAGGAGTCTGACCTGGTATGGGGCTTGGGGGAGGTAATTTAAGATGGGAGCATCTTGAGTGTATTTACAGAATTAGGGAAAGGGCCTACAACATGGAGGCAAGAACAGCCTGGGAGAGATTCAGGTTTGTTAAATCTGGTTTTGTGGCCCATTAGACAAAAGAATCACAAGGGAAAAGTACTGTTTTATGCATCTTTATATTACCCATGCCTCTTAGCGCAAGGCCCAGAAAACAGGTGTTCAATTCATATTTGTTGCATGAATAAAATAAAGTGTGATTGAGATTTCACAGTGGTTTACATCCAGTGGGAGAACTGGGGTCTTGAAGGATGGGGGTGATGGCAGATAGGCCGTGGTGGGGTATATGTTGCGGGGGTTAGTTAAATGGAATCAAGATGTGTGTGGGGACCGCCAAGTGCCCATGAGCTCACCAGTGTTGGAAAAAGAGAGCCTTGACTTAGGTGGAGGTGACAGACCTTTCTGTGTTAGGTACTGGGGCAGGCTCAAGGTTAGTGACTAGTGTGGAGGGGACCACAGTGGCATCTGGGGAGAGGCAACAGAGACTTGAACCATACAGTTGCTGTGTGTGGAGGGGGGGAGGAGAAAGGATACCCTAGAGGGAAACAGCAGGAGTTGGCAGTTTGTTGGCTGAGGAGGAAGGGAGTTTGGCAAGGAGTGGAGCTGACTCCTGGCTTTTGAGTCAGGATGAGTGGGCAAACCTCAGTGACACTGATGGAAAGAAACGGAGGTAAATTAGTAGACAGTGCAGGACTGGCCACGGGAAGACAGGCTTGGTGTCAGTTGGGTTTGACCCGACAGTGGGGCATCACCTGGGTCATGATGTCTGGCAGTGTGTGACAGTGAAGTCATGGCAGAGGACCTGGGTGCACAGTTGGAAGAAGGCTGATATGTAGAGGGATATTTGGGGGACAAGAGGAGTCATGAGCAGTAGGACAAAAAAGCCGGCAGACAGAAAGGGTGCAGTGAACAGAAGCCTCTTATAACCTCAGATGAGAAGCAGTAAAGAAGATGCTTGGGCTACCACTTCTTATGCTGGCAACTCCTCCCTGGGGCCAGAGCAGCCTCCTCATCTCCCAGCCAGTTGGAGATAAAATGGTACTGCTTCTGTCTAGCTCTCTTCCTGGAATTGTCTGAGTGACTCTCAAACTTCTAATTGTTAACTCACATTCCACCTTTTAATAAAAATTATCTTTAATTTGATCAAGACAAGTCCAAGGTTAGTGCCAATCTTCCTTACAGACCTGAGGCTTTTCTGTCTCCCTCCATTTGGGAACATTGTGCCTCTGACTGTAACCTGGGCCCTGGTCAGGAAGAGCACTTCTTGTCCTGCATTACCTTGTAAGCAGAACTCAATCATAACCAGAATAACATAATGCTAGCACTTTGAACTCTAACATGGCCTCATATGATGTATCTCAAAGTTTCCTATATCTTCAATTACTCCATCAAAGAACCTAGGTCCAACCATGATGGAAACAAAAAAGCCCTCTTTTTTTCCCAGAAAAACATTTCTGTTTACAGGAAAGTCGGTTATTACATATGTCATTGATGGTACATTTTAAGGACATAAAATTGCAGTGGTATTATTGAGAGTAAATTTTATTGCCATGGCTTTACAACACAAACAAACAAAAATAATAACTCCATTAGTTGCTAGATTGAACCAGCAGGAAGCAGAGCATCAAAAGCAATTGCTAGCAGGCAGAGGATGGAAGGTAGGACTATCCAGTGCATGACCCAGAGGTCAAGGTGATATGTGCTATTGTAGAAGATGTTAGGTGGACATGAGGATGGAAGAAAGGCAGATTGTTAGTTGCTAGAATGCAAACCTGGTTCCCATCTCAACTTCACGCACATCTCACTGGCACTCCTCACCGTACTTGTTGGCCAGAGCCAGTATGCATGAACTGCGGGAGAGTGAGGCTTGTACCCCAAAACTGTGCCTTTGAATGAACGAATGAATGATGGAGTGAGTGAGTGAGCAGGTTATGGAAATAGTTTCTTATTTCAGTATTTTTTCTTATAGTGCTAAGGATAGAATCCAGGACCATGCACATCCAAAATATGCCTCTACCATTGAGCCCTTATTTAGATGGTTTAGGTAATGTTTCCTTTTTTATTGTAATTTTTTAAACTTTAGGTATTGAAAAGAGTTTATTAAGCAAAATAATCAAGTAAACTCAGAAGCATTATCGTACTTGAGCAACATATTACATTTAATCAGAGAATATGCCCAATATTAGCAAGCTTTATTTCATTAGCCAATGAACTTAGAAGTGACTTGTGCACACAACTATAGCCTGTTTGTGTAATTAACCTATCTAGTGTGGTTCCTGAACTAGCCAATGCACAGCATTGTGTATAGACATATAAGCATGCATTCTGTTAGGTGCTGAGCATCGTTTCTGATCCCTAGAAAAGCTGGAGTAAGTGAAAAAAAGAGAAGTAAAGTCCAGTGATAGTTCTCAAGATGTAAATCTAGAGAATGATATAATAACAGGAGAAAAAGGAGTAAATGTAAAAAATATAATAAATATATTGGTAATAAATGTATTGGTTCAGTGTGTGGGGCACTGGACCAGTTAGGGGGCTTGCTCATGATCCTAATGATAATACTATTAACACCATCACAGCTGTGAACTTGAACCCATGGCTTCAGACTTTCAGCTCAGTGGGTTTTTCACTAAGCCATGAGTTAGCTAGAGACAGGAACCTCTGGAGTCATGTGTGATGAACCTTTAACTTCAGCCGTGCCCTTTACTAGCTGTGTGACTTAGAAAAGCTCTTCACCTATTCCATCTCTTGGCTTTCTTGATTGTAAAGTGGGGGAAATAAGAGAACCCAGCATATAGGGTTGTTGCAACAACAGAAACGAGGTGATTCACAGAAAGTACCTGGGACAGCACCTGTCCTAGAGTAAATTCTCAACGAACACCACTGGTGCTAGATATTCTTCCTTCTTCTTAGGCTTTATCAACTACACAAAGAGCTAGAACTCTGAACGGAATGGACAGTGAGTAAAATCAATTTCTGTACAAGTGTCTATTCTGACCAAAGAAGAGCTCAGCCTGTCTCTAGGAGCTCTGAAGACAGAAAGAAGGGCAGTGAGACCAAGAGAAGGATCAAGTGAAAGTGACTAAGAAAAACGGACAGGAGGGATGAGAAATTGGAACTGGTGGGAAGAAAGGAGGACAAGGAGACAGAAACGAGAACGAGTTAGTTCTTATAAAGCATGAACAGTGCCTGGCTTATAGGAAATGCTCAGCACCTGAGAGGAAGAGGCAGAAGAGACAAAGGTAGGACTTTCCACTTCTCTAGGGTTTTCCCTGAAAGCCAAAATTGTCCTTCAGGGCGTGGTTTTGGGGGAAGAACCCTGGCCAAGACTAATACCTTCCCCACATCACTGCGGATCCTCAAGTTTCCACTATTAGAGAGAATTCCTCCTTCATAAATACATGTCGGGCCAACTCTGGTTATAGCATATGGCTCTGCTGATCAAATGAATAGTTTGGAAACAAGCCTATACATGAAGCTTTTTTTTTCTTTTTCTTTTTTTAATTCAGCTTTCCTTTGGCCCAGGATGGGGATAAAAGACGGGAATACATAGGGGTATTGTTTTATCTGGCTTGTTTGCTGGACAAGTACTAAAATGACTTTGGAAACTTATTCCGCTTGAGGATAAGTAACCATTACCTTGGTTGGATCCTTATACTATGCCAAGCAACTGCCCTTTCTACATCTCTAAGCTACCTGATATGTTTTCCCCAATATGATATACCTTGATCCCTTCATTTCTTAGACACTTCATCACATTGCAGTTCTGCGTCTTCCCCATACCCTGAGAAATTTCAGTTAAGTGGCAGCTCTCATTAATTGCTAGTAGCTCCTGGGGTCACTGTGTTAAGGAGGATTCTGAAGCTAGGTCTGGGTTCAGCAGGAAAACGTGCCACACTCAATTTCCAGTGTACAAAGGGGGCTGTATGGTGAGGAGGGTGGGACTTAAGTCACTTGATCCTGTCTACATTTGCCATTATTGTGTTAGGAGACTGAGGGTTAGCCAGTTATAATCTCAGGATGCTGAGGCAAGAGGGTTACAAGCTCAGGATTTTCCTGGGCTATAGAATGAGTTCCAGGCCAGCGTGGGCTACTTAGTGAAATCCTATTTCAAAATCAAGTTAAAAAGGACTGGGAATACAGCTCAGTGGTAAAGTGCTTTCCTGAGCATGGTCTCTAATTCTTGTGCCAAGGGTGGGACAGGGTGCAGGAAGAGAGAAGGACCAATAGTGATCTCCTAAATGTCCAATGTAATGTTTTCTTTTCAGTTACTATTCATCATATTTGATCTCCTGCCATCACATGCCAAGCTCCCTTCCGTTTTATATCCTCTTCATCACCATTCATCATTGCTTCTCCCATCCTTCTCAGGCTAGACCCTCTTCCTTCTCTGTGTCTGAAGTACACTTCTCTGCCATACCCTCAGCCTCTCTTTCTCTCTGCAAGAGCATACTTTTTTCTGCTGCCATTTTGATTAAATCTCTGCAGGGGCCCAGACGTACTGGGCCCCGATGAAATTTGCCCCTTTCTCTGACTTGCACTTAAAATCACCTGTTGAATGTTTCCATCGGGAAAACTTGAATTCTTGGCCTTCAAAGTCTAGTGTGTTCCAAGTAGACCTAATCCAGTTTAACTACCTTCATAGTGAATGCTCACCTTTCTTTGTACACTCAGCACCATGGATGAGTCCCACCATACAACAGGCCCCTTAGCAAAGATTTGAATTTATGACCCTGACCAGGTTAGTGTCCTTGTGCTTTGTTTAGAGGCAGTAGGTTTTTTTGCTTTCAAAATACTTTCAATACTCTGGCTTAAAAAAGCTATCCCTCACTGTGATCTTCTCATTGTTTGATGAGCAATGATTTTTTTTTTCAAAAAACAAATGAAATAAATCCTTTCTGTCTAGCTATGTGCAAAGAGATAGAATGAGCCTGGGGCACTCCCAGGACTGCCATTCTCTCCTGAGGTACTTTGTAGACTATGAAAACACTGGATGCTTATCTTCTGGCAGATGCAGATGCTAGGTGCTAAGGGCATAATGGTGAAGGCCTATGTAGGGAATGCAGACACTGGCAGGAATACTTACACTAAGGGAATGGCAGAGGGCACTTGCCTGTCTAGGATGATGGGAATTCTGAAGCGGGAACTGGAGATTGGGAGGATGAGGACTGGACAATAGGTAAGGCTTCATGAGGAGATGGGAAGCAATAGAGCTGTCTTAAAGGATGAGTAAGGTCTAAATAGAAGGTAGAGAAGGTAAGAAAGGCAGAAGAAATAGAATAATGAAAATGGAGATATAGTCAAATGTGCAACCAAAAATCAATTTATAGACTCAGTAGGCTACAGTAGGAAAATAGTGAGTGGATCATGGATTCAATGTCAGCCTGGGCTACAAAGTAAGATCCCATCTCCAAAAAATTCATTATAGAGGAAGACAGAAGATTGGGTCAAAATCAGTACCAGCACAGACATCTGGGCAACTTTCTTCTACAAATAGCACATGTTCTTTATGTGCTGACTGCTGACAGATGGACTGGTATGGCAGAAAGAGGGCAAAGCCGTAGATGGACCAGACACTCCATCATAGTGGGATTTCTCACTGACACATCCATCAGATAGATTGCTTCAGCACAAATTGGGTTTGTACTTTCTAGGACCCACTGATTCACATGCTAGGTATGATTCCTAAGCATGCCTGCATACCACACACGGCCTTGAATGGATGAATGAGACTCAGGTCCTGCCCTCACGAGTGAGTGGCGAGCCCGATCTGCAAAGGGTCAATTGCTGTGAACTAAGAGTGCCACCACAGAGGTGCAGGCGCAGGGCTCCTGTAGGCCATGGGGAAAGTGAAGCCAAATCGAGCCATGCACTTGGAGTCAGCCTCTAACTTATTTTTCGACAAGCTTGGAGTTTTCTGTCAGAAGTTCAGATCTCCTCATGTCATTTCTCTTGCTTAAGGACTATCATAGGCTCCACCACTGACTTCAAGGCCAAGTCCAATGCAAAAGCAAGATACACAAAGGCCTTGAGTCTGTTCCAGCCAATGGACTTTACCAGCCTTATCGTATACCAAGGCTGGTCTGAGGCCCTTTCTCTGTGGACCCATTGAGCTGTAGTGTCTCTCCCACTCTTTTATCTTTTATCAGTTCCACAGTCCCCCATGAGCCCTTGCTGAAGGTTAGCTCTGCTACATGGTTCCAGGTCCCAAGATAGACCAGGTTCCTCCCATCATCTCACAGCTCATTGGCTCATGTTCTACACTTATCACATTTAAGTGCAATAGTTTCTTTACGTATCTTTTTCCTTTACTAGACAGTGTCCTCCCAACAGTGGGGCCTGGGCTCTAGCTTTTTTTTTTTTTTTTTTTTTCATTCCTGCCATCTGTACTGGCCTGGCCAGTAGGCACTCCATACAGTTTTGCTGGGGAAATGAATGACTCTGACATGTGGCCAGTTGGGCCTGGTTGTTGTCAACAGCTGGCATTACTTAACATGAGAGATGCATAAAAAATGAAGGGCAGCCAGAGTAGCTGAAAAACAGGCGGCTTTAGTGACATCATGACAAAAACAAAACAAAACCGGAGAAGGCTGAGACAAACGCTCCCACTCAGGCTCTAAGAAATGACTCTCACTTCTGAGCAGGCCCTTTTTGTCTGCCTGCCCATTCACTTTCGAAAACCCAGCCACTGAAATGACTCTAATTATTCATGGTCAGTGGCATAGCCAGGAAACACTCAGTTTACAAGCAATTAAAACACACTAAAATAGATTTATACAGGTTGAACTTGATCGTGCTGGTGAGAAGGGAGTGAGTGGCTGATGTCTTAGAGGGGAATTGCCTTGCCAAGGCTGCGCTCTACCGCTCTTTATCTCCTTGCTGCATTGGTTAGGGGCAAACATGGCAAACATCCGGAGGTACCGCTTAAGGCGCGCTCCCTGGGACGAGCACGCAGAATCCGGTCCACAGATGTTGCCTTCATGCAGCTGGCTGTCCTTTAAAGGTGTGGGTACTGTCCTGGCCCACCCACTGAAGGGAGGCTCCTCAGCACTGTCACCAAGAGCTTGGTTTCCACCATGGGAGCCCCTAGCTATCATTTAATCCTTCAAGGTTCAGTCTCCGCACTGATAAAATGGGGACGTGGATCTCTACCCCATCATCCTTCAAGAGTTGTTTCTAAGGATCAAAGGACGAAATCTGGAGAAAATCTCTAGGGGTTAGCCAAGTGAAGGACTTCGGCCTCCATGACGAAACCTCTAACGCAGGTCTGGCTGTCAGGTCCCTTAAAGGTTCTGTGGCATTGCTCATCAACTGATTAGCAAAGGTACACTTAGTCTTGTCCCCTAGGTTTATTTAAGAGTCTACACAAGGATGATTCATCACCTTGCCACACTCAAACCAACAGTTTTAATGTCCCTCAAATGAAGATGACAGTTAGCAGCTAAACAAATAGAGCATTGGGTCAACAGACACAGGCAGCCAGAGTCGAGCACAGAGTCCAGAGGCTGGAGGGATTTTGTGCCTTTCTTTTCCACAGTCGGGTAAGCTTTCTTGGGTTTGGCTCTAAGGGGGAAATGTTCTTTTGCTACTCTAAGAAACTGGAAAAGCACAGAGCTAAGCCATTCAGTGGGCCAGTGTGATGTCACACAATTTAGGATGACCAAAATGAAATGGCATCTTTTAGATCAGCTCTTGGAGTTAAGTTTACTGAGAAAAGGACAGCAGACAGTTACAAAAGCAAGGTAGGGAGCAAAGGTCATAGAGAACCAGTAAACAGGAGTGATGGTCCATCTTGAAGTCTGACTTTAAACCATGAAAGCCACTAGGTACATTAATGGCCACTTTTTTTACTCTACATCTGTAACAGGATCCTGGGGTCCTTCATGTTTTGTCATACCTCCCTATTCTTTGGCTCTCCATCTCCTTTGCAAAGAATGCCCAGACCTTCCTTCTCAACCTAAACCATTCCGACTCATTTTTTTTTCCAGAACTGAGGACCAAACCCAGGGCCTTGCACTTGCTAGGCAAGCGCTCTACCACTAAGCTAAATCCCCAACCTCCCAACTCATTTTTCAAGACTCAGCTCAAATGTAACCTCTTTGAAGTCTTCACTGAGTCTCCAAAGGTATAATTCTATTTACTCCTTTGGGCCCCCACAAGGCCTTTTGCAACCCTCTGCTTCACTCTGTCTTACGGTTTACTGGTATTTCTTCCCCCATTAGGCCAGGAGTGCAGCTCTTAGGAGCCAGAAGCACATGGCACAAAGATGTTCTCTTAGCACACAGCAGGACACGGAGATGGCCTGAACTTATTCACTGGGTTTGCACAAGACCCAGGGGAAGTCCCATTACGCCTCTGGCTGTATTATCCCTGCTTCAACACTGGGTGTACCTGATTAGTGACTACCTTGGTGCCAGCAAGCAATGAAAAATTTTCTGCCAGAGTGGCCAGAAAATATGCAAGGAGGTACAGTCTTGGATAGCTTCCTGGTGCAGGCCTCAAGTTAGTTTTCCAAGTTAACAAATGTGAGCTGGAAAGTACTGCTCCCCACTCCAGCCCTCAACTCAACTCTCCTGTTCTTGCTTCTTCCAAGTTGCCCAATAGCACAAATCCAAATGCATCCATTACCACAGAGGAATGCCTTGTGGGTGGAGTCTGATGGGGCTGTGGCTCCTCCAGCCCTGGCTCATCAGCTACAACTTTGGATTTTTTTGTCTGGCTCTGCTAACAATGCGCTCAATGGCTTTGGACAGATCATCTAATTTCACATTCCAAAATGGGAGGAATAATGAAAACATGGCATGAGACGAGTCAATAAACTTGACTTACATCCCTGTGGATAGCGGGGAGAAGTAGTATTGGTGAAATCTGTAGGCTTTTGCTATTCTGGCCATTTCTGTCTGTGTGACTCACTTTACCTCAAGCCTAGATGTACAGTCCCTGGGGAGGAAGGGCAGGCTAGCACCTCTGAACCAGGCTGCCCAAAGTGGACACGCATGGCAGGCGACTGGACTGAAAAGTACAGAAAGGGATGCTCAGCTGTGGGCTGGCCAACAGCTGGTCTCCTGCTTCCCAAGAGGGACCGGGAGCTACAAGTTCTGAAAGCTGGGCCTCCCACAGCAGTTTAGTATTGAAATAATAAAATAAAACTCATGACAAAGTCAATCTGACACATACTTAATGATATGCATAATGATTATTGTGCTGTAGTGTAATTAGGCGTAATGGCAAGCAACCCCCAGGAATGAGTGTGATTATGACTCATTTTTATACAGCTAAACCAGAGATGTCTGAGGTCAGCCAGTTGGGGGTCAGGACTGAGGCTGGGTGGGCAGGAGGCATGGTGTTCCTCTGGCTCCCCTTTCTCTCCTCACCCTGTTCCTTATTAGGCAATAGAGGATATATTTGAACAGGAGTGTGGATCTTGAATGGCTGTTTTCTCTGGCCAAGGGGTGGCTGTCCCCTGGGGTTAGATAATCTGGAATGTTCACAGAGGCTTCAAGATGAATAGTCTCATTTTCCATGAGGTCTGAAATTCTACCAACCAGCCTTGAACCTAAAAAATTTTGGTCTTGTTTAGATTCCAATTTGAACAAATCTATATTAAAATGTTTTTTCCCTAGATGATTGGGTAAAATGTGACAGATGCTAATATTAGGTGATGACATCATTAATTCTGCTGTTTGATAATTATATTGTAATTATATTAAGTAAAGGCTATTATTGGGATGGGAACGTACCTTGGTGGTAGAGTGCATGTTTAGCACTCTTAAGGCCATGGGTTAAATTCCTAGCATACCCTAATCCCTTATCTACTAGAAGCTCATATTTACTGGTCCTTGCAGAAAAAAATAGAGGACAGAATAAAAATGGTGGCTGTTGATAACTGTTGAAACCAGGAAGAGGTGGGTATATGGTGGTCCATTGTCCTTTTTTCCCTCTCCTTCATATATGCTTAAAAGTTTCCATCATAAAAACTAAAAATTATGTATCACAGACTGCTCTGGCATGGATTCACACATGGTAAAAATTAATGTGGTCATGTTACCACCACCTAGCATATGCAGGAGCCTCTGAGAATGGGTTTTTGCTTGGGGAGACTTGATTGGGAGGTGTATGTTGGGACATGAGACACTTTTGGAAAGCAGAAGCCCTGCCTGGCATAGATAAATGTGTATAAGTGATAGGGAATTTTGAATGGTTACAAGACAGTGCGAACGTTCTGGAAGAGAAGTCAGAAAGTTGACAAGGAGAGAGAGCGCGCGCGCGAGCATAGAGTAAGTGTTCATGCCCGTGTACTAGGTCTCTTGCTAGCCTGTTAAGCTCCCAGAGGTTGGGCACTGTTTGTTAATTGTCCTCATCTTCCTGAGAGCTCCTAGTATACAAATTTGTGTATTTATTTCACTCATTCATTTACTAAAGTATTGAGTGCCTTTAGCTTGGCAAGGCCAGTGAATACCTGTGGTAAGCATAAGGGATACAGCAGTGAACAAAGCCCTCAGGGAGCTCATATTCTGTATCAGTAGTTCTCAACCTTCCTAACGCTGCAACCCTTCAAATACAATTCCTCATGCTGTGCTGACCCCCAACCATAAAATTATTTTCATTGCTACTTCATAACTGTAATGTTGTTACTGTTATGAATTGTAATGTAAATATGTGATATGCAGGATACCTGATAAGTGACCCCCCCCAAGGGGGTGGAGAGCCACAGGTTGAGAACCACTGTTCTAGCGGGAGGAGCCATGCAGTAAATTACAAACAGGTGTAACATATGGCAGACGGTGGTAGGTATTGCAGTGGGAAATCAAGTAGGGTAAGGGGGATAGGGAGTGCTGCAGAATCAGTTGTTCAGGACCAAACTTGCATGACACTTGGGCCTTTATGAGCTTTTCAGGTACGTCCCTTGTCTCCTGCAACCAGGCTTTTAGCCATGTTCCCTGCATTTTACTAAGGGACTCTGATCCTTTTAACCTGTATTCATACTTTAACCTCTTTCTTGATTTCATTCTGACCCCTTCCACCTCAGCAATTCACAGGGCTCTTTTGAAATCTCCAGCTGCTGCTTCCTCCAGGGAGTGATGACAGGCCTTTCTCCCCTCCTAAGTCCGTGCCGCCTGGGGGGTCTTCTCATGTTCCATTGCACCCTTGCACACAGTCTCTGCTCAAGTGTAAAACATTGTGGATTATAATTCACTTCCTGATAGAGGGAGCTCTTGGAGGATATAATGTGTCTTTTTATCTCTGCACAGGGCCTAGAACATGGTGGGGATCTTGTACATGCTGATGAATACATGAGTGGATGGATGGATGGATGGATGGATGGATGGATGGATGGATGGATGGAAGGATGGATGAATTTTCATTAGAGACTTAGGGTACACCCTCAGTGAAGTACTGGGAAGCAGAGTTGTTAGTGTGTACTTAAATAGCAAAGGGAAAAATGGGACCAATATCCCTGATTTTATTTTAAACTTGATGATGATGGTTCACAGTCAACAGTTATTGTACAGACTTGGATCCTGACTGCCTGGGTTTTAATTTTGGGTTTACCTTTTGCTATTTATGTGATTTGGAATAAATTACTTATATTTTCTATGCTTCAGTTTCTCATATGGAAAATGAGGCTGATAACAGTTTATATGTGTTGAATATGATACATTTCTGAAAGAGAATTAGACTAGTACCTGATATACAGTAAATGTGTATAAAAAGGCCTGCTGTTGTTATTTGTTATCCTGAATCAGTGACAGAACCAAGTCTCTATTCATTCTTGTGCTCTGAAAGCTATCCAGCCCAAGGCCTTGGAGATAAGAGTAACTTCATAGAGCTTATATTTGACTCAACTTTATCCTCACACAATAAGAGGGAGGTACTGGACACAGCCCCATTATATAAAGAAGTGATACTCAAAGCTATTAAGTAACTTGTCCAAGGCCACAGAGCTTGTAGGTTGAAAATTAGACTACAATCTGGTCTGTGTGATTCAAAAGCCATTGTTTTAGACCCATCGTCAGCAAATAACAGCCCGAGTCGAATCTGTCCCTCTGTCTTTTTCTTTGAAATGTAATTCACTCTTTTACAGTATGTGATTTAGTATGTTTACAAGAAGTATATTTACAAGGCTGTGCAACTAGTATCTAATTCTAGATCATTTTCATGACTCCAGAAGAAAGCTCCATGCCCATTAGGCATCCACTTCCCCATCTTCCATTTCCTGGCAACCATGAATCTGCTTTTTGTTTCTATGGATGTGCAGATTCTGGACAATTCATATAAATGCCTTTTGGTATATGTTTTTAAGGTTTACCTATGTTGTATCTGTACTTTATTATGCTTATGACCATGTTTATGCACAAAGGAGCCCAAAGAGGAACACACACACACACACACACACACACAGAGAGAGAGAGAGAGAGAGAGAGAGAGAGAGACAGAGAAAGAGACAGAGAGAGACAGAGACAGAGACAGAGATAGAGTTGCCCCTTGATTTCCTTCAGATCTTTCCATCCATTCATCATCCATCCATCCATCCATCCATCCATCCATCCATCCATCCATCCATCCATCCATCCATCCATCCTATACTTTCACACCTTCAGTTTCAATAAAATGGATTGAAAATATTCAGAAAAAACAAATCTGCACCAAATGTATATAGCCTTTTGTTACTATTGTCTATAAAACACAGTATAACAACTATTTGCATA
The DNA here is from genome assembly GCF_049852395.1 of Peromyscus maniculatus bairdii. NCBI lineage: Eukaryota > Metazoa > Chordata > Mammalia > Rodentia > Cricetidae > Peromyscus > Peromyscus maniculatus. Next base: position 83,372,827 of record NC_134875.1, on the reverse strand, counting down.
GTGCTAACATTTTGTTAGGGACTGTAAAATAGATATTACTTAAAGTATACAGGAGGATGTACATAAGACTATATCTAAATACTGAGCCATTTTATATAAATGACTTAAACATCCCAAGATTTTGGTATTCTGAGGGTCTTGGAACCAATCTACTGAGGATACTAAGGGATGTGTCTGTGTGTGTGCACACATGTCTAGATACACTTTTTCTTTATTCTTATACCAGTTGATGGGCATTTGGGGTTATTTTTGCTTTAAGCTATTATAAATAATGCTATGAAAATCTGTAGATAGTTTTCATGGGAACATTTGTGGTTATATACCTTAGAGGAGAATTCCTAGGTTACTTGGTAACTTTAACTTTTCAGAAGCTGCCAGACTTTTCTAAACTGGTAGCAATCCATATAGGTTTCATTTTTTCCTCCATGCTTACAGTGAACATTTACTATTGTATATCATATGTGTGTGCACACAGGTGTGTGTTCATGTGTACATGTAGGTGTACTTCCAGAGTACTGGGATTATAATTGTGTACTACCACGGTCAGCTCTGAATTTTTCTTTCTCTTCTTTTGTGGTGCTAGGCATCAAATGCTGGGGCATATACATGCTAAGCAGGTATTCTGAAATTAAGCTACATTCATACTGTATGGGTTTTGTGGTGGTGTTCTTAGCTGGGTCTGGTATCAGGGTAATACTGGACTCAGAGTGAGTTGGGCAGTTGTATTTGTTAGGGTTTTCCAGAAAAAGAAAAAATGTGCATGCATATGCAGTGTGAGGGCAGAAGAAGACTAGTGTCATAGCTGAGCAGTCAGGCTAGAGAGGAAGAGGCAGAGGTGTAGAAAGAGAATTCTTCCTTTGCATTTTTCTTCTGTTCAGTCCCTCAATGGACTGGATAATGTCTACTTACTCTGCACAGGGCAATCTCCTTTACTCGGTCTACTAACCCAAAAGCTAATCTCTTACAGAAAAATCCTTTCAGACACAACCAGAAATGTTTAACCAAATTCCTGGGCATCTTTGTGGCCTAGTCACATAATTTGAGACATTTTTATTCTTTTCTCCTTTGTGAATTTACTTAAACCAGTCAATTTTGATGAAATTTTCAAAGAACTAACTTTTGGTTTCATTAATTAAATAATTTTCTGGGGGCTGGAGAGATGGCTCTACAGTTAAGAGCACTGACTGCTCTTCCAGAGGACCCAGGTTCAATTCCAAGCACCCATATGGCAGCTCACAACTGTCTGTAACTCCAGTTCCAGGGGACCTGACACCCTCACACAGACACACACGCAGGCAAAACACCAATGCACATAAAATAAAAATAAATACGTTATTTTAAAAAATATTTTTCTGGAGCTTTGCGTAGTGATACACACCTTTAATCCCAGCACTCAGGAGGCAGAGGCAGACAGATCTCTGTCAGTTCGAGGCCAGCCTGGTCTAATAGTGAGTTCCAGGACAGCCAGGGCTAAAAAGTGAGACCTTGTCACAAACTATTGCCATATTTTCTGTTTTGTATTTATTTATTTGTATGTATGAATGTTTTGTCTACATGTGTGTCTGCATACCACATGTGGACCTGGTGCTCTTGGATGACAAACAAAGAAACCAACCAAGCAACCAAGCAACCAAGCAACCAAGCAAGCAACCAAGCAACCAAGCAACCAACCAACCAACCATTGCAGATCTCCTGGGACTGGAGTTACATACAGATGGTGTGAGCTGCCATGTCAGCTGGCAATTGATCCCGGGACCTCTGGAAAAGCAGCGAGTACTCTTAACTAATGAGCCAGCTCTCCAGCCCCCTACTGTATTTATTTTTCATCAAAATTTTATTTTTTCTTTTATTCTGCTTGCTTTGGGTTTAGTTGGCATTCCTTTGTCTACGTTTTGATGCACCCGAGCCCTCGACTTTCTTAAGATGGAAGCTTAGGTTTCCAACTGCCATACATCTCTTTTGTTGTTGTTAAATAGGTATTTATAGCTACAAATTTCCCTCAAATTATTGCTTTCACTATAATACATAATTTCTTTATGCATAATTGTATGTATGTGTACATGTGCTGTATTATATAAGTTTTAACATATTATCCTCAATCCAAAATTATTTTACAACTTTTCATGAGATTTCTTTAAGCACCTCTGACTGTTCCTCTACAGTCTGACTGCTGTCCTCAGACTGGAATATATATCCATATGTACGCATACATGTGTCTTCTTTCTCTGGAGGACCCTAACAAACACAACTTCCCAATTTACTCTGTGTATTATACAGAAGTGTGGTGTTTAATTTCTATAGATTTGTGAATGAATTCCTACGATGTCTTTCTTCTGTTGATTTCTGATTTCATTCTTTTCCATTTTATTTTGTTGTTTTTGTTTGTTTGTTTTGGACAGGGTCTCACTTTGGAGCCCTGGCCAACCTAGAAGGAACTCTCTGTAGACCAAACTGGCCTAGAACTCAGAGATCTGCCTGCCTCTGCCTCCAAATGCTGAGCTTAAAAGTGTGTGCCACCATACCTGGTTCTTTTCCAGATAATTCCAAGACATGTTTGTATGCCTTTTCAATCTAGTTTTGTGCCCTGACAATGTCATATCCTGGAAAATATTCTATACATTCTTGAAGAGAATGCTCTGGTTGCTTTTTTCCTTATAAATCTATTCTTGCTGACCTTCTGTCTAGTTATCCAATACATTATTGAAAGTAGGGTATAGGTATTTCCAACTATTATTATTGTCTTGTTTATTTCTTTCTTCAGTTCCAGTTTCAATTTTATATATTTTGTTGTCTTGTTATATTGCATATACATTTATGATTTGATTAGTATAGCTATCTTGGCTATACTTTTGGTTACTTACATATGATATACCTTTCACTATCTCTTTACTTTCAACCTATAGGTATCTTTGAGTTTAAAGCATCTTTCTTATGAACAGTATATAGTTGGATCACTTAAAAATCCATTTTGCCAATCTCTGACGTTTTCTTTTGAGATAAGGTCATATGTATCCAAGGATAGCCTTAAACTATGTATGTAGTTGATGATGACCTTGAACTTCTGATCCTCCTTTCTGCATCTTTTAAGTGCTTGGGATTACAGGCATGAACCATTAAACTCAATTTATAAGGTGCTGGGCATTGGACCCAGGATTTAATGGGTGCTAGGAAAGCACCCTGCCAACTGAGCTCCATCCTTAGCCTCATCAGTCTGTAACCTGAATTGCAATGCTTACTCATTTACACTTAGTATTAATTATTGGTAAGACATAGTCTATGTATGCCATGTTACAATTCATTTTCTATAAGTTTTAGAGCTTTTCTTCCTCTATTCCCCCATTTCTGCCTACTTTTTAGTTAGGCATCTCCTAGTATGCCATTTAAGTTTTCTTATTGATTTAAATATATGTATTAAATATATGTAAATATGTATTTGTATGTGTATACACACACAATTTTTCTAATGATTGTTGAGGGATTACAATTAGTTCCATACGTTTTTTTTTCCCCATTTGGTTTTTTTGAGACAGGGTCTCACTGTGCAGCTCTGGCTTACCTTAACTTTTGATAATACCATTTGGATTCACAATAGTTATTTAACTTCAATAGCATACACCCACTTTGCTCCTATACAGCTCCTTTCTGTTGCGATTGACATACAAATCATATCTTTATTTCTTGTATACATATCAAAGCAGATTTTATTTCTTATTTTGGGCATCTGTGTTTTAAATTATATAGCAAAAAACGTTACAAAGGAAAATACATCTTTTTCTTTCTTCTTTGAGTCAGGGTCTTACTATGTAGCCCAGTCTTGAATTCATAATTCCACCATGCCTGGCTTACATTTTTACATTTATATTCACTTATGTAGTCATCCTTCCTGGTGGTCTTTATTTCCTTATGTGGATTCAAATGACTGCTTAGTATTTGTTTATTTCAGCCCTAAGAAATCTCTTTTAGTACTGCCCTCCCCTTTGGTACTGGGGATGGAATCCAGGATCTAATACATGCCACATCCATTCTATCACTAAACTACAGACCCATCTCCTAGTATTTTCTTATTGAGCAGGTTTAGTATTTCTAATACCAACAGAATCTCCCAGTGTTGATCTGTTAATACTTTAATTTCTCTTTCATTTTTGATTGGTAGTTTTGCCAGATAAAGAGGTTTTGCACAACAGTTTGTGTTCCCTTTCGGCACTCTAAATAAGTCGTCTCACAGCCTTCTGGTATCCATAGTTGGTTATCAGAAGTCAATATCTTACTGAGAGCTGTTTGCACATGCTGAGTTTTACTCTTTTTCAAGTTCTCTGGCTTTGTCACTTTATGATATGTCTCCATGTGGAGATCTTTGAGATGATGGCACTTGGAGTTTGTTGGGCTTCTTCCTTTTTTTTTTTTATTTTTCATCATTTGGCAATTTTATTGAGCTCACCTTCATATATGTGTACATTTTAGCAAGTGTCTATTATGATAGGTTTCCATTCTACCCCTAAAATGGCCATTTATTTTATCTGTGTCTCCCTGTATTCCCTCCCTCATCACTCTCCTCCCATCCCACTTGATATACCCATCCCAGACCCTCTCTTCCACCAATAACTATCTAGTCTATTTTCCTTTCTTTTTTTCCCTTTTATTTTATTTTACAATACCATTCAGTTCTACATATCAGCCACGGATTCCCTTGTTCTCCCCCCTCCCCCCTCCCCTTCCCCCCAGCGTGCCCCCCATTCCCACCTCCTCCAGGGCAAAGCCTCCCCCGAGGACTGAGATCAACCTGGTAGACTCAGTCCAGGCAGGTCCAGTCCCCTCCTCCCAGATTGAGCCAAATGTCCCTGCATAAGCCCCAGGTTTCAAACAGCCAACTCATGCAATGAGCACAGGACCCGGTACCACTGCCTAGATGCCTCCCAAACAGATCAAGCCAATCAACTGTCTCACCCATTCAGAGGGCCTGATCCAGTTGGGGGCCCCTCAGCCTTTGGTTCATAGTTCATGTGTTTCCATTCGTTTGGCTATTTGTCCCTGTGCTTTATCCAACCTTGGTTTCAACAATTCTCGCTCATATAAACCCTCCTCTTTCTCGCTAATTAGACTCCTGGAGCTCCACCCGGGGCCTAGCTGTGGATCTCTGCATCCAGATCCCTCAGTCATTGGATGGGGTTTCTAGCATGACTATTAGGATGTTTTGCCATCCCATCACCAGAGTAGGTCAGTTCTGGCTGTCTCTTGACCATTGCCAGCAGTCTATTGTGGGGGTATCTTTGTGGAAGCTGAGAAGGAAATCAGAGATACATCACCCTTTGCAATAGCCACAAATGACATAAAATACCTTGAGGTAACACTAACCAAGCAAGTGAAGGACCTATATGACAAGAACTTTAAGTCCCTGAAAAAAGAAATTGAAGAAGATGTCAGAAAATGGAAAGATCTCCCATGCTCATGGATAGGCAGGACTAACATAGTCAAAATGGCAATTTTACCAAAAGCAATCTACAGATTCAATGCAATCCCCATCAAAATACCAACACAATTCTTCACAGACCTGGAAAGAATAATACTCAATTTCATATGGAAAAACAAAAAACCCATGATAGCCAAAAGAATCCTGTACAATAAAACAACCTCTGGAGGCATCATGATCCCTGACTTCAAGCTCTACTATAGAGCTACAGTAATAAAAAACAGCTTGGTATTAGCATAAAAACTGACATGTGGACCAATGGAATCGAATTGAAGACCCTGACATTAACCTGCACACCTATGAACATGTAATTTTTGACAAAGAAGCCAAAAGTGTACAATGGAAAAAAGAAAGCATCTTCAACAAATGGTGCTGGCATAACTGGATATCAACATGTAGAAGGCTGCAAATAGATCCATATCTGTCATCATGCACAAAACTTAAGTCCAAGTGGATCAAGGACCTCAACATAAATCCAGCTACTCTGAACCTGCTAGAAGAGAAAGTAGGAAGTAGTCTTGAATGCCTTGGCACAGGAGATCACTTCCTAAATATAACACCAGTAGCACAGACACTGAGAGAAACAATCAATCAATGGGACCTCTTGAAGCTGAGAAGCTTTTGTAGAGCAAAGGATACAGTCAACAAGGCAAAGCGACAGCCTACAGAATGGGAAAAGGTCTTCACCAACCCCACATCTGACAGAGGACTGATATCCAGAATATATAAGGAACTCAAGAAATTAGACATCAAAATGCCCAATAGTCCAATTAAGAAATGGACTATAGAACTAAACAGAGAATTCTCAACAGAGGAAACTCAAATGGCTAAAAGACATTTAAGGAATTGCTCAACATCCCTAATCATCAGGGAAATGCAAATCAAAACAACTCTGAGATACCACCTTACGCCTGTCAGAATGGCTAAGATCAAAAACACTGAAGACACCTTATGCTGGAGAGGATGTGGAACTAGGAGAACTCTCCTCCACTGATGGTGGGAATGCAAGCTTGTACAACCACTTTGGAAATCAATATGGCGCTTTCTTAGAAAATTGGGAATCCATCTCCCCCAAGATCCAGCTATACCACTCTTGGGCATATAGCCAAGAAATGCTCAATCATACCACAAGAGCACTTGCTCAGCTATGTTCATATCAACACTGTTTGTAATAGCCAAAACCTGGAAACAATCTAGATGCCCTTCAACTGAAGAATGGATAAATAAATTGTGGCACATATACACAATGGAATACTGCTCAGCAGAGAAAATCAATGACATCATGAGGTTTGCAGGCAAATGGATGGATCTAGAAAAAAATCATCCTGAGTGAGGTAACCCAGACTCAGAAAGACAAATATGGTATGTACTCACTCAAAGGAGGATACTAGATGTGGAACAAGGATGACTGGACTGCTACTCACATCACCAGGGAGTCTACCTGGAAAACAGGACCCCAAGAAAGACATAGGGATCGCCCAATGACGGAGAAATGGCTGAGATCTACATGAACAACCTGGACATGAGTGGGAGTAATGAAGGGCGAGGGGTGAGGGAAAGAGAGCAGGAGATCCCAGCTGGATCAAGAACAGAGAGGGAGAACAAGGAATAGGAGACCATGGTAAATGAAGACCACATGAGAAAAGGAAGAAACAAAGTGCTAGAGAGGCCCACAGAAATCCACAAAGATACCCCCACAATAGATTGTTGGGCTTCTTAGGCATATACATCTTTTACTAAATTTGGAGAGTTCTGGGCCATTATGTCTTCAAATATTCCCCTCTCCCTGTCCCATTTATCCCTTTTTCCTGAGATTCTCATTGTGTGTTTGTTAGAGTGATTGATATTGTCCTATGGGTCCCTAAAGCTTTACTTATTTTTCTTCATTTTTTCTTTATGTAACTTAGACTGAATACTACAAATTGACCCGTTCAAGTTTGCTGATTCTGTCTTCTACCTGCTCAAATTTTCTGCGAGTCACTCCAGTGAATTTTGATTACAAGTAGTGTACTTTTTGATTGTAGAATTTCTATTATGTGATTACTTTAAAAAGCAATTTCTGTCCCAGTGTTTATTTAGTAAGACATGTTTCTTACACTTTTCTTTTAATTTTCTTGCACATATTTAAATACATAATTTATGGGCTGAAGAGATGGCTCAGAAGTTAAGTGCACTTGCTGTTCTTGCAGAGGACCTGGGTTCACTTTACAGTACCCACAATTCCCTGTAACTCAAGTTCCATGGAATCTGACAGCTTCTTCTGGTCTCCAGAGGCATCTGCATGCATGTGCTGAACATACAGATATGCAGGCATGCTGTACACATACATGTATAAGTACAAAATAATAAGACTAAATCTTTATAAATACCCAATTTAAAGTTTTGATCTACTAAGTTAAATTTTTGTATGTTTGCAGGAAAAGCTTGTATAGATTTATTCCCTCTCTCCTATATATTGACTATACATTCTTGTATGTTCACTGAAATCTTTTCTTGGTTAATTTAGTGGCTAAAGTGTGTGTGTGTGTGTGTGTGTGTGTGTGTGTGTGTGTACATATATATATTCATAGGATTAGTAAGTCTCTCAGTTTTTAAAATTGTTTTTTGTGTGCATACATTCCACTGTACATGAGTGGAGGTCAGAGGACTTTTGGGAGTTGGTTCTCTTTTTCTGTCACATGGGTCCTGGGTTTCGAACTTGGGTCATGAAGTTTGGCAGCAAGTGCCTTTAGCTGATGAGTCATCTCACAGGCCTCCTCTCATTGGTTTCAACAAATGTTACAAGCAAATCTTTTCATATTGGGTGTGCTCTTGAGTTAGATCTAATAAAGAAATTCTTGTAATTAAGGCCTTTGAAGAAACCACTATGAAGGCCAAGTAATTATTTGAGAATGAGGCCCTAACGGGATTCTAATGCTATTTTTTTCCTTCCTGGTAGATATAAAGCTATTTATTGGTTTTCACCATGATTGTAGGCTGTTTGTTTTTAAGGCTACAACTTCAACTTGGGTTGGTTTTTTTTTTTTTTTTTGGTTTTTCAAGACAGGGTTTTTGTCTGTGTAGCTTTGGAGCCTGTCCCGGAACTCGCTCTGTAGACCAGGCTGGCCTTGAACTCACAGAGATCCCAAGTGCTGAGATTAAAGACATGTGCCACCACTGCCCAACTTCAACTTTTTTTTTTTAGATAGTATTTCACTATGTTCTTCAAGCTAGTCTAGAACTACCAGACGTCAGGTATCCCCTGTTTCCACCTCCAAAGTGCTGGGACTATGGAACTTGCAAACACACCCAGCCTCAACCTGTTTTTGTAAGTAAAGTTTCATTGGAACACAAGCATATTCATTCATGTACATACTGTTTACAGCTACTTTTGTGTGGCAGCAATGGAAATGAGTCGTTGGAACAGAGACCATATGGTTTAAAAATCCTAATTTTTTGTGATACATCCCTTTATTGAAAATGTTTGCTGACCCCTGCTCTAAACCAGTGCTATTTAGTATGATTTGGTTTTTGAGACGAGATCTCATATAATCCAGGCTGGCCTGCATCTTGGTAAGCAGCTGAGGATGCCTTCAAACTTCTTATCCTCCTGCCTCCACTTTCTGAGTGCTAAGATTACAGGCATGTGCCACTATGCCTTATTTATGTGGTACTGTGAATAAAACCCAGGGCCTCATGCACGTAAGACAAACATTCTACCAACCAAGCCATATCTCCAGCTCTTCCAGGATTATAATGTGAGCTACATATGTAATCAAAAGTACATTGGATAGCCACATTAAAAAATAAAAATAAGCAAGCAAAATTAATTTTAAGAATATATCTTTTTTTAAGAGAGAGAAGGTCTCACACCATGTAGCTGTTTAGCCTGGAACTTGCTGTGTAGATCAGGAAGGCCTTGAACTCACAGATATTCTCCTGCCTTTGCCTCCCAAGTGCTGGGATTAAAGGATGTACTCCTATCCCTGACCAAGAATATATCTTATTTAGTAAACTCAAAATATTGTCAATTTAACATACAATGAATCTAAAATGATGAATAGAGTATTTGATGTTTTTACTAAGGCTTTGAAATCTGAAGTGCATTAGGCATATATCAAATGCTTAATATCAACAAGTGCCTAGTACTGAGACTACTGAATGGTATATCTCTAGATCCTTACTATTCAAAATATGGTCTCTAGACCAGTGACATTATATCATCTTAGGCTCCACCTTAAACTTAATGAATCAGAACTTGCATTAACAAGTTAATGAAATGTATATTAAAACACATATATTTGAGACATACAGCTGTATATTCCATCACTGTACTATCTTTTTGGGATAAAGGCCAAGGGTACTGTTTGAATATAAAAATACAACTTTTTGGTTAATTTGTCATTCTCTCCATAGATCATGGTTGAGTTGTCAGAACATGAACTAAAACTGACAGTGTACCAGATGCTGAACTAGACACTATGGGATCTGCTGAGCTAAAAGAGGTACAAGGTCCCTAATTTCAGGGAATGCCCATTTGTTCAAGGATTCCTGAAGAACACTACTCTGTATAAGAAATCCAGTCTCCTTCCCCACTAAAATCCTTTCCATAGTGGTCCAGCTCAGATGTAAATGTGGCAACCAGGCGCTAGGTTGATCAAGCAGCATTCAACTCGAGAGGTTCATGGGACAGAAACAAAACAGTCGCACTCCATTTGAAACTGGCTCATGGCAACGGTCTGAAGCAAACACTCAAGCTTTTAGGACATGAACTCAATGGCTCTTCTAAAAGGGTACCGACCCTGTGTTTGTATAACAGGAAAGTTATAACATTCATCATGCTCAGATTCAGGAACTATGCACTCAAGTCAAGGGAAACCTGACAGTCTGATTTCCAGGTTCCAATGACTTAGAATAGGAATTCCTATTTAAAGCAAAGAAAATAAGAAATGAGGAAGTGCCAGTCCTTGTTTCTCTGTGTAGGTGTTGACAAGCTATTAAATCATTAGGCTGTCCCTTGCCAGAAGCAGCAGAATAAATCTTGGAAGTTGACAAATGGTCAGTGGCTCTGTGTGTGCCTGCAACACTCAGAGGCACACACAAAGGGCACACTGTTTCCCTTGGTTTATCTCCTGGCTGTGTAAATATTTCATCTGACATTTGGATTGGATTCTTAGCAAGGTTCCCACCAAGCTGATGGTTTTTTAATCTGCTTTCACCAGCCTACAATAAACTGTCTAACCTGTCTGCACAGTGTGGTGTTCTCTGCCCACTGGCAAACAGAACAAATGGAGGCAGGAGATCCCCGACATACTTTCCCCAGACGTCTGAAGATGAGGAATTGCACCAAGCTCTGCCTAGGCCAGAGTCAAAGCTCTGAGCCATGAGGCACTTGCTATACCAGCACCCATGAGCTCTTCTTGAGGAGACTGGTGCCAACAGAAAGTCACAAAACACAACTTGGGCCTGCATCCGATTAAGGCAGATCTTTGGCTCAGCATAATTATGTGAATGCCAAAGATGAGGATAGCTACAATCTCATTCATTCTGGGTTGTAGTCATGTTGGCTTCTCTTCAGTTTTAGATGAATTCCTTCAGTTGTCCAAAATATACAAAACATTGTGATAACCCAAACCACAAACTACTGGCTCAGAAAGCTCCTATACAAATAATAAAAAGAAGGGACATGGATAACCGCCCCCCCCCCCAAACATGTTAAGTGAAAGTGACCAGCAATAAAAGAACACTGTGAAGCTCCATTTATAGGAAATGTCCAGAACAGACAAGTTTGGAGAGGCAGAAAGTGGACTAGTGGATGGGAGGAGCTTAACTACTAGCGGGGTTGCAGTTTCTTTTAGGTAATAATGTACTGAAATTAGGCCGTGGTGATGGTTTCAAAACTTTGTGTATAAAACTCCTTGTTTCTCTCTCCCCTCAACCCCGATACAGGGTTTCATTACACTACCTAGGCTAGCCTTGAACTTGCTATGTAACCCAAGCTCACTTCACAATTCTCTTACCTTAGCCTCCTGAATGCTGCAACTAGAGGTATGCACCACAATGCCTGGCTAATTTCACGTTTTTAGTGAGTTGCTGGTACAAGAATTGTATCTTAATAACACTGTTTAAAAAAACTAAAGGAGGTGGTGTTGGTCAGTGATAGAGTGCTTACCCAGCAAGCACAAGGCTCCAATCCAAGCACTGCACTCCTTCCAGTATGGCCAAACAATTAAAGGGTTGCCACATGATATATTTTTAACTTTTCCCTAAAAATATTCCCATTGAGCAATCTTTTCAGCTTTGCTAATCTGTATGTTTCTTATAGGAGAAAGAAGGGAGAGACAAGCATGCAAGCTGGTACCAGGAATGTCACAGGACCAGACATTCTGTTCATCTCTTTGTGGGCAGCTAGCTACTGGTGAAACTATGCTCTTTGCACTAGAAGCTTGTGATAGTAATGCTCTTAACATTGACTCTGAGACATTCTTGACACATGAATTGCCTGCTAGATCCTCCCAGGTTAAAAGGTAGGAATTACAATCTTTGTATTACTCATATTCCAATTCTTTTTTTTTGAAAATGGGAATTTATAGATGATATAGTTTTGTACATGTTTGAATATTCAAAGTGAGAAGTGTACTGGGTAATTTATACTACCAGTAAATATTTAAAGAACAAGGAAAGATGCAAATTTCCTGTTATCCTCAAGATGTTTGAAGCAAGAATTCTTGACAAAAATAGCCAAAGCAGAAAGGTAACTGTCTATATGTTGGGGTTTCCTCCTAAAAATGGCATCACTTCTGTGAATCCATAGGCTTTATTAGAAGGTGGCATTTTTGGCTCAGTGCAGATGAAGACACATATCTGCTGGTAATACTTCTGGTATTACTGTGGGGAAAGCTGTACACAGGAGATTCATTTTCATTTCTTCAGACAGTGTGTTGGACAGAGAAATAACATTTGATCTTTGGAGCTAGGCAGGCCTGGCCTCGAATCCCAGCTCACATTTTTGATTCAGGCCACCATCCTTTAACAGTGCTGGAGCTACTCTGCCTGTTGTCTTTAGTTACCTCCCTCTCCAATTCATCCTTTCTGCAGCAGCCGAGTAAACTCTCGAAAATACAAATAAGAGCTTGTCATTCTCCTACAGTAAACCTCTTAGTGACAGCACATCTTTGACAGCGGGGTCTAAGCTCCTTAGCATGACTCAGACTAGGCTGCCTTCACAGGCTGGCTTCCACACACTTTCTAGCTGTACCTCCTCACCCTCCACCTACCTGTCTTCAGATGATCGATTGTTTTCGGTTGCATAGAAATACACCCACATGCACTTCCCCATTTGGGTTATTATACTCTCCTAGAATCACTTTCCACCCTTCTGGGCCTGATCCATGTGAGTCATTCTTGCATTGGGACTGGGGTCAGCAGAACTGAGACAACAAGCCCAGGCTCAAGGCCTAGATGCTGGGGCGGGGGTGGGGGTGGGGCGCGGGGGGCGTGGTCAGGGGCCTGAGGTGGCCTGCCTCCCCTGGCTTTGACAGTCATTATAAAAAGGCCATTTTTTTTAGCATAATGTTTTTTAAAATTACTTTATTTAAAATTGTCATGGGAGTAAAAAGTTCCAACAGAAGAAAAAGACATTTTGTAAGGGAATATGATCCTACTATGCCCTAGATACCCAATTCTTTTGAACAGTTCTTTCCCCATTCTATTTGGAGAGATAGCCTGTGTATGAAAGCAGAAAGATAACATTTTAACACAATATTGTAGCATGCTGTATGCCTGTATTTGCCTTTTTCATTTCACCATATTATCTTGGAGATCCTTTCACAATGTATTAGATTTAATCAATCGTCTCTGGTGAACAAGCATATAGGCTGTTTTTAAACTTCCATAATGCTGTGTTAATAAACCTTTCACTATTCTTGCAGTGTTCCTGATCACCAGAAGGAAAATTCATTATTTTTTGTTTTTAAAAAATCTGTTTCTTTATTTTCTTCTTATTAAAAATTTTACTTATTACTCTTGTTTTCTAATTATAAAAGTAATACTTTCCATTTGTAGAGAACTGGGCAAGTATTTTAAAAACACAAAGAAAAAAGATCGTTCACATTTTAAACAATGGTTAGCAGCTTGGTGAATGTGTTCATAGTAGTTTTCTTATTTATATATCTATATTTTGCCAAAGGCTTCTTTTCAAATTTCTGGGAGAACTGTGCAATAAAGCAGTAAAGAGGAATAGGCCAGGCATGGTAGCACACGACTTTAATTCCAGCACTCAGGAGGCAGAGGCAGGCGAATCTCTGTGAGTTTGAGGCCAACCTAGTCTACATAGTGAGTTGTAGGTTAACCAAGGCTACATAGTGAGACCCTCCCTCAAAATAAATAATAAAAAAATAGCTACTATCCTTTGTGAAATGTTTGGCCCTTTTTAATTCACAGCTCACTCTATCAGGTATGTATTTCTCTTCTCACTTTACAAGTGAAACAATTTTTCAGAGACCTACACCTTAGGGATTTGATTTCTTCCTCAGCCCTTTTATTATTTGTGTATAGGAGAGCTACTGACTTTTTTGAGTTGATCTTGTATCCTGCCACTTTACTGAAGGAGTTTATCAGCTGTAGGAGTTCCCTGGTAGAATTTTGGGGATTTGAATTGGATATATCAAATCCTACTCTTATGTACTGTACTCCCTTGCCTCTGCCAACTTTCTTACTCTAGCAAAACAGAAAAGGCACAGATCCCGTGCAATTCATTAGCAAATCTGTGGGCTTCCAAAATGCACATGCACAAAGAGAAGCACAAAAACAAACACTCACTGTGATGGGGTGAAGTGGCAAAAAAAAAAAAAAATCAGGATCAGTCCAGAGGTCCACAAAGATGGGAAGAGAAAAATAAAACACAGAATAGTCTTACAATGAGATAGTACCAAGCTGCTGAGCAAACAGAACTAGATCTATATGGACAGATCTCAAAAACAACATCACAGGCAAGAGAGGTGGCTCAGCAGTTAAGAACACTGGCTACTCTTCCAGTCGGAATCCTGGCTCTGCCACTTAATTCATTCTGTCAACTTGGGCAAGCCATCTGTGAAATGGGAATAATAATAGAGTTGCTGTGAGGATTCAGATGAGTAAATATATTTAAAATGTCCTGAAAAGTGCCAGGCAGACAGCAATCCCTCCATGACTGCTTGTGAGGCACCATGCTTCTGGAGAAGCTCCTTGTTTTCAGGTACTGCTGTATGAATGGTGTGGGGGTGGAGGGGAGTATCAGACAATTTTTGTCCTTCAATCTAGGCTAGCTGTGGAGAAAGTATGTGGATTACGCTGCAATATAACAAGGCCTCTTTTTGTATCCGTAACTGTAAGATCTCTGAGAAAAGATTGATAAACTATTGAGGGTATCTAGGAAGAATTTTACAGAGGACATGGGAGTTGGAGCCTGAAAGAAAGAAAGAGCAGAATTTCACTGAACAACCAAGTGGAAGGAAGACTGTTCCCAAAGGATTGTCATGGTCAAAGGCATGGGTGGAACTATGGTTCAGGGCAGACACTGGGTTAGTTAGTGGGAAGAACAGATGAGGGTCCAAATATACAGAGTTCTGTGTTCTTTGCAAATATTTATGAACCTGTGAGCTTTGGGAATGTGTCTATGTGTGCACGTGCATGTGTAAACACTGATATTTGAGGCAGGAGGAACATGTTTAAAGTTGTGTTGCTCAAAAGTAAATGACACAAAGAATGGATGTATATTAGAAACTGAAAGGAAGCCGATCAAGTTGCCCTGATTCCCACCCCCCGCCCATCCTCACCTCACAACCTCTATTATTCATTTGATTATCCAATTGCCCAGTTGGATGATTGGGATCCTTGGTGACAATTTCTACTCTTTCATTCTGGTATTTACTACTGTTATCATGCTTTGTTGCTTCTATCTCCAAAATATATCAGCAATCCAGATGATCCTAAAAGCCCCTCCCCTGGTCTTTCTATTTCAGTGGTACTGCCCTCTTATTCTTTCTCTATAAAAACCCAAAGTAAGCACACACACATGCACACATGCACACATACACTGCTATGGACTTGATTTATATCCCCATGTACCTGGCTGCTGAATCCAAATGTCCTAATTCTTTGTGTATCAGTCTTTAGAGTTTGGAAAGAGAGATGGCTAATGCGGTTAATAAGGTGTGTGTGATCTCAGAATGTCACACACCTTTAATCCCAGCGTTCAGAAGGCAGAGGCAGGTGGTCAATGCCAGCATGGTCTACATAGTAAGACCCTGCCTTAAAAAACAACTGCATGTCCTTATAAGAAGAGAGGCCAGAGAGGACTCAAACTCTGTCACATAGCCAAGGGAACTTGCACGGGGAAGGCAGCTAGCTGTCTGCAAGCAAGAGAGCAAGCTGACTATGCTGGCACCTTGATCTCGGACTCCCAGTCCCCAGAACGGTAAGAGAACAAATTCCTGTTGTTTCTGGCATTACATCTTATGGCATTGGTTATGGCAGCCAGGGATGATAATACACTTGGTTTTAGCTCCGATACTGACGGTTGTGTATGCACTATGTTGTGCCATTTTTCTTAATTGGTTGTCTGGTACAGCTTCTGTCCTACTAGGCCATAAGCTCCTCCAAGTCATGGATCATGCTTTTTTTTTTTTTTTTTTTTTTGAGACAGGGTTTCTTTGTGTAGCCTTGGCTGTCCTGGAACTCACTCTGTAGACCAGGCTAGCCTGGAATTCACAGAGGTCTGCCTGCCTCTGTCTCCCAAGTGTTGGGATTAAAGGCGTGCGTCACCACCGCCTGGCTTGGATCATGCATTTTAACTAAAGGAAGCACCTACATCCAAGTTGGGGCCACAGTGGTAGTCAGTGAATGCTTTCAGAAAAACTAGATGCAGCCTCACAGGAAATATGCTGAGTGTTCATAGTGAAAGGATCCTGGGCCTGTAGTTGGTGTTAGCTGTCACAGATGTCCTGTGTCTCCAAACAAATTAGCATGTTTCTTCCTTTCTATCCATTTCTGTCTTTGCTGTGTTGTTTCTTCCTCCCTTATAGAGTGTTAGCTAGGATAAAACGGACTGTGGTAGTTTCAGAGCCTTTGTGGTGAAGCAGAGAACATACCTGGACTTTTTGATGCAGAAGGACCTGGGCTCAAAGTCTAGATGTTGTACTTGCTAACCCTGGTTGCCATCACTGACCTGGTGCTTTCTGCCCACATTACACTCTGTCATAGCCACCCTGCAAAGTGGTTCTGAGGAGCATTGATTTTAGAGTGAGGAGAGTGAGCTGGGTCGCACTGCTAGTTCAAGAACCCCAGATGATTTGGCTCTGCAAAAGCCCATGTTCTTTGGGCCAGACCACAGGCCCCCAAAGAGGATAAAGCTTAGCATCTAGGACAGTGGTTCTCAACCTATGGGTCACAACCCCTTTGACAAACCTCTATCTCCCAAAATATTTACATTATGACTCGTAACAGTAGCAAAATTACAGTAATGAAATAGGAACAAAAATAATTTTATGGTTGGGGGTCACCACAACAGGGTCACAACATTAGGAAGGTTGAGATGCACCGATCTAGAAAGATTAACTTCCTATATGAGACTTAACAGGACTCCATGCACCAGGGACAAAAGTTCTTGCCTTTCTTTGGGAAAACAGGAAGCTAATGCCTTAGTGCTTGGGTAATACAAGACTGGTTAAAATCAGCTTTTTAGAAGGGACCTTGACCCAAGAGATAACACACTGTTTCACTGGGCTGAGGGCACCATAGAGGGCGAAGATACAGTACCATTATTTACTGTTGCATTCGTAGGACCCTGCACTGTGCCCAGCTCCTAGAGGCACTCGGTAACTTTGTGAGATGAATTTACCGGGGGTAGCTCAGGGGCTGAACAATCTTATATTCTGGGGCCTGGTATTGTGGCCACTTGAAAGGTGTGGCTATAGAGATTAGGCCTGAAAGCCGCAGTCACATAGCTGCTAAGATTTGGAATTGAAGAAGTACATTGTTGTTCCATTTCAGAGTCTACAGTGAAATAAGATTCCCTGATAGGAACTTTCCCAAAGACTTGAGTCAGACACCCAATAAAAGGGTTACAAGTGGACCTGCGTATAATTTGCAAATGGTTTATGTTGAACTACATTCTCTGTCATCTATTCCCTGGTGATTTTCAAGGCAAAAAATTTATTACTTCTCTAAAGGTTATTGCATAATTTATAAAAATAATAAAAATTTATCTTCTTCTTCTTAAAAAGAGGCTAAGCATTACTGCTTTCGCTGTCAAGGCTGTTCAGTGCAGACAACTCATATCTTTATTATTGCCATATAAAATGTTTGATCAATCATATTTAGGTTCTACTATAAAACTGAAAATGTGAGCTCTACCTATCCATATTAGCTAAAATGACTGACATTCTTAGGACACCAAGCTTTATGTCATCCACACTAGGACTGGCCCATTCAAATGGCATTTTGTTTTTGGAATCCAACCAACGACAGGCCCTCCAAATAGAAAGTGTCAGTGAGGACTGAGAGCAAAGGCAGTTCCCCCTGCCTCTCACAAGCACAGTGAAGGTCCAGTGGCAGTCACTCTTCTTGAGAGCAGGGAAGGCTGGGGTGACAGAGAGCAGAACTGTGAACACCCGTTCCTACCTCCCAGGCGGAAGTTTGGCTTTGTAAGCTGATCCTTGACAGGGCAGTAATTTATAAATGGAAAGAGATATGGGTCTCATCATTCAGCAAGCATTTATTGAGGGCCTGCTATGTGCAAGACACTAGATAAGCATCACAGCTTAATAAGGAGAACTTTCAAATCCACCAGGCCTTTTCTTGTCATTGCCTTAAAATATCATGTCCTGTATTTTAAAATGACAATGTAATCATGACAAGCAAATCCAAACTCAACACCACTGCAACTTATATTTGCCTTCTCGCAGTGGTGATAAAAAGAACTGCATACTTTAATGAGATTGCACACACTGTTCCACTGGCTTGGAATTCCCTTTCCTTTCTCCCGTCTGCCTCTTGAAATCCTACCTACCCTTTCAGATACAGTTCAAATAACATCTCCTTTCTGAACCCTTCCGACACCCCCTGAGCAAATTCATTATTCTCCTTTAAACACTCACAGATCTCTTTGCGAGGATTCTCTACTCACATACTCTATTTGTGATTTCTTACCCTTTACTCTGAGCTCTATAAGTAACAACAAACCTCTGATTCATCTTGTTATCCCCAGCACAATGCCTGCACAATGGCGGTAGTCTGTAAATGATTGCTGAAGCTGTCTGGTCAACATGAAAAAAGACATCTATTAATATGTTACAGAGCATGCCAGAGTAACCTAACAATATCTTGCACATAGTATATGCCCAGAAAAGGCTTGCTGACTTTGAATGTAGTAAATACAAAATTTCCCTTAGGTCAAGGCTACACACACAGGAATTCTGGCTGGTCCTTCTACAGTGCCATGACAGCAGGCACCAGCCGTACATGAATGTCTTTGTAATGTTCCAGGAACAGACCATTACATGTGCCTGAAAGTATCACCTCTGCTGCCCTACCAGAGGGCATAAAATATTCCATTGGCAGTCAGTTCTCTCGGCTAAGGAATTTGCTACAGAAGTATCTTGTCTATTACTTACAGAGGAGAGAAAAATATACCAGAAGTCACCTGAAAGACTTGACAGCTTTCAGAGGCCCTGGCGATCATACTGACACTTCCCCTTACAATCGTGATCTGTATTCCAGTGGGAGTCAGAACATAGCAAAAGGTCCTGAAAAGAACCAAGATTTAATATAATTTAAAGTGTACCTTGCAATCACAGTGGACAGTTCCTAACAGCTCAGGGTTATGAATTTACTATTCACAAAGGCACTATGTAGCACAAATGTAAATAAGGCAAAAGTTAGTAAATATTATTTAACATCAAAGGACTAAATCATTTTTGAAACATGGCCTTTAATCAAAGCCATTGCAAAAACCTACTGTTTTCTAAATGTGGGGGAGTAGACCCCTTTTTCCTCTTCTAGAAATTGATGTATACAGTAAGTTATCTTGTAGTTTGAAAGTTCTGCTTTTATAAGAAATATGCCTATCTTGTAGTTCCTTCAGGTAGTCACCAAAGATCCTTTTCTCCCAGCAGAGGCAAAATAAATAAATAAATAAATAAATAAATAAATAAATAAATAAATAAATAAAATGGCTAATCAATGCTATATTTGCCAGAAACCCATTAGATGGGTGCCAGACTTCCCAAAGCATTCTAGTTAGGAGTAACTGAGATGAGGTGCTAGGGACAGCTCAGTGGTAGTGTGCTTCCCCAGCAAGTACAAAACCCAGGTTTGATCCCTGACACCCACACACACACACAAAAAAAAGTAATTAGAATGATCTTTGACTCTTTTGTTAAAAACCCAGGATGTTTCACAATTCCCAGACAAATGAGGGAGTTGTTGTTTAGTGTTGGTGGTTTAATGAATTAGGTAGAAGGACACATCTAAATTCTGTTGAGTTTTGCTAAAACAAAGACTAGGCATTGCTTTCAAAACAGCATGCTATTTGAACAGTCAAACCCTCTAGAGTCCAGAGATAAGCATAGTTTCTCAGTGTAATCTCCTCCCGCCTGCCTCGGTCAGCTTGCAGAGGCATGGGCGACAGAAGGACAATGCCAATACAAATGGAACTGTATGCGAAGGAGGCAAATGAAGGAGGCAGACGGAGGGCCAGAACAGTGGGTGAAAAGTTAACTGACTTCGCTTAGACCACCGTATTAAAACCAGATGTGGCTAGGCTGGTGGATGAGAAAAACTGGTGTTACTGATAGCGTGAACAAACCCTTTGTGCTTCCCTCCCAATACAGTATCATTACAGGGCGCTGGAGGTGTCATTTTCTTTCATTCCACATGTAGCACATTCTCAACAAGTTAAACCGTTTCTAATCTTGTGTAATTAGATAGGTCTCGCTACATCCCTCAGTTGAAGGATTTTATGAGCTCTCTTGTTCTGTCTCCCTTTTGTGACAGCTTCTTTGGGGCTGGAAACTAACATTTACTAACATTTCTTCCCTTCTGGCACCTGTCAGCTGGATGGGCTCTGGGAAAAGGAGGGGAGGGAAGGAATGCAATGCCTACCCCCTCCCTGCCAGGCTTGGTATTAGAGCCCTCTTTGTCTCTACAAGGGCTTGCTCGCTTCTGGAAAGTGCTATTAAATATACATTCAAAATAAACAATGGGCAGAGGGATGAATAAAATGATGATCTTAATTTTTTATTTATCATAAACTTCAAGTTTCTCTATTTACTAAATGTAAAGCCTGGGTGAGGTGCTAGCCAGAGATGGAAGCTCTTTCATACAGCCCCAGGGTGACCCACCCCACAAAGTGCTGAGGCTCCGCTCTTTGATCTCACCCGCCAGTCACTCTGGGCAGAGCCCACCACTAGCTACAGCGACCCCAGCATGACTGCCTTCTCTTTCTTTTGGAGTAGAGTTGGAGGAGTCATCGGACATTTGACATCAGAATCAAAGGCTGTATAAACACACGGGCTTTTACTTCAATGCAGAAATAATAATCGCCTTTTGGAATGGAAAGTTTTGCCTTCAAAAGGCTTTACGGCTTTCCCCCAACAAGAGCTTTTCTGGGGTCATTTCTTGACCATTCTGTGACGTCTTTGTGAGGTCGCTGACTGGCAAATGCTCTCCATGTGTCGACGGGGAAATCCAGAATTAAGGCCGATTTATGCTTCTATGCTGTGGGACTTGTGCATGATTGATTATATGCAGGGCCTGACCTCTTACCACAAAATTCTGTGGTTTTTGTCCTCTAATGAGAAAAGACAACTGAAGGAGCGCAGTATATAACAGACGTGGATGAGTGACAGGGCCACCTGATGTTCCCTAGTACTTTACAGTTTATAAATCGCTTTCAGAGTTGCCCTTTCATGGATAGGCAGCATTCACTCCTATTTCACCAAAGCAACTGGACGGCAGAAATAAGAGCCAGATTTGGCACCGACAGAGCCCTGAATTTCTCACACCAGGGCGGGGCCACTGAGGCGAGCGCTGTGCCTTCCAGGAATAGTACTGGCTGCCCGAGAGCGACTCCTTGTAGATGGTCTGGATCGGAGATTAAGTTGGGTTCTCTTTGCATTCCATTTAGCAGTTTGCTCATGCTTTCACTACAGATCAGGCTCAAGAATTCCTCTGCCAGCTGAGAATCTGAATGTTGCTTTGGCTGTGAGACAGTATCTTATTTATTCCCATAAATCCCTCCCCGCTCTTGTCCCTGATTACTTTCACCCTAAAATGGAAAGGGGGGGGAATGATGTGAACATTTGGGTACTGGACTGAAGCCACCCTTGGCAGGGTTTTTTCATCTCTGAGACTCTCCTCAGCATTGACCATAGGCCAGTGACTCACCCAGAGTAACACCCAGTCCCTGTCGCCCTCATAAATGAGTTCCTCAAAAGTGCTGCTGAGGAAACAAAGTACAGTTCAAGGGTGCAAAGCAAAAGCAAAAGCTGCCTTAAGTAACACTAGCCAATTTCCAAGGAGAGGATGGAGACGTGGCTGCACGTGATGGAAGCGGTTTGTACGCTTCCGATTTCCTCCCCAGGTCCAAAGTGGAGGCTTGAGTCTCTTAGGTCCGAGGGGAGCTTTGACACGAGGAAGTCAGTCCACCTCAGCCCTGCTCAGGGTCTGACAATCCAGGGGCTCTGAGCACTTAACGCAGCTCAGCATCCCTGGCAGAGGGAAGGCAGTCCCAACTTGGGAAGGAAGAAGAGTGAGAAGCAGCTGGCACAAATGATGCCCAGCTCTCTACTCATGCCCAGCTCTCTACTCATGTAGCCAGCTGTTCATTAACTTCCCCATTAGTCCAGCCCTCAGTGACCAAGCTGATTTTGGCACGCATGGAGGTCTCTCTGGTCACTGCGGTGGTTGCCACGAAGCACAGGAAAAAATGTAAAGATAAGAGAAGTCAGCAGGGCACGCACATCTGTAAAGATGTTTGCAGGTGTTCTGTTCTGGAAATGTACACACGAGGAATAACACGCAGTTGCTCGGCTGGCTCTGCACCGCACCCAGAAGTCACTTTGTCACAGGCAGCATGGAGAGTGAGGACAGGCTGCACCGGCTGGCAGGACAGTTTCACTGACGCTTCTATTTATAGTCTCCAAACGAAATATGTAAATGGGAGTTCCTGATTAAAAGTGCCCATTTGTAGATGCACGGGGGTCTGTTTTTCTACACTTCTGGAGAGCCGGCTCAGAAATCCTTTGAAGAGCTCTAATCAATAGTGAGGAGGTTAATTCCTCACCAACCTGGAGACTAGGAGGCTCAATGTGCAAGCTGTTTCCCCTCAGGTGGACTTCGAATTGTTGTCTGTTTAGGCTGGAAGTGACTACAAAGTGTATTCTAGTTAAACTCTGAAGAGGACTCTGGAAGAATTGAATGTTATCTTGGGTCACATGGGCTGGTGGAACTTTTCATTAGGAAAAAACCCAAACCCCTAGGTCTCTGGTGCTCTAGCCGAATGGTTTTTGTCCATCCTCCAGCCCTGAACCTTTAGAGACCTCCAAAAGTACCTACCATGTCATAGTCTGTCCATTTCAATTGCTATCCTATGACAACGTAGAGAGGCTCAGTGCCTGAGCACACCCTTGACCACTAGAGAGGACGAGATTATTCCTGTACCACTGAGCTTCCTGGGAAAGACCACAGTGTCTGTAATTTGTCCTTGGCTCTACAGGAAATGGTAGGGAAACAGAGAGAACCATGCATCCAGGCCAACATAGCTGCTGTGAAGGTGTACAGCTGTTTAAAAGTCATGCCTGATTTTTTTTAACGTTCTTTATAAAAACTTCATTTCAACAACAGTTGTGGAATGGCTACAGGTATGACTCAGTGGTAGTAAACTGGCTAGCATTCATGGAGGCCTAGGTTCTATCCCCAGCACCCCCCACTGCCCTGGGAGACTGTATATATTTTTAGTATATGACATGGTGTTTTCATATAGACACATTGTAGAGTGATGAAATCAAGCTAAATAACATCCTCTGGGCTGGGAGAGAATAGAGAGACACTGGTCAAAGGCTATACATGTCAGGTAGAAGAAACACCATGACTAACTTAACACTAACTTGCTGTGTACTTGGAAATTGCCAGAAGAGCAGATTTGAAATGTTTTCATCATAATTTTTCTGCAGGTTTCAGCCTGAAAGTCTTAGGAGAAAAGAATTCCTCTCTAGTTCTCATTTTAAAATATGATATAGTTGATATGCACAAATGCTTAATATACATAAGTCATTTCTACATTTAAACACTTAATATATATGTAAAAGTTATGGAGCTAAATAATAGAATAAATAGCTGTAAACCTACCATTGCCCTTCACAATCAACTGACTATGACCAGCTACACTGAAGCACCCCCTTCCCCACATAATATCCCCACCCCATCACACTGTATGGTGACATGTAATATCTGATAGAGGAAGTCCTATCTTACTGCTCTTGAAGAATGCCTTGGTTTTTCTTTGCATACCTATACAAAATTTAGAACCAGCTCATCAAATTCCATGAATGGCTCTGTAAGATTTTTGATAGGAATTACAATAGCTATATTGATTGCTTTAGACTATCTATTGATTGTAAAGGATAGCTTTACAATATTGAGTCTCTCTACCTCTGAACAGGACACAGCTCTTTATCTTGATAAAGTTTTATAATTTCCTCCACAAAGGATCTCTGGCACATATTTTGTTTGATTTATTCTTGACACCTTCTATTTTGAATGCTGCCGGAGTTTTAATTGCATTTTTGATTCTTGTGGCTGCTGTATAGACATGACACTGATCTCCTTACATTCTCTCTGAAGTGTGTATCAATCAGACTTTTCCATTTAGCTCCCCTGGGACTACTCTGTTGCTTAGTGCAATAGTCAATTTTCAGTTCTTATCGTGCTTGATTTCCCAGCAGCATGTGACCCAGCTGACCACAACCTCCTCTTTGGAACACTTTTGTCACCTGCCTTCCAGAACTGTATGCTCTTGATTTTCTTTCTTTCTGTCTGATTTGCTAGTTCTCATTTCTCCTCCAACATTCCGACTTGGGACTATCTCAGAGCTCAGTCGCTAGACATCTTCTCCTCTTTAGCTGTACACACCCCCTTGGTGATCTCACTCATCTTGTAGTTTTAAAATGTACCCATATGTTAACTCCCAAGTTCATAACGCTAGTCCAACTCACTGTCAGGAAGTAACTAGATAGCTGTATTTTTCCCTTCCACCAACTTAACATCTCCGGCTCAGTCTGTCCAAACTGAACTCTATAACTTATCATTTGAAACTGTGCCTCCCACAGTCTTTCTCTAGCTCAGTTCCTTACTCCATCATTCCAGTTGCTCAGAAAAATCTTTGAGTCCTCGCATTCCCCCGGCCCACATACAATATGTCAGAAAATCCTACTCATTCTACCTTTGAAATACATATGGATTCCTATCATTTCTCACAATGTACTTATATTATCCTAGTTCAAGACATCCTAATTTTTTAAAAGTGGGTTTATTAAGATATAATCTAGACAGCATAAAACTCATTCATTTAGCCTTTTGGTGTATTTACAGAGCTGTATGGACATCACCACAATCTAATTGGAGAATATTTGGCTTCCTCTAAAGGAAAGCAGTATTCATTAGCTGTCACTCTTCAGTGTTGCTCTCTCCTCACCCAGTGGCTTTAGGCAAATCCTAATCTACTGTTGCTAAAGAATGTGGTCTCTACGTGCAGTGCTCCATTACTCCTTATTACCATTTCATAACACTCCATTCTGTGACTATAAAATACCATTTTTATTGATATGCTGATCATCTGTGACATCTGGATTATCTCCACTTTGTAACATGAACAGTATTGCTGTGAACATTTGTGTATAAATGTTTTCTTCCTTTTCTATTATACTTTATTATTTAAAACAATTCTTAATCTTAAATATATTTTGACCATATTCTTTCTCTCCCCTAAGTCTTTCCAAATCATTTCCCCTTCCCTACTCACCCAAGTTCTTTCTAAGAAGAAAAAAAAAAAACCCAAAAAGTCAAAAGTAAACCACACTCAAAAAGAAAAATGACAAGAAAACACAACCCAACAAACTGTAATCAAATAAAGGCAGGTACACACACACACACACACACACACACACACACACACACACACACACACACACACACACACCAAAAACAAGAACTGTGGAGTCCATTATATGTTGGTCAACTACTCCTGAACTTGAGGCCTGTCCTAAAGTGGTGTTGATATACCCAGTGTCACACAGAAAACTGATTTTCTCTTCCAGCAAGTGACAGTTCAGTTGTTAACCTTTACCCTAGCATCATTTGTTCATTCTTTTTTTTAATATATAGCAAAATAAAATATAGTAAGATAAAACAAAAACTATCACTTCGGAGTTGGATAAGAAACTAACAAAAGGAAAAGAGCCTAAGAGAAGGCAAAAGAATCAGAGACATATTTGTTCACTCTCTCAGGAACCCAATAAAAGCACTAAATTGAGCTGGGCGGCGGTGGCACACACTTTTAATCCCAGCACTTGGGAGGCAGAGGCAGGAGGATCTCTGTGAGTTCGAGGCCAGCTTGGTCTACAGACTGAGTTCCAGGACAGCCAAGGCTACACAAAGAAACCCTGTCTTGAAAAGCCAAAAAATTGGAAGCTATAATAGACACACAGAGGACCTGGTGTGCACCCGTGCAGGCCCTGTGCATGCTGCTTCAGTCTGAGCTCATGTGAGCTTTGCTCATGTTGATTTAGAGGGTCTTGTTTTCTTGGTGGCCTCATGTTTTCACTGGGTAAACAGCTAGCAGTGGAATTGTTGAGTCACAGGTTTAACCTTTGGAAGAACTGCCAGACTGTTCTGAAGCAGCTGTGATAGTATCTTACCATGGGCAGCATATGAGGACTCCATTTTCCCATACAATGGCTCTTACTAGTAACTATTTGTCGTTTTGAGGTGAAACGCTATCTCATGTGGGTTTGACACTGACATCTTTTCATGTTCTTCTTAGCCATTTGAATGGATGCGTTAAAATTGTATTAAATTTGTTCATTCATTCATCTGTGTGTGTGTGTGTGTGTGTGTGTGTGCGCGCGCGCGCGAGTGTGCGTGTGCGTGTACAAGTGTGCCATGGTGCATGTATGGAGATCAAAGACAAGTTGTGGGAAGTGGTTTTTGCCTTGCACCATGTGGGGCCTGAAAGTCAACTCAGGTTGGCAGGCTTGGTGGCAAGTGCCTCAACCTGCTGAGCCATCCTGCCAGCCCTTTGTATGGATCCTTTTGAAAAATAGCCTTTTCAGACTATTTGTCCATTTTGAATTATTTTCCTCTTATTAATGAATTGTAATAGTTCTTTACATATCAAAGACACAAATCCCAAAACATATACATGATTTCTAAATATTTCCACCTAGTCTATAGGTTGAATTTCTATTTACCTAAAGACAGTACTTGCAACCAGAATGTTTTTAATTCTGGTACAGTTCCATTTATTTTGTCTTTTATTAGCGCTTATGCTTATTAAGCTTATGCATAATATAAAGCAATGAAGAATCATATTCATAGCTTCTTCTGAGAGTTTTGTGTTATTTGTAACATATGATGTGAAATCAAGGTCCAACTTTATTTTATTTATTTATTTATTTATTTATTTATTTTGGTTTTTCGAGACAGGGTTTCTCTGTGTAGCTTTGCGCCTTTCCTGGAACTCTATTTGTAGACCAGGCTGGCCTCAAACTCACAGAGATCCGCCTGGCTCTGCCTCCCGAGTGCTAGGATTAAAGGCGTGCACCACCACCGCCCGGCTCCAACTTTATTTTTTTTAACATGAGTACTATTTATAAAAATATTTTCTCTTCATTGAATAATCTTAATATCTGTTTTCAAATCCAACTGACCGTAAGTATGGCTTTATTCTGGACTGTCAGTTCTTTGTATTGGTCTTTAGGACTGCTCTCATGACATAACACTACTGTTTTGGTTACTATAGTAACACTATAGTTACACTATAGTAAGTTTTGAAATCTATATGTAATGATGGCACCACAAAAATCATTAGGAAAGAATCCCCCTTCCTTAAGATTTTGGAAGGACGGGTTTTAATTCTTCTTTAAACATGTGTTAGGATTTACCAGGGATGACCTTTCTTTGGAGGGAGGCTTTTTTAAAAATAGTCAGTTCTGAATAGACCTATTCAGATTTTTAGTCTTCATTCAACTGGGACAGAGAACTTAGTTTGTATAATTTTGTTGGTTTAATTAAAAATATTCTTGTCACTATTTATCTATTTATTTATGTGTATTTGTGCACTTCTATACTATGGGACATATGTGGAGGTCAGAGGACAACTTGCTGTAGTCAGTTTTCTACTAACATCATGTAGGTATGGGGAATTAAACTTGGCATCAAGTAGGGCTAGAGAGATAGCTCAGAGGTTAAGAGCATGCATTGCTTCTCCAGGGGACCCAGGTTCAGTCTTCAGCACTTTGTATCTCCAGTTCCAGAAGTTCCAACACTTTCTTCTGGCTTCCTTAGGTACCAGGCACGCAAGTGGTATACATACATATACGCAGGCAAAATACTCATAATGTATAAAATATAAATAAAGTAGAATAGATAAATCTCAAAAGAGCTTGGCAGCAAGTTACTTGCTAAGGCATCTCCCTGGCCCTCTCATTCTTTTGTGCTATATTATTATTATTATTATGGTTTAGCCATATGGTGCTAAAGTGCTTAAGTGTTCCATGTACACTTAAGACTGTCTATTCTGTTTTCTAGTAGAGGGTCCACAGATGTTCCAGGTCTGAACACACACACACACACACACACACACACACACACACACACACACACACACACACACACACACATATTTACTTGATACTCATTAGTAGGGTATTGAATCCTCACATTATTGTTTATCTCTTTCTTCATCCTTCTCTGTCCATTCTGTCAGTTATTTTATTAGGTTATTTTGAGGGTCATTTGTCAGGTACCTACATGGTTTTTGTTGTTATTGTTTTGGTTTTCTGTATGTTTGTTTGCGTTGTTTTGGTTTTTTTTTGGGGGGGGGTGGATATAGTCTTGCTATGTAGCCCAGGTCGGCCTTGAATTGTGATGCTTCTTTCTGTTCTGGCTCAGTCTCCACAGTGCTTGGATTACAGTATGTACCATCATGGACTGACTATAATTGTTTTCATGTTGATAAATTGACCTTTTCGATTTTTGTGATACCAATGATTGAGCCTAGGTCCTCATACATACTAAACAAGCTCTCTACCATAGAGTTACATCCATAGCAGTCTTTTCATTTTCAAATGTAAGATAGGCTGGCCTTAAACTCACTGTGTAGCTCAGAATTTGCAATTCTCCTGCCTCAGTTTCTTTAATAGCTGTGAAAACAAGACTTGCACCACCAGGCTTAGCTGGCTTTACCACTTTGTTATCATGAAATGTTTGCTCACATTCCCAGTAATATTTTTCTTACAAAGTCTATTTTTTATTTTCTGTATTCAATGTGTTTTTTATAGTTGTTGTTTACATAGCACGTCATTTTCCTCTTCCTTTTACTCTCAATATATTTGTATCTTCTGGGGAAGTGTTGGGTCTCACTTTATAAAACAGCACTATGACAATATTTGCCTTTAGATTAGACAGAGCTCACCCACTGTTATTCATTCACTGCCATTTTGTTTATTTGTGTGTATGTGAGTGCGTGGGTGCATATGGGTGCCCATGCATGTGGAAGCTAGAGGTCAAACTCAGGTATTATTTGCTAGGCACCATCAACCTTCTCTTTTGAGACAAGGTCTCTCAGTGGCCTGGAGCTTCCTGAGTAGGCTAGGGGGGCTGTTTAGTGAGCCCTAGGGATCCTTCTGTCTCTGCCCCCTGATAGCAGCCATGTGTGCCTGGCTTTTTTTTTTAACATGTGTCCTGGGGATCGAACTCAGGTCCTCATGTTGGCATGGCAAGTACTTTACAGACTGAAGTATTTCTTCAGCCCCACATACTGTCTGTCCTCTGCATTTTGATTTTTGTTTTGTATATGCCATATTTGCCTGTTCTGAGTTTTGACTATCTTTTTTTTACAGTAGGTACTTACTATATGATTTAAAATTTATTTTTATAATTTAAAATTAAAATTTAATTTTGAGTTGTTTTCTTAGTGGCTTCTTTAGGGCTCACAATGAACATTTTAATTGACTAGAATGAACTTTAGATTTGTGCTGCCTTAGTTTCAGTGAAATATAGGCCCTGTCTATAACTTCACCGCACCCTCCTCTTTTGGGTATTATTACTCTATATGCATATGCACATACTTATGTAAATGATCAACCTTACAAAACATTACTTCTTTATTCCGTTACACAATTGTATGCTTTTTTAAAAGGCTGGGAGAAGAAAGGAGATTGAATATGTATTTTAGTGTTCATTATACTAATACTCTTATTTACTCTGGGTTGTGTTCCTTTCTTCCTCTGGATTTGAGTTACCATCTGGTGTCACTTCCTCACCGCAGTACAGCCTTGTGCTCATTCCCTTTCTTTGTGCTATATTATTAATAAGTATATTTCTGTTTATAATCCTAACAATATAATTTTATGCAATTAATTTTTAAATAAGTCAAAAGAGAAAAGGGGACGGAATATGCAATTTTATTATCTTTTCAGATTAACCACATAATTACCTTTACTAGTATTCTATATTTTTCATATGGGTTCAGATTATTGCC
Source organism: Peromyscus maniculatus bairdii (assembly GCF_049852395.1). Taxonomy (NCBI): domain Eukaryota; kingdom Metazoa; phylum Chordata; class Mammalia; order Rodentia; family Cricetidae; genus Peromyscus; species Peromyscus maniculatus. The sequence goes on along the minus strand of NC_134875.1, from coordinate 83,342,582 downwards.
TGGAGTTCCTTGCTTGCATTCTAAAGAACTTCCTTTAGTACTTTTTAAGAAGGTATCCTGGCAGTGAATTCTGTTTTCTTTTAAACTGGGACTGTCTTTATCACTTCTACATTTTCTTGTTTAAATTTTTTTCTTTTAATTAATGTAAAAATTACCCTTGTTTATGGAGGATACAGTGCAATACTTCAAAACACAAATATAACCTGTACTAATAAGAATAAAGTAACTAGCATCTCCATCTGTTTAGTTTATGTTGACAGCTTCGCCTTGCTATCTGTTAGTTCTTAATCTCCAGCAAGTTGTTGTTAACTGTGATCACCTCATAGTACTGTAGAACATTGCAACTGATTCTCATCTATGTTCTGGGACCCATTACCTAACGTCCCTCTATCCCCCATCCATCTCTTATATTTCCTAGCCTCTAGTAATTACCATTCTATTTTCAGATCTTAAAAAAATATTTTATGTCTTAAAAATGATCTCACAACATAACAGGTTTGCTATGGGATTTTCATACACATTTCGTTGTGATCGGTGCTCCCCTCCTTACCCTGCCCCAACCCCTCACCCCCCACCCCTCCTATAGTTTTGCCCCCAGTACTCGTCCTTCCACTTGTTGAATGCTGGGAGGCAAATGCTGACAAGGCAGAGGCAGAATCATGAGTTGGAGTCCAGAATAAGCAGACCAACTTTTAAAAATCCACATATGAGAGAGAATATGTAGTATTTGTCTTGATGTGTCGATCTCATTTCACTTAATGTCTTCTAATCTATCTCATTTTGCTGTAAATTATAGAATTTAATCATTTTCATAGCTGAATAATATTTGATTATACATGTAATAATATATAATATATGGTGAAAGTATTTTTGATGTACTGATTTCATTTTTTGGATCTATGTGCAGAAATCGGATACTGAGATCATTTATTTAATAGACTTTTAGAGGTTTTTTGAATGTGAAATGTCCACAGTATTCCCTCTAAGAGTTGTATTAATTCATATTTCCACCAACAGTGCGTTTGTCATATTTGCTTTTTTGATATTAGCTATTCTGACTGGGATAAAGTGACAGCTCGTTTAACATTTAAGTTTTTAATCATGTGTGTATGTGTGTGTACCTGTGCTTGTGAGTTCAGGTGTCCACAAAGGCGAGAGATCAGGTCCTCTGGAGCTGGACTTAACAGGAGGTTGTGAGCCTCCTGACATGGGTTCTGGGAACTGAACTTGGGTATGTCTGCAAGAGCAGTACATGCTCTTTCCCAATGAGCCGTCTCTCCAGCCCACCTCATTGTACTTTTGATTTGTATTTCTTTAATGGCAAATGATGCTGAATATTTTTCATCTACTTCTTGGTCATTTGTATTTTTTTTTTGAGAAATGTCTTTTCTGATAATTCGCCTGCTTTAAAATTGGATGCTCTGGGTTTTTCATTGTTGAGTTCCATAAATAGCCTAGATATCAATCCTGGGTCATATGAATGGCTTTACAGCTTCCTTCTTTGTCTCGTCACCATCTCGAGCGAGTCCTTTGCTGTGCAGAAGCCTCTTACTCTAATAAAATCTCATTTCTCTACTTTTGCTTTTGTTGTTTGGGCTTTTGGGTGCCCCCCCCCCCATTTCCTCACACCGATGTCTTTTAAGTGTTTCCTTTATGTTTTGTTCTAGTAGTTTCTTCACAGTTTCAGGTTTTACATTCCTTTAAGCCATATTGAGTTCATTTATTTGTGGAGGGTGAGCAACAGGGGTCAACTTTCAGTTTTTGCTAGGACCATTTATTGAAGGCTACCCTTCCTCCCATGCGTATTTTGATGCCTTTGTCAAGAATTAGCACTTCTAGGCTGTTCTATTATTGTCTGTTCTACTATTATTGCCATTATTGTCTTGGTTACTACAGCCTTATGGCATGTCTTGAGATCAGGCAGCGATCTCAAAACTGCTTTGGCTGTTCATGTTCTTTTGTAGTTCTATATGAATTTTAGGGGTTTTTTTGGGGGGGCAGTATTTCTGTAAAGAATGGTACAAGTAGTTTGACAGGGAATGCACAGAATCTGTACATTGTTCAGGCATTTTAATTATTTGTGTTTGTATATGTGTGGGCACAGGTATTCAGTGGCACACACACACACAGGTATGCAGTGGCACACACAGGTATGCAGTGGCACACACACACAGGGATGCAGTGGCACACACACAGGTATGCAGTGGCACACACACAGGTATGCAGTGGCACACACACACAGGTATGTAGTGGCACACACACACAGGTATGCAGTGGCACACACAGGTATGCAGTGGCACACACAGGTATGCAGTGGCACACACAGGTATGCAGTGGCACACACAGGTATGCAGTGGCACACACACACAGGGATGCAGTGGCACACACACACAGGTATGCAGTGGCACACACACACAGGTATGCAGTGGCACACACACACAGGTATGCAGTGGCACACACACACAGGTATGCAGTGGCACACACACACACAGGTATGCAGTGGCACACACACACAGGGATGCAGTGGCACACACACACAGGTATGCAGTGGCACACACAGGTATGCAGTGGCACACACACAGGTATGCAGTGGCACACACACACAGGTATGCAGTGGCACACACACAGGTATGCAGTGGCACACACACAGGTATGCAGTGGCACACACACACAGGTATGCAGTGGCACACACACAGGTATGCAGTGGCACACACACACAGGTATGCAGTGGCACACACACACAGGTATGCAGTGGCACACACACAGGTATGCAGTGGCACACACACACAGGTATGCAGTGGCACACACACAGGTATGCAGTGGCACACACACACAGGTATGCAGTGGCACACACACAGGTATGCAGTGGCACACACATGTGTGGAGATCAGGGAGAACACCATGCTTGAGTCAGTTTGCTCTACCTTGTGGGTTCCAAGGACTGAACTCAGGTTGTCAGGCTTGGTGGCAAGTGCCAACTCACCTGTCCAAGGACATTTAAATAATACTGACTCTTGTAATCCATGAGCAGTGAAGTTTTTCACTTTTCATATGTCTTCTTCAAGCTCTTTGTTTTTTTAATCAGTATTTCTAATATCAATTTAGAGGTCTTTCACTTTCTTGGTGAAATTTATTCCTAGGTATTTAAATTTTTCATAACTATTGTGAATGGGATTGCTCTTATGATTTCTTCTTAACAAGTTTGTTATTGGTGCACAAAATTGCTACTGCTTTTTCTACATTGATTTTGTATAGTTTTTAAGATCACCAAATTTGTTGATCAGTTCTAAGGTTCTTTTTGTGGAATCTTTAGGTTTTCCTTTATATGTAATCATGCCACCTGAAAACAGATTTTTTTTTTCAAGACAGGGTTTCTCTGTGTAGCCCTGGCTATCCTGGAAGACCAGACTAGCCTCCATCTAAGAGATCCATCCACCTGCCTCTGCTACCCTGTGCTGGGATTAAAGGCATGCAGCACCACATGTGGCCTGAAAGACTTATTTGTATCTTTTTTTCTTGCATAACTGGTATGGCCAATATTTACTTTTATTTTGTAAAGATGTTTTTACTAGATAATTCTTAGTGCCTTTTAAATTTTAAAAGATTTATTTTATGTGTATTTATGTGTATGCCTAAGTGTGTGTGTGGTGTGTGTGTGTGTGTGTGTGTGTGTGTGTGTGTGTGTGTGTGTGTGTATGCAGCACATGCATGCAGGAGCCCCCAAAAGTCAGAAAAGTATGTCTGATCCATCCATGAAACTGGGGTGCGGGGGACAGAACCTGGATCCTCTCCATCAGCAGCACGTGCTCTAACTGCTGAGCCATCTCTACAACCCCTGGTGCCTTAAGAAAAAGAAAGCCTGCGCTGTGTCTGACGAGAAGTCAATTGCTAATCTTCTTTGGGTTCCTTTCTGTGCGCTGAGTCTTTTGTCTTTTGCTTTTCAGCATTTTACTACCTGTCTCCTGGGTATGACCTTTGTTTACCTTACTTGGAATTAACCGAACCTGGGCATGTAGATAAGTATCTTCACCAAATGTGAAAAGGCTTCAGCAATTATTTCTTCGACTATCTTTCTTTGTCCCTTTTACGTTCTTTCCAGTACTCCACTTACGTACACTGATGCACTTAATTATATCTTACGTTTCCTGAGCCTGTTTATCTTCATTCTTTTCACTGTCTCCAGATTACATAATCGCTATTCATGTATCTTCACATTGTTTGATTTATTCCCTTGCCAACTCTAATCTACTGTCAACCCCTATCTAGCAAATTTTGCATTTTAATTATTGAACTTTTCAAGTCAAAAGCATCTGTTTGGAGCTAGGTGGCACACACCTGCCATCACAGTACTTAGGAAGAAGATGAGAAAAGAAGACCACCGCCTCCCCTTTTTCAGGCCACCCTAGGCTACATAGCCAGATCCTGTTCCCTTCCCCCCAAAAAGATAGAAAGGAAAACAAAAAAAAGTAATGTATGTGGTTCCTTTTTTCTTTACAGTTTCTATTGACATCCTATCTTCCCTAATTTCTATTTTTTTCTACAAAAGGTCTTGCCGTATGGTGCAGGCTAACCTTGAACTCATGATCTCTCCTGCCTTAGCTTACCAAATGCAGGGATTACTAGTATGTAACATCACATCTCTGAGAAACATCTGTCTCTTGCCTTATTTCTTTAAGTATTTTTACCTTTAGTTCTTTGAGTGTATTGATAGTAATTGCTATGAAATGTGAGTTCACTGTCTGAGCCCCTTCAAAGATAGATTTCATGGAATACCCTTTTTTCTATGCATGAGGAATACTTCTACATTTTTTTGGTATGCCATAATTTTTGTTGAAACCTATATATTTAAAATATGGTATTGGGACCTAGGCCCTCCGCATGTGTGTGACAGTTGTGTATCTTGGTCTGTTTGTGGGGCTCCTAGGAGTGGGATCAGAACCTGTCCCTGGCACTGAAGCTGGCTTTTGGGAACCCAATCCCCAAGCTGGGTTGCTTTCCCCAACCTTGATGCAGGGGGAGGAGCTTGCTCCTGCCTCAACTTGATGTGCCCTGCTGTGTTGACTCCCGTGGGAGCCTGCCCCTTGCTGAATGGAGACAGAGGAGGAGTGGATGGGGGTGTATGTAGAAGGGAGGTGGGAGGAGGGAACAGGCGGAGAGGAGGGAGGAGAAACTGTGATTGGTATGTAAAATAAATGAAAAAAAAAATCTAGGGCTGGAGAGATGGCTCAGTGGTTGAGAGCAGTGACTGCTCTTCCAGAAGACCCAAGTTCAATTCCCAGCAACCACATGTTAGCTCACAACGGTCTGTAACTCCAGTTCTAGGCCTTCTGACACCCTCACACAGACATACATGCAGGTGAAACACCAATGAACATAAAATAAAGATAAATTATTTGAATGACTTTATTCTATGAAGAAGTCTATCCTCCCTGCAGTGTGAAGCCACTGATGTGGCAGCTGAGGTCCACCCCTCGTTGATTATTTTAACGCTTGGGTTGTACAAGCCACTGACAGAGACTGTGTTTAAGCCACTGCAGCCAGTTAAGGTTTGAAGTTACACCATGGTGGTTTTGGTTTGGGGTTTACTACCACAGTTCAGGAGTTTATATTTTTTCTTCCTGTTCATGCAGAGATTAGTAGTCTGGCAGTTTCTTCTGTGATAGGTCTGGAGGATGAAAAGCCTTGGGGCTTGAGTGTAGTCCTCTAGACTATCAGGGGTTGAGCTTGATTTTTATTTTAAGCTTGGTTTCCCAGGAGTACCCTTGGGCTAGAGCAGGTTATTATTCAGTCAATGTTTAGCCAGAAGTGCATCATCAAACCTCTTGTGCCCATGATACATTTCCCCTGTGTTGATAGGTCAGTGTGCAGTTCAGGGAATGCTCAAGTCTGCCCTAAGGCCTGAGCTGATTGTTGCTGAGTGGGTGTCGCAAGCACAACCTCTCAACTCCTGGAGCTGATAGTGATACCAGGAGGCCTCTTTGCTGTGTTTCCCCATTCTCTCCACTAAAATGGTTGTTGTTCTGTTTTATTTGCATCATAGAGCAGCTACCAGTCTGTCTTCTCTTAAATTTTCTCTACTAAACTTTGCATTAAAAAAAAAAATCCTGTCCTTAGGCATGGAGTTTCCCAGTCCTCATTCCAGATGTCTGGCCCCTCAACCAGATGCAGCAATTCATTGTCTTTATGGCTATCCTATCTCCCATGGGCAGAACTCCTATGTTACTGCGCCAGAGTTAGGGATGGCAGCTCATTGTTCCATCGGTGACGTCCTAGACCCACGTGGGCACTGAAGGGTATCAGCTCTTAGTCTGCTTAGCGTGCCCTTCTTTGTGTACAATCTCTGTGTGTGAGTGAGCTGAGGTCAGAAAAGTCAGGGCCTTTACAGTCTCAATCTGCCACGCCTAGAGCAGAGCTTGTGCCCTTCATGGGGACTGTGGGTAAAGGGAGAGAGACCTGGTCCTCTTGACCATATGATTTCTTGTCATATAGCTTCTGCAAAAGGATTGGGAAAGATAAGAAATACCGTTGCCTGCCCCGCTTTGAGTGAAATCATAAGCACAGTCTGGGAACCAGAGGAGAAAGAGTCTCTGTGTCTTGGCTGTTCCTACTCAGAGTAGTGTAGTTAGGGTAGGACTTCTGTAAAGCAGAATTGGGGGAGTTTTTTTTTGGGGGGGGGCATGGGTCCTAGCTCAGATATCACAGGCTAGCATTGTCCTTTTTGAGATACAGTACATTTTTCTTGAATTATTATTTTGCCAATTGCTCTATGCCCTTGGGACAATTTCTGGAGACTTTAAATGATTGGGTTTTATGTGTTTATTTAGTCTTTGTTGTTTGTAGCAGTTATCACCAGTTGTATTGTTTTGGAGTGGTTATCCAGAGGTCCTAACTCTTCCATTCCAAAAGGCTTCAACATGGACTTGGAAACAGCTTCCTTTTTTTCTTTCTTTCTTTTTTAAAAAACAAAACAACTATTAGTCTTTCATTGTCTCCAAAGAAATCCCAAATCATAGTTATAGTCCAGGATCTGGATTCTGGAGGTGGGTAACTTAGGTCTAATTTATCTGCACTGTTTCTTTGTCAGACACATAGGTGCCATTCAAAAACTTAGTGATATCTTCTTCTTTTTTTCTTTTTGTTTTTTTGAGACGGGGTTTCTCTGTGTAACTTTGTGCCTTTCCTGGGACTTGCTTTGTAAACCAGGCTGGCCTCGAACTCACAAAGATCTGCCTGTCTCTGCCTCCCGAGTGCTGGGATTAAAGGCATGTGCCACCACTGCCAGGCGATATTTTTTTTTTGGGGGGGGGGGTTCGAGACAGGGTTTCTCTGTAGCTTTGGAGCCTGTCCTGAAATAGCTCTGTAGACCAGGCTGGCCTTGAACTTACAGAGATCCACCTGCCTCTGCCTCCCGAGTGCTGGGATTACAGGTATGCGCCACCACCGCCGGCTGCGATATCTTCTTCTTAACTGTTGTGGCTTGCTGAATTTGGAACAAGTTCAATATCGTTTCCTTCAAAGATTACCTCATCTTTCTGTGTTTGAGATACAGAACTAGCAACACCTGTCCTCGTCCGAACTCTGCAGATGCATTTTTTCCTATAGCTTAGCAGTTTTATTTATTTCTTAAAATTAATTTTTATATTTATTTTACTTAAGGAGCATGAATGTTTTGCCTACATGTATGTGCACTGCATGTGTGCCTGGTGCCTTCAAATATCTGAAGATGTCAGATCTCCTGGAACAGGAGTTATGGATGGCTGTAAGCCACCATGTGGGTGCTGGGCGTTGAACCTCTATCTTCTGGTAGAGAAATAAGTGCCCTGAGCCATTTCTCCAGCCTTCCAATGAATTTGTTCAGCCAAGAGATTTCCAGTTCCCACCAGAAACACGTTCTTCTCCTGAGTAATGACATCGATGGGGGAAGTGAGATACACGGGCTTCATCTCGTACCAGAAGCCCAGTGTACCGCCCTTGATCAGGTTCTGAACACGACTGCAGATCATTCACATAGCAGCCAGCTCCTTTTTGTTTCCTCACCATTTGTCAACCAGCAGCTTCTTTTTTCTTTCCAAGGACATTCAGATTTACAGGGATAAGACTGAAGTCCCTCTGGAGGATTCCTTTGGGGTCCTTCATAATAATTGTACCTCCCTTTAGAGTCCTGTCCACATTTCCTGGAATGTCAGCGGTCTAACTGCTGAGAATGGGCTTCATTTTCACAGTGGATGTGGCAGACAGGGCTTGAAACAGCCGCTTAACTAGTCTCCCTGCTTTCACTATTCTAGAACGGCAGCCAGAGTGAGCATGGGTTTATCTCCAATGCCGCCAAATTCATTCACAGTTTCCTCAAAGGCCCCATACCTCTGACTTGGTAAAAACCTGTGACCTCCCTCATCACCTACTATTCTTCCTGCCATCCATTCTGCTCCAAACACTCTCCTCCTTCCCTGCCCGTCAAGGTAGACACACTCAAATAATGTCTTTGTGTGGTTTGGGTATTAAGGTTGTATTAATCTCATCAAATGAGCTGGGAGGTGCTCTTTTTTTTTTTTTTTACTATTTGGAAGAACTTTTGTAAGACTGGAATTAATTCATCTTTGACTGTTTGGTTAAACTATCCACACATACTGTTCTTTCCTTGTAAAAATATTTTAAATTACTGACTGAACTTCTTTCTATTTTTGAGGGGGAAAAAAGCCCAGGCTTCAAAATTGCTAATAGCTAAAGCTGGCCTTGAACCCCTGATCCTCCTGTCTCCCTCTCCTAAGTGCTGGGACTCTGGGTATATGGCACCATGTGCTGCTTCTGATTGAATTTTGGTGGTTATGTAAATATCTATGTTTTCTATTTCTTCTTGAACCATTTTGCTAGTTAATGTTCCTAGGAATGTGTTCATTTGGATTGCATTTGTATGTGCTTATGTGCTTACACAGATATGTGTGTACACATGGAGGACAAAGATTAACATCAAATTTCTTCCTCAATTGTCTTCCACCTTGGTTTTTGAGACAAGGTCTCTAACTGAACCTGGAGCATACTGATAAAACCAAACAGGAAGCCTGTCTCCCCTAGTGAATACTAGGATTCGAGGTGCTCAGCTTTTTGTGGGTACCGGAGATTGAACTTATGTCCCCATGCTTGTGGGGCCAGCATCATACCTACTGAGCCATCTCCTCAGCCCCATTTGAAGGTTCATTTGCTTTCTCTTATTCACTTTGTATTACTACATCTATAGCAATTTCCTTCCTTCTTAGTGACATGTCTTTGGTCTTATCTTTTTCTTGATCAACATTTCTGGGATTTGTTAAGTTTTTCATCATTTAAAAATTTTTATGAAGAAAAAGACAGAGTTTCATATACAGGATGGCTAGTCTAGTGGGTGGAGAGCTGCAGAGAAGCTAAGAACTAAAAGGCGTGGGCTCTATTAAAGTGGGAAAGGAGCAGAAAGGAAGGGCCAGGTAAAGACAGCAGAGGAAGTACTGTGAGGCCACTGCATCAAGGCTGGATTCCCATTTGAATGAGCAGGGAGGTGCTAGAGAGTTAGTAGAGGCACGGTGGAAATGGTGCCATCACAGACGATCTCTACTGCAAGGCTCCAAGGAGAGAGAGGCCCAACTAGCAGGCAGTTACAGTGACCTAGAGCATACTGGACATGGCAGGACAAAGCAGCACAGGAAAAAATGAAGAGCTTGGACTTGGTGAGTGATTCCACACACAGGAAGCCGCAAAGGCAGCAGAGTTGCCAAAAGGACAGTAGATGTGGAGAACAAGGAGGCTGCCGGTTAGGAAATCAAGGTCCGATTGTAGTACAAATATCCCCTTTTGTCAGGGAATGGTGGTGCACACCTGTAATCCCATCCCTTGGGAGGCAGAGGCAGGACTGCTACAAACTAGCCCTAGTCTACATAGTGAGTTCAAGGCCTGACAGAGATACACAGTGAGAGCCTGTCTCAAAAACATAAATTAAAAAAAAATAAGTAAACCAAACAAAAATGATTTTTTTTGTCATTCTTGCTGCATAGGGTCAAATTTCCTAAGCAGTAAAACAAAGACACAAACGGTCAAGAAATCTGTCACTTACCAAAATGTCTCTTGAATTCTTTCCCTGTGTCAATTCCCATCACCCTAACCTAGCCCTCATTGCCTGTCACCGGGATCACTCTTATTCCCTACATCCTGAATGACAAATTATTGGTATTATCTTAAAAATGTCAATTTGATTATACCCATGTGCTGCATAATGCTTATTTGGCCTGTCATAGTCTCTCTCTCTCTCTCTCTCTCTCTCTCTCTCTCTCTCTCTCTCTCTCTCTCTCTCTGTGTGTGTGTGTGTGTGTGTGTGTATGAATAACAGTCGTAGTCTAAGATTACAGTGGAACTGGACTGGGGATATATAGTCAAGTGTAAGTCATTTGCTTAGCATACACAGGGTCCTGGGTTCGACCCCAGAATAAAAAAGAAAGAAAACGAAAGGGAACTGGGGCTGACCCAATTGTTAAAATTTGTGCATAAGCACAACCACCTGAATTCGGATCTCCACATCCATGTTAAAGTAGGGTGTGGTGGCTAGCACAGGCCTGTAATTCCTTCAGGGGGGAAATGAGGACAGGCAGATCCCTGGAGCTCACTAGCCAACAGTCTGGCCGAATCAGAGCTCCAGGTTCAGTGAGAGACCTGCTCTCAAAAATAAGGTTGAGAGTGATGGATGAAGACAGCTAGCAATGACCCTCCACGTGCATAAGCACACAGGTGCACATCCCTGCACGAACATATGTACACACAAACACACACATCAACACAGACAAATAAAAAGTGGAACTGGAAACTTCCTATTGACTAGTGACGCCACAGCTGTCATGTGGACAACACGTCACTCACGTATTTGTGTCCTAGTGTAAACAAGCCCTGAGCCAACAGTCATATAAAGCATAGCACACACAATTACAAACAATACCTACATCTAAATGATAATAATAATGGATTTAATTTTTTACATTTATTCATTTCTGTGTGTACATAATGTGCCCCAGGGTGTACCTGGAAGTCAGAGGACAACCTTTGGGAGTCGGTTCTCTCTTTCTACTATGTGGGCCCTAGGAATTGAACTCAGGTCATCAGCCTTCAGAGCAAGCACCCTTACTGTGACTATGTTTTAGAATAAAATTGATTTAATTCATTTTTAAAAGCACTTTAAAACAGTGTGCTAGCCGGCTGTGGTGGCACCTATCTAGAAATCCAGTGCCTGAGATAGGATGATAGCTGGAAGTCTGAGGCTAGGCTGGGCCACATAGTGAGTGCTAGGCCGGCTATGGTTATATAGCAAGACCCTCTTTCAAAAACACACGGGCAAAATCAAAGCAAAACAAAATGACAACAACAAACCCCCACAGTGTGCTGTGTTGTAGCAGCAGCAGCAGCAGCAGCAGAAGCCTCAGCTGTCTCGTGTTTATTGACTGTCAGTTGCATTAAGAGGCTATGTGTAGTGTTTGACCTAAACCAACCAGGTATTTGTATAAGCAGCTTCTCTATAGTGGTTCCGGTCATGAAATCACCCAATGGCACACTGCTCAGAATGTATCCCCACTGCTGGTACCTGACTATTACTGCTCTGCTGAAAACGTCCCTGGTTTCCAGTGGAGTTGGATTGCTGCTCGTTCCTCCATCTATGTGGCCTGCATTTGCTGAGGTGCCCTCCTGTCTCCTGGAGCTCATCCTGCCCATTCTCCCTGCTCTGACACACACATGCCATGGGCATCTTTCCCTTTCCTGGAGTGTGGCCAGCTCTTTTCACACTCTGTTCCCTCTGACTGGAATTTAACTCTTGGTTAGGGTTCCTCACATCTTTCATACTGCAGGCCTCTCCTTGACTTCCTCGTAGAGATCATTCTTAACCTCTGCATCATCTCTTTGTTTCCTTCTTGGCTCTTACTGCAATGCGTAAGTATTTAGTTGTGTGTTTACTGTAAAATTTCTATGAGAGTTACAAGTTCCTTTTCTGTTGTTTTAGGCAGGGCCTCATCTAGTAGATGTTGGGCTATAACTCCCTTTGTAGCTGAGGTGACCTTGAACTTCTGATCTTTCTGAGTGCTGGGGTTACAGGATTGTGTGCCACACTGGTTTTAATGTTGTTTGGGGGGGGGGTCATCTCTGGCTCTAGGTTGACAAATTCTGTAAGGTGGTGACAGCGTTTTGACTGTGGCATTTTTAGTATCCAGATGTCAACAAATAAATGAAAGGAGTAACAGAGGTCGAGTCCTTTGGAAGCAGAGGGTAGTGAAGGGAGAGGAAGACAGATTTGTAAGAGGAGTTAGTTCCATTGCATTTTGAGATTAGCATGCCTCGTTTCCCTCAGCTTGTAGGATAAGAAATTCATAGGATTGCAGACAGTAGCCAGAGGACGTGCCAACAGCGCAGAAGTTAGGGACAGTGGACTTCAGCTCAAGTCCCCAGAACTTTGTTAAGCATTACCGTGTGCTAGGCCCCATGCCGGCACTGACTGTGGACCACAGAAAGATGAGCAAGTTTACACTTCAACAGTTTGCATTCAAGAAGCCAGAAAAAGGAGATAAGGATGTACAGATGATAATGAAAGGCGGAATTTAATCAAACAAAGGCCTCCAAGGCAGGGGTTTAGGAAAAGCTTCAAGGAAATTTACTCTGACCTTGAAGTCAACAAGTTCCAGTCCACAATGAGAGAAGAGCACAGACAGTCCCCGCTGTTCTTCCTCACAAAATACTTCATAAAGCGAAGGACGAAAGCAAAATATTTGAGATGACCTTGGAGGCCCTGGGCTTCAGGGGAGACAACCAGGCTGGGAGTTTTGGTTTTGCCATTTACTATTTGGGAGACCTTGGACAATTTGTTCCTCTTTTTACAAATGGTGGTGCAGGCCTACTATGTGCCAAGTACTTTATATATGCGACTCTGTTGACTCATTTATCTTCCTAAGCTTTAGTGTCCCGCCTTTGAAAATTAGTTGCTTAGACTTCTGGTTCACAGATGTAACTGGTGCTAGGTCCAGACCTGCAGCTCTTTCTTTCTGCCTTCGAGCAGTACCCACACTTCTGCACGAAAACAAGAGCCCAGCTTTGGGTGATGGAGTAAAGATACTTGAGGTACTCACGAGATGGGGAAAGTGAGTCCAATGGTAACGGACTGAGGCTTGAGTGAATTTTTGAACAGTGAACAATGTCCTGCCTGTCTGCTGGGAAGCGGAGGTGTGAAGGTGTCCAGAAATGACAACAATAACGTGTTACTGAGAGGAAGACACACTGCAGTGAAGGAAAGGACAACACGACACACTGCTTCAGATGAGCAGAAGGCCAGCTAGCTGGAGGAGAGGATGTGTGTCAGCGTGTTCCTAGGGGTGGCCGTGGAAAGCCTAGGTGATGGCGCTGCGCGCATCTTTAGACAGAAGTGTTCCTAACCCAAAGGAGGGCAAGGTATGGTACCTACATCTGATTTAAAAAACAAATCCATTCTGACTATTCAATTTCTGTTCACCAAGCAGCTTCCTAGTTTGTAACTGGTTTCTTGCATGGGAAGACCCACCGTCCAGAAAGCCTAAATGCAGGTGATAAGGGTCTGGTCTTGCCAAATAAGCAGCCGTTTTGAGTTCTGTTTTCAAATAGGTTGTGGCAGTATGGATTTGCTCCCCAGAGACTCCTCGTCTCATAATAAGACTGAGAATGGGAGAGAAATGTGTGGCAGCAAAACCACAGAGCAGGGAGCTAGAGAGACGGCTCAGTGGTCTAGAGCTCATCCTGGTCTCCAGAGGACCTGAGTTTGGTTCCCAGAACTCATAGGGTGGCTCACAACTACCTGTATCCCAGCTCCAGAGGAAATGGAGCCTCTAGTCTCTGTGGGCGACTGCACTCATGCACGTGAATGCACATGAACACACACACACACACCAACCCCAAAACAAAACCCCCTAAAACTAATAAAAACTAATAAAAATCTTTGAAGCAAACTCTCCTAGAGCAGATCAGCCTGAGGATCCTCTAGTGCTGGTTTCCTGTGAAGATTGGCCTGGAGCAGTTGCTGGCTTTACTCACTAAATTACAGCAAAACTAGCCCCTTGCATTTGTTCAGTTGCTTTTAACTTTCAAAGCACATTTATATAAATTATCTAATTTTATCATTTTATCTATTATACCTTCTGTAGCTCACACTGCTTGCAAAATACATTTGCAGAGCAGTAACAATGACACAAAGAAGCAGTGCTATTCTGAGTACGTTAGAAAAAAAAAAAAACCAACCGTCTGTGACACGGGCAGGGCAAAATAGAACCAACCAAGAAAACAAAGGTAGACGTAGTGGACCGTGCTGCAGGGTGACCTCCGAACCTGGAGCTGGGCCTAGAATGACTGAGTGTGAAAAAAACACCAAGGTTCGCCTGTAGATGTGTTTGATGACAGAGCCTTAGGAGATGCCCACAGGTAATCACAGTGATCAAGGTGGACCCGCAGGACTAGAGTGCACTTGGAGAAGCTGTAATCTAATCGGCTCACTGGAAACTGCTAAAGAATAGCATGCCACAGAGAGGTGGTGGTGGACACATGATTGGAAAAATAATTAGATAGCTAACATATGTCACTGTTTGTTCAGACCCTCCTCTCCACAGCTGGACAGAAAGGCAGGCAGGGCTGAGGGAGCGAGTCCACGCCTCTCTCTCCATCCCAGCAGTGGCTTGACAGCAAACAGAGCCGGGCAGACCAGGCAACCATGTGTATAGTGGTCCCTAAGCAGGTAGACTCAGTTAGGAAGTCTGCTTTTGTGCATGCACTCTGTCATTCTAAGTCCATGATCATCAAATAACTTCAGTTAATCTTGGAACGAAAGGCCCCAGGAAGAGAGAAGACTATTGTTTGATTGATTACTTGCCAAGTATATCTTCTCCTGCAAATTAATGCAATTAAAATATATTTATATGTCTCTTTCCCTCATTTTTTAAATTTGGAAAACCTTCAAATTTATAGGAAAGCAAAAGCAACAGCATGGCAAATAGTTATGTGTTTCTTTTATGAATTTGTTGATGGTATCTAAGTGCTCTGTATTGAAAAGGGATCCCTCATTGAACTGCTGTGGGACCTTCGTCAAATCCAGTTCAGTTATATTTATTGTGGGTCTATTTCTGGGATCTTTATTTTGTTCCTTTAATGTGTCTATTTCCTTCAGTACCATCCGATCTTCATTACTGTAGTTATCTATTAAGTCTCAAAACCGGCAGAGTGATTTCTCCCACTTTATCTTTATCTTATAAAGTCTTTCAGCTACTCGAGCTCGTTTGTTTTTCCAAATGAGTTTTCCTCTAATTTTGTCTATATCTTCAAAAAGTCATGTGAGAAGTTTGTCATTAGCTGGGTTAAATCCATACATAAAATTGGAGAATGAACTTCTTTAGTATGCTGAGTTCAATTTATGAACACACCACATCTCTCCACGTAGTTAGAGATTCATTGATTCTTCTAATCATCTTGGTTGACTTTGCAGCATACAAGTCTAGTACCTGTTTGCTGAGATTCATACCTACTGCTGACAGGTACAATAGCACAGGCCTGCAATCCCAGCACTTAGGAGGCAGGAGAAATATGAGTTTATGACCAGTGAGTTCTAAGCCGCTCAGTTCTAACTGTGGCCCACCTAGTGATACCGTCTCAAAAACAACAACAAAGACAAAAACAACAACAAACATAGAACCCTCAATACAAAATAAAAAGATCTCCCGAAACTATAAAATGAAAAGTATTTAAAAATTTGGACAGTACATAAAAACATGTTCACAGACAGTATATAGAACTAATGAAAACATTTTTTGAGACAGGTCCCACTATGTTACCCGCACTGGCTATAAACTCGTGAGCTCAAGCAATTTTCTTGTTCCAGCTTCACAAGTGCTGGGACTACGGGTGAGCGCTATCATGCAGAGCTCGAATTGATTTTTGTATACTGAGGTAAGCTGCAACTTTGCTGAACTCATTTATTAGTTCCAGGAGGTTTTTGTAGATTACTTGAGATGTTCTATGTACACAATCCTGTCAGTTACAAATAGAGAGTTAGTTTTTCCTTTCTGTTTTGCGTGCTCCCGAGATGCAGCCTGCTGTGTCTTTCAGATACACAAGGCTGAGAGCAGGGATGAGGGTCGCTTTTTTTTTTTCTTCTATGCAATCTTTGTGTGGTTTAGGAGTCAGGAGAATAGTGCCTTAATAAAGTTAGGAGGTGTTTCCTCTTTTATTCCCTGGAGGAGTGCAGAGAACTGGTGTGAATTCTTCTTTAAATGTTTGGTAGCCTTCTCCAGTGAAAACATCAAGGCTTGAAGGGTTGCCTCCTTAGGGGATGAAAAGGTTTCTGATTTGGTGAATTATGGTAGTTTGTTTTGTGAAGATTTAGTCCATTTCATCTAAATTGCCAGGTGTGTGCATGTGGATTAGTTTGCCATGTGGACAGTGTTCTCCTGGTGTCTGCAGGGTCTGGGGTGGTAACCTCTTTTGTTGTGTGATATTTTATTTTGTTTGTGTTCTGACAAATAAAGCCTGCCTGGAGGTCAGAGGGTGGAGCTAGGCACTAGTTAATCACAGAGGCCAAAGGCAGTGGCTCACACCTTTAATCCCAGCCCTGGGGAGGAGAAAGCAGGAAGATCAGGAGTTCAAGGCCACCCTGGGCTACATGAGATTGAAACAGTCTAAATGAGAAACAGAGCTGGGCAGTGGTGGTGCACGCCTTTAATCCCAGCATTGGGAGGTGGGGACAGGAAGATAAAGTGGGTGGAGACAGGATCTGGGCCCCCATTTGGTCCGAGGATTCATAGAAGTAAGAAGTTTTTAGTGGCTGCTGCTCTGCTGCTCTGATCTGTCAGGTAAGCTTTGTCAGAACACAAACAAGATATCATAGAATAGCCTTGCATTCCTGATGTGGCTAATTTGTGTCTTCTGCCTTTTTCTTCTTCAGCCTCACCACAGATTTATCAATTTAATGGATTTTTCCAGGGAAGCACTTTTGTTTCAGCGAGTTTATTCTTCTTACTGTTAATGTTTTCTGTTTCATTTACCTCTTCTCTGTACGATTTAATTCCCTCCTACTTGCGTTGGGTCTATTTGCTCTTCCTTCCCAGTTTGTTAAGGATGCTGCTTAAAATTATTGATGAGAGACTATCCTCTTTTCAGTAAAAGTTCTCATTTTATAAATTGCTCAGGATTGCTTCAGCTGAATTTTACAAATTTTGACATAGTAGATTTTTATTTTAATTCAGTTAAATGTACTTCAAAAATCTCTTAGACCCATGGATTATTTAGCAGTGTATTCTTTGGTTTGTTAGTATTTAAAGGCTATTCCGTTTCTTCATTGATTTTCTGATTGATTTAATTTTGGCTAGAGAATACACCCTATTTGATTTTTCTTCTTTACAATTGGTGGATTTTGTTTGGTGAATCATGATATGCTTCATTTAAAAAGATTTGGTCATTTTTATATTATTTTCCTAAAATATATAAAACATGAAGTATGTCATTGTAACCATCTGAAGTGTATAATTCACCAGTATGTTTCACATTTATAATGCTGTGCAAACAACATCGCTATTCATTAGATTTTCCCATCACTTCCCAAAGAAGTGCTGTATCCATTAAGAACTATCCCCCACACTGCCCCCTTTCCCAGCCATTGGTAATCTCTAATTTACATTCTATCTTCATGAATTTGTCTGCTGTAGATAAGACATAAAGTGGAGTCATATATTATTTGGAATTTTGTGCCTGCTTTGCTTTATTTAATGTAAAGTTTTTAAGGTTTATCTGTGTTTTAAAGTTTTTACTTTATTCCTTTTTAGTGTTGGCATAATATTTAATTCCATGCTAATATCACGTTTTCTTTATCTGCTCGTCTCTTGATAGATATTTGAGTTGTTTCCAGCTTTTGACTATTGTGAATAATAATCTATAAAATTGGCGTTTGAGTATTTGTGTTAGTATTTTTTTTCCAGATATGGTCTCACTATGTAGCCCTAGTTGTCCTGAAAATCACTATTTAGATCAAGCTGGCCTTGAACTCATAGAGATCCACTAGCCTGGAACATTTAGGAGATAGGCCCTAGCTGGAGAAAATGGGTGACCAGAGGGTGTGTGTTATGGCTTGGTTTCTGTCAGAGTACTGTTTCCTGACTGCTCACACTGAATAGTCACCTCACACCCTCCTGCTGCCACAGTCATGAGCTGCTCCAACCTGGTTTATCTCCCGTTACCAACCGTGAACCAAAATAAATCCTTCCTCCTGTAAGTTGGTTCCTGTCAGATGTTTGCTCACAGTTATGAGAAAAGTAATAAACATACATCTTAGGGAGTGCATTTTATTTTAGTATAAAATAAAATTTATATATCTCCTGAGGTAATTTGTGTCTAGATACTTGTTCATTTCATTCAGGGTATCCAATTTGTTAGCTTACAATTGTTAATAGTATTTTTTATCATAATATTGTTCATCTGTGTAAGATCAATAACTAATAAAAAGATTTTGTTATTTTATTTATTTATATGTATGTATATCTGACTAGGGGTATGTGTACATGAATGGAGCCAAAAGAGGATACCATGTCCCCTGAAACTGTATTTACAGTGGGTGTGAGCCTCCTGATGTGGGTGCTAAGAACTGAACTCTGGTCCTCTTTGAGAGCAGCAAGTGCTTTTTACCAATGAGTTATTTCTCCCACCCCAGATCAATATTTTCTGATTTAGTTATTTGCTTATTTCTTATGTCACTCTAGCTGGAAGATTTTTTTTTTCAAATTTTAGTTTACTAATTCTTTTTTTTTTTTAGTCTGTATCGCATTTACCTCCATTCTAATCTTTTTTCCCTCCTGTTTTTTCTTCTTTTGCTAGGGCAGAATCAGGCAGATTATTGATTTGAGCATAGTTCTTGCAGAATTTCATAACCGCTGGTATATTATGCTGTTTTTATTCATCCCGGGATATTTTCTAATTTCCTTGGTGATTTCTGCTTAGACTCGGCCATTGGTTGTTTTAAAATGTGGTGTTTAGTTTAACGAAATTTGTAAGGTTTTTCTCTTTTCCTTCTGTTGCTGATTTTTAAAAGGCTTTTAAAAGCTTTATTCCATGGTACATGGCATCTCTCAATCCTTCCTTCCCACAGCCAGGGCCTCACCCATGCTTGACGGGCACTCTGCACCAAGCCACATCCTCAGCTCCTGATTGGAAAACTTCTAAAATGTATTGGTACTTGTTTGACCTAACATGGTCTATTGTGGGGAATGTTACAGTTCTCTCCTATCTATATGATCTCTCTATTATTGAAATAGTGGACTGAAGTTTTCAAGTATTACAGAACTACTTCTCTCCAATTATACCACTGTTTACTTTATAGATGTTAGGGCACTGTTTGGCAGATATAACTGTTATATCTTCTCAATGAATTGATCTTTTTATTAGCATGTAATGTTTGTCTTTGTTTTTCCCAACAGTTTTTGATGTAAAGTCTATTTGCCTGACATTAGGTTGGATACTACAGCTCTTTTAGGTTACCATTTGTATTAAATACCATTTTCTTCTTTATCACTTTAACTGCATCATTGGATCTAGAAGTAGATGTTTATAAGCAACATATATTTAGATTTTTTTTTCTTTTTGAGACAGGGTCTTACTATATATGCCTGGCTGGCCTTGAAATTGCTATGTAGACCAGGCTAGCCTTGAACTCACAGAGATCCAACTGCCTGTGCCTCCTGTCTGCTGGGATTAAATGTGTGTACCATCACACCCAGTATTATTTAATTTTAAACAAAAATTCATTCTTCAAATTTCTGTCTTTTGATTGGAGACTTTTAATCTACTTATATTTATTTTGTTTGTTGATTAGGAAGGATTTGTTTTCTCTATATCTTCTACCTAGTTTTATCTCTCAGCTCTTCCATTACAGTTTTTTTTTTTTTTTTTTTTTTTGGTTTTTCGAGACAGGGTTTCTCTGCGTAGCTTTGCGCCTTTCCTGGAGCTCACTTGGTAGCCCAGGCTGGCCTCGAACTCACAGCGATCCGCCTGGCTCTGCCTCCCGAGTGCTGGGATTAAAGGCGTGCGCCACCACCGCCCGGCTCCATTACAGTTTTAATAGTTGATTATTTGTAGAAAATCATTTTGGTAAATGTTGTACATTTTTAGTATGTACCATGAGTATTACACTTAACATCCTAAATTTCTTATAATCTAGTTTTGAGACCAACTTTGTTCGGCTTATTTCCATCCACTTCCGTATAATAGTATTGTTTTCACAAGTTAATCATTTATATAGTGTGTGTACCAATTTAAGACTGTTTTTAATGTATTTGTTAGATAGAGAATGACAATTTTTCTTTAGTTCTTTAAGTGAAACCTTTAAAATGATGAGCCAAAATGTATCTTTCCCCCTTTTAAGTTGCTTATCTTAGGTATTTTGTCAAAACAAAACTGACTAGCATACACATGGTACAGGAATACTATGGTTTAAATATCCTTTAATTTAATTTTGACAGTATTGAGAGGGGGCTGGTTGTTTAAGGATTATAACATTACTGTGTCAGTGGGCTAGTTAGAACTGGAGTGGGTTCATGATGAAAAGGATGAGTTTAGCCTAACTTTTGTCTTTCTTTCTTATGTTCACTTGTCCTTCTGCCATGATATCATGAATCATAAAACAAAGACCCTTGCCAGATGATGGAATCATGCTGCTGGACTCGTCAACCTTCAAAACTGTAAGCCAAATCATATTGTTTATAAATGACCTCATTTATGGTATTCTGTTACAGCAGCAGAAAAACCATCTGATATAGGGATCCATTAAATTATCTATTCTTGATTTGTTTTGTTTTACAATAGGTCCCATGTAGTCCAGGCTGCCCTCAAACTCACATGTAGCCAAGGCTAGCCTTGAACTCCTAATCCTCCTGCCTCACCTCCCAAGTGCTGGGGTACTATTGTTTATACATACAAGTTTACAAAAATATTGTCAGTTGTAGAGGTGATAGAGCATGGGCAGACAAAACAGTAGGAAAAAGTAGCATAGTTGTATCATACATTTAATTAGTAAAACATGTTAGAATTGTTTTGGATTTTGTGATATTTATAGTAACTTTCAGCTTTTTAGAGCTTTCATATTATTGGAGTGTTTTCCCTCATCCTAAATAATCACTTTTACCTAATTTTATGTTCACAATTTTGTTGTTTTTATATTCCCCTGCCTCTGGCCATACAACTTCATAACCTCAGGTCTGTCACTGCCCCTTATGTCAAGATTTAAACTAACAGTTCTGTGCGCCCCTCCCCCCCAATCTGAATATTTCCAGCGTAGGAACTGGGTCTTTACTTCTGGTTTTATATGCCTGGAAGAATGCTGACATGTTGTAATCATTTAATGAATGATTGTGGAACTAATGAACCAACAAACGAGTAGACGAAAATATAAGGTTGGCGTTCCTTAGCTGAGGAAGTGAGTGGTCTGGGAGATCACCTCTCAGGGTTTGAGTGAATGAGGGAAGAAGTCAAAGCGAGGGGTAAATGTGAGTTCTGCAGTCACTGCTGGAATAAAAAAGGGCTGCCCCACAGAAGCCTCTCGTTCCGTTCACATAGCTTTGCTGAGTTTCTCTTACTCCTGTCTAGTAACCAGTAGCTGCTGGACCACGGAACTAGGGATTTTTCTTTTACAGCTGTAGAACTCACGGTTGTTATGAGGCTAAATGAAGTCTGTGAAAGCATCTAGCAAAGTAACAGGTACATAGTAGGTGCTCAGTAAATGCTATTTCTCATTTTTCCAGTGACGTCTGCTAGTTCTCTTTAAAGAGACAGGGTTTCCTCATTTTCTCATGTCCTTAACCTGTTTTACTTCTCTAAGGAGACATTCTATTTTTCTCACCTTGGAAGAATCCCATCTTCTTAAAGGGATAGTCTTCCTCCCTGGAGATCTCTTTCCTGGAGACATAAAGTTTACAAGGCTGGCATTTGATTTAGGAGGAAAGGGTCTCATGACACAGGCACAGCTTGCTTCGAACTCACAATCCTGCCTCAGCTGGCTGGGATTATAGGTATGTGCTGCCATGCCTACCTGGCTATTTTTTTTTTAAATTAATAGTAAATGGAGGAGTCTGGTTTCAATTTGTATTGAAATTTTGTTCCCTGCCATGTACTTAGAGCAGAAGTTAACTGGCAAACAAGTGAAAGTCTCTGACATGTTTTTCAACCAATTCCTCTGATTTCATTAAATGGTGTAATATGAAGAGGAGAGCAATTGGTAAGCTGCCAGGGTTTGAGTCTGTCTCCTGCTATGGTACTAATTGGGGGAAAGAGATGGTTTTTCTATGCCAAAGCCGGGAAGCTTCATTTTAGAAGGTGTCTTTCATGGAAGTGCATGCTTCTGAGAAGTAACTGTGGGATGTTGTCCTAAAAAGGGGGAGATGCTTGGAACAAGGGAAGGAAGCTCTGATGATGGAAGCATGCACAAGGCAGTTGCTGCTCCATCAGACACCTGCTGCAGCCTCCTCTGTCCAGGTGCCTATTTTGTTGTCAGCATCATCAACTGGAGGAATCAGCTCTCCAGACTGTACTCATTTTTTTTTGAGACAGGTTTTTTTTTTTTTTTTTTTTTTTTTTTTTTTTTTTTTTTTTTTGTGTGTGTGTGTGTAACAGCCCTGGCTGTCCTGGATCTCGCTCTGTAGACCAGGCTGGCCTTGAACTCACAGAGATCTGCCTGCCTCTGCCTCCCGAGTGCTGGGATTAAAGGCATGTGCTACCACCACCCAACCAGACTGCACTCATTTGAGGGAAACATATTAAGGAAACATTGTTGGTTTATAAAGGCCAAGAAAAATGGCTAGAAATTGCAATTTGAGAAGTCCATTACTTTTCCTTCTGATAGAAAATGATCTGTGTTGGCTTTCTATCCTTTCTTTTTCCTGATTTTAGAGAAAAGGTTATTGTAGACCATCAACGTGGGCTCTGGATCGCACCTCCCTCTCTGTCCTTGAACTCTTAACTCTTCCCATTCCTCTCACCTACCTAAAACACCTCTTCCTTCATTCAGTTAACAAACCTGTACAAGTCATTCTCCTTAAGACAAACACCTTCTCTTGAACATCACACTCCTGGGATACTGACTAGGAAAATAAAAGCTGAAGTGTCTGCCGTTTTCCCTTAAAATGGCATCTCCCCATTTCCTGCTACTTTCTCACAACACTGGGAACTAAACCCCGGGGTGTGAATAGCAGCATGACATCGAAGCCTGCCCCCTCCTGTCGGGGCGTCATTGTCACGGCTCTCACAGCACCACTAGTGTGGTATTTGGCAAGGTGAAGGGAACTCATCTATTTACTTTACATCGTAACTTATATTTTTGTGTTCTTTTGTTTCACGAGTTCATGAAAGGAGGCCAATTCGCATTTATTTCAGTGTCCCTAGAAAAGCAAGTTTCATATTAGGTGTTCAGTAAGTGCTGAGTGGGAGAAATGGGGACCAGTGGCTCTTGAAGTGTGACCATGGACCAGCTGTTCTTCAGCCCCTCTTACTCTACTTCCAAGATGAGGAAACAGAAGCCTGTAGCCCTCAAGGAACTTGCCGTGAATCACATGACTATTTACTATCAGAACTCAAATTCGGATCTGCCTGATTTCAAGGGCCCCTTTCCCCATGCCATCTCTGTTGCCTTTTGCTTGCTCTGAGTTCAAGCTCTGTTCCTACCAGAGCTCTGGGGCCTCCCCACAGCACATCCTTCCAATTCTTCTGTCTCCATTAAAGAAAACTACAGCCACTTATGGATCCAACTTGAGACGCATTCTCCAGGCTTCTTCTGACTCTCTTGCTTGGCTCTGCTCATCAGTTACTTACCTAACATTGTTTATCAGATGTATGAAGCGATGGATATGCATTCAATTTCTATCCAACCTCAAGCACTGAGGCTTAGAGAGGTACAGTAACTTGCCAATTGTCATACAGCAGGTAAGCGGCGGAGCCCACAACATAGAAACTCATACAGATTGGTTATGATTTTATCACTGTGATATGGTATTTATCTTTGTGATTCTATTTTTCCAAAATGTCCCCTGTGAGTTTGTTTTTAATGGTTCCTTAATGAACTTCTCCACAATTCTCTTATTGACCTTATAGTCACCCTCATGATTGTAAGTACCTCACATCCACTCTCATGATTGTAAGTACTTCACATCCACCCTCATGATTGTAAGTACCTCTCACATGCTCTCACTATTTAGATCTACACCCAGTCATGACCTATCTTGAATGGACTCCTTTGGGCGTCTTACTGGCACTAGTACTTGGCATGAAAAAATGCTTTGCTTTTAAGTGCTCTTCCTTACATTCATTATATAGTCACATCATCCAGTTACCCAAACCAGAAAACATGGTGACAGTCTAGATTTCTCTGTCGCCTTTGCCCCCAGAACTCAATTAATCACCAAGTTGTGCTAATGCAACCTCCTAAGCATTTCTTAAATCTTTTCCTCATCTCTATCCCTACTTCAAGTTCTTTCCCCCACTTCCCTGATATATTGCAAGTGTCTTTAGCCAGCGGGGCCTCTCTAAATCATCCTGAGTCATCTCACTGAAACACAGATCTGACCACGTCACTGCCCTTCCATGACTCAGCCTTGCTAACAGGTACAGTTGCAGTCCTTTATCGTGACGTTTGAGATTTACTGTGGTTAAGAGCTAAACTGCTTGGATTGAATCTCAACTTTGATACTGTGAAACTCTGGGCAAAGTATCCAGTATCCCTTTCTCCATTTCCTATTTGTGTTATAAATGTGAGGATTACGATATCCATGTAATAACCTAGCATGGTGCCTGAAATTTAAGTGCTTGGTAATTGTCAGCTGCTGCCAATATCATGTACCTCGTCTTATTTCCTATTATTTTCTGTCTTCAAATCTGTGTTCTAAGAATAGTGTGTTGTTTGTAGTTTCCTAAATGCATCAACATGTTTCACTGCTTCGAGCCTTTCGATCTCAGTTTCCTTCATTTCCTTTGTTTTCACACATTTTCCTGGCTGATACTCATTTCAGTCTTCAGCTCAGACATCATGTTTACAACATCTTTCCTGACCTCTAACCCACTCTCGAGCCCAAGTCAGACTAATTGGCTCTCTTCTGTGACTTTATAGACTTTGTGCATGCTTCTGAGCATTTAACACAGCCAATTGAAGCTGTCTGTTTATATGTTTGTCTTTCCTGCTGGGCTGCAAGCTCTTTGAGCAAATGATGGTCTTTTAATCCGTTGTATCCTCAATATGTACCACAGTCCCTGTACACAGTAGGTGCTTAATCAATCTGTTGAACTGAATGGCTTCCCATTTTATTGGGTAACTAGTTAGGTGGTCATAATTGTGGTTCTTTGGACCAAGGAAGGAATACCTCTCTTTCCTTTTTAGTAACCTAGTCTTTCTTTCCCACTTCAGTAAATCACTCCACTGTCCTTGGGACTGCTGAAGTTAGAAACTCTTTCCTCAACACCTGCATCATTCATCGACATATGTGTCCATTCTCTGAAAACTAAATTATATCGTTCGCCCCATCTTCACTGCCATCAACATTCTTTGTCAGTTGCTACCAACCTCCCACCTGGTCTCCACACTTCTCTTCTTTGTAGCCCCACCCAACACCACACAACAAGTAGTTTTAACATGCATATTAAATCAAGTAGAATTTGAAAGCGAGCAAGGAAGGGTCTATGGGAGTTTGGAGGGAGGAAGAAGTGACGTAATTATAACCTCAAAAAGGTCAACTATTAATCCCGTTAAAAGCCTTCAGTAGCTTCCCAGCCTACTAAGAATGAGATTCAACTCTTTGCCATGGCCTCCAGACCCCACAGGATCTGGTTCGTTGTCTAGTCCATCTCATATCTCTAGTCCCTCTCCTGTCAGCCCCAGCCACTATGGTCTTTCTTCAACATCCAGAATATACCAAGCTCTGTGGACATGCCTGCTGTATTAGTTCCTGTTCTCATTCCTGTGATGAAGTGGTTGACACAAGCCAACTTAAGGAAGGAAGGGTATATATGGTGTAAGAAGGGATACAGTCCATCACGGTGAAGGCGTGGCAGCAGGGACATGAGGTCGATAGATGTTCATCCTGCTTCCAGAGTCAGGCAGCAGAGAGGTGCATGCTGGTGCTCAGCTCTCTTCCTTTTTATGCAGTCTGATACTAGCAGCGCCTGAAATGGTGCTGGCACATATAGGATGGATCCTTACTCCTCACTTAGATCTCTTTAGATTTATGTCCTAGAGGTATGGCTATGGTGATTCTAAATCTGGTCAACCTGACAATTCAGATGAGCCATCACAGTCGGCTAATCTGCCTAAGTCATGTGCCTTCTAGATTTTTGTTGGTGGTGGTAGTTTTTGTTTGTTGTTGTTTTGTATATGTGTGTTTAAACCCAGCTAACTTGTTCTCAGTCTTTAAGTTCTATTCTTAAATGTCACATTTTTGGAGTCCTACCCTAGTCACCCAATCTAAATCTTTATTAGTGTGTGCTCAATAATTATGCCTTTATGACACTTGTTGCAGTCCAGAATTTTAAAAAATTACACATTTTCATTAAGTGTGTGTGTGTGTGTGTGTGTGTGTGTGTGTGTGTGTGTGTGTGTGTGTGAGTGTGTGTGTGTGTTGAAGGGGCGGTTTTAGATGTGGACCTGTGGACCTACCCTTCTATCATGGGTCTCTGGGCCTGAATTTAGACAGGCCCAACAGCAAGCATCTTTGCCTGCTGAGCCATCTTGCTGGCACCCAGAATTTCTGCAGCTTATTTTTCACTTGTTATTTAGGATGCCTTTCTCACTGGATTTTAACTTCCCCAATATGGGTACCATGTCTACATTGTTTATCAGTGTAGCCCCAGGACTTGTCACAATGTTCATTATTCTATAGTCACTGAATTTTGAAATAAATCAGTTGAGTAGGGCAATCTATATTCAATTTCCTTTGTTGTTTTAGGTAACAGAAACTTTACATATTTAGCTAGCAATTTAATTGTTGTGATTTTTCCTACCATGCTCAGTGTAGCTAGACTTTATGGGGGACCTTAGTCAGTCAAGAAAAAGATAGTTTAAGAAAGTCTGGTGTTTAGGATTGTGAGTAACTCAAGAATGATAATCATAGTTCCTATATGCCAGCAGTTCTCAGCAGAGGGCAACTTTGCTCTGCCCCGAACTACCGGCAATGTCTGGAGATGTTCTCACTTGTCAATTTAGAAAGGAAAAAGCAGAGAATGTGCTACTGGCTTTTCGTGTGTAGATGCCAAAGACATTGTTCAGCATCATCACCACCAGAAATGCCAATAGTACTGGCCGGGAAAAAAAACAAAAAAGAAATACGACTACCAGCTCCTTTGCAAAAAAGAACAGGCTGGCCAGTGAGGGGTGTCAGTGTTTTCCAGGACTTTGCTAGCTCAACAATGAAGTACTAACATGCATTCGTATTTACTAGGACTTACTCTCTTCTTCCAAGCAGGTTTCTGCTCATTTTAAACAAAGATTCCATTAATGTGTTTTAGGAAGTTACTAGATGCTCTGAAATTGTACCCAAACTGTATGTATTTAAGTGCTTATCTGGGAAGAGGAGCCATGAGATTCTCGAAGGGGTCCAGGGCCAAAGGGCCAAAAACACTGACATGGATAGACCTTTGTGTTTCTAGTCTGCAGCTAAAAAAAAAAAAAATCAAGTTTTATGGAATGCGTGTTCTATAATGCTGATAAGAAAAGTGTCCTGCAGGGCTTCCTGAAGTAGCAGGCAAGTGTGGTGAAGGCTAGTATCAGCTTCTTCGTAGTTGTCTGGATAACACTTTTCACTGGGCTGTGAGGAGACTATGGGGGGTAATTTATATAAGCTCCAATGTAGCATCAAGCACACACTAGATGTAAAATGACCATTCTATTTCTTCTCTAGGATTATTGTCAGGCTAAAGAACTGAAAAGTAATGCACACAGTCTGGCCACTAGGACATGTTCAGCAAATGTGTGTTTTTCCGCCATGTATTCTTTACACCAAAATCCTGGGGCCTATCAGAGAAAAGAGGATAAGCTGCAAAATGTGACAGCTTTGGGTTTCAGTTGTAGCACCGATATTTTACTGCTGATCCTTGGCAAGTTACTTTTCCTGTCAGTAAAAGATGATAATGCCTACCTGCCAGCGTTGCTATGACACATGCATGAAAAGACATGGATGAATATATGCGAAGGAGCAAGCATCTATATAACTAATTGGTGCTTACTGAATGTTAAGGGGCCAGCAAGGTGGCTCAGTCAGTAAAAGCAAGCCTCATGACTCTAGTTTGATCTCTGGAATATAAATGAAGGCGGAAGGAAATACTCAGGCCCACAAAGTTGTCCTTTCACCTCCACATGCCCACTAGGGCACACACCCTCCCACCACACACATGCACACACACACAAATAAAATTTCAAAATTAATGTTAGGCTCTCTTCTCATTAAAATTTCAAAAATCCTACTTATATAAAGTCTGTGGGTAACAGGATAGCTCCCTGAATACTTGATAAAACATAAATTCAAATATTCACGTTCTAGCATTTGTCTTCCCTTAAAGCTATCTTTGTTTACATAAGGTGATAATATTTCATTTAGATATGTATTTAATGTTTTAGTCCACGAGCTGTCGTTTTACTAAGGGAATTTGGCTAAATTTATAACACATCTAGTTTAGCACCATGTTCAGTTTCTACAATAGGTATTCACTGGCTACCAGAGAATCAGCATCGAAACACGAGAAGAAACAGGTCCTTGGTTGAGAGGAATTTTATTAATGTGTTTTTTGTTTCTTTGTTTTTAGACAGGGCCTCACTATGTAATGTAGAGTTGCCTGGAACTCTCTTTATAAGCTCAGGTTGGCTACAAAGTCACAATCCATCTGCCTCACTCAGCTCCCTAAATGCTGAAAGTACAGGCAAGTGCCACCATGGCTGGCTTGTCAGTTTTATTAGCAATATTAACATCTAAAATTTATTTACTTTTGTGTAGGTGCAAAAATGTACGGATGTTTGTGTGTTCAGGCCAGAAATCAATCTTGGGTGTCATTCCTCAGGAGCCGTCTACCTATGTTTTGAAGCAGGATCTCTCACTGGGACCTGAGATTGACTCAGTAGGCTGGCCAGCGATTCCCAGGGATTTGTCTGTCTCCTCCTGTCGCCACCTGTCTCCACCATGTGCTCCCTACCACACACGGCTTTTTGCATGGGTTCTGGGGCTTGAACTCAGGACCTCATGTTTACATGGCGGATGCTCTCCTGATTGAACTGTCTTCTAAAATGTGTTGAGTGCTTACTCTCCTTCAGCTACCTTTGCAAAGCATAGTATCTGCAACAATACGTTTCATTGCATACTAACCTCCATTTGATGGATGAAGAAATTTAGGCAAATGTCTGTTAAACAATTTGTTAATTGTCTAGTACACATTATGGTACTATGATTCCTTTCTGGAGGTGACCAACGAAAGCACACCTAGCAGATAAATAAACACAGTTTCCGTTGGGTGGTGTAACTACAAACAGTTAGCTTTTTAAAATGTCGTATATGTGTGGGGAGACTTCAAAAGGTATGAAAAAGTATACAATGGATAATAAGATTGGACTACTGCCTTCTGTTAATGATGAAATTAGCTTCTAGAAGACTAATCCTTATAATAAATTTTTTGAAAGTTTAAGGAACCATTCAAAACCATGAAGAAATAGAGAGAATTCTAGTACTGAAATGAGAGAATAATCACTGAAGAGTCAGATTTTAGGCATTTGGCACTCAAGCACAAAATTGCCGTCCATCACAGTAGAGTTCAGTGTTGCCATAATTTTATAAAATGAGATTCAAAACCTAAAAGTCTCAAGAAAAGTTCATTAGCTATAAAGATAATCAGCAAATGTTCGATTACAACGAGAATGTCAATACTAAGATAAGGAACATGGCAGAATGGTTTAATAAGAACTTTAAGGCAGTCATCAAAAAAATGTTTCAGCTAGCATCTCTAAACACACTAGAAACAAAAAGAAAAAACCAATTAGTGATACAAGAAAATAATAAACAAATGGAAATTTTAGAACTAAAAAAATCCAATAACCCAAATAAACATAATAGATGAGCCAAATAGAGTAATTGAGATGACAGAAGAAAGAATTGGTGAACTTGAAAGCAAGGTAGTGTGCAGGCTCAAGAACAGAGAAAATAGGCTGGGAAAAATGGCTCAGGTTAGCGGGGCGAGACCATCAGAGTTCCAGAGGAGAAGGAAAGAAAGAAGGTAGCAGTATAAAAACAAAGAAAAAAATCTGAAAGCAGTTAGAGGGAAATCATGTACTACTCACGTGGGAATAATAGCTTGAATGACAGGGGATTCCTCATCCAAAGATATGGATACAAGAGGCACATTTGCTTAAATAAAAGGGTTGCCAACATACATTTCTATACCCAGTGAAAATATCCTTTGAGAGCAAAAGGGAAATCAGGACACTCTCAGATGAAGAAAAATAAAGAGAATTTGTTACCAGACCTGCTCTAAAAGAATGGAGAAGATGCTCTCTAAATAGAAAGAAAAATGCAAAAGAAGAAATAGTTGAGCACATGGAAGGAAGAGAGAATGAAATTAATGCTTAATGGTTGAAATAAAAATTATAGTACTATCTGATATGTTCTCAATCGATTCATAGAAACTATTTTATGTTACAAAGGAAAGAGGCTAGAAGAACGTAGAGGGAGTAAGTTTTCTTCATTCAAAGTGGCTAAATAGCAACACAGGAAGACTGTGTTGCTGTCTATGTGTATGTAACCTAGTAAGCAAACCAAATGCTACAAAATCTATACAAACTGACCGCTAAACAGGTAAAATAACATTCTTTAACAATAGCATACATGAGGTTGGGTGTGGCAGAGCATGCCTTTAATCCCAGAACTCAGGAGGCAGAGGTCTACAGAGCAAGTTCCAGGGCAGCCAGAACTACACAGTTTGTTTGCTGGCTGGAAAACCAACAACAACATGAAGACAGGAGGAAGAATAGAACAGAGTAAAACAAACCAAAATGGCAGAGTTAAGCTCTGACATGTCAACAACTACAATTAAAAATCATTCCCAATGGTACTGTTTTCTGATTTGTATTTATGTCTTCAGACAGTAACTTTTGAAATAAAAATAAACCTACAAAAATGGTCTAGAAAACAGCAGCAGGCCAGGTGTGGTAGCAGAAGCCTTTAATCCCAGCAGAGGCAGGTGACTGAGTTCGAGGCCAGCCTGGTCTACAGAGTGAGTTCCAGGACAGCCAGGGCTACACAGAGAAACCTTGTCTTGGAAAAAAAAGTGTGGGGGGGAGGCAAAAAAAGTGTGTGGGGGAGGCAGAGGGGGACAGCAGACAGCTAATGAGTTAGAGTTCTGTACCAATAAAACAAACTTGAAGGCATACATGCACACACAAATAATAATAATAATAATAAAATAAAAAACATTCTTGCAACTCTAAAAAATGGTCTAAATGTTTAAACTAAAGAACAGAGATTGGCATAATACATTAAAATAAAATTATATTCAGAAATAAAAACTTAGTTAAACTACAATGACAACCCAGTGGTATTCTGAGGCACTGGGTTCTATTCCTAGCCAAAAAAAAAAAAAAAATGTTTAAATATAATGACATAGGAAGATTGAAAGAAAACAGCACCTTGACTCCTACGTAATTTTACCATGTGTAGAGACTGGTGTAACCATCACACAGTCAGAATACCGCATCCATCCACCCCCACAGAAGTCTCCTTTGCCCCACTCCATCTCTCATCAATGGAAATCATTAGTATGATTTTCATTTCTATGATTTTTTTATCATTTAGACATGATATAAAAAGAATCACATACTATATGGCATTTTTTACTTTATTTTATTATCTTTAATTAGTATAGAATCTAGTGAGTTTCAGTGTGACATTTTTATACACACACACACACACACGTATATGTATATATATATAATTATTCTTTGTTTTTTTTTTTTTTTCAAGACAAGATTTCTCTGTGTAGTTTTGGTGCCTGTCCTGGAACTCACTATGTAGACCAGGCTGGCCTCGAACTCACAGAGATCCACCTGGCTCTGCCTCCCGAGTGCTGGGATTAAAGGCGTGCGCTGTACTTTGTTCTTATTTGTTCTCCCTGGGATGCCCTCTTCTGCTGGTTTCTTCCTTCCTTCTGTTTTCATGTCAGATGTATTCCATTAACTTTTCTTTGCTCCACTCCCTTTAGATCTCTCTCCTTTACAGATCCCTGCTCCCATGACATATGTATGTATGTATGTATGGATGTGTGTATGTACGTACATGCATATTTAAATTTAAATTTAGATTATGCATGAGAGAAAACATTATATATGAGTCTGGTTTGTTTCACTTCACATAAAGATCACCAGTTCCATCCTCTTTGTTACACGTGTTATAATTTCTTTCTCTTTTACAGCTGAATACAATCCTTTGTACACATACACCACATTTTCTTTATCGACGAGTATTTTGGCTCTTGTGAATAGACTACCTCCAAACATGGGTGTGCAAGTATTGCTGTGGTATGCTGATTTAGGGTCCATTGGCTGTACATGCAGGAGTGGCATATCAATCTCGGCCATATGGTAGTTGTATTTCCAAGTTTTCAAAGGGACTTCCATACTGATTTCTGCATTGATTACACCTGTTTATATTTTTATCACCCATATCCTCACCAGCATTTGTTCCTATTTGTTTTCTTGATGAGAACCATTCTGAGTGGAGTGAGATAGAATTGCAAAAAAGTTTTAAACTGCATTTTCCTGCTCCCTAAAGATATCAAACAATTTCATAATATATATTGGACATTTGCATTTCTTTTGGTGTATATGTATAGATTCGTGTGTGTGTGTGTGTGTGTGTGTGTGTGTGTGTGTGTGTGTGTGTGAGCTTGAGGTCAACCTTGGGTATCATTCCTTTGTAGCTGTGCACCCTGTATTTTTGAGACAGCCTTTCACTGGGACTTGGGATGCAATGATTGGCTAGGATGGCTGGCCAGCGAGAGACCCAGGGATCTGCATTGCTGGAACTACACATGTGTGCCATCATATTTGGCTTCTTATGTGGGCACTGAGGATAAAACTCAGGTCCTGGTGATTATTACTTTGTTGTGGAGAGGATTCATAATTTTATGTAATCCCATTTTTCAATTCTTGGGGCTAGTTCTTGTGCTACTGGAATTCTTTTGAGAAAGTTCTTGCCTATACCTATATTTTGAAATGTCTTACTTAATGTTTTTCTCTAGTAGTTTATGAGTTTCAGGTTTATCATTAAGGTCTTTGATCCATTTCTAATTGATTTTTGTATAGGATGAACAATACCAATATAATTTCCTTCTTTTATATGTGGATATCCAGTTTACCAAATACCACTTAGTAAATAGCCTGTCTTTTTTACAATATGTTTTTTAACAGTTTGCCAAAGATTCGGTGGCTGTAGTTGTATGAGTTTCTTTCTGGTCCTCAGTTTTGTTCCGTTGGTCTGTAGTTTTGCTTTTGTGCTAATGCCATGCTGTACTTGTTACTATGACGCTGTAGTACAATTTTATGTCAGATCTTTAGGTCAGAGTGGCTATTTTTTGATCAGTGTAACTCCCTTTAGGCTCATCCAAGTTATTCCATACATCAGTAGTTCATTGGTTTTTATTGCTGAATAATATTCCACAGCACAGATAGATCATAGTCTATTTAACCATCTATATATTATAAGACATTTGGCTTGCTTCCAGTTTGGACTATTTATTTCTAGTTTATGTGAATGTAAGTTTTCATTTCTCTGGGAACAATGCCCAGGAATGTAATTGCTAGATTATATGGTAAAAAAAAAAAATAGCTGTTTTTTTTCAAAGGGACAGACATTAATATATCCCGTGATTACTGTTTACATATTATATTTTTAAAATGTTAATTTAAAATTGTAATGGACAGATAATAGTAGTATATATTTATAGGCACAGTGGTGTTATAATCTGATACAATGTGTAATGATAAAATAAGGGTAATTAGCGTTTTCATCTCCTTCAACACTCATCAGTTCTTTGTACTGAGAGCATTCCAATTCCTCTTTTCTAGTTCTTTAGAAATATGTAATAAACTGTTGTGAACTGAAGTCCCCCTACTGTGCTGTTGTTGGCTGAACAAAGGAAGATGAAAAGCATTGCTTTTTCAAACCAATGCTGCAACATCTATTTTTATAGAAGCCCAAGATGATGAAACGGAAGCATCAGTGAGGGGTCTGACTCATGGAAGGAAGGGATTTACTTCACAGAAACTGGGGGAAATTATAAGTAAGAAATGGAATATAGTGAAAGTTATTCGGTGTTACTGATTTACCATATAGTTTCATATGAGACAGATTTTTTGAATATCTATAATTCATCCTTTAAGTTATAGCATTTTCAGACCATCCATAAAGCAAAATGAACGTGTGTGTGTGTGTGTGTGTGTGTGTGTGTGTACACATATATATTTGAAACAGAATCTGAGTCATTGGCCCAGGATAGCCTAGAACTGGCTGTGTAGCCCAGGCTGAAGCTGAACTCGAAGCAGTCCTCCTGCCTCAGCTTCTTGTGTGCTTGGATTCTAGGTGTGAGCTACCATGCCTGGTTAAGAGTTGAGTATTTTAAGTGTGGATATCATAAGCTCATTAAAGCTAAAAATTGCTAGGCATGGTAGCTCATGAGACAAAGACAGGTACTGTTGCAGATTTGAGGCCATCCTGGTCTACATAGCAAGTTCCAGATCAGTCAGGTCTACATAGTGCAACCCCAACTTAATAGAAAAAAATAATTAAACAGTAAACATTGCTTGTTACCACTTTTTGAACTAGAACTGAAAAAGTCACTGAAGCATCTTATGAATAAGTCATCTATTGATTGGAGAACTTCAGGTCTCAAGCTCAGAGGCCAATAAAGCCTTGACCAATTGACACTGCTCACTCCTAGTGGAAGAAAAGTTAGTGAAAATACTCAAGACACTGTCTTTCTCAATGGCTCAGTAGCTTGTTGATTAAAAGATTTAACTGCGAGCATGGAAACTTAGATAGCAATCCATTTCTGAATTGTATTCTTACCAACAGAGACCCATGTCAGCATGGCTTGACCTGCTGTTCTGCCTATATCACGTGGTAACAGTACTAAATAATCTTGGCAGAAGACTTCCTTTTATGTGAATGACTGGAAACAAGCAGAAGTGCTGCTCCAATATCCAAAATGCTCAATAACTTGTTTGAAGCTTATGGTTTATCTTTGAACAATGTTGTTCATACTCCCATGGCAGTCCAAAAGCAATGGCGAAGAAAATTGTTGGCATCATGCACGGATTAAGTCAGTAGCACAAGCATACCACTGGGGACTGTCGTGTTTCCTACCATAAACTCATACTCAAAAAGTCCAGCTTTACTTGAGAATGTCTTGGTGGAGCACTAAAATTGTTAGTTTTATTAAATCTTGCTGTTGGCCGGGCGATGGCAGCACATGCCTTTAATCCCAGCACTCGGGAGGCAGAGGCAGGCAGATCTCTGTGAGTTCGAGGCCAGCCTGGGCTACAGAGTGAGTTCCAGGACAGCCAGGGACACACAGAGAAACCCTGTCTCAAAAACAAACAAACAAACAAACAAACAAACAAACAAAAAATTGCTGCCGGATTTGGTATTCTGTGTGACCAAATAGGCAGTATGATGAGGTGCTTCTGGTATAGACTGTAGTGCGACAGTTGCCTTGAGGTAAAGCTCATCTGTGATTAAATCTTCATGGAATACTATTCTTGCCCAAAAGAACTGATGGATTATCGTGATTGAATATTATGATTAAATATTTGGATATCTGTCAAATGTTTTCTAAAACATGAAGTGAGCCTATAATTTTATGGTAAACAACTGACATGTTTGTTGCCAATGATAACACATTCATGGGTTTGAGTGAAACTACGGTTTCTGCAAACTTGGTTCTGCCACTGTGAGCTCGACAGCGTTTCGAAACTCAAGCTTCCTCCAGTGAATTCAATGATGATATCCATGGTTTTTCATACTGCATAAAATGTGTGAACATTTTGAATGTTTTTATAACTCAGTGAACTGATATTTTCCAAATACTATATATTAGAGGGGTTAACTATCCACTCAGCATACAGATTTAACCTAACAGTATATAAAAGTTCATTGAGATGCTTTCAGATTCCATACTACATTAGCCTTAAAGAAACTACCATCTGTAGAGTTTTGGCGCATTCAAGGAATCCACACAATTATCAGAAAAGATTATTAAAGCATTCCTTCCCTTTCCAGCTAAGCCTTCCTTCCTTTCACCCGCAAAGCTGCACTTCTGGCATATACTTTAACTAGGACAGTGTCAGCGTAGATTGAAAGAAGAGCATGATGGGAAATGAGCTAAGCCAGAAGTGAAGAGATGGGTGGACGTCTATAATGACAGCATTTCTTCTCCTGGAATTTCTTTAAGTCTCAGAAAATAGTTCTTTTTCATCAAAACTTGTTATTTACAGTAGGACGAAGTGAATTTATTATTCTTATTTTAAGGAAATTAGCAAAATAACTACATGGAAAAGCTATTAAATATTTGAGAGTCAATTAAAACAAAGCCTCTATATTTGAAACTAAGTCATATGTTAAAGGAGAAAATATTTTTGCATCACATGAAAAATTTAAAAAATGTATCAAAATTTGTGAGAAGCAGCTAAATTGGTGCGTACATAGAAATCGATAGCTCAAAATGCTCATATTAGACAAAAGTGTTAAAAATCAATGAGCTAAGTTTTGAGACATGTTCTCACTATCTAGCCTGGCCTGAAACTTACTGTACAGATGACCTCAAAGTCACAGAAATCCATTTGCCCTGCCTCCCAAGTGTTGGGATTAAAGGCATGTACCATCTCACCTGGCCCAATGACTAGGTTTCTATCATAAGAAACAAGAAAAAGAACTAAAAACAACACAGAAAAAGGACAAGGGAGAAAAATAACAGAAATAAAGAAACTGCAAAGAAAAATGAAGTTTATGAAATGAAAAGCTAGTTCTCTAAAAAAGCAAAAAGCCCTACAAGCCTGACATTTGACACATACCTGTAATTTCACCACTCAGGAGGGGGTGGTAGGAGGGTCAAGAATTCAAAGTCATCTTCAGCTACATAGCAGGTTATAGGTTATCCTAGGTTACGTGCAGCCTTGTCTTACACACAGACAAAGGCAGGGGCTGGTGGTAAATTGCTTGCCAGGTAAGCATGAAGCCCCATGCTTGATCTCCAGTATCTGGGTAAAAGCCATTGTGTACTGACAAGGCAGTGTTGGGGAGGCAGAGACAATAGGATCTCTAGGGCTCGCTGGCCAGTCAGACTAGCCAATCAGTCGCAGGTTCAGACAGAGACCCCCGTCTCGAAAAAACATGGCGCAAAGTAAGTGAGAAAGACACCTACCATCAAACACCCACTTCCACACACATTTTTAAACATTCACGTGTATCCACAGTCCTAGGTGCACACACACAGACATGGGCATGTACAGAAAAAGGGAAAACTTCACTTCAGGGAACTTGATAGACCATGAGTTAAAATAATAATAACAACAAAAAATAGAAGTTGTCAGTACCGCGAGCGAGAGAAGGGGCATCCCTACAGATCTTTAGACATTTGAAACAATAATAACGTGTAAAGGAATAAATTCCTTGAAAGACAAATTGCCAATGTGGAATCAAGAAATGATCATCAATTTTAACAGCTATAAAATATTACAAATCAAAACTGTCCTATAAAGGAAAGTCTAGGCTCAGAGGTTTTCAAAACCAGTGAATTCTATTTAACAGTTTAGAAAGCTATAATATCCATCTTACACAAACTCTTTCAGAAAACAGAAGAAGAGGGGAAATTTTTTCAAGTAATGATTATAAGATAACCATTGTTGCCAGGTGGCAGTGGCGCACGCCTTTAATCCCAGCACTCAGGAGGCAGAGCCAGGTGGATCTACAGAGCAAGTTCGAAGCCAGCCTGGTCTACAGAGCAAGATCCAGGACAGGTATCAAAACTACACAGAGAAACCCTGTCTCGAAAAACAAACAAACAAACAAACAAACAGATAACTATTGTTCTGGTATCAAAACCAGATAAATACATTGCAAGCAAACAACAGGCCAGCATTCCTCATCAAGACACAATAACCCTTGACCAAGTTTCAGCAAACTAAATAAACAAGATAACACATCATGACCATGTAGGTCTTATCCCAGGAATGCAGTTATTTTACATGAAAAAAGTTAGTGCAAGTCACTGTTCTAACAGAATAATGGATGCTAGATGATCATTTTAGTAGATGAAGAAAAAAGCATTTAACAAAATTCTATATTCATTTGTGCGAAAAACATCTTTAATTAGAAATAGAGGAGAACTTTCTTTTCCTAATAAAGAACATGCTTGGAAAAAAACCACTATGGTTAACATCACACTTTACAGGGAAAAATTAAGTGCTTTCTCTCTTTGAATAGGAACAAACAAAGATAAGGATGTTCACTTAGTATTCCCACTCAACACTGTGCTGATGATTTAACCCACAGTTACAATCAGTACAGTAAGACAAGAAAAAAAGAAATAAAAGCTTTGTAGAAGGAGAATGTATATAGAGACTTAAAATTCTAAATTCATAGATGGCATGCTCATGTACAAGGAACATGCCAAGTAATTCCAAAAATCAAGGAGCAAGGTTATATTATTAAAGATCAATATTCTACTTAAGATATATATATATATATATATATATATATATATATATTCTACAACAAACAATTAGAAATTACTTAGGATATTCCATGCACAAAAAAATCAGTATCATGAAATAACAAGAATAAAGTTAACAAAATTAATGTAAGGCCTGATTATTATAGAGTTTAAGTTAAAATTTGAAATTTAAGACTATATAAGTAAATGGGCTCAAGGATTAGATTAACTATTAAGACATTATTACTCACAAATAAATACATATAAATTTGGTGGATTATATCAAAAGATGTTTATATTAGTAACATCAATTTGTATATAAATCAATTTATTTTAATAGCTAAATGTATTTCTTAATATGAAAAAGATAATTTCCTAACCATTTTATCAAAGCAATCTGGTGAAGTAGAGTATTTTTTTGTTAGTAAACCTGATGATTATGTGTATTAAGTTGGCGCTCAAAAAGTTACTTCAAATTTCAGATTTTTGGATTAAAAAGGCTCAACCTGTACATAAAACTGCTTTATTGAAACATGTGATCAAAATAGTAAAACTAGATTACAGACTATTTTTCCATGTAATAGTGCTACTTATCCATGTACTGCCTTCTTATGGGTTCCTGTCGTGCTTGGGCTCCCCCAGGGTAGAGTTTCAGGGCCCAGTCACACATGCATGCTCCATTTCTCTCAAGTTTTCCCCATTGTGATGTCTCTACCCCATGCTTGCCTGGCCAGCCTGGCCTCCCAATTCCTGATTGCTGGCTTTATGTCATCATCCATTTGATATTGCATGAGGTTATGCTCCAAGAGACACCCCTAAATGCTTGTAGAATCTGTGTTGGGCTTGCTTTTTCAGATCCCTTCCCTGTATGACAATATAGACCTTTCCTTGGGATAGATGGCTTTCTGATGCTTTGGATACATGGCACTTCTTGAAAAAGACAGGAAGTTGGTGCTATGGGTTGACTTATGCTCCCAGAGAGACTATAGTATGTTTCTATTTCTCCCATCTTGAAAACACAAATCTCTTAGGAGAATGTTGACAAATATTATTCAAATACCTGCTTGCTTATTTATTTATTTAATGAAGGAATGCCGGTTAGTTGGGTGCTTTAACATTTTGCTAAACACAGAAAACTAAAATAGACAACCAAACATGGGTGACCAGAAAAACTGTATAGTTTGAGAATCTTCAATCTGAAATCCAAAATGCTCCCAAATCTAAAACTTTTTCATGTTAATCTGATATCAGAAGTGGTAATGACCATACCTTACATTGTTTCATGCAAGAAATAATTAAAAATTCTGTAAAGTTATCTTCAAACTATATGTAGAAGGTATATTTGAAACAAATGAATTGTATTTAGATTACTGTTCCATCCACAGGAAATCTCATTCTTTATATATAGTTGTTAGTTATAAAGTCTCAAAAAACAAGACAAAACAACCCAAATCTGTAATGCTTCTGCTCACAAACACTGTGACTAAATGTTCTAGGAGTAAACCTGAAACTTTTAACTTAGTTGTATGACTTTTCAAGTTTATTCCCTTAGCAATCTACCTTCTACTTTCTAACAAATAAGCTTTTCAATTAAAATATTAGATTTATTTATCTTAACTTACATGTATGTGTTTTTGCCTGCATGTATGTACCACATGCATGCCTGTTACCTGTAGAGGTCAGAAGAAGGTGTCATATTCCCTGGAATTGGAGTTATGGGCAGTTATGAGCTACCATGTGGGTGCTGGGAACCAAACCTGGGTCCTCTCTAAGAATAGCAAGTGCTTTTTAAAAAATATTTTTATTTTATAATTTAATTTTATATATCAGCCACAGATTCCCCTGTCCTCCCTCCTCCCACCCCTCATCCTCCCCCCCCCAATCCTCCCCCCATTCCTACCTCCTCCAGGACAAGGTCTCCCCTGGGGAGTCAGCCCAGCCTGGCAGATTCAATTGAGGCAGGTCCAGACCCCTCCTCCCTACACCCAGGCTGAGCAAAGTGTCTCAGCACAGGCCCTAGGCTCCAAAAAGCCAGCTCATGCACCAAGGACAGGTCCTGGTCTCACTGCCTGGATGCCTCCCAAACAGTTCAAGCTAATCCACTGTCTCACTTATCCAGAGGGCCTGTGCTTTTTTTAAAACCATGGAACCATCTCCAGCCCCAAAGTAGCTTTCTAAAAATTAAGTTTATCTTTTTTTGGGGGGGGGCTCACCTGTGCAGCATTTAAGGCTCTTCATATCTGGTCACAGTTCCCACTAAAGCCCCAAGTGTTCTCATTCTCTTATGTATTTATTCTGTGTTATACACACACACAGTCCATTCTTACTGTTCTTTCCACCTTCTGTCCCCTTTGTGTGCTGTGGAGACCCTCCTCTTCATCACCTAGCACTCTCTCAATCAGTTTGGATTATTCAGTTCAAAGTTTCAGGGTCTCAAGCTAGCCTTGAACTTGTGATCCTCCTGCCTCCGCCCGCTGAGTGCTGGGTTTACAGCTGTGCACCGCCACTGTCAATTTAGTTCCATGATCTGTTAAGAGTTCACTTTGGCTCTCTGACTGTCCTGGATTTGAACACACTGCTTTGTTGCCCCAATTAGAGGGCAGTATTTTTGAGGACACTGGGTTTACCTTGTTTGTGTGTATCTGAATCCAGATCTGAGACTGTTCTGGAAAGTAGTAGGGGCCACATGCATTGGTAAATGAATGAGGAAGTAAAGGAATACTCAAAAGGGCTTGGTTGATTTAGGCTAAAGGGCTTTGAAAGTCACGGGGATTGCAGCTAGGCCTAGGAAGACAGTGCAGAAGGGGGAAAGGGCGTTTGGAGGAGGAGGAGGATGACTATTATCCTAGGAGATGGATGAACAAAGTCCAAGAATGAGAGCAGAGATAGCGAGGAGGTCAGCTGGGCCATAGCTGACTGTTGCAATAGCTTGACCTTGTGACTGTGCTGACTGTATTTCTCAAGTCTCTTTGGCTCCCGGAGGGCAGAGGATTTTGTGCTCTGCTCTGTGCTCCCTTCATAGTTGATGCACATCCCCTTAGTCACTGTTCCTCCTATCTTCTGGTTACTCTGAAAACACTATGTGTAAGGGTGTCTGGCTGGCGTGTGTCTATGCACCATTGGCATGTCTGGTGTCCATGGAGGCCAGAAGAATGTGTCAGATCCCCTGGAACTGAACTTAGAGATGGTTTTAAGATACCACATGGGTGTCTGGGTGTCTTCAGAGGTTGAGACCACTGAGCCATCTCTTCAGCCCCGACCTTGTTTTTTTGTTGTTGTTGTTGTTGTTTTTTGTTTGTTTGTTTGTTTGTTTTTAATTGAGACGAAGCCTCCTAAATGGTCCAGCCTGGCCTGGAAGTTGCTATGTAGCTCAAACTGGCTTCAAATTCACCCTCCTGCTGCATAGAGGCCAGACTGCTGGGATTATAGGTGTGTGGGAACATGTCTGCCTGGCCTTAGAGCTCCTGCTCTGCTCTGCTCTGCCTTATCATTATGTGCGCATAGTTTCCCTCTCCAGCCACATGAGACTGGGGATAAGGTCTTCCTCACCTTTGCATTTTTAAGACACCGAGAGTAGTACACTTCCTAGCGCATATTGGATACACAGAAAACATTATTTATCTACCATTTGTTGATTCGATTGCAGAAGACCACAAGGATATCTGTGCGCAATTGTGTATTGTGACACAAAACTTATATATGCCTTCATACTGTGTGGTCTATTTTTGGCAATTTTCATTAAAATGATATCTCATTGTACCAGAATACTGTCATTTCAATTTTCTTCTTTGTTCCTTCTTGGATGACTCATATCTCTTATACAGAAAAATATGACAGAAGGGATTCACAAAGGGTTTGGACAAGTTTATGAATGACAGAGCCATAAACATCTGGGTATAAGAAGTGTGGAACACGCAAAAGGGAAGTAAGAACTTGCATTTCTGAGATGTCTGTTAGGTGCCACGAACTGTGTCTCAGGCACTTGACATGCATTACATCTCATTGAATCTTGCAGAATGAATCCATATAAAGGCAGAGCATCTCAATCTATAAGGCTAAACCTACATCTGTTCACACGCATAGCTTCTCCAGGTACCAGAGGCAATATTCGTGTTTATTAAAATTTTATCACTCTCTTAATACAGATGAATCATTCGATTTGCTTTTGTTTCTGAGGAACACAACACTCACTCTCAATTCTGACTTCTGCAGCTTATGGCTGCTTTCTGACATAACTTGATCAGTTTTTAGAGTCCCGGTGCTCTAAGTTACAATGCAATCCGAGACAGTCCCACAGCAATAACAGCAATTACATTTGTTCACAGCACTTACCTCTCTATTTCATTAAGCTTCCAAATACTGAATAAAGGTAAGTCAAGTCAAGTCAAGAAAAGAGACTTCCATTAACCCTGACACTGGCAAATTGTCTCAAATTACAGCGTGCCTTCTATTTGTATTCTAGACATATTGAGTGGTTTCTCTGAGTTACATATTATATACCTCACCTATGTTTAGAAGGAAAATTGGAAGCAAATTAGTTTAAGTTACTTCTAATTTAAAAAAAATAATAGAGACTTCATAAAGCATAATGCTCTCAAGTATACAGCACACATTTGGCAGACATCATAACATTACAAGCAAAGCATCATCCCTCATCTTTGGGAAATAGCTGGCGAAGGAGGGTTTCACAGACTGCTTTGTTATTTTCAGTTACACAGTCTGAGGTTTGTGGCTCTACCCTCATTGGTGATAATGTGTTCCCTGCCAGGGCTGGAAGTAGGTGGGAATAGATGGGGTACACCTTCGAATTAGTGATTAT
This sequence comes from Peromyscus maniculatus bairdii, assembly GCF_049852395.1. NCBI lineage: Eukaryota > Metazoa > Chordata > Mammalia > Rodentia > Cricetidae > Peromyscus > Peromyscus maniculatus. The sequence goes on along the minus strand of NC_134875.1, from coordinate 83,298,997 downwards.
CAGCACACTCACAGGTCCCAGACAGCTTTTATTACTTGTTTTGGGAAAACTAAAACAGACGTCTCGGCTTTGTAAAGGCCATCTCATATGACTAGAGAAAATGGCAACGGTTCAGATGATACGTTTCACAGTTTGGATGGTCCAGCCCCAATCTCTGTTCCTCTAATTGCTGGAAACCCACCAGACCTGCCTTTCTTAGTGATTATGGTTCCTGAACTTTACACTGGTCAAAGACAATTGAGAGAAGAGGATGACCGCCAAATGTGTCACATATGTGTCATATCACACCTATGGCATCCCTAAAAACAGACCCAAACCTAGCTTGTATATTTCAAAATGAGCCCCTTCCCTTTTGAGGCTGGGGGCTGAAAGTATGCACATACTCCAAAGAGTTCTTTGTGTGAACAGGTGACCCCTTCCCACAGTCTCTGTAATTAATTGAGAAATTAAAGTTGGTTGGCCTTTGAGAGCTTTTGTTAAAAAAAAGGCAGAAGGTCTTGGCTATTTTGGAACAAGAGTCCACTATTCTGCCAAAACAGTGTGTTATTGTTATTGAAGTGTCTCTCAACAAAACGGTATTGAGTGGTGAGGACGTGATTTTGATTAGGTAGAATGACTCAGCTCTTCCCCTTAAAGAAGAGAGGACTTGTCAGAGCCTTACTTACCTCATGATCTGGGATCTCAGAGGATAGTGTTTTCCCTAGGATGACCCCGGTCAAGTATGTCCAGCAACGAGCCGTGTTGGCAAGGTTATAGCCTCCTGTCTCCATCAAGAATTGTGAAGTTAGGAAAGAATAGTCACAGAACAGGAGAGGGAAGGGGGTGAGGAAGGAGAGAAGATTGTTTTAATAAAAGGTCTAAAAAGACAACTCCAATTTGCAGAATCTTACTTAAACATCCCTTAATGATATTTGTAAACCACCTAGTAGGTAGACTTTATGGGGGCAGTCAGATCATGCACAGAGGAGAACTTGTAATTTCAGGGGCAACACAGATTAAAGAGGCTCTCATCTCCTAGCAAATATGCATCCAAGGAAGCCAAGCATCTCAGTTCCACCAAGAGACATTAGTGAGACTGAGAATCCTGGAACTCAGATGTCTGGAGGTGACCTACCCAATGTGATGGTTTCTCAGATGAATTTTGCAACAATTCTATAAAGTGACTGCTGGCTGTGATTTGTATTTTAAAGCTATTGGCAGATCTAGTCCTGAAGGCATCCAGGAAAAAGAAAAGGAAAGTGCTGACAGAAACAGACTTCCTTCTTTTAATATCACCACAAACCACAGGCCTGCTGGCGGAGATCAAAGACAGTGAGACGAGGAAGGGACTGATGATTGACACCCTGACCCATCGCGTCAGGTCCTGTCACAGTCACCCAGAAGCCATATTACACTGGTTAATAATCAGCATATTTTTGTGCTGAATGGATGTGTTTGCCATGCAAGCATTAGAACATTGGCCTTTAGCTAAATTCCAAGAGTATAAGCGTAAAATGGGATGATTTCCTAACCTCGGAGCAGACCAAAGGATATAAAAGCAGCTCTATTTTAGGTAGGGTGACCATATACATTATCATCCAAAAGAGTATGCTTTGAAGAGCAATAGAGGACACTATTCATTGTTACGCCGGGCTAACATATAGAAACTGGGACCTGCCATTACCCTTGTCTTGAGCTTCCTACTATTTGAAAGGCCAGGGAGGCTAGGGTTTCTGGAGTGTGTCTTTCAGGCCTCAGTGGGACCGTTCTGATGAAGCTTGAGAATGCAGCCATCTCTACAAATTGTCTATGTGTTAATAAGAGCAGAGAATCTCAGCTATACAGATTGGATATTACTTGAAACATTCCTGGCATGGAAAATTAGTCTGTAAGACAGACTTATTTGGCATAGTTATTAATTTAAAAAAGAATCACTATAGGTTTTATTTAAGGAGTATGCTGCCTCTAGTATACACATAATATTACTTCATTTGCAAAAATTTCACTTATGCACAGGCATTTTCAGGAATGCACATATTGCGTAAGAAGAGTTATACTTACATATTCAAGAGCCAAGCTTTAGGTTAAAAAAGCAAAAGGACTTGAGCTAATGCTAATAGACTCTTCAAAAGAAGGCTGTAGCCTCAGACAAAAGTTAAATTCTAACAGATGTCTGTTGTAGAAAGGTCTTTTTCCCCCAGCTGGACCTGTATCATAATCGCCATCCTTAGTGTTGTTAAGGAAAGTAATATGCCATGCAATGCTTATCAATTTTATCTTTTTCTGGAGATGAAGTTAATAAATTTCTTGCCAGCTTCTCATAAGAGAGTGTCTCTTGCAATCAGTTTTAATTTTGATCTCTCTGGGGTTTGAAGACGTCAAAGGACTAGGTTGTGCTGCGTGCTTACTTGCCTCCATAAGACCTTCCCAGAATTTACCTGGACTTGGATTTTACAAGAGGCTGATAAAACTATTAGCTTGTTCATCATATATGCATTTAATTTCTTTACAAAAATTGTATCTGTATGAGTATTTTGCCTCCATGTATGTATGTATACCATGTACATGCTGGGTGCCCACAGAGGCCAGAAGAGGTATTAGATCCCCTGTAACTGGAGGTACAAAGAGTTGAGCTGCCATATGGGGCTGGGAACTGAACCTTGGCCCTTTGCCAAGAGTAGCAAGCGTCCATAACCACTGAGCAGTCTCTAGCCTACATATATGCAATTTTTTATACATTTTTTGAGACAAGGTCTTGTGTAGCCCATGATAGCCCTTAACTCCCAATCCTCTTGATTCTATTTCCCAAGTACTGGGATTATAGACATGTGCCACTGTGCCTAATGGTATCTATGTGCATTTTAATCTCAATCCACTTGACCATATTTTGATATACTAATTTATTGATCCAATGAAATAAATATTGTGGCTGGTGAAGAGACAGAAGATCCATCCTAAGGTACCTATAAAGTGACTGAGGTTGGGCAACGTTCTAAACACATAAATGCTTCTGTCAAACAGACCTAGCATTCTGTTAGTTTAATAATGCAAATATCAGTAAGAGGGAAGCAGGAATGAATGCTCAAGAGACTATGGGTCTCTCAAGTTTGCTTCATTAGAACAAATCATGCTTTAGGGGAAAGGAGTAATTCTTGAATCCATCATAGGTATTCAGTTAATTCATGTATTTGCTATTCATTGTGAGTAGAGATAGAATTTCATTGGTATGTTCGGAAACATGATGACTTAATGACTACTGTGACAGAAGGGCCCACAGTCTTTGGGGGCTGACATCTTCAATTATAATCTAATTTCTTCTTGTTTTTTGGTTGTTGATTTGTTTTGTTTTTGTTTTGTTTACTCAAGACATGATTTCTCTGTATAGCCCTGGCTATCCTGGCACTCACTGTGTAGCCCAGGCTGGCCACAAACTTACAGAGATCCACCTGCTTCTGCTTCCCAGATGCTGGGATTAAAGGCATGCACCATCACTGCCCAGCTTCTTTTTTATTCAGTGCTCAGGTTTGAGCACAGAGTCTGTGTATGTTAGGCAAATGTTCTACTTTTAACCTTTTTTTTTTTTTAAGAATTCAAACAAACTTCAGAGTGCCTGGGCATCAAAGCACATGTCAAGCTGACTAGGGATGGGCCGGAGTCTATGCTGAACTGTGGAGGTAATCTATTTCATAGTTAGGCTTCTGGGCCATAGGCAGGTTAGTACTTCCCAATCCAAGAAAATCAACATATCTTCTATGCCAAGAAAATGTGGAGGAGGGCTGACAAATTCTCTTGGTGGTTTCCCCTTGAACTCACCTCCTCCTAAAATCAGGGTTGCCAATTGCCACTGAAGGACATACTTCAGACACTTGCCGATGCCCACTGGCGTCATGTTAAAGGAACACATTGGGTCCCCAGCAATGGTGTCTGCTCCCAGCTGTAAAACCACTGCTTTAGGATTGAAGGCCCGGTACACTTCCTTCAGCACACTGGGAAGAAGAAGAAGGACACAAATGATCATAAAAAGGGCAGTTTTAGTTAGGGCTTTGCAGGGGTGGTAAACTGTGTTGGAGGGACAGTTGAATTATCCAGTAATTGAAATGTAACCCGTCCATCACATCAAACTGTCCATCTTAAAGGGCGGACCTGGCTGTATGTGTAGTATACTTTAATAAACCTGACTTAAAATAACAATTCCCCTATTTCCGCCATCACCAATGAACAAATCTGCCCTTTTAATTTCAGAACCTAGACTTCGATGAACAATTGATATCTATTTAACTTTCATAGCCATGGGGCATAGTATACACATCTATTCCATTTTAGGACCTAGAGAAATAAAACACATACATCGAATAGTTATGAAGACTTTCTTCTGATAATCTTAGATAGCAATCACACTTGGAGTTTATCACCTAATTATCAGTGGGGGCAAGAAGCACAAGCCTTGAAAGCCTAGATGGTATCAGCTTACTTTTCATTATGCAAAGGACTTGAGCATTCTGAAATACAGTCCTCCCTGGTGCATATGCAACCACGGTATTAGGAGAACAGTATCAACTGATCAAAAATTACAATTTGAAAGTACCCCAAAGAACAAGTTGCAGTGGGTAAATAGGGTAATTTTCAGTAGAATCAATGCTATCAAATCAGCCTAACTGCTATTTGCAGAGGGCATGAAGCCTTACAGATGAAAAGGGAAATGTCAATGTGACAGGTAACCTTAGTCAGGCTTCCAATATTATCATTAATTGAACACTGACAATGTCCAGAGTGCATTCCTAGGAATTATAAGGTCCTTGCTCTCAAGGGGCTTACAATCTACTTTCCAGACAAAACATATCCCAGTCCTCAAGGGCCAGAGTGACTCTTACAGAGACATGTAAACAAGTGCAAATTAACAGACTTCAGAGTTGAGAAAATACAGAGTCAAAAAGTGATCAAAAATGTTGACGTTAATGACCCTTTCATAATCAACATGTCAAATTACTCCAGTGCAGAAAAACAGAAAAATCCCAGATCCTTCTGAGATGGCAAAAGGAATTCAGGAACATAAAACACTGCCCTCCCCAATTCATATGTAACCAGGAATGAAAGGATGGTCACAGAGGCATTCTTTGACTTAAAGGACTATTCTGTTTTGATTTCTCATCACACAGATGAATGCTGAGTGATTGTAAAGATTATAAGAATATTACAAAATTTATGACATATGATCCTTAATGCAAGGATTCTTAGGTCTATTCTCTCTTTCATGTGCTTATCTCATGGGTGCAGAGGGAAGATAAGCCACCTGAACAGTTTAGGCGACATTTATTGAGCATCTACACAAACAGAGCACCCTATTAACTGCTGCTGGGAGACACAGAGGAAGGCATGATGTCTATTTTAAAAAGGTTTCTAGCAGGGGGGGGGCTACCGTTCTTTCCACTCATTCTTTCGTTCACTTAGCACACACTTACTGAGCACCTACTATGTGCCCAGAATGGAACTGGACTAGACGCTCCAGGAGTCAAGAGGAATCTGGCATGGTCTGTATCATCATATAGCTCAGAATAGAGGGTAATACACAGACTCTGACAATAAATAATTAAAATGCAATGATCAATGAAGTATCCGAGATGGCAGAAGAGAGAGGGAGCTTCTCCAGGTGGGGTTAGAAAAAGCTCTACAGAGGCTATAAAGGCTCTCTAGGTCCTGAAAGACGAGAAGCAACATACAGCAGCCAACTCTGAAGATGGCGAGGAGGAACCAGTGTACTAATTCCTAGTGAAGATGTGGAGACTAGATCACACATATCTTGTTAGTGGGAATGTAAAATGGTAGAGCCACTCTGGAAAATAATTTAGCAGTTCCTGTCAAAACTAAAAATAGACTTGCCATATGAGCTAGCAATTGCACTCTTGGGCAATTTATTCCAGAAAGTTAAGGCTTATTTTCATGTAGGAACTTGTACATGAATGCGTGTAGCATCTTTACACAAAATAGCTTCAACGGGAAAAAAAATCCAAACGTACTTTGATGGGTAAATGATTAAACAAGCCAGCATCCACAGCAGTGGAATACTATTCATCAATATGAAGAAACAAACCGTTATTATATGCAAAGAATTTGGGAGGATTACAAGGAAAGTATGCAGAGTACATAAGGCCAATCTTAAAAAATATATACTGTGTGATTCCATTCATATAACATTATAAAATCGTAACTACAGAGGGAAGAGATTAGTCATTGCCAGGAGTGATAGATGGCTATGATAGGACAGGGTGGCACGACACAGCCATGTAATGGTATAGTTCTATATTTTGATTATAGTTGTCATGTGAGGCTTCAGATATGATAAAATTTCATAGATACATACATGAATGTATGCATAATCGGTGGAATGTGAATAAAGTCAATAAACTATACCAAAATAATTTCATTTTGATGATGTATACTGTAATTGTGCAAATTGGCACACTAGGTAAAGCTAGAGGAAAGTGCACAGGCCTTCCCTTTGTGATCTCCTGTGAATGTGTGATTATTTTGAAATGCAAGTTTTGTGAAAGCCAGTGAGGTAGCCCAGTGGGTAAAGACCTTTGCAGCCAAGCCTGATGACCTGAGTACCATCCCCAGGACCACATGGTGGATGGGAGAGAACCGACTCCTGAAAGTTGTTTCCTGACTTCTATAAGCAGCTACGGCACATGGGTGCCCCCCCCCAAATAAATTAAATAATTTAATTAAAAAATTTAAAAGCCTTTTTAAAGCATAGAAGGTAGCAGGTATAAGACCTGAATTTGATCCCCAGAAATGTTAAGATAAAACATAAAGCACAGCAGAGAGAGAGAAAGTTGAAGGCTTGTGGACTAAAGTTAGGGGAGCCGGCTATGGGGATGGTTATGGAGGGTACTAAGAGGAAAGGACGTTCAGCGAAAAGAGCCCATGTGACGTGCAGGCAAGAAATAAAGACAGAGGTAAATGGGCCTGACTTTGTATGTAAAGTGTGTGAAATGTCTCAAACATTATGTGTGTGTGCACATGTGCAATGTGTATGCTGTGTGTGTTGGGGACACAATTAAAATTTCACCTTCGAGATGAGTGAACTCTAGTGTAGAATACACTGAAGGCTGATTGATTTGACAACCATCTACAGGCCACTGACACAAGAAAGACAGGGACTTGAGAGGAACTTCCATGACAGAATTAATAGAGGAACATGGAGCGATACCCAAGAAAAGAAGATACCTATAATGTTCATGACTGGTAATTAGGAGAGAGGAAGGGAAGGAAGGGAGGTGTTTCTGGAACAGTTGTCTTCATTAGAGCTGTAGGGAAAATGAGTCTTCAGGGAGTTCTCATGAAACGGGCTCTGGATGGGTAGAGAAAACAGTAATCAGAAGCTTGGAAAAAGGTAAGGCATTTTGTACACTGAATACACCTCAGTTCACAGAAAGCTGGATGGTGGACATGGAAAGCTACTCAGGTTTCCATTTGATTTGACAGTCAAACGGGAGCCCCTGGAGATCTGGAAGTACTGATCTTGCTAAAAATACTTCAGAGCTCTGATTTTTGATATTGTGTGTAAGGACAAAATCACAAAGCCGAGCGGCAGAGGGAACGGCACAGGGACATTGAAGCTCTCTAGGCATGAGGACAATATGAGAATGAGGCAAGGCAGGGGAAGTCTGGAAAGACGAGAGGGGTAGGCAGATCGTCAGGAGTGGGGGACTGTGAATGGGTGGTATGTGGAGAAATTACCATTTCCATTTCACATCCCTCCTCTCGCTGCTTGTTTTTGATGTGGGAGATATATAAAATTTTTTTGTTTTGGTTTTTGGAGATATGGTCTCACTATGTAGCCCAGGCTGGTCTAGAACTCATGGGAACCTCCTGCTTTAGCTTCCTGGGTATTGAAATTATAGGCCTGTGCCACTAGGCCTGGCTTCATCTCTCCACTTTGAAGTCAACATCATTTGCTTATATTAAACAATTACTATTAAAATTCTTGTCTATAGACCTATGAAATAGTCTTCTACCTCCATTGAGGATTTTAGCTTCTGGTTCAATTTTTTTTTAACTTTTATCTTTACTTGTCATTATTCTCTATGGTTCAGTATTTGTTCATTGACTTAAACCCAGAGTCAAGTACCTACCATTTCCTATACTAGTGATGATAACATATACTTATAATCCTAGTACACAGGGGATTGAAGCAAAAAGACTGTCCAATATTTTAGGCCAGCCTGGGCTACTAGTGAATTAGCAGGTTAGCTGCAACTACAATGTGAGACCCTGTCTCAACAAAACAAAGGGGGATAAAAGAAGCCAGAGGCAAAGACCTGCTGGTGTTGATGGTTTGGTAGAGAGTAGAAGACAGGGAAGTACAAAACACTGTTAAGTGCTAAAATGTTTGTCCATCTATCTGTCTGTCTGTCCATTCGTCAGTCCATCTGTCCATCAAATGAATGCTAATTGAATGCCTACTATAGGCCCGGCAGGTACAAGGTTGGCAATAGGTTTACAGAATTGAGAAAACCAAACCAACCCAAAAGCACCTGACTTTTCTCCAGGGACTGTCCTAATTCTCTGACATTATCTTTCTTTTCGGTTTCAACAACAGCAGTGTCTGTCTGCACGCCACTTCAGTTATTCCTAAGCATGGCCACTTTTGGAGGTTTGAAAAGGAAATCTTTGGAACCATTTTATATCTAAGACCCTGAACTCTGAACTACTTTCTCCATTGCAGTTTTCTGACTTCCCATGTCCTTATTGTATTTGCTGCCCCCCCCCCCAGTGTGTTTTTAAGACAGGGTTTCTCTGTGTAGCTCTGGCTGTCCTGGATCTCGCTCTGTGGACCAGGCTGGCCTTAAACTCACAGAGATCCTCCTACCTTTGTCTCCCGAGTGCTGGGATTAAAGGTGTGTGCCACCACTGCCTGGCTTATGCTTGCTCTTTATTTGTGCCTGATCACTTCCTGTTTTCAAGCCACCAGTCCACCTGTTTTCTTCCAGAGGACATAGTTAATGATTTCAGAAACTCTGACAAGAATCTTTAACTCCCTCACAAATGGCCGTTTTTTGCCTTGCCAACATAAGGCCTTTGAATCAACCACAGTATTCACATTGATTGTCCTCTTCTATTATAGTAAGCTGAAAATTCAAAAGAATTGTTTTCACTACAGCTTATGTTTACAACTCCAGATCATCAAATTTCATAAACATTTATTGATTACTAAAGACCACTCAGTTACTGTAACGTGGCAATCCTTTATTTTATTTCCAGTTGATAAACAATTGCATTTCTTTCATCTGTCTTAATAAAACTTAACAGCAGGACAGTGAATGTGAGGGTAGCCTGGACTACATGGTAAGAGCCTGTCTCAAGGAAAACAAAATAGGATGAAAGGAAATTCTTGATATATTAAAAAAAAAAATCCAACACAAGTTGGGTGTGGTAGTGCACACTTGTAATCCTGGCACCGGGGGTGGGGGGGTGCGGTGGGGGGGTACAGAGGCAGGAATTGCTATGCAAGTGTATACAGGGAGCACCAGATCAGTCAGAGCCATGTAGGAAGGCCCTGTCTCAAAGCAAAACCACCCCACCCCTCAAATAGCAAACACAAAAAGCCCCCCTCAACTCCACTTCCTCCACATGGGTAACTAACTGCTGATAAAAAGTTTGAGGTGAATCTTTCAAACTCAACTCTTTTCTGCCTCATACTTGAGGTAACTGGTTGAGGCTCTGTGTAGTGAGTACATTCCCATACTTCTTGTCTCTACCTGAAAATGTCTTTCATTAGATTCCTTCTCCACGAGGCTGTCTTCTCTGGGTTCTAGATTCTCTTTCCTGTTGATTCAAAGGCCTTTCTCTCATGTTCTATGGCTGCACCTCAAAGGATTCACTTTCTTTGGTTAACAAATAGCCTGCATCTCTTCCTCCTTATCGGCACTGCCAAAGTTTTAGCAATATCAGGGCCCCCTATACTTCTTCTCAGGGACACAGCTGACTGAGTCACCTATCCAAAAGCCTTTTCTCTGCCGGCCTTTGAAACTTCTTAGAAGCATCTGGCAGCTGGTTCTACTCAAAGATTCTCCAGTTGCTCAGCAGTGTGTACTGCTACAGTAACAGTATTTGGAAAGTATACTTATACAGGGGATAAGGGGGTTGGGGACTTAGCTCAGTGGTAGAGAGCTTGCCTAGCAAGCGCAAGGCCCTGGGTTCCATCCTCAGCTCAAAAAAAAAAATAGGGGCTAAGGAAACAGTTTAGTCGGTGAGGATGATCCCCAGAAGTCATGAAAAAGCCAGGGGTGGTGGCCTGTACTGGGGTGGCAGAAGTGGGAGGATTCCTGGCCAGCAAGCCTTGCCTTATTTGCAATCTACAGGTTCACTGAGAACCTGTCTCAAAAACACAAGGGCTCATGAGACACCAGAGGTTGACCTCTAGTGTATAGACACACACACACACACACACACACACACACACACACACACACACACACACACACACCTGTATACATATAACATGCACACACACAAAGTATATTTAAAACAATTGATATTTTCATATCATACAATTCCTCCATTTAAAGTGCACAATTTTTGTTTTGTTTTTTAATGTAGCCACAGAATTGCATAGCCATAACTACAAAGCACTTGAGGACTTTCTCATCATGCCCCGATGAAACCTCATGACCACAGTCACTACTCATTCTACCATGCTGCAAACCACAAACCCGGGAAAGCATTGATCTACTTTCTATTTTTATAAATTTATCTAATTTTGTCCTTATATAAGTAGAATCATAAAATATGTGGTCTTTTGTGTCTAGATTCTTTCATTTAGCATAGTGTTTTCAGGGTTCATCTGTGTTATCACATGAACTAGTATATTAGTCTCTTTGGTGGGGATTATTGACATAGGGTCTTATGTAGTTCAGGCTGGACTAAAAGTCACTATGTAGCCAAGGATGGCCTTGAACACCTACTGATCCTGCCTCTACCTCCCAAGTGCTGAGATTACAGGCATGTAACATCACACCTGGCTCTTCATTCCTTTTTATCTACAAATATTTCCTCGTGTGCTTCTCTATTCATAAATTAATAGATATCGGGATAATTTCTGCTCTTTGGTTAATATGAATAATGCTACTGTTGGCATTCATGCATACGTTTTTTTTTGTGGACACATTTTTAATTCTCCTGTGTGTGTGTGTGTGTGTGTGTGTGTGTGTGTGTGTGTGTGTGTTTATCTACTGGGTCATGTGATAACTCTATGTCTAAGCATTTGAGAAATGCCAGACGTTTTTCCATAGTGGCTGCATCATTTTACATTTCCACCAGCAGTGTCTGAGAGTTCAAATATCTTTACAGTCTTGTCAACACTTATTTTCTGTCTTGGTTTATTTTAAATTTAAATGGCCATTTTTTCTTTTCAAGAACAAACAAAATTTTTAAAGAAATAAATACTTAAGAATACTTTATTTGCATTTCATGTACATTGTTCTTATGCTTTGTTTTAATTTATTTACCATAAGATTCTCTTCAAAACTTACTTTTCTCTTAACTTTTTATTATTTATTGAGATTATGTGATTACATCATTTCCCTCTTCCCTTTTTTGCCTCCAAACCCTCTTTGCTCTCTGTCAAATTCATGGCTTCTTTTTCATTAATTGTTGTTACACGTATATACATATATATATATATATCATTAAATACATAAATACAACCTTGATGGGTAAGACACACTGTCTCATTTTATCAACGCCAGAGGCCTCAGGCCTCCTGCCTGAGCTCCGCCACGGAGCTACAGCCCTCTCTTTCACTGTGGCCTCCATCTGCAATGAATTCCTGGATGACTAACGAAGTTGAGTATCTATTTATGTGTTTATCTTTAAAGCAGTGTCTAGTCTAGTCCTTTGCCCATTTTTAAACTGGGTTGATTTTTTACCACCGAGTTGTAATGATTCCTACTATCTACCAGTCCCCCATCATCAGACCCATGGCTCACAAGTATTCACTCTTCTTCTTTGCACTTTACTGATAGGATCACTTGCAGTACAGATTTGACCTGAAAACACACGTACAAGTAAATTACACAGACTGAACAGGCTATATTTAGGAATATGTATGTATACACTTGGACATACATTCATGTACTACCAATTAGTGAAAAAAAGCGGCCAGGAATGTGAGAGAGAGCAAGGGGAGATGTACTGAGGGGTTGGCGGGAAAAAGGGAAGGGAGCATTGTTGTAATTATATTAGAATCGCAACCAAGAAAAGTTTTAACTTTTGACAGTCTGTTTTACCCATTTTTGCTGTTGTTGCTTGTGGTTTTGGTGTCATGTCTAAGAAGATAGCCCTTAATCCAAGGTCATAATCTATGTTCTGTTCTAACAGTTTTATATCTAAGGCAGCTGTTTGTGTGGTGTAAAGATGTAACTTCACTGTTTTACATGTTGCTACCCCGTTGTCCCACTCGGCGATCTGTGAATGTGGAGGTTAAATTCATCAGTTACATCTCTCTCACTCCCATTGCACACTTGAATCTAGTCTTCCGACGCACAGTGGATCCACCAATAGCTTCCTAAAAACTGGCCCTGCCTCAGGTCTCTTTCCTGTCCAGTCCTTCACATAAACTACCAATAAGTTAATTTCCTTAGGGAAACCTTTGACGAAGTCATGGCCCTCTCCCCAAATCCTTCTCTCCATTTTAGGTTATGATTCAGAGTCCCTCCTGCTCTACCTCTGGCTTACTTTTCAAATCCTATTACTCAATAACCTCTTGACCTATGAAATGTCATCCCCCAGGCAAACTGGTTACCTCACTCACTTTGCATCTTCATGCAAGTAGGTCTTTTGTCACATGCTGCAGTGTGGCTAAAAGTCACCTTCTCCCGTGCCTACATTATAGTCATAGTCCTTCTTTCAAGAATATCCCAAATTCCATCTCCTGCATGAATGGAGAAAACACTAGCAGCTAACATTTTTTAAAGACTTGACGCAGAGCAGAGTACTGCGCTAAGCACATGATACCTATTAGCACATTTAACCCTCATAACAATTCTAAGGAACATGTTTTCTAGATGGGGAAACTGCAGCACCGTCCAGTTCAGAAGTCCAGACAGTATCATACCTCTCTTAAGTGCCAGAGCTCCAGCCTGGCACCAGAGTGCAACCCCTAAATTATTACACTCTACCTGCTTCATGACTTCCTGAACGACACAGTGTAGCAGGTCAAGTACCAGTTTGTCACCCACCTTGTTCACGTAACAGCAGTGCCATGACAGAATATCATTTTCGAGTACTACTTTTCTCAAGTCGACTCTGGTTTTATTATTTCCTCACTTTAATACCGTCGCTGCTTTGCCTAACGCTTACAGAATATGGCACGAACTGTGCGAGCTAGGAATTTCAGCTCCTCCATGTTGCGGTTCCCACCCTCTTCTCCAGTCTTTGTAACTTCTGCCTCTCGTTCACTTTACAGTCCGGCCAAACTACTCTGCTCTTCTCCATGCACAACGCGCCTTCTTCCAACTCTGATCTTACTGCTCCCTCTCTACAGAACATCCTTCCCGACAATTTGTGTATATTCAAACTTGACCCAGATTTTATAAATATGCATACACATTTGCACACTTTGTAAAGACAGAGTAATTAGGTACCCTTTAGAACCCAGATCAAATGTTACCTCCTTAATTAAGCCCTTTTCTGAAGTATTTATTTCCTCTGAATGCCCACAGCATCCTAAATTTTATGGTTCTTGCAACTTCCCATGTTTTATTTTATTCAAATGTGTGTGAATATGAAAATCAATCTCTATCTAACATTTTAAAATTTCCCCTAACTTCCTTGAACGTAGAATCAATACTTTAGACATAGTAGGCATTCAATAAATAGTCATTAAGTGAAGAAGTGAATGAAATGCCACCCTAGACCGCTTTTGGGAGACTTTTCCTAACGGCTGAAACAGTGCTACCTTCCTACACTGTAAATCATTAATTTTAGGTTTTTATGAAAGTATAAAATCTCTTCCTCAGAAAGGAGGGGGAAGACAGGCATCTCATTACACTACATTAGTAACTTCCTTATAAACACACAAGACATTCATTTGAAATGCAGTTTTCTTGATGGGAAACCTGATCCCCCAGTTTTCAGTCTGGTTTTCAGAGGGGGCTATGCAAATGAGGAGAAGCAGGCACAGAAACTTCAGCAGCCTTAACCTGGGGGAGGGTGTTGGAGCCTGAGCAGGAAAAAAGCTAGGGTTGATGACAGGCATGATACTTTGAGGTAAAAGAAAAGCCCCCAAAGCGTCGAGACATTCACCCACAGCTTCTGCTCTGCACCCTTGACATCATTCACTGGTGGCATTTTCATTTCCAGCACGGGGTGGGGGAAATGAAATGAGTAGCAGTGCTAGTGTTGGGGGAGTGGAGAGCATGTATTCATTATTGGTTGCTTAAGGAATTATGAATCTAAAAGTCTCACCTCCAGGCAGTGGGATGCCAGACTGACTGTACAGTCAGGATCATGGCTGGTGGCAGGACATGGTAACCCTCACTTGTCTGCCTAGCCAGGCCTGTGATAGAGACAGGCTGCCAGCAGGTCCCATCTCCTGACTTTCTAGTTTATATCTCGGCTCAGTCAGGCAAGCATCTCTCACATTTTCTAACAAGTCCTATCAACACCTTCTAGAGCAGCGGTTCTCAAAGGACCTTTCCACAGGGGTCGCATATCAGATATCCTGCATATCAGGTACTTACGATTCATAGCTAGCAAAATTGCAGTTATGGAGTAGCAATGAAAACAATTTTGTGGTTGCCGGTCACCACAACATGAAGAACTGGATTAAAGGGTCGCAGCATTAGGAAGGTTGAGATCCACTGCTCTAGAGGGTCCCTCACTAGAATTGAATAAAAGGGGGGGGGACTTAAAAGTTGACAAACCTCTTAGTGGGCCACAGAGGGAGAGTATTACTAATGCTTTGAGCTTCCCCAGTCAGCTTGAGAGAAGTTCTTGCCAGGAGCCAAGCACCTCTCTAAGATATAAATACTAAACTCACTGCATTTAATGGGATCCAGAAGAGGGCTGTGTGAAGGACCCAAAGAACCACTCATCAGTCCCAAATAGCAGGCCAGTCCACTTTTCTTGTGTGTGTGTGTGTGTGTGTGTGTGTGTTTTCTCCATTCTTCCAGTCCTGTCTCAGCTCAGGCACTGCTGACTCATTCTGCAAAGACTCAAGCTGTCTTGAGGGGACTCGGTATATGGCGAATGCCTCAGTGATTGCAGATCTATTACACAGAGCTGTGGGAGGAAGGGGTGACAGTGAGGCTCCCTGCAGCCATGATGACGTGTCATTTCATTGGGGGCCATGGCTGCCTCTTGGACACATCCAGAAGGCATTTCATTTCCTATGATTTTTCTCTCCCTGCTTTTAGCGTCAGACAGGCTGTACTGGTTCCTCAGACATCTAAAACACTCATCCCTATAAAATAAAAACCAAACCTTAAACTCCCTAAGCCCACCCACCAACCAACAACCTCACATAACTTTTGTTCTTTTCATTTTCATGCTGTGGTTTTGTAGTACTTGAAAGGCATATCTTTTCTCTCATTGCCGAACCATTACATAAAAACAGATAGATTCTAACTGGCATCTCTTTCTAGCTGGCCTTGTACTAAGTAATTCTACTCATTAAATATATTTCACCTTGGCAACAGAAAGGGCTGTGCACTATTTTTAGTGTGTTATTACTTATCTCTTGCTGTACCTCTTGGAAGTAAACCACTCTCATTCACACAAGGGAAAGTGAGTCATACAGAATTAAAGGACCTACCAGTGGCCCGGAGTGTATCGTCAGAGCTAGAATTAGTATACAAATTCCAATTTGAATCCAGTGGTATCATCACTAAGTCCCATGGCTCTAAGGCTCTTTTCATTCTGAAAGGCCAGACCCGCCAGCAAGCAGGGTATATATATTATCTGGGCAGGTGGTGGGCTGGGCAGAGAGGCAGGTCTGGAAGAAGACTGAAAGGATATGGATCCTAAGGCTCACTGTGTTAATAGCCTTTGTGTGATCTGGGATAGGTCATTTCACTGCTCTGAAACCACCAGGGGTGCTCACAGTGCAAATGACATGGGGCTTTGTGTCGTGTTGTTGGAGCATGCCTCCTCAGTCCCCCTTTGTAACCTCCGCAGCACGCAGTTCAGGGAGCACACTGGCACAGAGCTGGCAGAGTCTGGATCCAGCGTGTGCATGGGGAGCTCCACAGACAGCTTTGCTTTTTGAACCCTGTTTCTCGTCTCTATAAAACAAGAGTACTATTCTCCCTCTCTCTCCCAGGTTATTGTGGAGATTAAATGATGCAACATTTGTGAATGTCTTCTCCCAGCGCCAGGCACATTGTAAGCACTGCATACCGCTGAATGAATAAATGAAGGGCCTTAAGTCAGGCCCTTCGAGTGCTATGTTAATTCTTAAAGCCTACTAGGATACTGTCGAGTTCAGCACAGCACACCATAGCAGCGACTTCCTGAGTAGTCCTCTAATGGTCCCCAAAGGCAGAGAGAAATTTCATAGTGTCACTGCCTGGTTATACCTGTTCTGGGAATACAGTAATTCATTTTCCAGTGCTGCCAATCTATTACCTTTCACCAAACACAAAACTCACTTGAAGAGGGGGCAGAAACACAAGTGCCTTTCTGTTACATAGAGGGTGGAAGAATATATTATTAAAATTGAAACCAACTTCTCTGATTTCTGAGGCAAAAAATCAGATTGGACGCCAAAGAGCTATTTGGCCTTTGCAGCCCCTGGATAGTGATGCCCTTGGGGGAAAGGGGAGAGCTGGAGCCGGTCCAAACTGTAGTTGCAACATCGCCGTGTGTATTTACTGCTCATGCTTCTGCGCTCCACACTTGTTTCTCCTCTCTAGCTAAGCCTTGAAGAATTCACAATTTACCCAGAGCACAGTTGAATTCGTGGAGGGTAAAATATAGGCAGATAGCTCTGCTTCTCATTTCCTAATCATATTTCTATAAAGCCTCGTTTTCAATACAATTGCACAGCTTTTCAAGCTTATGTGGACAATAATGACTGGTTAACAATAAACATGCCCCTCCCCCTCCCCTCCCCCCTTTTTTTTACTCAGGAGGGCCTCACTGAGATTCAAAGCCAAAATCCTGCCATATAGTTAGCACCTGGTACAGCTCATCACAATATAATATCTTCTCCCAGATGATTGGAAGTCTGTGCAATGCTGTCACACAATGAGGTGTGCAAGAAAAAGTTTGGGGATTGATTTTCATCATTAACTTGATATTGCATGGTTTTTGCGGGACTTAAAAAGAAATGCATTTTTATTACTTTTAAGTACTGCACATCGAGTAACTCCAACTTATCATATTTTGGCAGTTATTTTTCTCGGGCAGGATGTATTTTAAACATGTCTATGTTGGAGTGTCTGGTGGATCATTTAGGATCAGTGTCCTGTTGCTTGATGAAATCCAGATCACTTCAATGAAATCCAGATGGGGAAACGGGGTCTCTGGCAATGGCTGCCAGATCTTCTCCATATGAAATCTCTCTAGTCTGTATGCAAATTCAAAACTCCATATCCTGGAAATCCCAAACCAATCAAGTGGCGCTCAGCTTCTTAGTTACTGGACTAAACACAGGGAAGCGATTCATTCTTCCCTGAGGAAATAAGCATTTCTTACATACATCTATCTTGGCACAAAAAGGGCTGGCTAAGCAAATTAATAGTGTAAACAGGATTGCACTGGGGAATGTTTGTCCTACTTAGGAGAATAAACTTTTTATGCACTTTGTGCACATCCACTTACATACAAATAATTGATATGCTAATTACAAATGATTCTTAAAGCCCCTTCCCTGAGGTGCTGTTCTATGCTGTTAGTCTATTTTGAATTACTAGCATGTCCAATGCTTGAAAGTAATAAAAATGCATTTAAAATATTCCATGATTCAGACTGGCTTTCCTCTAATTAGGTTGAGTTAGTGAGGCTTGCCTATATTTAAATAGGATAGATATTTTTCTACTTCACCCCTCATACATTTACGATGCCCCCAGTCCCTCCCCCTTTCTCCTTCTCCTCGGGATTCTCCTGCATGGAGCTGGTACACACAAACTCCGTCACCCCAAGCTCCCACAGAACTGCCCCCACAGCATCTCCAGGCAGACACCGCCCTTTCTCTCTGCTACTCTCCCAACCCCCACGCGCGTTCACTCGCTAACTTAGCTCTTCTTTTAAGTACCCGTGGATATGGCTCTTTCCTGACGGCATAACTGGCAACAGTGCACGCAGACGAAGATCCACCCAAACTCAGCACCAGGCTTCTTCAGCAGGTAGTAGAATCTAGCTTTAACTGAACCTCTGTAGGGTCCAAGTCAACAGAAGCCGGTTAAGACAGCTCATGTATCAACGTAGCTGCTAGGCATAGGGCACTGTTAGGTGCAGGCATTCAAAGCCGTGCCATTAATGCACAGTCGAAACAGCTCTCCAAGGCAGGTCTGAAGGGGCAGGGCATCAGCTAAAGACTAAGGGGAAGGTAGAACTACAGTGCCAGTAGGAGGCACGTGGTGGAGGGAGCGGTGTGAATTTTGACGTTAAAACATTCCAGTGAGCACAGATACAGTCATGTTTGGGACCCTTTTCAAGAGCAGCCCGCGTTAAAGGGTATGATTATCAAGATTCCATTTAGGACAAGGTCTTCCTGACTCGGGGTAGTTTCAGAATATGTTCTAGCATCAGAACCTATTAAACTGTTGCCAAAGAATCGCATCACTTTCTCCAGGAGCAGGGATCAGTCATCACTAAGAAAAGAACAGGGAAAATGTGCACCAGCGTAGCACAGTGACCCCCCCACAGAATTCTAGAACATTGTCCTCCTTGACTTAAATGGAAAAAAAAATCACCTATGAAGACTTCTGTGCTTCACAGGGTGGGGTAGGCTACTTGGTGAAATTTGGATGAGAAGAGAAGGAAGTGAAAATTGCATTGCCTCTCTAACCACATGCCTTTCAGGCCCTAAGGACTAAGTGAAGGAAAATACCAGTTCTCACTACAGCCTCACGCAAGTCTTCCAGACATGCATTGGCTCAGGACAACTCAGATAATGAGGCACAGGATCCCTCCCTCCAAATTATCCTGCATTGTGAGGCTCTTAAAGCCTTTTGAATTTAATATTTTAAAAGATACATCAAACCAGGAAGAATAAATGAACGGCCCACTTTGGCCTCCTTTCCACCTGTGGCTAACATTATCAGTGAATTTAATTAGTGTCTGACTCATCTATTTTCCAGAAACAATAGGCAATTTTACATCTGCTACACTACGGAGAGGCAGGATAGAAGTTTATCAAATTGAACAAAAGCATGTAATAAAAATACCTTACTTACGGAGGGCCAACTTCCAGATGCAAGGCTTACAGAATGAATTGGCAGCTTTTGTTACCTTTATCACTGGACCAAAGTGACTAGTGATTATCCAGGCAGTGTAGCTGTGACCCAAAGGACGAGCGAGGTAGGATAATTGTGTGATGAGTTTCTGCCAGTTCCCCCATTGTAATGAAAATGGAGATGAAGATGCAAGGAAGTCTATGCAATTATTTGTACTCAAATACAAATTCGAGAGAGTTCATCCCTTTTCATCAAACCAAAGAGAATTGAAAAAAAATTCGTGCTGCTTCAAAGATTTAAGTGTGAATATCTGTGTGATATACTGCTGTTGCCCCATCATGAAACCCAAAGGAGTAAATTATAATTGCCGGGCTCTCTTTTCACTGCGGATCTACCTGTTTCTAAATTTCAGTGATACAGAGGGCCAAGTGCCAGATGCAAATCCAAATGAAAGGTAATTTCTAGAAAAGCCTATCATCATTAAAACATCTCTTCTTTAAATATTAACATTAAAAGTCAACATCAAAAGGCAACACTTTTGTTAAATCTCCCTTAGAGATGTCTTCCGATTCTCTCATTTTATTCAGTTGGTTACTGATGGAGTAGTTTGGAGAGTGGATGGAGAAGTTTGGAGTGTGGATGGAGAATCTCTACTCTATGTGCATATGGCCGCCTGCCAGGACCAAGAGGTGCCAGAGGTTTTGTCATACGACGCAAAGAAGTAAACAATCTTGCACAATACTAGTCTAAACAAGGCACATGCAAAGGATGTACTTCCCTAGGAAGAGCTCTATAAAATGACAGATGACACCATTCACCTTCTACAGGAGGAAGTCAGAAAATGAAGGGACAGGAAAACTCATAGAATCTCCATGTTCAGGCTTTCATCAAGAATTCCGTATCTAAGATGTAAATTTGGGGACAGTTATTCTTGTTTTCTGTCCATAAAGTTACAAGTTAAATCTTGAAGAGTCTTTTCTGGCAAAAATCTCAGCTGTACATTCATACACACACAATAGACTGTGTATTGGAGTTGTCATGTGATTCATTTGCATAAAACTAAATGGTTTATTTTTTTTAAATGTTTTCTCCAATCTCCTACAGTAAAGTTTTCCATCCCAATCTTAGGGATGGTATCTTTTCAACGCTTGTAACAATTAAATTTCACACTTCATGAGATACTTTAGAGACAACATAGTCAATGGCTAGGGAAAGACACAGGTTCAAAGTCCGGCTTTATCACTTCCTGGATGCATGTGACCTTGGAGAAGTCAATACTTTCTCTAATTTTCTTCCTTATAAAATGAGAAGAATCATACGTGCTTTTTTAATAGAGTGTAGAGGGTCACAAAGATCAGGTGATACAATGCATACTTTTAGAGCTACTCCTGTCCCAGTTATGTGCACTGCTGGAAACCAAGCTACAGGCTGCCAAGTTATTTCCTGTCCCAGTGCCTAGTGTAGTGTCTGTTGGACAGTAGGTGATCCATTTTTGTAGAATGAATGAATAAAATGGTTTTTTCACATTTAAACATGCACACATACCCAGAATAGAAATACATGTCAGATGTTTAGCACAGCACCTGTACGCACAGGTAGCATCTCCCCACACCCCACTCTCCTCCCTCACGTTAACTAGTGTTTCATAAACAATATACAGTGAGGAGCTGCTCAGTTCTTTTGCAGGGAGGTCAGAGAGGCCTTGGAGAGGTCAATTTTGGTCCCAGACTCACAGGAACTAATGGTACACTTAAAACACCAAGGACCTCCAGTTCTGACGTGAGGCTAAAGTGACAGGACAGTTCTTATGCCATAAAGACACACTGTAAAGACACTGTATTAAGAGTCAGTGGTGTGTGTGTGTTTCCCATTCTTTGTTGGACGTGAGTGACGTTGAGTATAAATGTACAAAACATTCCACTCAGGAATAAAAGCTTAGGATTCTTTTACTGACCCTGCTGTTGGTCTAAAGAACAAGTATTCTCTAGGTTGGCTACTCTGTTTAGCCCAGTAACAGGACCACAAATGTTCTTGAAAGGCAGGTGATAAGCTTTAAAAAATAATTTGATTCCCCAACACTGCAAAAAAGTTTAAATTAAAATAGAAAACTCTAGTGTTCTTTCATAAATGGAAAGAGGCAAAAACATTAAGTTGGGGTAGCCTGGAAAGATGACACCCATGTCAAACACATACTAACTACCTGTAACTCCATCTCCAGGGCATTCAACATCCTCTGGCCTCGGCAAGGACCTGCAGTCATATGCACATATCCACACACATGCATACGCATAGTAGAAATAAAAATAAATCTTTAAAAGCGATTAAGAGTTTAAAGATTCATTTAGTCTTTGAGTGAGTGAATTTTTCTTTAGATTGGTGGTCTTTGATTGAGACCAAAAGTTTACTTCAGTTTTGAGCTATATAATATATGCCACAGGACACAGGTGAATAATAGCCCAAAGACCAACTATGGGTAGATTTTTATTTTAATGAATAACATATAAACCATAGTTCACTAGAATAAGAATATTTCTCAGGATAGGTTGATGTTTCTTCTTAGCAAATCTTCATATATGGATATAGACTGCTACTGAATAAGAGCTCCAGTTTAACAGAATCTTTCCTAAGTCCTCAATGGAGAATTTGTTCAACAGTGTCTCCTTTGGATAATATATTATGCAGTGTCTTTATTATCTCAAAGCTGAGCAGTTGAATATTCTTTTTTTAAAGATTTATTTATTTATTTTGTATATAGTGTTCTGTCTGCATGCATGTCTGCAGGCCAGAGGAGGGCATCAGATCTCATTATAGATGGCTGTGAGCCACCATGTGGTTGCTGGGAATTGAACTCAGGACCTCTGGAAGAACAGCCAGTGCTCTTAACCTCTGAGCCATCTCTCCAGCCCCACAGCTGAATAGTCTTAGTAAAACAATTCTTTTCTTTGAGACAGGGTCTCATGTAGTCCAGGATGGCCTCAAACTCCCTATGTAGTGAAAGATATTTTGAATTCCTTATCCTCCCGTGCCTACCTCCCAAGGGTCAGGATTACAGACATGTGCCACCATGCCTACTTTATGCATTGCTGGGGATGAAATCCAAGGCTTCATGAACACAGGCGAGCAAGCACTGCCAACTGACCTTTATCTACAGCCCTAAAATTGTGACTTTTTTCCAAATGTTTTACTGTCAACTTCAGTACATGTACTCACACACATTATAAGCATCTTGTATATAGCTTTCCTATTAGACAAGCAGAGATCTAGTAAAGAGCAATTGCTGGTTGTTAGGAGTGCAAATGATAGTTAGGATACAAACTAGGAAATACTAGCACGACTCTGAATTTATCCATGCATATGTCATCATACGACATGGCATTTCACAGTAGGCAAGCACTTGGCTCATCTTGCTATTACTATTTATCAAAAGCTCCCTTGAACCAGCAGCAAAGAGGTACTTGTTTTTGTCCTTGTCTTGAACAGTTCTTGACTGTGACTGCTCCCAAAGTCATCAACATATGTAGCATTTTAGGCAATAGGCAAAACATTATTAAGACAATCTTATATCATATTCACATAGAGAGCAAGCAGGCCAAATATAGGGAGAGCAGTACCTCCTTGTGTATATATAGATATATGGATGCATATATATATGTATGTATATATATATATAGTATGCTTGCTTGGTAAGTGCCCTACCACAGAGCCATACCCCCAGCTCTGTGTGCACTTTTAGATGACAATGCTTAATATTTCTTTCCTCCAAACTCTAAGTACGGTATGAAGGATTTTCTGAGTTAGGAGTTATTTTGGTGGGATTATTATTATCTTGATTCATAGACACTATCTATAGTGGAGCCAGAAGCTTCCATTTGAGGGAAGAGACACATTGACAGTAGTAATGTACTATTCCTTTATGTTGGTTGATAAAGGGCTTTACTTACAATGCCAACTCTACTAACACCCATAAAGCTTACAGGAAGCTTGTGAAAATCATGGACCTCTGCCATTAATATCAAATGACCCAAGATATCTAATATGAAATTGTCATTTCAAAAAAAACCCCAAAAAACTCCAAACCTTTTGATGGTATTAGAAAGTATCCATGTAATATTTCCATATCCAGTCTATGGAAGAAAATTTAAATGTGGGGAGTTTGGTGTTGTGATGAAACTATTAAGTCCCTGCCTGACTAGTATGAAAAGTATGAAAGGCTAGAAGCAAGGAAAAGGTAATCTTTTAATAAGAGAGAAAGTGAAGGGAGGAAGGGAGGACGGGAGGAAGAAAGGAAGAAGGAAGAGGAATGAGAGAAAGAGGAAAGAAAAAAGAAAAGAAAGAGGACAGAAAAGAGGGGAAAGAAGGAAGGGAAAGCTTTTCAGTGAATCCCACAGAGAAAATCAGCTCAGGAACAAACCAGCAATTGAGCGACTACTCAGACTCCTACATCATCCATGTTAGCCGCCAATAAGCGTCTTTCTGTCTCTGTGGTGAGAGCGGTGAGCCAGAGAACCAGTGGGGCTTACAGACCAGACCAGGTGAGAAGGACAGAGCAGCCGGAGCGGTCATCCCTCTTTCCTGTTTCTTTTCAGGTAGGCAGATGGGGCAGCAGTAACAATGGCCCCAAAGCACACCAGGTAGAAGCACTCAGGATAATTGCTGGGACCCAAAGGCATGGTTCCTGGGATTTAGAAAACTCCAAAGCCATTTAGATGTCCAGGACTGTTGTGCCTACTCCGTACTACTTCCCCCTTGTACTCTGCTATCTGAGCAGCGGACAGCCAGGGCGCTACACTGCAGCCTTTCTCAAGGCTGCTGTCCGTCCAGTGAAACGCCTGGTCCTAGTGGGCCTGGGGAGGAGACTGTGCCCAAATCTCATTCAGGGCCTTGGTTTTTAGTATAGAAAGAAGTCTCCTTCCTGTTACAGGAATGCTAGGTATAAGTCAACAATGGAGGGGAACATACTCGGCACAGGAAGTCTTCCTGGCACCCCTGGAGTGAAAGGTGCCTTGCCCTCAACAGACTTCTGAAGAAAGGCAAAGGCAGTAGTCAGGAAGGTTCATATGAAAGCCTGGAGCCTGGTCCCCGGGTGATCACCGTCTGCACTCCTCACGGGGCTCAACAGGCAGTCCTTGGCTCTATAAGCTGCCAAGTGTCTGGTTCTTTAGTCAACGAGCGGGAAGACTCTTTAGTGAATGCTAGCCTGCCGTACTCAAGAGCCGCCAGTCCTGTGGCAGAGTGGATTCTGTAAAGGGAAATCATATGTAACCTTGGAGCTATATTTACTTTTCAAATGCTTCTCATTATGTTTAATACCAAGGCTATATTAAACATGAATTGCCATGGCATTAACTTTTTGAAAAATCATTTATAAGGAATTGGTGTACATAAAAAAAAAAGGAAGATATAGAGGAGAAAGAGACAGTTTTATGACTGAAAGATAAATAGTAGCCTTCCTTCAGGAGAGAAGATGCTGGGAAATCCTCAAGTCTGTACATAATATTCAGTTTTTTTTCCCCAGGCAGTCAAATGCCAAGCTGACGGGGGAGAAAGGAGAATCTCCGGAGGTTTTATGATTGGCAGATGATTCAATAGGGGCACATGTAAGGTGATCCAGTTAGAGAGGGCCAGATATTCCAAAGTATACTTGCAGGCTGGTAAATGATGATCTTTCAATTAAGACTCAGGAAAGAGCTCTAAGAAACCCTGTGGACAGTCCCCTGAAGAGAACAACTTAGTGGCCTGCTACGGTTAAAAAAAAAAAAAAAGCCAACAAAATGTTGAGCACTGTCAAGAAGGAGATTAAAAGACAAACAAAATCATTTTCCTTTTCCAGAGAACCACAGGACATCTTCATTGGTAATGTTACATAAGCAGTTCTGATCTGCACATCTCAAGGACAGAACACAGCCTAAGGGGAACAAAGAAGGGCAATTAAATCATCAGCGACAGGCTCCAGATTTTTTTTTCCAGCCTGACAATACAGAGTTATCCGAGGGCCCCCATGACGATTCGGAAGAGGCTAGTGCTGCTGAGTGACTGCGGGGTGACTTGCTCCACCGTATCTCTCGAGCTAAGAGGCACCTTTGAAGTTTTTATTTCTCAGAGTTGGACTCTGTTGAAACAACTGCCAGCGAGGGTGGCCAGTACAGGCAGGCCCCTCTGGGCAGTCCCTGCTCTCCACCAGCCATCGGGAGAAATGGGAGCAGGGGGCGGGGGTGGGGATTAAAAGGGTTTCTGTCCATACCGCTCACCTTCAGTGAGCCTGACCAGTAGACTTCTAGTCAGACTTACCTTGTGCACTGCCACTGTCGGCAAGAAAACGGTGCCTGACCAATCTGAGTTTGTGTGAATGTGAGCTTAACCTCTCTCCATTCTGTAAGACTCTCAGACCCCAAAGGTCTTCAAACCAAACTGCCTGCCTATATATGCGCATGCTGGTAACTTGATTCTTAACTCTAGGTTAAAAAAATTGGGGCTGGGGAGGGATGTAGCTTAGTGTATACAAGACCCTGGATTCTATCTCCAGCACAGAAACATCCCCTCTTCTCCAATCCCCCTCTCTTACTCTCTGACTACACTTTTACTAGTCTGGTAGGTAGAAGACAACAATGAATGGTAAATAATTAACGTCAACTCTAATATTCATGCCAGTGGAGAAAAGCACATGTCTCCATGAGAAAAAAGCTGAAACATACCCTGTCGGGCTAATGAAACAACACACTTGCAAAAAAGTAGCAGTGAAGGGATTCCCCAGGCCAATCTAAACGCTTTTATTCTGGGATGGTCTTTATCATACTGTATAGCAGGTTAGGTCAAACCTAGGTCTCTGGTCCAGCTGTTTAGTCCTCTCCAACAGGGGATGGTTACCAGATTAAATAAGCATAGTAAGTCCTATCTAAAAGCTGTGTGAGCCAGGCATCATGGTGCATGTCTTTAGTCCCAGCAGTTGGGAGGCAGAGGTCGGTGGATCTCTGAGTTCGAGGCCAGCCTGGTCTACAGAGTTCCAGGAGAGCCAGGGCTATATAGGGAAACCCTGTCTCAACGACAACAACAAAAGTAAAAGGTATGTGAGCATCCAATGGTTTTCATTTTCCGGTTGTTCCTTGAAAACAAGAACAATTGTGAGACCGAAAAACATTGCACCTTTCAGAGCTCCAGTCTACCTGCAACTAGCTCAGTGTCACTGCCATACCTTTCACAGATGTGATAGTACTTCTCATCCTGTATGCCATCTTGAATGGGCACATTGACACTGTAGTAGCGGCCTTTCCCCAGGCCAACATCCGACATGTCACCTGTTCCTGTAAAAGACAGGAATGCTGTGATCAGTCACCAGGAACACAAGCACTAGGAAACTCAAAGGGCTGTCCAAGAGCAATTCAGAACAGCAAAGTGGTCGGTTAGAACAATTCTAAATTCTTGGTTGTTACTGAGGAGATGAAACGATGAAAATAACCTAGAGAAATACTAATTACAATGTTGTGGGAAGCATGAAAACAATGAGGAAATTGAGAAATATTAATTTATATCTTAGTGGATGAAATAAAACATTAACAGCTAACATCACATGTTATTTGCAGTTATCAGAGTTACATGTGGTGTGTGATAAAATAATAAGCGGCCTGTCTGTTGACGGGCCGTAAAAATCACATGGAATTAAAAAGACTATTCATTGTCATTGTCACTTGAAGTGATAGGAGTTAAAACTCTGCATAGAATAGCACAAATAAGGTGTTAGCAGCATGGAAATATATAAAAATAAGATCTAAGAAACACGTCAAAGAATTGTGGTGTCTAGACATGTAACGTATGGGGAGCACGCAGTTGACTTGCCTGGGAAAAATCCTGGGGAGAATTTGTGCAGGGACACAGTCATAACTTTGGATGTAAAACTGAAGGCGTCTTCTACACCTGCCCGAGAGAAAAGTCAGAGGGATCACTTCAGATACACAAGTCCTGTTTTCAACACCTGACAAATCTACCAGGCAGCTCTGGGAAGAAGGTGAGAAGAGAAGGCGGCTGAGACAGATAATGAGTGGAGAATTCAAAGACCACGAACTGCTGGTTTCTGCTTTCAGTAATTACGGATGGGGTAGAACATAACCTCAATTCATGGCAAACTGTAACTGCACTTCCCTTTTCCAAGCAACAGGATGTCCAAGTTCACCATGACTTCTCTTCTAAATGGTATAAAAGAGCAAGAGCCCAGGACTGAGGCTCTAGCCACACAAGTGAGTATAGAAAAGTGGCACCAGCCAGGCAGGTTCATGGTCTGTTCTGTTGAAGCGTTTCTAGTTAAATTCTTGGGACTTTTCCCCAAGAACTCTATTATGGTAATCCTTTAAAATATAACCAACAAATTAGTGATTAGGCTTTATTTAGTTAAAACTTAATGATGAGGTGCCTCTCTATAATATAGATTTGGTTATAAAAGTGGGTAATCCAAAGTCCCATGAGCACTAAGCAACCTACATCTTTCTGCTGGGGAAAAAAAAAAAGTCATGGCCCTGTTCCTTAACAGCTCCTTAATCAACATATAGGAAGATGTCTGTTTATTTATTTACTAAAACAAATGTTTGTATTTTGGAGCTGCTTAAAGGAAGCGAGAGAAATACAATTAAATTCTTTAAACCCAGGATAGTAATAAAACTTTAAAGGAGCTTGCTGCTCGCCAACTTCAAACTGGCTTGGTGTATGCCCAGAGTAAGGGGCACCTTCAGTTGTTAATAGCGGCTTTAAAACTGTTTTAAAGCCTGCAGGAAGATGTGGGGGGGGGGGGGCCCGCGGTTGTGGACAGATGTCTCCTTTCCTCTTAAACAGTCAGCAAATGACTAGATGCCCAGGAGATAAAAGAAGCTCGGGTTTAAAGTAACCCCTCAGAAGCCACTACTTAGGTCTTGGCCATGCTCCCCAATGCTGCGCCTTCCTCTAGGGCTCAGTCATACCCAGACACTCTGAAATAGAAGGACCATTAGCAAATCCAGGTACTGTCCTCCTTTCTATTTCAAACAAAGATGTTGTCTCTGTGTTGACTTAAATGTATTTAAGTCTTTATTAGAGGCCAACAGAGACCTTACAAAATATGAACTCTATTTGTATATAACAGGTATGTTTGAATTTCCCAAGCCTTGTGTTTTGCCCTAGGGAGGTAGTTAAAACCAGTTAAAGACTCCAGGCAGAAAGCATTAAGTAAACAAAATAAAATAAATGAAAATACCATTTCAACAGAGGCAGAAGTACTAAACAAGGGCACTTTATGAAAATGCTAATGATTTATCCACCCAGAAATGTAGCAATTTACATTTCTACCAATCCTGTATGCAAATTCCTGTTTTCTCCTGTGATGACTAATGCTGGTGGTTGTTGTTTCTTTTAACTCTTGGAATGGCTCTCAGCTGCATCTCTCTCGGTATTGGAGCACTGAACACTGTAAATGCTGTCAGGCATGGTTTAAAAAAATCACGAGAGGGAGGAGAGAGGTTGGGGAGGGAAAGGTGAGGGTGGGCAGGAGTGGCCAGTGACGCACCCCAGGATGCCAGTGGCAGAATCACGGGAGATTTCAAATAAAGCAAATGTGGAAGAGTTTGGGGGTAGGGCAGAGGTCACTGGAAAGGAGGTGCTGAAGAGGGGAAATAAAGTGAAATGAAACACACCGTAAAAGTTGGCTGAAACAGGAAACTCTAAATGCTGTAGAAATAACACGGCAATTGGAGAGAACGGTTTCAGGTGACAGTCTTATTTCATTTTTACATGGCTCGGCAGAGTTGGTCTATTTTTGAACTCTGGATACTAAATCTCTGAATTCCATAAGCATTTGCTCATTCATAAAACAACCATTTTACTGAGTTGCTACTATATGCACAGTACTGACAGAAAAAAGTAAGCAACTCGATCTCCGCTCTGGGAGAACTTAACAGTTTCTGCGGGAAGAAAAGATACAGATATTTCATTTGTAAAGGAATAGTACAAAACAATACAACATGAAACAGTGATTAGTGTTACAAGATGCAGGGCGTCGGCCCCACAAGAGTGCTCGTGGGCCGCAGTGGCCCCGAGAGCCATTGCTGGAACTTGAATGAATAGGCAGAATTCAGGGCTGCAGTGAGGGAGGGGCAGGTGGCTAAACTAGGGAAAAGGGAAGTGAAGTCAAGGAGGTGGGGTCAGAGGAACGTGTCTCGAACAGTGAGACATGCTCATCGGGTAGAAAAATAGCAAGAGATGCTTGGAAAGACGAGGTGAGGCCTATTTGAGGCCTTGAAAGGTGAGATAAAGAAAGCCTACTTTTCGAAGCCTGGTGGCAGTGCGGCACACCTTTAATCCCAGCACTCGGGAGGCAGAGCCAGGTGGATCTCTGAGTTCGAGGACAGCCTGATCTACAGAGCAAGTTCCAGGACAGCCAGGGCTACACAGAGAAACCTTGTCTTGAAAAACCAAGCGAGGCAGAGACAGAGACAGACAGACAGACAGACAGGGGGGGGGGGAAGAAAGTCTACTTTTCCATAAAGAAGACAGTTTTCAAGGGGTGATCTATTGTACAACTGAAGTGTTTTTACAGGGGAGACTATATGACTGACCTACTTCTTCTGAGTATCTAATACCTGTGGCACAGGAATCTGCACTTAAAATAAACTTCCCCAGATCACCTAGATGCACAATCATGTATGAGTACCATTTCTCTAGGCTAGGGGCCATCAAAGTACGTGTCGCTAGACAGTAAACATCCTAGACGCCCTAAACTACTTAGAACCTCTGCACACATTTATACACACACACACACACACACACACACACACACACACACACACACACACACGTATTTTACAATCTTGTTAAAAATAAAAACCCACCAGGAAGGTGGTGGCGCATGCCTTTAATCTCAGCACTCAGGAGGCAGAGGCAGGTGGATCTCTGAGTTCAAGGCCAGCCTGGACTACAGAGTGAGTTCCAGAGCTGCATGAGATCCTGTCTCAAAAAACAAAAAATAAAATAAAAATAAAAATGAACCCCGCCCAAAAAAATGAAAACCCATTCTTAGCTCACTGGTCATATAAAAAAAAAAGCCATTGTGACATGCTGCCCCTTGTAATGGGCAATGAAGAGGCTATGAACATTTTAAATCAAGGCTGTGTCCCAACCTGGAAAGTAGTCAGAAATTCAGGGGGCGTGGTTCTCAATGTGTGTGATGTTTGTTTTAACCCTTTGCTGTTATCTTTAATTGTTTGTTTCTAGCAATGTACTCCTATCCCAGGATTATATATGTTGGTAACACAAAGAAAGTGATCACTCCATGAACTGGTAGGCTATTGGTGAAAACTCCAAAATGCTGGTCCTTCATACAGCCTTTCTACCTTGAGAGAAACGCTGATGAGAAGAGAGAAGACCATCACCTCTAACCCAAGAGTTCCCCTAGAACCCATTCAAAGGCCCCAGAGTGGTTCCTGGACATTGGAATAAACATGAGCAAGACTTCCCCATTCTTCTACTCTCTACTATAAAGTTTAGCTTCAGGAGACAGGAGAGAGGCAATGACAGGGGCCTGCCCGCCTTGGGCAGCAGAGGGGAACTGCATTAGTCAGAGGAATCCATGCAGCACCTAGTCCAGAAATGACAATTAGGAACAGTTCAATTGCATTAGGCATTTCTCCTTTTATTAGTTGCCTAGAAGTAGCTTTACTGATCAAAACCTGCTGTCCTAGCAGGGAAGTATCTTTGAAACTGAAGGGCTTACCATCTCCATGGTGCAGATCCAAATCCACATAGAGGATACGTTCAAATTTCCGTCGCAATCTTAATATTCCCAGGACAGCATCATTGAGATAACAAAAACCAGATGCTTCATCTCTGCAAGAAAACAAGTTGCTACAGCCAACAACTAAAAAGCAGTCCAAGGGAGACTTTACAGCCAAGCGTGGAACCTTTGAGATCTAGCCCCATAAAGTCCCCCTTCTTTTAAGAAAAACAAAAATTCATCTATAAGGATTATATAGTAAATGGCCCAGAATGATCAGAAAATGAAATATTTTAACAAAGTAAATATTCAGAATGATTGGTAATGTTTTCCTACTCATAATCACAGTAGTTTCAAAAGCATTAGATTATTATAAATATATTGAATAAGACAACATTTCTCTGACAATTAGGAGATCATTAAAAAACCAGCAACCTTGTAGTCCCCTGGGGTCATAATGATAAACACTGAGTTTTCTCTTTTAGCACTCTAAGGAAGCTAAGACCTGGGTGGGGCCTTAAAGACAATTTTACAGAAGATGGAGATTGGGTTCTTTGTACAGACTTTATGACATAGCCCGCAAGTTGGTTATTTTTTATTTTAATGTGCCTTGGCACTTGTTACTCACGAAAACTTGGGTGCAGAACAGACAAATGCATAACCCTTTGGGCACCTTACTGTAGTTGCCTTTCTATGAGTGTAATTTGACAATGAGCAGTGAAGAAGCCTTTGCTAGAGGTATTTTGCTTCACACAAACCATTGTCACTGGTTTCACTGGAGCCCTGTCACTTTTCTGTACTGGTGCTTTCACTTTGTCCTCTTATCAACATTCACTTGCTCTTTTATTGCACTCTTATTTGAGCCTTGCTGATTAGATACAAAAGAACACTATTTATCATGAGTATACTAGACTTATTTTAGAGCCCCATTCCAAGTGTCACAGTCTTTTTTGCTTCCATAGATACTTCAAATATCCAGCAACCCCGCCCCCTTCTGTTTCCCATGAGATTTTACTTGAAACAAAAATCTAGGCATGGACGCTTGAAATGGCATCACTGCTACTGTGAGAAACCTTTCTAGTGTTTATGTAATGTAGAAAACTTCATGAAATCTCTTTCCAATGAGATTCCACACTCTATAAACGATGCCCTGGTTCACATGCTGAATTGGTGAAGACAGGTACAATGATGAGCAGCAGATTGGTTAAAAAAAATCACTGGATACTGCCTGTGCTTCACTGAGAGAACACAGCAATTGTTCTAACTAAATGGCTTGGACTTAGGTTTGCAACAGGGAAGAAACCAAGGAGAGAAAGGATGAGTTCAACCACGAATCCTCTGTGAGAATTAGATGTGGGGCTCTGAGTGTTCTTGCATGTGCATGCTATTTTCCAGTTCTGAAAATTGACATTCTACAAATCTACTGTCTTAATGCATCAAAAGAGTTAATGTGTTATCCTAATGAACATCAAACACTTTCAGGATGGAACAGTAAGTGCTAGGCAAGAGGAGGGAAGAGAAGATGGTTGTGAATAATGATGGCCATAATACTGACAATTCTGAAGTTATTTTCTGTGGGAATGTGTTATCTCTTTTTTCCTCTAGATGGGACTACCAAATTAGATGATCAAAATCTCAAAAAGTGGGGTATGTGGTATACACATGTAATGCCAGCACTCAGTAGGCAGACACAGAATCCTAAGCTGCAGGCCAGCATGGGTTACACAGCAGAACCCTGTCTCATAAAACCAAGGGCTGGAGATAAAGCTCAGAGATAGAGCAATGGCCAGCATGTGCAAAGCTCTGGGCTCAATTCCCAGTATTAAAACAACAACAAGCAAACAGGCTCTTAGATTAAGGGAGTTTTGTTTTCTTTTGGGAGGGTGGGGTATTTCTCTACACTTCCACATCATAGTCCATCACTGAAGGAAGTCAGGACAGGAACTCAAACAGGGCAGGAACCTGGAGGCAGGAGCTGATGCAGAGGCCATTGGGACGGGGTGCTGCTGCTTACTTTTATTCTCATTGGCTTACAGAAATAAATACACATTTAGATAAGATTGCTAAAATTCCCACAAAATGAGGAAAATGAACTTTCAAGACTTCCAACATGCTAAAAAAAAAATCTTTAAAAACCTATCCAAGTGCCAGGTGTGGTGGTGCAAGTCTTTAATCCCAGCAAGCAGATCTTTGTGAGTTCAAGGCCAGCCTGGTCTACATAGCAAGTTCCAGGCTACCTAGGACTACATAGTTAGACTATCTTTTTTTAAACTTCCTTTTTATTTATTCTTTGTAGCTTTCACATCATGCATCTCAATCATTCTTCTCCCCCATACCTTCATATCCACTCTGTGCCTTGCAATCTCCCCCCAAAATAAAATAAAATTTAAGAGAAAAGAAAAGAAGAAAAATCTTGTCATGGAAGCTGTACTATGACACAGTGAGTTACACAGTATACCCTTTAGTCCACACATCTTTATTTGCAAATGTTCATTGCAAACAATCATTGGTCTGGTTTGAGGCCTCTGGCTTCTGCTACACCATCAATACTGGATCCTCACTGGGACTCCTCTTGGATATTCTGTTGTTGCCCTGTGTCATGGAGATCCTGCTGCTTTAGATTTGCAGGACCAGCCCCTTCACATGCTCCAGCAGATCATAGATGGGATGGATGCTGGGGTGGGCCAACTCATAACCTGGGTAGTTGCAGGGTTGGTCAGCCCACCAGCTCTTCCCTGTCCTCACCACCAGGGTGAGCTCTCCAGCACTGTCCCTGCTAATTTACCCCTTGCTGCAATGAGCAAGGGGCGGGGCCAGTTCTGCTTTCATACTCTCAGGGTCGGCTCTATTGTGCTGCACAGGCCAAGTACGGGGCGCCACTCTCCTGAATGCTGCAGCTAGCTGGTGAGAGGCAGGGACAGCTCTCCTGTTCTTGTGATCTCAAGGCCAGCTCTCCCAAATGCCACAGGCAGTGATAGGCAAGGCAGGGATGTCTCTTCCTTGCCACCATTTGGCAGATGAGGGGCAGGGTCAGATCTCTCAAGCTCACATTCTCAGGCTGGTTCATCCACACCCTGTCAACAGGGTCAGCTCTACTGTGCTGCCCAGGCGAGGTGCAGGGCCGGCTTTTCCGAGTGCTGCAGCTGGTAAGGGGGAGGGTGGAGGCGCGCAGGGCATCTTTCCCCTGTCCTCACCACCACATGACAGACAAGAGTGGTATGGCCAGCTATCCCACCCTCATGAGAGGGTCAGCTCCCTCATCTGCCACAGGTGGCAAGGGCTGAGGGCAGTGAGACTC
The DNA here is from genome assembly GCF_049852395.1 of Peromyscus maniculatus bairdii. NCBI lineage: Eukaryota > Metazoa > Chordata > Mammalia > Rodentia > Cricetidae > Peromyscus > Peromyscus maniculatus. The sequence continues at coordinate 83,264,592 of NC_134875.1, read as the reverse complement.
TATCTTTTAAAAAAAGAGACAAATATTTTAAGAATTCAAGATCATACAATGTATGTAAAATTTTAATAATTAAGACTAATTTAATAATTTACTAAACGCAATTATATCTTATCAGTTGCAGGTATAATAAACAGGAGTATTTTTAGTCTACTTAGATATGTTCTTCCTAAACATTTTTACAGGTTTATTGATGGAACGAGCTAGCATTACTTCTAACAAATGTTTAATAGTTTGCAAAATGTACATTTGTTTAACCAAGTTGAGCCATTATTATGGCAAACTTGACTTCAACAGTAATTGTGTTTTGTATTTTATCAGCTTAAGATAATTTGTAAGATCGTAAGGTAACTGAAAATTCTGGCTGATGCCTAATTTAATTATTTCTAAGGAAATGTTGAAGCATTAGCATAGGACCTTGGGCTTATATGCATTTGCTTCTTATCTGTGCATGTGCATGTGAGTGCATGGTACATTCATGTGTTTATGTGTGGTCACATGCATGTGACTGCACATATGTGTACTTGCATGTGGAAGTCAGAGGTTAATGTTGATGCATTTGCTTCTTATCTGTGCATGTGAGTGCATGGTACATTCATGTGTTTATGTGTGGTCACATGCAAGTGACTGCACATATGTGTACTTGCATGCAGAAGTCAGAGGTTGATGTTGGGCATCTCAGTCTTGCTTTATTTACTGGAGAAGGGTCTCTTGCTGAACCTGGAGCTCCCAGATGCAGCAAGTCTAGCCAGTCAGTTTGCCCTAGGGCCCCTCTGTCACCACCTCCCACGCACTGGGATTACAGGCAGGCCACCAAGCCTCCCTGTCTTTTTTATGGGCTGGTGATCCAAACTCTGGTCCTTACACTTAGGCAGTAAGTATTTTATCCAGTGAACCATCTCCCTAGCTCTGCTTTTATTTCTAAGTTACAGGCCGCTATATATGTTAAAGGATATGTTCTTTTTGCCACCAATAGTGGGACGTTGTACTATAAAGGATGCAGAAAGTTGTAGAGGGTTCACAAAAGGGAATTTTATTTGTTTAGGTCAAAGCTGGCTAAATTTTGGTGATTTATAAAATTTCTCACAAGAACTCTAATTCCAAGCATATTGATGAAAAACTAGTTTTGTTATTTCTGTGTTTAAAAGACAAAGAATTTTGGATTCTTAGTCTGTTCTTACAGCAAGCTGGGAATGGCTTGCCTTACCTTCTGGAAAACCTTCTTAGGTAACAAAGATTCTGTGTCTTCCCAGAATTATCTACCAGGGTTTCCTACTTTTTATGGCCACTGGCCTCACATATGGTAAACAAGCCCTCTCTTTTGGGATCTGTTCCCATATTTCTCTATTACTTAAGAAAGCAAAGTCTTCTCACTTAGGAAGGAGCTAACAGCTTTAGGCTTTACCATCCCTTTACTTCTATGCTTATATGGAAAATATTTTATTGTTACTTAGGTAACAACACATAATCCTATCTTAATCAAATCTCAGAGGGCTGATAGGACAAAACCACAAAGGATTTTTGTTTGACCTCATAAAAAGAGAGGCACCTATGACTATTAGCTTTGTGTTGTATTATTATTGCGGCATCACATAGGCAGAGCCATCAAGCCAAAAGTGGTGATTTGCCTCTCCAAGGTTAAAATGGTAAAATGTTACCAATATAAATAGTTCAGAAACTGTATGCTGTATGAGATCATGCACGTCTCCACCGGTCACGATATGTTTCTGTTTGTCAGAGTTAAGCTTGCTTCTTTGTCAAATGTTAGACAACTAGAGGACCACAGCTCTCACCCATCTGTGAGGACCACATGCCAACACCGCTAGTGGGTTCCTGAAACCCTGAAAAGATCAAAACACTCTATAGATCATGTTTTTATGTATGTATGTATGTATGTATGTATGTATGTATGTATGTATGTGTGAGATACATAGCTTATGATAAAATCCAAATTACAAGTGAGGCACAATAAAAGATTAACAATAATATCAAAATGGAACAACAATAATACAGCATAATAAAAGTTATGTGAAATATAGTCTTGTTCTCTGTCTCTCCAGATATATTTTAAAACATCTTTCTCTTTTATTCTTATTTTATGCATATAGGTATTTTGCTTGCATGTATGTCTGTGCACCACATGCCTATCACCTCATGTGGAGGCCAGAAAAGGGCATCAGATCCCCTGGAACTGGATTTACAGTTATGAGCTGCCATGTGGGTAATGGACTTCAACCTGGGTCCTTTGGAAGAGCAATCAGTGCTCTTAATCACTGAACCATCTCTCCAGCCCCTCTCCAAATATATTAATGTCCTGGACTGATCATGGTTCATCATGAGGAACTGAAACTGAGGAATGTGAAATCATGGATGGGGGTTGTCGTAGTTAGGGTTTCTATTGCTGTGATAAACACCATGACCAAAAGCAACTTGGGGAAGAAAGGGCTTATGACATTTACAGCTTGTAGTTCATCATCCAGGAAAGTCAGGGCAGGAACCTAGAGGCAGGAGCCAAAGCAGAGGCCATGGAGGGTGCTGCTTACTGGCTTGCTCCTCATGGTTTGCTCAGCCTGCTTTCTTATAGAACCCAGGACCACCATCCTAAGGATGGCACCACCCACAGTGGGCTGGGCATTGCTTTCAACTGAGGCTCCCTCTAGTTTATGCCAAGTTCACAAACACTAGCCAGCACAGGGGCCTAAGGCACCAAGTTTTCACTCAAAATTCCAGGAGGTTTTGGTTCAGTGTTAACTTAATCTTACCTGTGCTTCTTGATTTTGAATCTTGGATCTTCCTAGTCACTGGTTTTCAACTGGGGATTCATATCATTTCCCTGATACAAATGTTTAAGATGTAGTCTAGATTTCTGAATCTCTTTATTTGCTTTCCCTGATAGAGTCTGGGTATAATCTAACTAAATGCTTGATACATTCATTTTACACTGGGTCCAGATTTTTATATGCTATTTCTGAGTCTTTTCTCTATAAAGATAATGTTCATACATTTTTATAAATTAGACACAATACCCTGTCTTCTTTGAAAAGAGTTAATCATTATGTTTACAGATATTTTGTTGACGATTTTTGGATTGGCTTTTATCTTGCTTTGCATGCCACAGAAACAACTACATCTCCTTGTCAGCTGCATTATTATTCCTGTAATGAACTCTCATCAGATTTTTCCCTTTTGAAAATGAGCAGTAATAAGGTAACCACAGCTATTGTAAGCCTTTTGTCATCTACACATTGCTTTTTATGTTTTCTTTCAATGCTTCCCTGAAAGTACCTACCACTCGCTATAAGCTAGAGGGCTTCCATCTCAGCAAAATACCCTCTGAGAGCTCTGACAGCCTCACGGGAAAGAACCGTGCTGGGGGCTTTTGTGTGCAAGCTTCTGTCGGATAGTTTACTTTCTTCTATTATGTGGGACTGAGGATTGGACCTAGGGCCTTATGCATGCTAGGCAGAGGCTCCACCACTGAGCTATAGCCCCAACCCTGGTTTACTTTTTCTTTTCTTCTGTCTTTCACTCTCCCCTCCCCCCTCCAGCCTCAGGGGCAGAACCTACAACCTTACATATGTGAGACAAGCACTTTAGGACTGAGAACCACCCTAGAACAAGTTTGAAGCCACACTAGTGAATAGTAAACTAAGACAACATTTTGAAAACGAGCTGAAAAGCAGGTGAGTTAACTCCCAACTCAAGCCTGAAGGGCATAACTATTAATCATATAGACCCCTCAAGGAGCTGATGGGGGATGATCAGGAGTTCTGTTTGGAATATTTGTTTGTTTTTTGAGACAGGGTCTCATGGCTGGCCTGAAAGTCACTGTACAGAGCAGGCTGGCCTTGAATTTGTGGCAATCCTTCTGCCTGTCTCCTTAGTGCCGGGACTGACAAGCAGGAACCAACACACCTTGCTGACCACTTGCCATTTTCCATGGCTTGCTCTTGTTAAATCCTAGCCATATTAGTACATACATGGAGGCATCTCATTGAGGATTTGATTTGTGTTTCCATGATGACTGATATCAGACTTCTTTTCAGATTCTGGTGGCCCTGTGTATGTGTTTGAAAGATGCCTATTCAAGTCCTCTGTCTAGTCTGAAATTTGTCTTTTTGCTGTTGAGAAGGATTATTCATATTTTCTGCATAGTAAGTCCTTATCAGATAAGTGACTGATAAATATTTCCCCATCATGTAGGTTGTCTTTTCATTTTCCTTAATGTCCTTTGATACATAAAAGTTTTTAATTTGATGCCAGTTACATGGCTCAGTGTAGAAAGACACTTCCCATGTAAGCCTGGTGACCGAGGTTTGATCCACAGAACCTATGTAAATATGGGAGAAGAGACCTGACTCCACAATGCTGTCATGTGACCCCTCTACATGTGCACTGTGGCACACACAAACACACACACACACACACACACACACACACACACACACACACACACACACACACACACAATTTTAAAAACTTTACATTTGATCAACTCAAGTTTATCTCTTTTTTCTTTTAATATTTTCTCTCCAAGTGGGTAGGGTTACAAGTATGTATCACATCTGGCTTGCTTGCTTGACATGGGGTATCATTATATACCTACCTTAGATTTTTTATTATTATTATTATTATTATTATTATTATTATTATTATTATTAATTTGGATTTTTGAGTCAGTCTCACTATGTAGCTCTAACTATCCTGGAATTCAACTCTCAGAGATCTGGCTACTTCTGCATGCAGAGTGCAGAATTAATGTGTTTACCACTATGCCTGGCTCTAGCTTGGATCTGAATTTGTGATCTTCCTACCTCAGCCTCCAAAATCCTAGGATTATAGCAAAGCATGGTGGTGTACACCTTTAATCCCAGAACTCAGGAGGCAGAGACAGAGGCAGTTATATTTCTATGAGTTCAAGGCCAGACTGGTCTACATAATGAGTTGGAGGCCAGCCAAGGCTACATAGTAAGAGATCCTCTCTCAAAACCGAACAAACCAAACCAACCAAAAAACAAAACCAACAAGAAACCCACACTAGCACCAAAAGTCCTGGGATTATAGCTTTTCACCATACCTAGTTCTTGTGGTCATTAAGTCATCTGTGTTTAAAGACACCTCAATTACTGGACGCTAAAACAACTGCCCCTTGATATTACCGCTTAACAGATGGCTCCCTTAGTTTACAGGAACGACAGTGCCCGAGAGACTTTCATACACGTCTGCTTCGGTCCACACAGGATTCTGATTACCTGCTTAGGAATGAGTAACATTTGTCTTAAACAAAGTGGGGAGATGCCAGTGCTGAAGTTTATCTGAGCCCTGCTTACCCTAGAAAGCTGAGATGGCTAAGAAGTTTTTCCCACCTCTGGTTTTCCAAGAAACGATGAAGCACAGGCTTCACCCTCCCTTGGCACATTATTCCAGGCTCAAATCCATCTCCACCCTCCCTTATAAGACTTACAGATGACTCACTTGTTTGTCTGCCACTGGAACAACGCAGGCCCCCTGCCTGTTCTTTGAGATGGCTCTCATTCCCGAATGCCCTCCCCATTGCAAGAGCTGAATAACTAACTGCCTTAGATGCCCACTGCATTTTGTCTTCCCCATCACCGACACGCATGTCCAGGAGAGACCAGGTTCAACATACATATTTCTGAACACTTTGGGGAATGGGTATGCAGTTCTGTGATCAGGCAATTGCTTAAAAAATAACCCCCTCCCAAAAAAAGACAGAGCTCCACCTACCTTCTTAAATGCCTTTACGAGCTGTGCCCCACAGAGTCAGTCTTGAACAAAAAAGCATAACGCTCAGTCAACTGCATTTACTGCTTTTTATGCCCATTCAAGGTCAGGGACAGCCAGGTATGGTGGCTCAAGCTTTTAACCCCAACACTCAGGAGGCAGAGGCAGGTGGATTTGTGAGTTCAAGACCAGCCTGATCTACAGAGTGAAATCTAGCACAGGGCTACATAGAGAGACTGTACCTCAACAAACAAACAAACAAACAAACAAATAAATAAATAAATAAATAAATAAAAATGTCAGGGATACTTGTGTCCTGACGTGAAGACTTTGAGGTAAAACATCAGGTGGCCATCTTACTCTGGCAAAAGCTAACACTGTTCTATCACTTCAAAGATTCTACAAAAACATTTTATAAAATGTTTGCTGCTGATATTTATTGATGGACATTTAGAGTATTCCCAGTCTATCCCTTTTACAAGTATTCTGCAGCAGAGAATCTTGAATATGCCATTTTGAATATGTACAAATATGTATGAAAGACTATTATTAGATAAGTAATCCCTGAATCAAAGATTTTACTTGTAATTTAATTAAAATTGCCAAAATTGCCTTGCATGCAGTCTATAATTGTGAATACCGTGTTAGCAAACTTTTATGCATGTAATAATGTAAAAATGGGAAAATGGGGAAAAGTTAGCATTATAGACTTTTAATGATATTTTCTCATTTGGACCTTTCTAAAAAGACTTAATCATATGTCTGTTTTCTCTTTTAGTGTTAACAAACAGCTTAACATTCTTTGCTTCCATTATAGCTGTTTTGGAACCAGCTGAAAATAGAGTTTGGTTCTGTAGGTATACAACAAAAATATCAGCCAATATTTATTGGGTGTTAGCCTGTGCCAAGAACTGTACCAAATGCTTTCAGCGGTGTTGACTCAGTCAATTCTCACAACAGTCGTGTGAGGTAGGTACTATTACTATCTCTTTCACAAATGAAGGAAGTAAAGTACAGAGAAGTTAAGTAACTTGTCCAAGGTCACACAGCTAGGAAGTAGCTCAGCTCAAACTGGAATTGCGTAAAAGCACTGTATGAAGATGTGATTGACATATAAAGAGTTGTACTATATATGTTTCATTGCATACAATTGGTGAGTTTGAAAATAAGCATACATTTGGAAAATAATTAGATTTTTCATCTAATTGTTCATGCCATAAGTCTCTACAATTTCCCATCTTCGTCTTTATTATTTATGATAAGAACACGTAGCAAACTTTCCAAGTATACAGTAGGGTGGTGTTAGCTATAGGTGTTTTGTGGGACACTAAATTTCTAAATGTCCGTCAGTGGATAAATGTTTAAAGGCAATGCAGTATACATATAAGAACAGAGTGTTATTCAGGCTTTAATAATGGAAATCCTGCCATTTGCAACAATATGGATGAACTTGTAGGACATTATACTTAGTAAAATAAACCAGATATTCAAGAACAACTACTATCTGATACCATTTCTATCAGGAAAAGTATATGGCCAAAGTCTTAGCAGCGGAGCGGAATGGTGGCTGGCAGGGCTAGTAGGAGAGGCAATGCGGAAATGCTTGACTTCGCCTCTCAGTTGTCTGGCTCTTTGGCCTACATGTGTAGTCATCACGGTAAATAGTTTTGGTATCTTTCTATCTCGGCTCTTACTCATTTCCTTCCATGTGATTCTTACACTTTTCCTTCTGCTCCCCTTTCACCATTTCAGTCTTGTTAATGTAGGTCAAGTTCATCTATTTCCTATGGTTTTACAAGATCTGGATTGTCTTTTCCATGAACACTTGGCTATTTTCTTGTGTTTGTCTCTGTCCCCTTGCCCATTTCCTACATGTGTGGACTTAGAGCTTTTTGACTACTGATCTTTTAGCAGCAACTTATATCTCAAGGTTTCTGTTCCTCCCACCAAGGTTTAATCACTTTAGCTTTCAGTAAGGTTACTTGGATTTGAGATTAATGAGTTGAAATTCTCCCTAAAGGCAGGTAAATGACCCAGGGCCAGATTTTCATAAGCTTCCATGTGATCTTTGCTTCTATAAACCAAATTGAGCCACTGAGCTAGAATCCTCATATTTAGAATTTATACAGGAATATGTGTGACAAATGGTTAGGTCAAGAAGGTCCTACTTGTGAATACAAACAAATTCATTAACTGTATGAGAGAACTACTGAAAATGTGACCCACGAAGCAAAATAAATGTGACAGCAGTATAATTCTCTGCAGTTTCCCCCTTTCTGTACCATTTGATATGATAGGCAGTTACTACTGAAGATAAATGAAGGCTTTAGAGAGCAGAGAGGAGGTAATATTTGCCCGAAATGTATCAAGAAAACTGACTCTGAATCCATTATAGTGAGAAGTATCAGAAGGTCCTTTTCAGAATTGGGCCACATTTCCCTTTGGATAATTATACCATACACTACAAATGGGTGAAAAAGTGTGAACAGTTCTAGTTCCTACCCAGGAGCTTAGATAGTTCATAAACATAAGAGTCACAGTGGTGAGTGGGCCCATGAAAACTGCTCGAAGATTAATTGGGCTAGGGAATGAATTGAGTAGACAGGTCATCATGAACTAAATTCACTAGTTGTTTTCCTTGGACACAGAAGGTCTTCTTTTTCTGGCTCTAAGCTTCTTTTGGACATTTTCCTCAGATGGCAAATAGAATTTTCCTGCTCTGAAACATGTTTTTATTCATACAATGTAGACTAGCAGATCCAAAGTCTTTACTTGGCTGATGAATTTTTCTTTTATGCACTTTTTTTTTTTAAGAAAAAGCAGCAAAGAAGAACCCTCACAGGTTCCAAAGCCATTTCCTAGGATGTACCTCAAATTTTTCCAGGTTCAGTCAACAATGTCTACCTCTAATGTTCTTGGTTCAGTGGGGTCCAGGAGGCTGAGAGAAGCAGCAAGATTGTCAGACCCACTCTCCTGCGCTTACCAAAGCAGAAATGTATAGGTCCTCATATTTGTGAGGTGAGTACCAACTGGAGCTCTCTCTCCAGCTCTCAATTTTTATTTTACCTCATTATTTTAATGACATTTACATTTTATTACATTTACTTATTTGCTGGGGGGAGGGGCCATGTGTGGAGGTCACAGGCCAATTTGTGGGAGTCAGTTCTCTCGTGTGTGGATCCCAGGGATTGAACTCAGGTAGTCAGGCTTCACAGCAAGTGCCTTAACTCACTAGCCATCAATTTTTATTTTAAATTCATTTAGTGAACCCCAAAACTCAGTGGCTTAGCTACGAACACTGGACGGAGGAATTAAACAACAGTTTGAGTGTAATTGATGGAAAGTGTGCCTGTTAACCTTTCTAGCTCGAGAAAACACAATCGCCCCGCCACCAGCACAGCAGCTGTCTCAGGCGCGATGCATATGCATTTGTATTGCTGCACCTGGGCCTGGCAGACAAGATGGCTGTCTCAAGAGCCAAAGACTTTCTGTGCTCGCATCCCCAACCTACGTAAGAGACCCAATTAAATTGACTGGAGTTTATATTAGGTGTGGAGAGGAGGAAATGCCATTGTGTTCCCTGAACTGATCACAACCTCTGCCAAGTCAAGGGGGAAAGTAAAGCGCTTGCTTTAAAAATGCAGTGAAGGCTTTCAGACTTTCTGGCTTCGGGTGATGCAAATTTAGGGTAATTTCTGACATACAAGAAAAACATATGGATGCTCCTCAAATATCCTTTTGCTCACAGGACTATTCTCTTCCTCAAAGTTTGGCCACGGATCACTAAAGTTGTTCAAAACTTGGATTAAAAATATGTAGGGTCTTGTTATAGCTACATTGACTATAATACTAGCTAGATGGAACACAGGTTGAACATCCCTTATCCAAAATGCTTGGACCAGAAGTAGTGCAGATTTAAGAGTTTTTCAGATTTGAGGATATTTTAAAGACTACCAGTTAAGTATCCCTAATCCTAAAGTCTTAAATCCAAAAATGCTCTGAACCCTGCAACTTTCTTTTTTTTTTGTGATACTGGGTATTGACTCTGCTCTTTGCACATGCTAGATAAACACACCACCCCTGAATATATATTTCCCAAGCCCAACCTAAAACTTATGAATGCTCTTTCTATAAGTTTTCTGAAAATAAGTAGCTAAATTTCAGAAGAATATTCATAATATTGTACCTAAATTCTACTTACCATCTTTCATATACAGATAATGACTTCCTAACAAAAATGGTAATTAGTTCAATTTTAACAGTTAAGGAATTTTCCTGAGTAGCCTCATATTTAAAGAAAGGCATCGTGCTAACAAGACAGAAAGTCAAGGGTTTGGCCTGGTACTCAAAGGGCTGATGGAACAAGGCTTGGAATCTTTTTGGCTACTCCTAGAGAATAGACTACTAGCCCCCAGCAGTACTATGGCTCTGTCATGATGTCTCAGTCTCAGGCACTTGGCCTAAAGGGGGGGTAGTGTATGCAGTCAAACCCAGGTAGGTGCTGAGGAGTTGTTCCATGTTCTGGGGTTGTAGACAACACACAATGTCCTGGATATTGCCCTTGAAGTGTTTTCAATTGAGTTGAATTGAGCTGAAAGACAATATGTATCTACATACATACATATATAGTTAATAAGTGTTCAACTATATGGAATAGACGACGCTTTCTCAGCCTCCCAGCATCCGGCCCTAAACCGGGAACTCCCTTCTAAGTGTCTCTGTGGACTTGTGGTCTCATGTATTCTCATTAGCTCCAACTGAAGCAAGGGAGGAAAAGGCTATTCCTCTTCTACAACTGAAAAACAAGATGATTTATGCCCCTAGGTACTTAAAGAATTGGCCTAAGGTTGCAAAGCCTTGAGCAGTCCTATACTCTTTCCCTGTGTTCTCTGCTCACACAGTTTACACTGCCTGTTCAAACTTGTTAAGCACCGAGTCTGACGATGTGACTGATCTGCTTAAAAGCCCCTTGGTGGGTCCTATAGTCCAAGGCCTCTGATCTCACTATTCCAAACGTTAGCCACATTGCACTTTTCTTTATCTTAAATACAACAGCATGCCTGAGCCTCTGTACATACATAGTCTTAGACCTGAGGAACACTTTTTATATTTCCTCAGAACCCTCTCTTCATCCTTGAAGACCTGGTTGTTTAACATCCCAGAAGTTCTACATTCTTTCTCCAGGTAGAAGAAATGTATTTCCCCCACTTTGTGTACATGGTCCAAGAATTTATTGGGCCATCTTCCATAGTACTTCTCAAACCTGATTATGAGAATTACTTCCTGTACCCATGTCCCCTTCTAGACCATACACTGTCTGGAAGAAGGACTGTATCTACTTTCCTTACCTAGAACAGTACATGGGCACTTGGTAGAGTCTGAGTGAGTCTGGTAGAGTCTGAACCAACAAATGGTTCTTACTTTCAAAGAATTGAACAGAATCAAATTTTTTAGAAAAAAGTATTTTTAGTGTTTTCTTTGAATAAAGGAGAAAAAAAAGCCTCCAACTGTATAAATGTGATCAACCAGGAAAATGCTGGAACAGATCATTAAGAAATGGACTGGTTATACCCAAATTAGGAAATTTGAAGGGGCTGTGACTCACTGTACAAATGTCCACCCACTACAACAAATAAACAGAGAAACAAGCATGGATTTTGTAGAAGCTAGCCCTGGGTCAGGAGAGCCATGGCATAAGGCCTTAAAATAAAAAATGTGGGAAGAATAGGATATGTTTAATTAAATAGGACTAAAAATAACTTAGTATAGCTGTGTTGTTTGGTAGACACACTTAAAATTAAAATGACTTGAAGTTACCTGGGAAACAGGTGGATGTTACTCTGGTGAAACTTAATGCTGGAACCCAAAAGGTAATTCATAAATGTGAAACCACTCAGGTGGGTGGGTACTATGCTGGAAAGCCATATTGGAAGGGCTTCCTTGTCCTGCAGCACAGCATGAACTCCTGAATACCTGAACACAACAGCTTATTGTGCAGTACCAAGTTAGATGGATGAAATCATCCGCTGCTTTAACTTAGCACTGATGCTTGGAACCCCTGGACAGGCTTTCAACTCAGAAATTACTACTTCCTGGTACATTAGCGTCTGCACTGACAGGCATTGTGTAAGAGGCTACTGCTATCAGTCATATCGTCTTCCTGTGTTGATGATGAAGATACAAAAAAGTAGCACAAAGTCAGGTGTGGTAGTACACACCTATGCTTCCAGCACTAAGGAAGCTGAAGCAGGAGGAACTTGAGTTCTAGGTCAATCACAGCTACAGAGCAAGGTCAAGGCTAGCCTAAACCACAGAGCAAGTTGCTCCCTCAAAACAAACAAAAACAAAAACCACATCCCCCAGGGCTGGATAGATGGCTCTGATTCCTAGCACCCATGCTGGGTAGCTCACAACCATCTATAATTCCACCTCCCAAGATCTGCCATCTCTGGCCTCGGGGCACCTGCACTCATGCGCACATACACATGCATACACATAATTAAAAACAAAAACAAATCTTTAAAAACACCCAGTAAATGAATATAAAAATATTTCAGAAGAAAATTTATGTGGAATTGAAACACAGAAAACAAAACAAACGAGGGTGTAGTGATATATTGTGTACCCTAATAAACTTGCCTGAGGATCAGAGGACAGAGCCAGCTACTAGATTAGACATAGAGGCCAGGCAGTGATGGCACACACCCTTAATCTTATCACTCGGTAGGAAGAGATCCGTCTGGATCTCTGTGAGTTCAAGCCACACTGGGCTACATGAGACTGAACCTGTATAGGAGAGAAATAGAGCCAGACAGTGGTGGCACACACCTGTAATCCCAGCACTTGAGATCCCATGCCTTTGCTTGGGAAGCACACACGCCTTTAATCCCAGGAAGTAATATGGCAGGGCAGAGAAAGGTATATAAGGCGTGAGGAAACAGGAACTCACTCTCTTTAGGCTGAGGATTTTGTAGAGGTAAGAACTAGTGGCTGGCTGCTCTGCTTCTCTGATCTTTCAGCTTTCACCCTGATACCTGGCTCTATTTTTTTTTTTTTTATTAAAAGACCATCTAAGATTCGAACAACACTAGGGGCCAGCAATATGGCTCCAGGCTCAGTTAGTAAAGCATTTGCTGTGTAAGCAGGAACACTTAAGTTTGGATCCTCAGGACCCATGTAAATAGCTGGTGTAACTAACTGTACTCCCAGTACTGGATAGGCAGTGCTTGCTAGGCAGTCTAGCCAATCAGTGAGCTCCAGGTGCAGTGAGAGACCCCTCAAACAATAAGGTCACAGAGAGCAATTAAAGAAAATACCTAACATTGCTTTCTGGCCTCCACACACGGTAGCATATTTGTGCACATACACAAACACATATACACACAAAACAGAAAAGCAAACAGCAGTGCTGTAGTTAAAATAGGACAGGTGAGAAGTCAGTGGACATTTGGGAGTCCAGAATCCAAATTAGTCAGCCATTCCTTACTTTCTACAACTGCTTTGGAGGCACCTTCAAGGAAAGCCTATAGCAGGTGCTGTGGGAAAGGTTTTGATACATGGAACAGAGGCTTATATTATTTACAAACCGTATGGCCATTAGCTCAGGCCTACCACTGACTAGCTCTTACACTTAAACTCAGCCCATTTCTGTTAATCTATATGTTGTCACGTGTTCCATGGCTTTACCTTGTGCCATTACATGCTGCTTCCTGGACAGCAGGCTGGTGTCTCCTGACTCAGCCTTCCAGCCTTCCCACAATTCTCCTTGTCTGCTTATCCTGCCAATACTTCCTGCCTGACTACTGGCCAGTCAGCATTTTATTTATCAACCAATCAGAGCAACACATTGATAGCATACAGAGCGAGACCCACAGCAATTAATTATAGTCAATGCGCTATGCATTAGGTCTCAGAACTTACTCATCTTGTAGAAACTGCAGCTTCTTGTCCCTTACCCAACACCTCCCTAAGCCCTTGGCAACCACATTCTACTTCCCGTTTCTGCCTGGTTGACTTAGATTCTAAGTGGTTCTTTGGTGGTGATGCGGACTGAACTCAGAGCTTCAATCGTACTATCAGTGAGCCTCACTAGCCCACATTCTTGGGTTTAAGGTAGATCATGTGATATTTGTCTTCTGTCTCTCTGTGTCTGGCTAATTTTGTAAATTCACCCATGTTTGTTGCAGATAGCAGGATTTCCCTCTTTTTATGGCTTACTTGTATTGCATTTATATATACAAATTTGAGGACCAATTCTGAGGGCAAACTGGGCTTACTTAACACATGAATCTGTATTGAGTACACTCTGCTGTACACTCTCAGAATAATGATGAACAAAACAGATTAATACCCTCTTCTCAAGGATCTCATCATATAGGAGAAATGCAGAACAGATGGTAAACAGGTTATAAAAATAACAATAAAACAGGACATTGATTAGAAAAATAATACAGAAACACGACAGAATAACAGGGTGACTTAGGGCTTAGGCAGTTTATTTAGTCAGGGAAAGCTTCTCTGAGAAGGTGGCACCAGAACCCTACGTGAAAAGTGAAGGGGACTAGCCACCTTGAGATGGAAAGGGCTCTCAGTCAGAGGGAGTGGGACAGCCGGAGCTCTGAGTCTGTGAACCTTCCCGGTCTGCGCTCTGAGGCTGTGAACCTTCCTGGTCTGCGCTCTGAGGCTGTGAACCTTCCTGGTCTGTGCTCTGAGCCTGTGAACCTTCCTGGTCTGCGCAGGCAGCTGAAGGCACCCAGTGCGGCTCGGGAAAGGAAGGTGAGAGCGAGGCTCAAGAGGTGCCCAGGACCAAAGCCATGGGGCTTGGAGGCGGCCAGAGGTTTGGACTTCCCAGGGAGATGGAGAGGCCCTGGAGGGCTTTGTGTAGAGGAAGGGGAGGCTCTGAAGGAAGCCGACCTCACGGTTCGCAGGGTTCCTGGGTAAGTTTTCGGTAGAGGGCAGGATGGACTCAAGTGCGCCAGGGAGAACTAGGTGAGGCAGAGAATTTGGGGGCCAGAACTGCTGCTAACAGAGGATGAAGAGTTTTCCTGAGGCTATAAAGCAAAAGAAAGTGCCAGAAGGAGGGTTTCTCCAGATCACTTGGAGTTGCCAGCTTTGACAGTTGACTCCTGCTGTCTCAGTCACTGAGAGCTCACACTGAGTCTCCCGACTGAAGGTCCTCTTCACTCAGTTAATTGCTTCTAATTGCTCACAGGAAGAGATGGCAAAAGGCAGGAGGGATCACTTCCTTTCTCCAGAGTGTCTCTGTATTTCTGTGCAGCAGCCCACCTGTAGACTCTCGAGCTACTTGGCCACGGTTAGCAACCCTAGTCAGTTCTCTCAACCACAACCTCAAGTGCAGCTGCCTATTTCCCCCAGTTCCAAAGCTAAAATGACCAAGTGACACTGGAAAGAAGACAGACACTTAACTGCAGACATACCATCAAACAGCTAGGGCTCCCTAATGGGTATGCCTTCAAGGATGCTCAGAAATTCTTTGACTTCTCTCAACTTGCCTTTCTCATTCTGCACAGGGCCTATTACAAACTTACCGAGATCCAAGGCCCCCTGCTCAAAATTCCATCCTATCTAGACTAAAATTCAAAGCGTGGCCATGGTCTACAAGTCCTTGCATGATATGACTCCTGGCAGTTTTTCTAGCTTCCTGTACCCCTGTCCCTGCTACTCACTCCGGCCATACTGGCCTTCTTTTGGGTCTTACAAATGTCAAGGGGATGATGGTGTGCCATGGCACTTGTACATTTGCTTTGAAGGAACTCCCAAGCACTTTCTGAAGTGACTGGACCCTTTTACAGTCCCGCCAGCAGTTCACAGTTGTTCCGATTTGTCTATGTCCTCACCTACTCTTGTTATTATGTCTTTGACTCTAACATCCCAGTGGGTGTGAAGAGGGACCTCACTCTCGTTTTAATTTGCATTTGCTTAATGACTAATGATGTTGAACATCTTTTCAAGTGTTTATTGGCCGTTTGGAAAAAAAAGTTTATTCAAACCCTTACCCATATTTTATTTTATTTATTTTTTTGGAGACTGTCCTTGAATTCATAATTCTCCTGCTTGCCTCCCAAGTGCTAGAATTGCTAGTGTCTACCATGGGCTGCGCTTGGCTCATACCCATATTTTAATTGTATAGGGTTTTGTCCATTTTTTATTTTTGGTCTTTTAATCAAAATTTTATCATTTATTGTAGAAAATTATCATAAATGTTAAGGTACATTTCTGGACTCTTTTTTTCACCAGTATTGGGGATTGACCCTCGGGCCTCACACATGTTAGGCAAATGCTAACTTGTTTCTAGATTCTTAATTCTAAATTCTAGCCACTAGACCACCAGAGAAGCACACAATTCTTAATTCCATGACATCAGTTTGTATTTCTGTTCTTAGGTCAGTACCAATACTTCAAACTTGTTCTTTTTCAAGAGTACCTTAGTGTCGTAGGTTTCTGATACTCCATATGAATTTTAAAATCAGTTTGTCAATTTGTCCAAAATGCCAGCTGGCCAGGTATGGTGGCACACACCTGTACTCCAGCACTCAGAGGCCAGAGGATTAGTGAAGGTCATCTTCAGTTATATAGTGAGTTCACGGCTAGACTGGGCTACACGAGGCCTTGTCAAAAATAAAAAAATAAAAAGGAGCTGGAATTGTGATAGGATTCATGCTGAATTAGAGAAATACCATTGAGGACCATAAAATTCAGTAATATGAAGTGCAAATGATTTTTAATAAATTTACTAAGCTGTGGAATCATCATTATAAATTAGATTTAGAACATTTTCATCCCTCCAGTAAGATCCCTCATGCCTATTAACAGCTAATCCCTGTTCCTATTCCCAGACTCAGGAAATCTCCATTCTACTTTCTTGCTCTATAGATTTGTTTTTCTGTACATTTCCTATAAATACAGTTATAGACTATCTGCTCTTTCCTAACTGGCCTCTTTTACTTAGCATAATTTTTTTTTGAGACGAGGTTTCTCTGTGTAGCCCTGGCTGTCCTAGAACTCGCTCTGTAGACCAGACTGGCCTCAAACTCACAGAGATCCATCTGCCTCTGCCTCTTGAGTGCCAGGATTAAAAATGTGTGCCATCACTGCCCAGCACATAATTTTTTTTTAAATTATGAGTATTTTAAATAATAGTTTTAGACTTACAAAATAGAACAAACAAAAGCCCCAAACCCCAAGCAGCTAGGACAGAGTTGCCATATCCCCTTCCTCCAGCTGTGAGGCTACAGTATTCCTAACATCTTTATTAACACAGTGCATTTATTGCAATATTGACAGCATTACTAACTAAAGGCCATGGTTTACATTAGGGTTCACGCCTGGTATCACATGTTAATTTTTTTCACAAATATACGATGCCATATGTTTACTGACACAGAGTCATATAGAATAGTTGCACTGCTCTAGAAAGCCTTTGTGTACCATCTGCTCACCCTTCCTCTCCTCTCCCACCTTCTCCTCGGAGTCCTTGGCAACCACTAATCTTTTTAACAGTCTTTATAGTTTTGCCTTTCCTAGAATGTCAGAGAGTGGGAACCATACCAAATATAGCCTTTTCAGGTAGTGTTCATTTACCTAATAGTGTGTACTTAAGATTTTGCTGGGGTTTTTTCATGGTTTAATAGTTCATTTTAAGTTGCTAAATAATTTTCCATTGGATGGCTATAACACAGTGTATTTACCTACTCAGCTACGGATGGGCCGGCCTTAGATTCACAGTGACTGGATTGCCTCTGCTTCCTAAGTGATAAGATTACAGGTGTGTGCCACCACACCTGGCTAAGATGCATTTATTTTATTTTATGAGTATGAATATTTTGTCTGCATGTCTGTATGTGCACCACCATGTGTATACTTGGTGCCCAAAGAGGCCAGAAGAGGTTGTGAGATTTCCAGCACCCACATGGCATCTCACTACCATCTGTAACTCTGGTTCCAGCGGATCTGACACTCTCTCTTAACCTCCAAGGGCATCATCAGCCATGCACGTGGTACACATATATATGCACAGACAAAACACCTACACACATCCAGTCCAATCCAGTCCAATCCAGAACCACTCCTCAAGCTTCTTCTGCCTGTGATGGCAGTAGCCTTGTGTAGTGCATGCCAGCTGCGTGCTAGACGTCTCAGACTTGTACTTTCCTGACTTCCGTCTTCATACGAGGATTCAGGGTACACATTTGGGGAAAGGACATCTGGTAAGTGGTGCTGTGTGCCTCCTGTCACGCCAGGAGACATTATGTCAGCTGCTCTGCCGTTGAATCACTCGGATAGCCCAGTGATGGAAGCTTTTCTCATTGTAAATGTGCATTTCCCCCTCTGTAATTGGTATGGAATCTGTGGAGTGATCATTTGAGACTGAACCTCCTGTTTCTGAAGACCTTTTTGCTCAATGGTTTTAGCATCCATTTGGCGTTCTTTGCTAGAATCAATCATTATATGGGGGAGATCTGCAAAATAGTGATTTTTTGAGACAGGATTTCTCTGTGTAGTTTTGGTGGCTGTCCTGGAACTCACTCTGTAGCCCAGGCTGGCCTTGAACTCACAGAGATCCGCCTGTCTCTGCCTCCCTAGTGCTAGGATTAAAGGCGTGCGCCGCCGCCACCGCCGCCGCCACCACCACCCAGCAAAATAGTGATTTTTCTATCCTACTGTTATTACACATTAGCCAGTGCTCTGCTAGAAAGATCTTCCTTTCCTTCAGAATATATACTATAGACACAAATAAAAACTACTGTAATTGATTTTCTATCATTATAATCCATTTCCATCTATTTATTTTACATGCCTCTTTTTTTCATTTTTCTTTATTAAGAAATTTTCTACTCACTCCACATACCACCCACAGATCCTACCTCCTCCCATCTCCTACCCCCCCTCAGCCCTCCCTCCCAAGCCACCCTGCATCCCTACATCCCCCAAATTGAGGTCTTCCATGGGGAGTCAGCAGAGCCCAGCACACGGAGCCTAGGCAGGTCCAAGCCCCTTCCCACTGCACCAAGGCTGTGCAAGGTGTCACACCATAGGCACCGGGTTCCAGAAGCCTGCCCATAGACCAGGGACAGATCCCGATCTCCCTGCCTGGGTGCCCCCCAAACAGTTTGAGCCAAACAACCGTCTTCCATATTCAGAGGGCTTAGTCCAGTCCCATGGGGGCTCCACAGCCACTAGTCTATAGTTCATGGGCTTCCACCTGTGTGGCCGGTCATCTCTACATGTCTTCCTATTTACATGTTTCTTATACACATGCATGTATACATACATGCATACACTTTCTAGATTAGCCTACAGTAAAGACCTAAAAGTGATGTGTGAAAGTAGCAGTGAGCATCATCGATGTCTAGACTGTGGTACTGACTGCCCCTCCTACTGAGGGGCACCAGGACTCTTGAGAAACGGCTAGGTCCCGAGTTGGAGAACTGGGGCAGCCTTACTCACCTGAAGCAGAGATGCAAAACAACAGGTGGTGTCGGACACATAGGAGCTGCTGAATGGGGCTTTGCTTGGCCACATTGGTAAAAAGTGCTTTGCATGTGCCTCATCACTTTTTAGCTTCCTCTTCTCTTCTTTCTTCTCCTGTTCTTCCCTCTCCCCCCTTTTCCTCTCCCTACCTTTATTTCCTCATCATTCACTTGCCCCTCAGTCTGCTCTTTGTATGCTCCTGAAAATGCTAGAAATCTTCTGACTGCGGAATCCAGCAGACCCCTCCCAGTCCTCACCACACGAAGCCTCCCTGCCACTCATAACCACTCCCCCTCCAGTGTCAGGCTTTCTCCTCTTCTCACCTGACCAGGGATGAACCTACACCTGGCCAGGCAGGAAAAGAACCAAAAACTAATGGGGGAGGGGACTCTGGCTTCGAGAACAGCTGGTGGGTGTGTGTTAGTGGGCACATCTTATCCATCTTGGTGATCGGAGAGCTTAGTGGGTGGAGACCAGTAGGGACACACAGATGTGGCCTATGCTCTGTGGCACCTACAGAAAGCCATTACATTTCCTTAGAGCCTCAGGTTTCAGATGCATCCAAATGGATTTACTTATGAGACTGATGAACCGAGTTCAATCCCCAAACCCAAACAGTAGAAGTAGAGAACTAACTTGCATGTGCACATCTCTCTCTCTCTCTCTCTCTCTCTCTCTCTCTCTCTCTCTCTCTCTCTCTCTCTCTCTCTCTGTCTCTGTCTCTCTCTCTCTCACACACACACACACACAAATAAATGTAAATTAAAATTTTTTTAAAAACAATATTCTGTGTATATACACTGTGAACTATAAAGCTTTAGAGTTGAAAAAAGAAAAAAAAGTTTATTTCATACCTCCATTTGGTATTTATTTGCTTATTTTATATATTTTTGGGACAGTTTCATGTAGCAGTGAATGGCCTTGAATTCTGGTTCTTCTCCCAGGTACAGGCATGTACCATCACAACCAGCTTCTGTCTGGTATTTCTTCCCCCCACACAAATTAAACTTCTCTTGATTCTTGATTGCCCACAAGCCCCTCCCGTTTCCTCCCTTCGGTTTGTGACACAAGACCTTGCATTCCAGCTGCTTGTTTCTGAGATTTCCTGCAACTGTCCTGCTGGGATTCCTGCTCTCAACCTCACCAGGGTCGGGCAGTTTGATCTTTACCTCACTTGATTTACATTTGACATTAGCAAACATATATGAAATCTTTCTCTTGTTTAAAACAGAGTTAATGCCATTGGTGTGCCAGAACTGGCTGATGGCTGGTTGGTGAATACTAAAGAATTTCTGCAAGCCCTTGGGAGTATTTAAAACATCCAGCTTGGCAACTATTATAAATTGGAGCTTTATCTTTTTCTGAAAGCTGCTTGTCATCATAGTACTTGTTACTGTTTCTGTAAAGCAACACATGCTCAGGAGAAAACTATTCAGCCATTCATACTTTTAACAAGAAATGCAGTTATCTGAAATCCCACCACCCAGCTGACAAACAGGCAGAAAGTGTTTGCTAGGGAGCTATTTTATAACCTTTCCACACTATGCTCCAGACAGTCCATCCCTAAGTTCAGAGCGGTGTCATGTTAATGGCTGTATAGTACTCTGTTGTGTTTATCGGTTGTAACCAATTATTATTATTATTATTATTATTATTATTATTTTCGTTTTTCAAGACAGGGTTTCTCTGTGTAGCTTTGCGCCTTTCCTGGAACTCACTTTGGACACCAGGCTGGCCTCAAACTCACAGAGATCCGCCTGACTCTGCCTCCCAAGTGCTGGGATTAAAGGCCACCACCGCCCTGCTGGCTGTAACCAATTCTATTGTTGAATACTTTAGATTGCTTTTGCTATCATGATGCTGAAGACAATGTCATTACATGTCTCTCAAAACACATTTGTATAATCTTCTATATCCTCTAGGTTTATTAATTCTCAAAAGATTGAAGTCTAATTGAATCTCTCATTTTTCATTCTGATACATATTGCTAAACGGTCCTCTGGGAATTTACATGACATAACACTGTGGCATGCCAGAAACATGCTTTTGCTTGAGTGTTAGGGAACCTGAACCTCTTTTCATATTTATAGGCCATGCATAGGCCTTTGAATAGCTGCCTTTTCTTCATGTCCTTGGCCTGCTTTGTAAAGATGGAAGACCCTTTTGTTTATCAGTTTCTTTCTTTAGAACCCCTACACTCTGATGCTCTGTAGTACTGCAGCCCATGCTCGGCCTTCCACGGCTTTGTCGCCTGCTTGCCCCTTAGCTACATGACTCGCTTTCCTTAGTGAACTCATCCACTCTTTTGATCTTAATTAACATTAAACCTATAACAGCATTAATAGTCTCGATAGTAATGGTGCTGTTAATAGTTCAACTACATTTGCTGAGCATTCACTATGTCAGGATTATGTGAAATAGGCCAGTTGTTCCGTACAGTCATCCCACAAAGAGGTGCTATCTGAATCTCTTATCCACGAGGAAAGGGAGTCAGGAAGGTTGGAGCCACTCACTCAAGGTCATGAAGTTAGTGTGTAAGGGCTGAGATTCAAACTCTAGATCCCATGACTGCGTGCTGTATGCCACCTCTCCCAGTCAGCAAAACGTGGCTCACAGGCCAAATCCAGCCTAGCATGGATTTCTGCAAATGCCGTTTTTAAAAAAGTTTTTGAGACAGGGTCTCACTATGTGGCTCTGGCTAGCCTGGAGCTTGTTGTACACCAATCTTGCCTAGAATTCCAGAGATCCGCCTGCCTCTGCCTCCCAGGTGCTGAGATTAAAGGCGTGCAACACCATGCCCAGCTCTGCAAATAACATTTTATTGGAATACAGATGTCTTACAGTCTACAAAACCTACAACACTAACTGGGTCATTAGGGAAATGTGTCTGTCTCTGATGTGTGTGTGCATAGATTATTCCCCAAAGCTACATCTGCAGCACTGGCCTATTCTCTAAGTTCTCTATATACTGACTAATGACTAATGTTTGCAGCCAGATGGGGTTGGTTTGGTGTAGAGGCGAGTGTTCCATCACTGACCTGCATCCCTGGCTCCACTTCTTCCATCCATCTCAGTACGCTCCAAAGTGGACTTGAAGACAGCAGCTCCTGTCATTCTTCACCTTGCACTCTATGTTCCAGCCTTGGGATGTGGCATGCAGGCTGCCAGCCCTCAGTTTCCCACCCATGGCAGATCTCATCATTTTCCCCATTAAGCCCAGAGGCGGCCTGGAACTCTTTCATAATATAGCCTTTTTGAAGGTCTGGCCTGACACTGGCAAGAGAAGACACTATGGAGCTGGCGGCAAGGACTGTTTAGGAGGTAGAACCTGCAGAATGTGGAGAGAATGGAGGCCCGGGTGTCTACATTTCATCAGGTTAGAGACACCTGCAGTCAGCTATTGCCGGTCACGCAGATATGCACAGGACACACAGTCTATTTCTCATTCCTGTAGCTGGGCCGCACTGAACTTCTCATCAAGCCATTTCAAAACCCCACATTCCTTCATGTGGGTCTGCATCCTAGAATACCATACACAGCCTCTGCTGCCTCCCAGCCGCACTTTCCACGTCTGACAACAGCTCAGATGTCACTACCATAAAGCCTTTCCCCCACACCTCCATGTGAAGTAGCTGTTTCCTACATGCGCCCTGCTGGCTCTGCACTCTCACACTTCCTATATTTATCTTTTCATAGGTTGGTCTGTCTGCCCCATTAGGTGAGAGCTTCTTAGGAACAGGCTCCATGTCTTATTTCTCTTTGCACCAGTGGTGTCCAGGACAGCTGTCATTCTGACAAATTAAAACACAAATACATTGATTGCAGTTATCATCATTGACCCGGACAAGTATATTCTGGGTATATTCTTGACTTGAACACCTTCTCTGTACCTTCTGCTGCCAGTGCTGGGACAGACCTCCATCATTTGCCTCACGCAGTACTGTTCCAACCTTCTCGAGTCTGACCTTGGCCTCTTGTATTATCCCACGTTCACCAAAATCTTCTGAAGTTTCACTGCGTTCTAAGCTCTGCATCTAAATCTGTTCCCACAGATCGTATGCTGTAGGAGGGGAAACACTCCCATGTGACTGAACTATTTCTACATAGCCCTACGTCACTCTTTAAAACTTTCACTATCTCCACACCTACTACCACAATCTATTAACCTACCAACCTACCAATGTACCAACCTAAACTACCAGAATATGGCGCCAAAGGCCTCCTGGGGACGATCTGTCAGGTCTCATCTTCCGGCTGAAAGGCCTCCACTGTGCTTTCTTCTTCCTCTCGGGTGCGGCTTTTGCTGTCCCCTTGGTGCTGAGTCCCCTGCCCTCTCTACTCCACAGTGAGCTCCTGTTTCTTGTAGACTCCACTGAGACTGCGCGTGCTTTGGGAAGCCTCCCTGCCTCTTTGCGCGCGGGTTAGGGGCTTCTCGGCAAGGCGGCTTCACCAGTCTGTGCATCTCTCCCATGGCACTCCAGCTTTACCCTTGAGCCTTGGCTTACCCCCGGGCCATGCTCTGCAAGGGCGAACACAGTCCACTGTGTCTTTGTAACTGAGGACCTCAGAAATTTCCACCAGTGGACAGCACATGCTAGGCACTCAGTAATGTCAGCTGGATTAAGTCTGCCGCTTCCACAGGCCATTCCTGTTCCTGCTCAACCTGTTCCACACTCTGCTTCACCCACCTCTCTTGTGCATTGTGGGTTAGATAAGAAGTTTCCCCCTACAAAGATTCAATGCATGTTTGGTCCTCATGTGGTGTGTGCTATTTGGAGAGGTTTAGAAAATTTTAAGGGGGTGGGTCTAGTTGGAGGAAGTAAATCACCAGGGCAATTTCCTTGGTGGTGTACCTTGTCCAGGGCCCCTTCTCCACTTCCTGTCTTCCATGAGCTGAGTAGCCTCTGCCTCACCACAAGTCCAGAATGAACAAAGTTGAGGACTGTGGACTGAACCCTCTGGAAATGTGAGCCAAAGTCACTCTTTGTTTTAAATTGTTTGGTCACTTTTTCTGTCATAGCAACAAAGAGTTTGATTGCCATGGGTGACAGACACCACAGACAACGATGCCTTCACTGTCACCTTTGTAACGTGCTCTTCCTCCTGTATTCTTCGAATCACTTTTCAATCCAGCAGCCTCAGTGACCGTTTTGATTGTACCGCCTACCTTCCTCCTTCTGTGGCATCAATGCCCCCTCTACCCTCTCCTCCCTGTTTCCTCATTATCGCCCCCTGGCTCACTGTACCAGTCTTCCTGCCTCTGGGCTCACCACCCCTGGATTCCATCCTCCACACTCCTGCCAGAGTTATTTTTGTCAGAGAAAAATCTGATTTGTCACTTCCCCACTTAATGATCTTTTCTGGCTTCCCACTGCCTTCAGGATAAGTCCAAACACTTTAATGCAGTACACAAGGTCCTTGAGGATCCAGCCCTCCCCTGAGTTTCCAGCTGTATCTCTCGCCACTGACCCAGACATACTAAACTCTTGCTGCAGGTTCTGTTTTCTTGTATCTTCCTACCTTTGCATGTCTACTGCCCTTTAAAAAACCCTTTCCTTTGGCATCTGCCTGAAAAAAGGCCTCTTTGCCCCTTGAGACTCGGTCCAAGCACCATGACACTGGTAGAACTTCCCAAACTCGGTGTAAAAGCCCCAGCTGCAGCTGAGATTGAGTGCCTTTGTGTATGTGCTTCCCCAGGACCATCTACCATGATGACTGTCCATCACGTTATGATAGCATGCTAGTTTATGTGCCGGTCTTTACCAAACAACCCCGAGCTTCCTGAAGTGAAAGGCAGCCTAACCAGTGTGTCCTATATGTATTCCAGTATCTGGCACCACTGGGACATAACACAAACTCAGCAACTTCATTTTTTATAGTGTAAGTGTATGCCTCTTTGACTTGACAGATGTTGATCTCTGCCTAGCATCCTATGCCTGGTAAAATCCTAGGTCACTAATGTATTGCCCAACACAGTGTAGGTACTTAGTAAATACTCAAGGACTGACTGAAGCCACCCAGAGGCATCTCCTTCATGACCTCTTACCCTTGGTTAGAGCTGCTTAGCTTTAGTGCTGGCTGCCACTGGACATCCTCTCCCTCTCCTAGAATATTGGTGCATTAGATTATCTCATGACTCTCTCTCTCCTAGACTAGGATGTCCTTGATGATGGAATTTCGCCTGCTCAACTCTGTTTAAAGTCGCTATCACAGTGCCCACTATGCAAAGGATGTTCAGGAAGCATTCACTGAATGAATAAATGGACGAGTGAGAAGTCTTATGGGGTCTCTAGAAACATGTGGGTAACACTTTCGCTGAAAAAAAAGAGCTAGGAAGACCAGTGGCATTATTTTAGTTCATCAGAAGAAATTTTTCCTTAACTTTTAAAATGACTTGAGCATCAAATGGGCTGCCATCGGGGTCGGGGGGGGGGGGGGTAATGAGGTAAGCAAGGAGACCTTGGGGGAGGACTTGGCAGTGACATAAAGGAGGGTGTTCCAACAGCAGACAGCGTTGTGGTTGGAAGTCGTCATGGTGATGACCTGTGGGCTTCCTTCTAAATGGAACGGCCATCAATCCACTCAGTGGTACCTGTGCACTGGAACACGGCTTTGCCATCCACCAGCATTCTCAGCCCGCCTAGGCTCACTTGGTTGATCCTTCCTCACAACCTTCTCTTGAGTAACAAGATGCATGGCACACAGCAAGAGCACAGTGGCTGCCTGATGATCTGGATCTGACTATTCAGATACTAAACCTCTTTCCTCATGTTCACTGAAGCTACTCTAAATTCTACCATATGACAGGGGTTGGCTTATACATTCATTAATGATGTATGTGGTATCTCTCCTATACAACAGGCAAGGCCACATACAAGGCACTTAGAAAGGAACACCAACATGGGCCTTGTGTTCCAGGAATCTCCGGTGTAGCAGGACAGTGAAGCTGTGAATACAAACAGGACAGCACAGGTCTAGCACAATGCCTGTAAATACCCGTGGAAGGATAAAGAGTGCCTGTCAATACCCGTGGAAGGCTGAAGAGTGCCTCACAGAATGTCTTTGCTTCATGTGTGCATTATGCATGGTGCTCGAGCTGGGTTAGCATGTGGTAGGCGAGTGCTCTGCCACTATACCCCTAGCCCAGGTGCCCAGATCGTCACCCCTGGAGTCTATTTTAGTCTTAGCTATGTGGCAAGAACCCTCTGTGTGTGTGATTACATTAACGACCTTGGGATGGGGAGATTATTCTGCATTATCCAGGTGGGTCCGAACTGCAATCAAAAGTGCCCTTAAGGAGGAAGGCAGAGGGGACTCAACGTGGAAGAGAAGCAGAGAGAGAGAGAGAGAACTAAGCCAAGAGGCTACACAAAGACTAGAGCTCTAGTACCTAGCACAGGCAGGGCAGCAGACTTTCCCCTATAGCCCAAGGAGGAAGGGAGCCCAGCCCGGACCTTTCCAGATACCGGACTCCAAAACTGTGGGAGAATAAGTTTCTGTGGTTTTAGGACAGTAAACTGGTGGTGATTTGTTACAGCAGCAATGGGAAATGAATAGTCACGAAACATTTTTGAATATGTGCTAGTTTTTTTAAGGTTCCATAAAAGAGATAAAGATACAGAAATCTCCTACTGAGTGGAAAAAGCCTAAAAGCCTTGAAAATGCTCCAAGGAACCCTGGCTCATTTTCCCCTGGGTTCACTTTCTCCCTGACTAGGCCACCTTGGGGAGTGGCAGTGCCATTTACCATTTGTTCACCGAGTGCTGAAAGCTCTTAGTCTCCTGGTGCCACAGTGGAACTCTATGTTGGGGGGGGGGGGAACCGTCAATGGCTGAAGTGCAATCCTGTGCAGCCCTGCTGCTTGTGATGCAGAAGGAGAGAGGGCCTCCTTCTCACAGTCCGACGCTGCTTTAAACTGCAGTCCCTTACTATATATTGCTTTGCGTTCTTTTATAATCACAGCATATATTGGATTAATCTCTTAAAATCCTTAATGTCAGTGACATTATGTCTCTGAATTTTTTAGGATACTAGACATTCCCAGAGGAGTTCAGGAAATCCTTGCTCAAAAATCAAACACCTGGGGCTGGAGAAGGGCTCAGAGGTTAGGAGGTCCTGAGTTCAATTCCAGCAACGACATGGTGGCTCACAACCATCTATAATGAGATCTGGTTCCCTCGTCTGGCCTGTAGGTACACATGCAGTCAGAACACTGTGTACATAATAAATAAATAAATCTTTAAAAAAAAAACCACCTGAGCCAGGCAGTGGTGGCACACACCTTTAATCTCAGAACTCAGGAGACAGAGGCAGGAGGATCTCTGTGAATTTAAGACCAGCCTAGTCTACAGAGTGAGTTCCAGGACAGCCAAGGCTACACAGAGAAACCCTGTCTTGAAAAACAAAAACAAACAAACAAACAAGCAAGCAAACATCAAACAATTGGGTAGAGGCAGCAAAGAGTGTTTTCTTGTGCTTCCTCTTCCAAACCACAGACAGCTAGTTGAATCTGTCTGTCTGTCTGTTTAGCTCTAGCAATCACTGACTGGGATATTACCATGGGTCATGCTCATATTTGATACAGTCACTGAATACAGAGCAATGAGAATATGTACTTTCTACCTTCTACCTTTAATGGCCAAAGAATACTAAAAAACAAAAACAAAAACTTAAGGAATGATATAGTAAAACACATACACTAAACATGCATGTATGTGCACGCACACACACACACACACACACACACACACACACACACACACACACACACACACACACAACCAGTGTCAAAGGCTTGGGATGTAGCTCAGTGGTAGTGCACTTTCCTGGAATGTGGGGTTCATCCTCAGCACTGGGGAAAAGGAAGCAAAAACAATTAATTGTGCCTACAGAGTAGGAAGAACACCAAGAACACCATGAAGGGACAGTTAAACTGTTCTTCAAAGGAGAAGCAGCTTTCCAGGAAAAGAGGTGTGGAGGGTATTCTAGAAAAGTGTGGGGAAGCTCAGGTGTTGTAAAAAGAAGAATGAGCCAGGGCAGGGCAGGGCTGGTGGCATGGTGTGGAGGAGGAAGTCTTGGCTGTGAGACTGAGCACAGGAGTGTCTGGACTTGTAAGTTGTATGGGAAGGGTAACTGATATACCTAGTTTATAACACATGTGAAGTACATCTCCACATTGAAAATCTGTAGTGCAAAGAGGATGTGCTAGTTATGGAATTACCATGCAAAGTCCATACTGTCCAAAGACCTAAAACACTGATTAAAATTAGTTTGGAAGGGATGGTGTAAAAAAAATATGTACACACACACACACACACAGACAGACAGAATTTTAGTTTGGTTTTTCAAGGCAGGGTTTCTCTGTGTAACAGTCCTGACTGTCCTGGAACTCTATCTGTAGACCAGGCTGGCCTCCAACTCACAGAGATCTGCTTGTCTCTGCCTTTGGAGAGCTGAGATGAAAGGCCTGTACCACTACCACCTGGCATGTAGTTATATTTTAATTAAATAAATGAAAAGAAAAAAGGGAAAAAAGTTGTATAGCTCAGTGCGAGAGTACAAAGCCTAGCACTTTAGAGACTAATGCAGGAAGAATACTGCACATTTGGGGCCAGCCTGGCCACAGTGTGAAACCCTGTCTCAGAAACACCAACAATGATGTGGGTGATGATGATAACAAACAAAATTAGTTTTATGAAAAATGTGAATTGGGGACTCAGGAGATGACTCTGTGGTTAAGAGCACCTGTTGCTTGTGCAGAGGACCTGAGTTCAATTCCAGCACCCACATGGTGGCTCACAACCATCTGTAACTACAGCTCCAAGGGATTCAGTGCCCTCTCCTGACTTCTGAGGGCACCAAGCACGCACATTGTACATACATGCAGGCAGAACACTCATACACATATAATAAAGAAATTTTAAAAAAGTGAATTTGACAAATTGCAGCGCCAACTCTCTGTTTTCCTATTCTTGTCTTCCATTGACTAGAAGAACCCAAATGCTGATTATTCAGGAAATAAATCATTATTGTTCCTAGTCACTAAAATACATAATGGGTCCACTATGAGAGCAGCTAATTCTGATCCACCTTTTCAGAAAACAGCTTTACTGCTTATCTACACAACCAATTTTAGAAGATTCTTATCATCACACAGAGAAGCCCTCCACTCCTTGGCAGTCGATACTCTATTTCTTCCAGTACCCAACTCTGCCCTGGGTGCCAGGACAGATGTACCTCTTGTAGATAGTTCATACAAACAGAACATATGATTTGTGGTCTTTATAACTAGCTTCTTAACATAGTGTTTTCTACCACTGACCAATAGCTCTTTGTGGGAGTTCCTGAACCTAAGTCCCTGTTCAGATGCCATCTGTGGGAGGCCAGTGCTTACCTTTTACAGGGCTCCTATGAGGAGGAGAGAGGAAATAAGGAATTTGTAGATAGAAAGATAGCGGAGATGAGACAGACAGAAACACGGAATAGCTTCGGGATGACTTGGGTCAATAACCAACAGCCCCTTCTGTCTCTTCAAAAGAGCTTTTTATAACAATGCCAAGGAGCAGGGCAAAAGACCTCCCCCTTACAAGATCAAAGCACACTGTACAGCCAAGTGTAGACCCTTCCAAACACTTGGTAACCGTGCCCTTGGTCAAATCATCTCCTTGAACAGCCCTGCTGGGTAAAGCAAGCTCAGATTCTCTGACCCTGAGTAAGTTCTCACTAGGAAACCTCTGTGTGCTCCCACAGCTCTTGTCCCTCATTCCTTGACTATGAAACAAATACCCCATTGAGTGAATGTAGCTCTTTATGTTCATGCATTTGTTAGTTAGTATACATTTGAGTTGTTTACACACTTTGGCCACAATCATCTGTAACTACAGATGAATACTGTTGCAGTGAACACTGGCATATAAACTGCATGGGCATATATCTTTTGTACTTCTACAGTGAGAGGTGGGGAGGGAGAAGAGACTCCATTAAGAATATAATTTCTGCCAGGCGGTGGTGACACATGCCTTTAATCCCAGCACTTGGGAGGCAGAGCCAGGAGGATCTCTGTGAGTTCAAGGCCAACCTGGTCTACAGAGCGAGATCCAGGACACCAAAACTACACAGAGAAACCCTGTCTCTAAAAACCAATATACATATTGTGTGTATGTGTGTGTAAATATATATATAATTTCTGGGTCATATGATAAATCTATACTTAACAGTTCTTTTTTTTTTTTTTTGGTTTTTCGAGACAGGGTTTCTCTGTGTAGCTTTGCGCCTTTCCTGGAACTCACTTTGGAGACCAGGCTGGCCTCGAACTCACAGAGATCCGCCTGGCTCTGCCTCCCGAGTGCTGGGATTAAAGGCGTGCGCCACCACCGCCCGGCCAGTTCTTTTTTTTTTAAGACAGGATTTTACTGTATAACAGCCTTGGCTGTCCTGGAACTAGCTCTGTAGACCAGGCTGGCCTCAAACTCAGAGATCTACCAGCCTGAGTGCTGGGATTAAAAGCATGTGCTACCACCACCCTGCCAATAAATCTACATTTAACTTTTGCAGAACTACCAAACTCTTTTCCAAGTGCCTATACTATTTTAGATCCACACCAATCGTATATGAGGGTTCCAATTTCTCTATGTCCCCTTGAATGCCTGTTGGCATTTTTTTTTATCACATGTATCCTAGTGGGTATGAAGTAGTACATCTTGTGGATTTGATTTGCATTTCTGTAATGACTTACTATGTTAAACATCTTTTATGCCACTATTGGTGACTTGTATGTCATCTTTGGAGAAACATCTTTTCAAATCCTTTTGTTTATGTTTCAACTGTTCTTTTTATTGTTAAGTTATATCTGTTATATATAATTTTCTTTGATACAAGAACTTGTAAATATCGTCTCCCACTATATGGATTATCTTTCTACTTAAAGATATTATTTGTACTCCAAAAGTTTTTCTTCTACTCTTGAGATAGGGTATCATTCTGTAGTTCAGGCAGGTCTTGAACTGGAAATCCTCCTGGCTCAGCATCCCCAGGGATAGGACTACAGGCCCATATTATCATGGCCATCAAGTTTATTATTTATTTATGATATTGGGGATTGAACCCAAGGTCTTTCGTATGCTGGGAAAATGCTCTACCACTGAGCTATAAATAATTCAATCTTATTTTTGAGGCAGGGTCTTGCTAAGTTGTAGCTTGAATTACAAGTCTGTGCCTCTATGCATGCATGCATGCCAAGTTTATTTTTCCTTTTGCTAGTTATAGGGTGTTTTTTGTTTGTGTTCTATCTAAGAAACCACTTTCTATACCAAGATCACAAGGATTTATTCGTAAATTATCTGCAGGGAGTCTTAGGTTTAGGTCTTAGGTCCTTGATTTATTTCGAGTTAACTTTAATATCAAGGGTAAATTAAGGTTCAACATCATTCTTTTTCACGTGATATCTAGTTATTCTAGCACTAAATGTTCAAGAGACATTGATTTTCCTCATTCAGTGGTCTCAGTACTATGATGAATGTCAAATGACCATGATGTGTGTGGGGTGTTTTGTTTTGTTTTCCTTTTGCTTTTCTGGCAGAAATTGAACCCAGTCTTCTGCATGTTATTCAAGTACTCTACATCTGAGCTGTTTGCCCTGCCCTGGATAGGTTTCTTTTATTGTTTTGAGACAGGTTCTTGGTAAGTAGCGCAGGCTGGCTTGCAGTGTGCTATATAGCCTAGCCGAGCCTAGAACTCACTATGTAGCCCAGGCAGTTCTCAGGTCTAATCTTGCTGCCTCAGCCTCCTGAGCGCTGGAATTAGAGGCGTGTAGAGGAGTTAAGGTTTGTTGAACTCTGTTCTACTCCATTCATATGCCAGGAGCGGGCTGCTCTTACTACTGTAGTGTGCCCTTCAACTTCCTTCCTTTTCAGGACTGTGGGAGGAGTGTTTGGAAGGAAGAGCAGGATTCACTGATGAATCCTACCTAGCACATAGTTCAAGAAAAGATAATACCAGTTATCTAGAATGTTTTCCAGAAGGTAGAGGAAGCAAAGGAAACACATCTCAGCTCATTTCATGAGGTCAGTATTGTTATCCTGATGACACAAAGACATCACAAGAAAAGCCATAAAAATCCTCAGCAAGGACAGTGAGATGATTCTATACCTTAACCAAGTGGGATTTAGCCCACCGCAGAGCAACATAATATACCATTCCAATAGCACCAAAGAGTAAAACCAAGTCATCATTTCCGTGGATCCAGAAAAAGCATTTGACAAAATCCAATGCAACCCATGCTACAAATACTCATTAGGAGTAGGCTACATCTTTAGCCAGATAAGAGGAACCTCACATCTAGCATTCATTGTATTAGATGGCAGTAGATGAAGACTGGATACTTCCTTCCTAGGACAGGACAGACCAGGGATGCCCACACTCACCACTTCTACTCAAGATCGCCCTGGTGGCTCTAGCCAGGGCAATTAGACAAGAACAAGAAAACCAGGGCCAGCAAGATGGCTCAGTGGGTGCAGACATGTGTTGCCAGGCCTGACGACCTGAGTTCAATCCCTGGATCCCACTAAGTAGAAGAAGACCAATTCCCACAAGGTGGCCTCTTGCCTCCATATGAATGTGGTGGCCTACCCCCCAAAGAAGAAATGTGAAAAATTAAAACCCAAAAGTTCATAGTATTTCTGTACAGTAACAAGAGTAAAATCAGAAAATCCTATTTACAATAGTGTCAAAAGAATAAAATACATGGGTATATATTTTTAAAAGGGAAAGAACAGAATATGAAAATTACAAATGTTGAATCTATAATCCAAATAAACGGGGAAGTTATAATTCTTGAATGTACATTCTCAAGAGGCCTGCCATTGCAGTTAGGGATGGTGGTTCCAGAACTTGGTATATGTTGATTATGATATGAAAAGATAAAGGAAATAGCTGATGCTTTTTCTGATATGGAGGATGCCCTTTAGAAATGTATTTACTTCATAAATTTTGGGTGTTTAACTGCAACTAGCTAGAAGCTCTGCAATGCCTTTTTATACTTCCATCATTTTCTACCGAACTGCAGTTTTTAAACCTTCTGTGAATTTCCATGGCCGTTGGCAGGTCAGGAGAAAGGAGCTTTCCTAGCTGTGGCACTGAAGAGCACCCCCACCCCAATCCAAGGTTGTGCTTAATAAGGTGCCCTCAGCTTTTCAAACAAGGTACATTTTCCCGTTTACTTCCAGTAGCCGCTGATCAAACCTCCTAAGCTGTTCTGGGAATGTGCTATTGGTACTTCTATTGTTGCTTCATTAAATGATGCCATTTGTGCCATTATGGGTAATTTCTGTTTGAGAGCAGGAACGCTTACAGGAGATCAGCAGCGGGGACAACTCAACTGATTGAGTGAGGCGGACCAGAGATGGAAAGTAAGATGGCTTTCCCAGAAATTAGCAATGGCCAATTTTTCACTGTTATTTCCTCTTTGAAAAAAATCTTTTGCCCATCTAATTCTAATATGTAGTACCTTGCTCTCCTCTCTAGATAGCACTTGCAATCCTGCCTTTATGCTTTGTCTACATGTAAATCTACACAGCTCTTATGGTACCACACAAAACAGGAAACAAAATTCACTGAAATCCTTTCTGAATTTATTTGAGTGTATAGACTAGTTATTAAATATCTTCATTTTCAAGTAGTAATACCAAAGTATGCTTTGCAATAAGATGTGTTCTTGAAGAATCATGTGATAGCTGATGCTGTCTTATCAAATCTTGAATTTGTCAGCGAGACTAATTTAAGGTACTCAATAGGGGAATACAGGCATAATGAAGAGCCCCTCTGTAAAACGAATGCTTTCAGCCATATTTTTGTATCTCTCATTTGGCAGGCAGCACATCACTTTATTTCCAGAGTTTTCTTAAGCCGACGTACACCTGTACCTGGTCTTCATGACAGTGCCCCAATAACCACTGGAGCACGCTCGCTGGCTTTCCTACCTGCTGGGTAGAAGGATTTAGAGAAGGGGCTGGGTGTGGTGGTGCATGTCTTTAAATTTATTAATTTCTTCATATAATATATTTTGATCATATTCTTTTCCCTCCCTTAGCTCCTCCCAGCTCTTTCTCCTCCTCCTCCCCCATCTTAGTATTCTTATCTGGTGGATGAGCATATTAGCCTTGTCTCTTGAAACATCTATGCCATATAAGCTTCCTGTTCTTACTGTTTTTGTTCTATGAACTGAGTGATCACTGTTTCATGCATAATAAATATTTTCCCCAAGGTAAGGCTTAACAGCCATAAAAACAAAACAAGACATTGAAAATCAAACAAACCACCCAGTAAGACAAAAATATACCAAAATATGCACAAAAACCATAGAGTCCATTTGGGGTTGGCCAGCATTCCTGGGCCTGCCCTGGAGTGTGGTTGATATACTCAGTAACGCTCCATTGGAGAAAACTGATTTCCCTTTCCCAGCAGGTATCAATTGCAAACAGCTTCATGGTGAGTTGTGGGACTTTGTGTCCACTCTCCTTTTCAGTGCTGGGACTTTGTCTGGTTTAAACCTGTGTAGGTCGTGTGTGCTGTCACACCTCTAAACCTAGCACTCAGGAGGCAGAGCCAGGCGGATCTCTGTGAGTTCAAGGCCAGCCTAGTCTACAGAGTGAGATCCAGGACAGCCAAGACTACACAGTGAGACCCTTTCTCACCCCCCCCCCCAATCTATGGAAGGAAAAATAAGTGAATGTATCATTGTAAGAGAGGAATGGTTAATATATTATATATTCCAACATTTCCACATATACTGTCCAAAGCTTGTTATGCTATTCTCTGGGCTCTCTCCTGACCCTCTTCACTAGCCCTCAGCCCAGTTCAACAGTTGTCGAATGCACAGCACTTGTGGGAACTGATTTGATGGCTTTTACAGATCAGGGGTTAGTATTTACAACGGATTGTTTCCTCCACCAAAGGCGAACGAAAACCCAGAACTCCTTCTGGTACTTTATTTCACATTCATGTCCAGCAAGCCTTAGAGATGTACATCTTCTACAAACAGAAGATAGAAACTGGGATAGGAACCAAGAAACCTAGGTCTCTTTGCTTCAGTTTCTTTTCTACCACAAAATTCCTAACCTAACCTACTGCCTTCAACAGGAATGTCAGCACAATATATTTAAAAGGCATTTATAAAAATAAAAAGTATTACCTATTCTAATTATATACTTCATATTTTTCTTTCAGTAAGACCCCAATTCTGATTTAATATAGCTAAATAAATCAGTTATATGTACATCTGCTTCTCACCACACAAAATATGCATGTACACAAAACACATGCACCTGATTATGGGAAATCAGAAATTAGGCCCACACACTGGATTTTCTTTTAACCACCCACTCAACATTTATAGTCCACTTTAAGGGCCCTGTGCCTAGAATTGGCAGCTCTAGGAACAGTGAGATCAGTTTGTCTACAGTTGTTCCCAACCTTTTTTGGCTCTGGTACACCTACACTTGCTTCCAAAAATACATCCCACAGTCTGGTGCTCAATGGAATGAAAATCTTCCCTGAGCTAATAGAATATAAAACAGAGGTGGCACCGGACATAGCTCCGCATTTCCGGGTACTCAACAACACAGCAAGGCAAAGCAGGTTAGGACCCAATTGGCCCAGCACCTGCAGAAAGACGGCTTCCAGCTCTTCTGCTTTTCCCCAGCTGTTTTATCATAGACTGACATTTATCCATCTCCATCTGTTGGCCTTCCTTGACACTGAGGATACGGTCTTGGAGATGGCTGGCCAGTGGAAATGGTGTGGCCAGTAGTACCATTCAAGTGTATGAAAACAAATGGGTTTATACAAGGACAAAAATCTTGGTTTGGGCCTTATTTGCAATCTATTGTAACTGCCTGAGTTAACTAGCTACAGATAATGCCTGGAAGAAAACCAATTCTTAATCAGAAACAAAAATGCAATCGAGGGCATCACACAGATAAATCATTCCGTCTCAGTGACCTGCCTTCAATAGTGAACATATTCCAAGTTGTGCACAATAAGAAGCAAAGATCCTTTATTTATCTGAGCATTCAGAAATGACCATAAAAAATGTATACCATTGCTCTCAATAATTTGATTTCTTGGGAGTTGAACCCCAGTGATTTATGTCATAATTCACGTAATTAGCATGCATTTCTTAGGTTTTCCTAAATTTTACTATTGCTTATTATAAAATTTCTTTGCTTTTGAGGGCAAACAGAAGTCTTTGAAGTTAATTGACGTTACTTTCTTTACAGATATAAATACATCTCCTAATAAATTTACTGCAAGAGTCCTGGGCAGAACATTAATAACAAGCATTTAGCAACCACCACAATATGATCAGTGGTCCTCAACCTTCCTAATGCTGTGGCCCTTTAATACAGTTCCTCATGCTGTGCTGACTCCAACCATACAACTGTTTTCATTGCTGCTCCACAACTGTAATGTTGCTGCTGTTATGAATCGTAATGTAGATATCTGATATATAGGATATCTGGTTCAATTCCCAGCACCCACATGTCAGCTCACAATTGTCTATAACTCCAGTCCTGGGCGGGGGTTGTGGAGGGGGACGCACAAGAATCTGATGCCCTCTCTGGCCTCTGCAATTTACTGCATGTATGTGGTGCACAAAAATAAGCATACACATGAAATAAAAGTAATAGCCCAGTGGTGGTGGCGCACGCCTTTAGTCCCAGCACTCAGCAGGCAGAGCCAGGCGGATCTCTGTGAGTCTGAGGCCAGCCTGGTCTACAGAGTGAGATCCAGGACAGGCTCCAAAGCTACACAGAGAAACCCTGTCTCAAAAAAACAAAACAACAACAACAACAACAACAACAAAACCTAAGAAAGAAAATGAGGGTTCTTACTACTATGACATTAGAAAAAACTAGAAAGTAAAAGGTCAACAAATTACAGATACATATTTTGAGTATGTATGTACAATTTCCATTTAAGTTTCCTGAGACAAGGTGATAGCATGAGTTTGCAGACTCTGGATGATGAAAAGGCTTTCTCTAGAGTTGAAAATTAAACACTGGATTAAAAATCACAAATGTAGGGATAGTCATCCTCCTTTTGCAAGGAGCAGCTTCAGGAACTGTTCAGAATTAAAATAAAAATAGATGCTGGAGAAAAAAATTAAAATTAAAAAAGAGGTGCTAAGAAAAAAAAAGAATAGTTGTATTTCTCAGTCTCCTTGAAAGGATTCCAGCCGGCTCTGGTGGTGCAGGCCAGTAGGATATGCTGAAGGAGGCAGAGGCAGGAAGATCTGGAATTCAAGGTCAGTTTGGGCTATACAATTTTTGCCAGGCAGGGGTGGTGTACACCTTTAATTCCAGCACTTGGGAGGCAGAGGCAGGCAAATCTCTATGAGTTCAAGGCCAGCCTGGTCTACAGAGTAAGTTCCAGGACAGCCAAGGCTACCCAGAGAAACCCTGTCTCAAAACAAAACAAAACGAAAAATTTCCACTAAATTGACTAGTAAAATAGATAAGATATTTAATAAAAAAATAAAATAAAATAAAAGATACACCACACTGAAGATCATAACCGGTACTTCTGGAAACTGAAAATCATGAAAACCAAGTCTGAGAAGTGTTCACAACCTGGGCAGACCTGATGACTAAATGTATGGGAGCCTGAATGGGCTCCTAGTACCAGAAGAAAAAGGCCACAAGGGAAGGTGAGCTGAAGTCTGAATAAACTCCAGACTTCAGGGAACAGAGATGCATGCATTAGTATTGTTCCTTAGCTGTACCAAGTGTACCATGCTTGTGTACGATGGGAAGAGCAGAGGAAACTGGCGTGCACAGGAACTCTTACTAGCTGTTCATTTTCAAAATATTTTTCTAGTAGGTAAAGTTTATTAAAAAGTTCTATTTCTTGCCAGGTGGTGGTGGTGCACACCTTTAATCCCAGCACTCAGGAGGCAGAGGCAGGTGGATCTCTGTGAGTTCCAGGCCAGCCTGGTCTACAGAGCAAGATCCAGGACAGGCACCAAAACCACACAGAGAAACCCTGTCTCAGAAAAAAAAAAAAGTTCTATTTCGTAGCCCAATTGAAATTAGTCTATTAATGAAAATCCACAAGACTGAGGGCTTAACTCCTAGGCCTAGATTAAGGGCAATGAAAGACTTCAGCCATGAGATGCCAACAGGTCAAGGACTGTACATTCCTCGGGAACCCAGCTCAGATAGCCACAAATGCAGAAACGAAATCCCTTCAATGATTGTGAAGACAACAACAGAGCAGGCTGTTCAACTTTGCTCATCCCAGGCAACTCTCGCCCTGAGGCGCATTGTAGACAGCAGGCTTCTCGGGCAGTGCGATCTCTGTGTGCAGAGGTAGAGCTAATAATTTCCATGGAATCAAACAAGCTCAGGGGGTCAGGGCCTTGATCAGCTGGCAGCCCTCGGGGAGGCGGAAGGAGGGTGCACAGGGCCAGTCCAGCTTTCAAGATTCTCAGCCCAAGTGCCCAACTTACCCTGCGGTTGGTCGGACACTAGCACTTACAGGACTAAAGCAGGACCAACTCCATGACTATTGCTCTTCTCGCCGGATGAGTCTTTAGGACCCAAGTACCATGAATGTCATGTTTATCAGTAGTTTATGAACTCTGAAGGATGAATTCTCAAGGGAATTCTGACCACAGTTCATTAGTCAAACAGATTTCAAGGTGACAGTGTGTCGATTCTAAACACTCATCCTGCCATTCAAATCATAAATACTTATTAAAGACACATGAAGTAAATCAGTTCAGGAGAACACTAAACTGATGAATGACTTTCGATGAAGACTGGATCAATAAATAGAAAAGTGAATGACTAGTATAATTTCATTGAGAACATTCTTGCTTAACCTTGCGCTCCCTCTAGTGGTTGCTTGATTAAAATGCAATCCTTATATAACAGCTCAGCCAGTTAATGTTTGATAAACTCAACTACACTCAGACTGCTTATCTAACTTTGGGATTACACTAATCTCTCTTTCACCCCTCCCCTCCCCTCCCCACTCTCTCTGCTCTCATAATTTCATTCAGTCTGTTAAGAGATTGCCATTGATTCAGTCAACACATATTGAGAGCCTACCTTGATAAGGCATTTGCCAGTCTTACCAGTTGACTTGAGTTTCTATTTCTTAGCATTGACAAGCAATAGGTTGATTGGTAGGACCATGAGGAACACGCACACCAACGGCTGGAAATCATTATTTCCTACTTTTGTCTTTCTGACATCTATTCCAACTTTCACACTCATTTGTCCGTGTCCCCCCCCCCCCCCGCCGCCGCGCGCCCCCCAAATTGTCCCTGGGGATTTGCTATATGCTGGGTACAGCTGTAGGCAGTGAAGCTGCAGGCATGGACAGGAAGGCCCCACAGAACCATGGACAGAAAGAGTCAAGAATGAGCCTGCCAACATAGCGGCTTCAGTGGCCTCAAGGATGGGGTAGTTTTACTTTGGACATACTGACATTGTCGGCCTGATACCCAGCAATCAATTTACATGTGACCATTCTCTGTCCTAAGTCCTTTTCCTGGGGAAATACTTGCCTAGGCAGTCACTTCTGAGGATCGGGGGACTCTCCCAGCTTAGGGTCCCTTTGGGACACCTTTCCTATTATCTCAGTACAGTAGAGGAGGTTTCTCTTCAGTAGTGCCGATCTAGTTACATTTAATAACTACTGCTGCCTTTTCAGCACCAACCTGTCAAACAAATCAATTAGTACATCTATCTATCTATCTATCCATCCATCCATCTATCTACCTACCTATCTATCTATCTATCTATCTATCTATCTATCTATCTATCTATCTATTTATTTAGTTTTGGTTTTTCAAGACAGGGTTTCTCTGTGTAGCTTTGGAGCCTGTCCTGGGACTCACTTGGTAGCCCAGGCTGGCCTCGAACTCACAGAGATCCACTTGGCTCTGCCTCCCGAGTGCTGGGATTAAAGGCGTGCGCCACCACCGCCCGGCAGCACATTATCTTTAAATTCAACTTCACTGCAGCTTTCAGGCCACAGGCAGAATGAAGCCAGATACTTGACGAAAATATCACACAAATGGACTCTATCTGGGTTACAGACAGTCTTTGTTCCCCTCTGAAACTTCATGACCCAGGCCTTCCTAGTACACATTTCTCCTAGCATTCTTGTCTTCTGAGTTCCTCCCAGAACAGCCCAATAAGTTCGACTTCCAGTGTTCAATGGCCTTCGTAAGCCCAGAGCACCAAACTTGTCCACACTACAGCTCCAGTTCCAAAGGCCCAAGAACCAAGCAGTCAGGTTTATCCCAGCAACGAAGCATCTCCTGGTACCAGCTTCTGCCTCAGTTTCTTTTCCTGATGCTGTGATAGAATACTCTGACAAAAGCAACATAACATTTAGCTTGCCATTCCAGGTTATAGTTCGTCACGGTGGGAGGTGGGAAAGAAAGCCAAGGCATGAGGAGCTTGAAGCAGCTAGCTAGTCCCCTTACATCCCATCAGAAGGGGAATGAATACGTGCTGCTCCCTAGGTCCTGTTCTCCACGTCTATCCAAGTCCAAGATCCTCTGGGAAAGTTCTGTTCACAATTATGACAGGTCTTCCTACATCAATTAGTGTAATCAGGATAACCCGACACAGGCACGCCAGAGGCGCATCTCCCAGATGATTCTAGGTCCTGTCAAATTGATACATGTTAAAACATTAACCATGACAGTACCTCTCTATTTTGATGTGTAAGTGTGTGTGTATGCATGTGTGTGGACAACATGCATGGAGGTCCAAGGTTGACATCTGAAGTCTTCCTCACTGTTCTCCACCTTATTCATCGAGGTGAGGTCTCGTAATTGAACCCAGAGCTCACTGATGCAGGCTAGCCAACTTGCTCCTCGGATCCCGTCTCTACCTTCTGAGCACTGGATTTACAGAAAGGCTGCCACACCCCCTGGTATTTAGATGGCTCCCGAGGATCTGAACCTTTTCCCTCATGTTTGGCACCAAGTGCTTTATCCACTGAACCATCACCTTAGCTTCCATGTGCTTTGTGATCACTGTTCCCAGTTTCAGCTGAAAACACCATTTTCCACCTACTTAGGCAGGGAGCTGGATATTTTTGACATCCCCCCCCCCTTTTTACCCGCAGCAGCCAATTAATCACCAAGGGTTATTTATTTGCTACATATCCCAGGCTGGTGTCCCCGCATGGCAATCTTCCTGCCTCTATCCCCCCATACTGTGATGAGAAGCATGAGCCAGCAAGCCTGGCTCGATCACCGAGTTCTCCTGGCGATGGCTCCAAGCCTGCTCTCCAGCACTGGCTTCCCTGTCCACATCTGTTGTTGCTCTCCATGCTCCTGCTTGCATGACCTCTGAGCTGGCCACTGCGAAGAACAGGGTGATCTTTCTGCCTTCACCGGGCGGGATGGACAGAGTGGCCCAGCTGCTCCTTCCAGGGGCAGGAAGTAGGGGTGGAGGAAGGGAGAGGGCCCAAGCAAGAGTATAATTCACTCCCAGTCCTGGTACTTGGGACTTAAATGAAGTGAATACCAGACTCACACTTGAGAGAGTGCCAAGTTGATTGGGGTGAGCGTAGCTGTGATAGGATTATCAGAACAGTGTCCCCTGGGGTCCACCAAACTAGTTCTTGGTCAACAACCCTGCCAGTGAATCAGGCAGTAGGCCAACTGGGAACCTCCTAGAAATCTGGCTCTCTT
The DNA here is from genome assembly GCF_049852395.1 of Peromyscus maniculatus bairdii. NCBI lineage: Eukaryota > Metazoa > Chordata > Mammalia > Rodentia > Cricetidae > Peromyscus > Peromyscus maniculatus. The sequence continues at coordinate 83,222,642 of NC_134875.1, read as the reverse complement.
TGATGATACAACTATTCTCTCAGTATTCTAGTAAAATAAACAAACAAATGAATAAGAAAAATAATTGGTCTCTCTCAGGTTTTAGTGATTGGAGCTCATTGCAGTACAATGTAGCGGAACTACACCACGGCATTGTGACAGGTAAGAAGGGTGACCATGGAGGAGAAGGGCACAAAGTTAAAGGAGTTGTTCTGATGTGGGAGGGCAGGGGGTAGATGACTAAAATTCATTTCAAAGATGTCTGGGCAAGAGTCCTTCATGTTTGGCCTAGAGGAACGGATCTGTGCCGAAAGGCAATCTAACTGGCATCGCACAGCTAGAAACTCCAGTTAGCAGAATTCATATACAACTTAACAGCACACGCTTTCTGGTGTTTAGTATGTATGAGGTGTGGCTGTTCTTTATATGCTCTGTGTAATGTCCTTTAAAATACAACTGATAAGCCAGGCGGTGGGGGCGCACACCCTCAATCCCAGCACTTGGGAGGCAGAGGCAGGCAGATCTCTGTGAGTTTGAGGCCAGCCTGGCCTACAGAGTGAGATCCAGGAAAGGTGCAAAGCTATACACAGAGAAACACTGTCTTGAAAAGAAAAAAAAGCACCTGCTTCATGAGATAGGTACTATTATCATCACCGTTTATATGTGAGGAAACAGGAAAGAATGTCTAAGCTGTTCAGGGTCAATATAGACTGACAGTGCTGAGATCGATATATTTAAAAATATTGAGATATTTAAAGCTAATGCCTTGTTGGTGAGGACCGACTGAATGTGTCCTTGGGGATTCCACACACGAGTTGTCTAGGAACTTACAAACCCTCGGTATGCTGGGGACGCGTGCTAGGGTGAGTTGGTAGGGATGGATTCTAGAGTCTGATCACTGTGTTGGGTGTACCCGCTGACTCCTGTGGCTGAGGCTGCAGAGCTGTGCCCTGGCTGTGGTCAAAGGGGAAGACCTCTCAGGTGAAGAGGGTGGCAGCACCTAGCATGTTCTGGGCAAACAGTAAGAGGGGTACCCCAGTGAAGAAGTTACAGATGAGGGAGGAGAAAAAAAACCTTCAGTGCAGTTTGTTCTAACCACATTCGAAGGGCCTGGAGGTTACCTTAGTCTGCGTTATCTCAACTGGAAGGGTAGCAGAGGCACACAAGAGGTGAGGCCAGATGCAAGGCAGATAAAAGATCCTCTGGGCACAGAGTACTCAAATTTTTGAGCCTCAAGAACCTGGACAGAAACTGGTTCCAAATGAATATGTTTATGTTACAGCCCTAGAAGGTCTGATTTGGTACTCTTCAGTTGGGGACTAACGTGCAGGTAGTTTGCTGATACTCCATCAGATTATATGTAAAGTATGAATAGGCTGTGTGGGCCTTGTTGGAAGAGGAACCAATGGGCATGGTACATCTAGGAACATAAAGCTTTGGGCTGTACCACGAGCAACTTGAATCTTTGTGTACTCTATCATCTGCCTGCTGTCTATGCTGTTGCTAGAGGTTACAATATTGGTCTGGAACCATTTCCATTGCCTCCTGATAATCTATAGTCTCCAAGTCTGCTCTGGCTACTCCAGAGCACCTAATAACATGCTGCCTCTTTCCCTTTAAGGAAGCACCCCCTAGCTTCCAAGTGGCCTTGATCACTAAGAGCTCTGGTTATCATTTGGAGCAATAGACCTTGGTTGGGATCAGCTTCCTAAAGAATTGGTACAGGGCAGGGATCAAAATACCCTGCTCCTTCTAGGACAGGACAGTACCCCTACCCCTGAAAGTTGATGACATTAGTCAAGATTGCAGGCTGTCTTGGCTACTTTTCAATTGCCATAGTAAGATGCCATTACAGAGGCAACTTATAAAGCATTTAATGTGGAGCACACTGTTCTAGAGGGCTATGGCAGGGAGCACGGCAGCAGGCAGGCAGGCATGGCGCTGGAGCAGTGGCTGAGAGCTGACATCTGATCTACAAGCATTAGACAATAATCTAGGAATGGCATGGGCTTTTGAAATCTCAAAGCCTGCCCCCAATGTCATGTCTCTTCTAACGAGGCCACACCTTTTAATAGTTTGTAAACAGTTCTACCAAGTATTCAAACATATGAGTTTAAGGGGGCCATGCTCATTCAAACCACCACACAGGCCTAAGCTTGAGTAGAAGTAAATGGAGGCTTTACGGTACTGGAAGGTTGTGTGTGTGTGTGTGTGTGTGTGTGTGTGTGTGTGTGTGTGTGTGTGCGCGCGCGCTTGAGGACTAAATAACTTTATCTTAAGAGGATGGATACTGGGGGTGATAAAGATGCAGAGGTAGGGGGCTGGAGAGATGGCTCCGTGGTTAAGTGCACTGGCTGTTCTTCCAGAGGTCCTAAGTTCAATTCCCAGCAACTACATGGTGGCTCACAACCATCTGTAATGAGATCTGGCGCCCTCTTCTGGCTTGTAGCCATATATGCAGGCCAGAACACAGAGTACATAATAAATAAATAAATCTTTTTTAAAAAAAAAAGATGCAGAGGTATCATGGAGCTGCTGATGTTTTCAGTCACCTAGGAAACTTCATTTCACAAAAGTTAACATTTAGCTCATGCAAACTCTGGTGTACACACACACACACACACACACACACACACACACACACAAATGTAGTTTGGAGGCACTATGTTCATTTCTATGGCCTGAGCCCGTAAAAAGTACCACTGTAATCACTGCATTAGCACCTATCCCAAGAGCCTAGCATCGCATTAGGTGAATTTGTAAAAACACTGCCAAGGGAATCATACCTCCTCTAAGAGGGCTCAACATCTAATTTGCTGGAGGGAGGCAGGAGTGCCTTAGAGGAATCTCCTATTCACTGCCTTTCTTTATCTAGATAAGGTCTGTGAAGGGCATCAACTTTTGAATTGATCAGAAAGTTCCAGATCAATGCAAAGGGTTTTCTGGATAGTAATTACACTGAGAGGGTCATTTCGATGGAAAGACTCCCCATTTTTTTTCTTTCCCAAAAGCAACTCAAGGCTAAGGTGAAGAGATCGAGTATCTGATGAAAATACTCCAAGATCCTGGGCAAACTTTGGTTTTATAGAATGCCTTGATATGAAGCTCAGAGAGCACCTTCGCTGGTAAATCTTGACTATCAAGACTTCTAAATCATTGCTATTGTGAATTATAGGACGCCTCTTAGAATACTGATAGGTAATTTCTTTATTTGCTTCAAAGGAATGGTTTGGATTGTAGTAGAGTGAGAGGCTGGTTGATTCTCTGTAATAGTAGGGGGTTCTCTGTAATAGTAGGGGGTTCTCTGTAATAGTAGGGGATTCTCTCTAATAGTAGGGGGTTCTCTCTAGTAGTAGGGGGTTCTCTGTAATAGTAGGGGATTCTCTGTAATAGTAGGGGGTTCTCTGTCATAGTAGGCATGGAATATGAGAGTTGCTGGTTGCCAAACCCTGAAGTAAAATTCTGATATGGGTAGGAAAATAGTCTCATTTCAGCCAGAGGTGGTATAAACACAAAGAGAAAATGCAAGTGTTCCCCAGCCTGATTTCAGCTGCACAAGCAGTTAGAGCTGTTGGACCAAGGACTTTGTCTGAGGGGTTGCCTGAGATGCCTGAGGAGAATCCAGTGTGGGCATGATAAATGACTTTTATCAAATACTTATTACATGCCATGATCTTTGATATGTTCTTTAATGTGATTATCACATTTAATCCTCATAATCCTATGAAGTGGATATTATTACTCCTTGCAGTTTATGAGGACACGGAGGCCCAGAGCGGTAGTAATTGATGGATCTAAGAATTAGTGAAGCTCGGGATGGCTGAGCATTCTTGGGTGCTGCGTTCAGGATTGGTGAAACTTGGATCCACTATGATATAGTGCCTGTCCCGGTTCTCTAAGGACTACAGGAACGTACCTCATCCACTGGGGGATAGGGGAGAGTGCTGTAGGGACAAAGCATGTCTTGGGGGGGGGGTGTTGCTGTTCTGGTGGCCAGGTGACAGCTTTGTTATGGAGAAACTGGTCCTTTATCAGTTGGACATGTATTAACAGAACAGTCCAGGCTGCCCACTGATTTCCCTGGTAATGTGCCAGTTCTGCAGGTGCCAGCATGGGAAAAGACTGAGCGGCAAGGGACAAGGACATGCCATCCGTGGATGAAATGAGCCGTCTGCCTTGGTGGTGAGATGACATGACTGCCTTGGTATCCAGGTCTCCTTTTCATGCAGTCATCTCCATGTTGGTAAGGCTGGAGCTGAGGATGGGTGGATGGAGGAGGACGTTTGGCTGCCATGGTAACAAGTTCTGCTATGTACAGAGCTCTTTGGGGAATTGGAACTGTAGTACAGTCACTTTGATTCACTCCATTTGATGCGTCAAAAGATGGGGCTACTGGGACTCCAACTTCTGCAGCTTGAACTTAACTAGATAGTAAGTACGAGCTAGAAGTCTCGCTCTGCACAGCCCTGTGTAGCTTGCCACACCACACAAGACAAAGCCTTCTAACTCAATCACTCACTGCCCCCAGGTGGAACATGCAGAAAAAACAACATCCAGCCCATTGGGGGACAATGATCTCTTTTCTTCCAAGGGAGGAGGCAAAGATGTCTATGTGACCAGGTGGAAGGCTGCAGTGTCACACAGTCAGAGGGAAGACGACAGAATTGAGGGCTGAAGAAAAATGTGGCTGAGCTGGAGGCGTGGTGTCTTAAGCGCACTGTCAGAACAAGATGAGGAAAGACATCTCGAGCCGAAATTTAGAACCAGACACAGAAAGACACACCGGAGAGGTGAAGGGATGAGGACTAGCCAAAGGGACCATCCCAATGCCATCTAGACAAGTCTAGGAAGATGAGTCACTGTCCTGTGGCAGGTTCTAATAATCCTCTAGCATTGTTTACAAGGGTAGGGTGAGTTTCATTTTAAGAAAATCTGGATAGGACAAAGTGACTTCCTGTTGGACTGACCTTAGAAGAATCCAGCGACTCAAAGAAGTTCATGGGCAAATGAAATAGAAAGGCGAGTCATTTCGCACAGAAGCAGGCAGCCAGGCAGGCCTCCCTCTCCCCTTGCCGGTAGTAACCCCCACATTCCTGCCACACTCATCTGTGACGACAGCCCAGGCAGGTCTTGAACTTGCAGACTTCCTGCCCTGGCCTCCCAAATAGCTGAGATTACTGGTTTGTGTCACCAGGGGTGATTTTCCCTGGCAAAATTAGCACTGTTCACCCGTGTGCTTCTGATGTACGTTAAGGCCTTCACGACCATCTCCCTCTATTTCTACCTCATCTTCTGCCATTGTCCATTTACACCATAGCCCCCCAGCAATACTGAGCTGTAAGTTGTTCCCGAGGCCTCCCTGCTCTTGTGGGTGCTGCTTCACATTTGACTTTATGTTGATTTTCACCCCATTTCTATGCTGCTCTGCCTCTGTAAATGCTGGTGTGGCTTTCTGCCACCCCCTCTGCCCACCTCTTTGGATGCCCGGCCCAGCCCTTCTCACCCTCTGAAGCTTCATCTAGCGCGCTCCAGTTCTTCTCTGTAGTACAGTACTGCTTCTTCTCAACCGTTTCCTCATTATCCTGCCTGCCTCCCACTCAAGGATCCCTTTAAGATGGCTTTTCTTAATCATCTCCTCCTGCCATGAAATTGTAATGCCATAGACACACTGTACATCTGTTTATGTACTGATTCCCTTTGGAGGACCATAAATTACTATAACATTAAAGTTATTTCACCTTCAGTAATAAATTTTTGCTCCTCTGGGGCACCATCAGCCATGTGGCGAATGTATGCGAAACAGGGTCAAACATGGCTACTCCAGTGGGTCTTTTTGTGGCTCATTTTCACCGTTGGGTTTCTGTGGTGAAAGTCATTCTTGAGACTTCCTATCTTCTCTTTGTCTCTCTCTCTCTCTCTCTCTCTCTCTCTCTCTCTCTCTCTCTCTCTCTCTCTCTCTCTCTCTGTCCCTTCCTTCCTCCTTCCTTCTTCCTCTCTCCCTCCCTCCCCCGACTCTCTCCAGGGTTTCTTGGTGTTGCCCTAGCTATCCTGAAACTCCCTCTGTAGACTAGGCTGGCCTTGAATTCACAGAGATCCACCCGCCTGCACCTGCCTCTGGAGTGCTGGGATTAAAAGCATGTGCCACCACACCCAGCTGACCACGCCTTCTCAAAATCCCATAGTCTTTTATGCCTCCCCCAATGCCCCCACTGTGTGTGTGTGTGTGTGTGTGTGTGTGTCTGTGTGTGTGTGTGTGTGTGTGTGTGTGTGTGTGTGTGTGTGTCTGTCTGTCTGTCTGTCTGTCTGTCTATTCATCTTCTGGGGATGGAGTCCAAAGCCCCAGACATGGTAACCCTGCACTCTACACTGAGATAAACCTCAGTTTCCACGTTCCCTTTAATAACTGCCATTCCACAAGGCTCAATATTTGTTTTATATCCTACTAGTCTATGTATTCTTTCCAGGAGACTGGGTCTATTTCCTTAGTTTTAATAACCACCTATGATGCTATTAAGTCCGAGTCTATCGTTTCACTGAAGATGTTTTTCCTGAGCTCCATCCTGTCTCTTGCTGTTATTAGTATGGTCTATAGACTAGTGGTGGACAACATCACTGAGAGTTTCTGTCAATGTAGTTTCCCAGGTTCTGTCCCAGACCTCTTGAACCAAAGTTTGTATTTTAACAATCTCCCGATAGCCTGTACGCATACTAAAGATAAAGAAAGCCCAGGGCTGTGTCCTATTCCCAGCTCTATAACAGATACTATCAATAAGACATAAGCACATTAATCCTCATGTACCTCAACAGCTGAGTCATCTGCACACAAAGTCCATGCCACCCACCTCTTCTATGTCATTTCTATCTAACTGGTCACATTCCTATCTGTTCTGCTACCAGATGGCTCTGGACTCACAGCCTCTCTCCCTGAATTTATCTGCCAACTACAGTTAGAGTCCTATTTCTAAGGTACAAATCTGACAGAGATGTAACTCTTGGCTAAATTCCTTGTAGTGACTCTTCAGTGTCTGAAGTGAGGGTTCTTCGCCTGGCATCCAGAACAGGTTTTTAGGAAACTTTCTGAAATTATAAGGAAAAGTTTGTGCGGTGTACATTTTCTAAGGACAAAGAAACTGCTTTCACTAGACTTTCTGAGGGGTTCAAGGACAAAGACAATTAAGAACCAAAAGGGCCAAGTTGACAAAGTCCAAGCTATTTAATTTGGCATATAAAGATCCTCCCAGTCCCTCTCTCTGGCCACTGGTCTGCAGGAACCCACGCCTCACCAGTCCCCACGACTTTTCTGTCTCTGTGCTTCTGCGCACACTTTCCTGAAATAACCCCGAGATTACACACACCTACCAAGTGGCAGAGCCTGGATTACATCCAGGTCTTCAGGGTTCACAGTCGTTCCATTCTATAGTGGCACGACATTTTGCACTATGACGTAGTACTCACAAGTACACCAGACTCCACCCAAAACAGATTTCATGCAATTCTCATATGTAGATCTCACATACATATATACCATAGATACTATATATATGATAATATATATATATGTCACCGTTGCAGTCCATTAAGTTATAATGCTCCATTAATGAGTCACTGCCATCAGGATTCAAATGCTGCACTATTTTGCTGATGCGGGGAGCTCATTTCTGAGCAGCTGCTATCTTAGCCCCAGCAGTAGAAAGGTTTTGGGACTTCCTAGGAATGCAAAAGCTATGTTGTTTGCTCGTGAACTGACCACTTCCTGTCAGTCTCCATTTTAGCGACCCTCTTAGGTATGCACTACCACCCATCTGTTCATTTTAAGGCTTCTAGGTCATCAAACATCACCTAGCAATTCAATATTAGTTTATTACCATGTAAAGCTTTACATGTAAAGCTACACACCTTATATAAAATGCAAGGTATCAGGAAGCGAGCACACACAATTGAAAAACATCAATCCAGTAGGATAATTCACAATTGAAAAAGAAGAAAATAAATAAGGACCATGATTTTTAAATGTAGTTCAGAAGAGGCTGGTTTGGATCCTAAGTAGATTAGGGAGAAGCTTTCAGGGAAACAGGTGAAATCCTTGAATATCCTGGCCCAAATCAGCTCTTTTTTTTTTTTTTTTTTTTTTTTTTTTTTTGGTTTTTCGAGACAGGGTTTCTCTGTGTAGCTTTGCGCCTTTCCTGGAGCTCACTTGGTAGCCCAGGCTGGCCTCGAACTCACAGAGATCCGCCTGGCTCTGCCTCCCGAGTGCTGGGACTAAAGGCGTGCGCCACCACCGCCCGGCCCAAATCAGCTCTTAATAACCATGTTTCAAGAGTCTCACGGGATTCAACACATCACTTTGAAATATCATGCAATTTTGTTAAAAAAAATAGACTTTAAGCAAAATACATCAATCCTTGACATGTTGTTTGTTGGGGGAACTAGTGTGTAGTTCTAGACAAAAACAAGACAAAACAAAATAATGGTGGTTTCTCACTATTTATACTAGCATCCTAATCAAGCTCTGTTCCTTTAGTATGCACTCTAAAATCCCACCTTTCAAAAAAGATTTGTTTTTATGTGTGTGGGTGTCTGGTGCCAGTGACGTCAGAAGAGGACGTCACATACCCTATAACTGGAATTAAGGGCATTTTTGAGCCACCATGTGGGTGCTAGGAACTGAACCTGGGTCCTCTGCAAGAACAGCCAGTACTCTGTTGAGCCATCTTTCCAGACCCCTCTCCCCCTTTTTAAAGCTACAGCCTCACCGTGTAGCTCAGGCGATCTCAAACTTGCAATCCTCTTGCCTCTGTCTCCAAAATTCTGGGATTACAGTTATGTACTGCCATATCATGTTTTAGTGCCCCTTTAAAATGGAGTCACTAAGTGACCATTTGTCTAACCTCACTTCCCTTGAATAATAAGAATCTCCTACATGCTTGTCTCCTTAGCATGACATACAGCAAGCGCTTAGTGTTTGTAAATGAATGACTGCAATCATACCTTCAGCCTCCGTTCAATCAGCACACTGCAGTACTACTGAAGTTCTTCACTAAATCCTCACCAACACCAGGAAAAATGCCCCACTCCTTAGTCTGAATCACAAAGCCTTTGTAATGTTGTCTAGACTTGTCTTCATACTCTGATTATTTCACTGCTTCTGGTTCTCCAGATTCATCATACTTTTCTGCTCCAATGCTGCCATCAATCCTTCTGCTTGGCAATTTCCAGCCATACCAGATGTACCTTTCTCCTTACATGCCACACTCATTATACCACATTAGCACTGCCTCTCATTCACAAAAATAACATAGTACATCAGAGGAAATAGAGGAATCAGAAAATATGTGAGGATAAGTGTTTATGTACCCAAATTTTAAAGTGGCTTAAAAACTTGCATGTCATATTGGTTTTAAATTTTTTATTTTATTATTATTATTATTATTATTATTTGGTTTTTTAAGACAGGGTTTCTCTGTGTAGCTTTGGCTGTCCTGGCCTGGAACTCACAGAGATCCACCTGCCTTGCCTCCCGAGTGCTGGGATTAAAGGCGTGCGCCACCACCGCCCAGCTTTGTTTTTTTTTTTTTAATTAATAAAGATTTATTTATTTATTATGTACTCTGTGTTCTGGCCTGCATATATGGCTACAGGCCAGAAGAGGGCGCCAGATCTCACAGATGGTTGTGAGCCACCATGTGGTTGCTGGGAATTGAACTCAGGACCTCTGGAAGAACAGTCAATGTTCTTAACCGCTGAGCCATCTCTCCAGCCCCTGGCTTTGGTTTTAAAATTTATCTCATGCATATGCATATAAAATACATACTCATATCATCGTATTTGCAAAGCTAGCTATTTTATTATAAGATTTTTTTCAGGTATACAAAATTTTTACATGAGTCTAAGCTAAGTGAATGTATGTTATAACTACCTGTCCTTTAAAAACAAAAGTAACATTTTATGAAGGGCATTTTTTTCCTAGCTGCAGTAATCTATACCCACCTTTTTTTTTTTTTTTTTGCTTTTTTGAGACAGGGTCTCACTATGTAGTCCTGGCTATGCTAAAACTCACTATGTAGACTAGGCTAGCCTCAAACTCACAGAGATCCACCTACCCTGTACTGGGATTAAAGGTGTGTGCCACCACACCCAGCTCTAACCACCATTTTTAATGGGTATATAATATTCCAGGGGATGCTACCTAACCATTCTCCTATTGTTAATGTTTACATATCCTTCCTTTGAGGGTCATATAAATGAGAAAGTATCGTCATACACACAGGTACCATATTTTGGATTAGTTTTAATTTCCTCAGAATAGATTATCAAAAGTCGTCTCAAATTTGGCAGGAGGAAAAATATCTATCTCCGTTTCTCTTACTGCTAGGTTGAAGCCAGCCTGGTCTTCACAGTGAGTCCCATGCCAGCCAAGGCCACAGAGTGAGATGATGTCTCAAAACCAACAAAACTAAGGAGTAGCTCTGCCGCTGTATGACGACCACTGTACACATTTCCACTGTTTCCCTGTGTTTGTGTGTGCTATAAAGTAATTACAATATACATACGATTTAAGCCCTGCTTTTAAAATATATATAATTATTTTTGATATGCCCTATAATTTTCATAATTACCATTAAAAATCATAGCACAAGGGCTTGGGATATACGTAGCTCAGTGGTAGAGTTGTGCATGATACATGCAGGAGGCCTTGGGTCCAGTCTTTAGAAAAGAATACACACATAGAAACAAAGCAAAAAAAATCATAGCGTACATAATATCTCATGGAGTGAATTCACCATTCCTTTATTCCCATTTTGCTAGATGTTCAGTTTTTTACATTCTTTTAAATACAGGCTCAAAAAGGCTTTCTGTGTCAGGTTTGTCCGTAGTACTGGGGACAGAAGGCAGGGCTCTTGTCTTAGTTTATATTTTTTGATTAGTAACAAACATTTTCTCTCATCTTCTAATTGCACTCAAACTCTTTTGTGAAGTGTCTGTCATGTTCTTTTTCCATATTTCTTTTAATACAGAATAATGCATGTGGGCCTTGAATAACCCAAGCCTATTGCACTTGGTCATATCTATGTCACCTGGGCTTTGACAGTTCCTGTTTATCTTTTACTTTTAAAGTGGCTTAAAAACTTTTATGTTATGTTGGTTTTTATTTTTTTTTAACTGTCAGATTCAATCTTTCCCCTTCAGAATATTTCCTGTTACTTCCTAAACTTAGAAAACTAGTCCCTGTGAGAAGCGTGGCCTTCATTCACCAGTTTTGTAACTTGCTTTTTTGTATTTAATTCTCCAACCCAGCTGCCGCCTCCTTTAGTTTATTACGGGGATGAGCCTATAAACGCTCCAAGCTGTCACAACAGGATTCAATCAACAGCCCTGTCTAGTCTTACCACACATCCTTCTTATCACTTTCTCCAATGCAAATTAGATCAAGAAATTAGTGCTCCAGTCATGGCTGTGTTCACTTGTAATCTTGGCTCTCGGGAGGATGAAGCAGGAGGATCCTAAGTTTTAGGGCGGCTTTGGCCATACAGTGGGATCCCATCTCAAAAAACAAAAGGGAAGAATTGTGTCATACCAGCAATATAAAGGACGTTTATCTGTAGGCGCTGATCCCCATTAGAACTCCTGTCCTACATGGAGTCTTGAGCAATAACTGGATATTTTTGTCTTAACATTCCTCATTCTTCCACATGATTAAGCATCGGTCATGGGCACATGGACAAAGTGGGGACAGCTGCATCCTGCACAGCCTTGATTACTCTCTATTTTCAGCTATTGAGGCAGGCTCTCTCAAACCCAGAGCTCATCGTTCTGGCTAGTCTACGCTACCCAGCTTGCCCTGGGAATCCAAGCCCGTGTCTCTGCCTCTTAGTGCTGGGATCACCAGAAGCCACCGGAGTTGCCCAGCTCTTACCTGAGTTTTTTGGATCTGAACTCGGGCTCTCATGCTTGCATTGCGTGCTCTTTACCTGCTGAGCCCTCTCTCTAGACCCCTTTCCAGCTTTAATTTCCATCTATGACCTCCATACTGCTTCGCAGCTACACATTCCTACTCTGTTCAGGCTCCATTCAAACGAGAACACAATCTAATGTTCCTAATGCTCCTCTCGCGTCCAAATCATGGAGAAACTATGTCCGTATGATTGTGAGGAGATGAAAGAAAAAGATAATTAAAAAAAATGATGGAGACATACTTGACAGATTATAATTCAAAAGTGGTCATTTGGTGAGGGAAAAAAATCAGTATAGATGAACTAGTAAAGAGATTCCAGTAGAAAAGCCTCTTTGAAATAAATCAACGTAAACTCTTCGATGAAATGCATGGATAGAATACTAAACAGTGTGTCCAGATAAGACTTATCATCTTAAATGCACATACAGACTTTAGGGCATATGAAAATGAAATCCCAGGTTGGGAATGTAACTCAGTGATAGAGCACTTGCCTAGCATGCGTGAAGTCCTAGGTTCAATTCCCAGCACTGAACCTTTTAGAGCTCAGTGCTAGAGTGCTTGTATAGCATGCAGGAAGCCCTGGGTCTGACTCTGCACTGCAGAAACCAGACATGCTGCTGCATCCCCGTAACACCAGCACTTGAGGTAGAGCCATGAGGATCAGTAGTTCGAGGTCATTCTTGGCTACAAAGAAAGCTTGAGGCCAGAAGAAATAAAATGAAAATAAGATCTATGTCGCCGGGCAGTGGTGGCACACGCCTTTAAGCCCACCACTTGGGAGGTAGAGGCAGGTGGATATCCGAGTTCCAGGCCAGCCTGGTCTACAGAGCGGGTTCCAGGACGGCCAGGGCTACTCAGAGAAAGGAAGCGGGGAAAAAAAAAGAAAAGAAAAGAGACCATAACAGTTGACTGCCAGCAGGTGGCACTTGACCCACAGCACTGTATGGAGGAAAACCAAGTAATGAAATCAAAGACATGCTACTGAAGTCCTAGGATGCTGTCAGTAAAAGTACCCTTCACATGGAAAACTGGAGCTGCAGATATTTAAGGAAGAAGGTAGGAGTTTGTAAGGCATCAGCCCCAGTGACAGTTTGTTCAGCTGTCTGTGTTGGGAAAGGAATAATGCCTCCCCCCATCTCTTCTAGGTTCTTGGTTGGGCTATGAGTTAGCATAACCATCGATTAGCCAGAGAAAAATCATTTTATTCATTTTCTTATATACATTGAGACCTTGCTATTAATGAGACTGAAGAAGGCCAGGTGATTGAAGATGACATCATCCTGAGCTACTGAATAAGGAGTTTCTGGAGGAGGGGGGGATGGTGGAGACATAGGACAGGGTACCGAGGGGAGAAAACGCATGGCGAGTAATAAAAACGCCTTGGATCCCCCCTCTTCCTCCTAGATACGGTTGCCATGTGCTCTACCCCATTGCCGACAGGCCTGGATCTTGTGTGGCAACTGACTCCCTGGACTTGGCCAGCTCGCCTGTTGCCACTGAGAGGGAATGAAGGCAGGAACGAGGGGTTTAGTCCCAGCTCAGCCGACAGGCCGCTAGCCTGCTCTTGGCCAATGCTTCTGTCCCAGTCCATTCAACTTAGAATTGCTCTCGTCGGGAAGGGACTGTCTCCTGCCACTGTGTTCTTTACCCTAGCTTGGTTCACCTAAGAGTTGGGCGCCCTGGCCATTCTGTATCACCGTCTGCAGGCCTTTCTACAATCACTCTCATTTAACTTCCAAACGCCGTGATTGGCTCTATCGTCCCCAAGATATCAAGTTCTTGACGGCAGGGTTAGGTGATTTCATCCGAATAGAATCTAAGAATATTGTTACTGGGTCAACAAGTATGAGCACATTTCCCACTTTCAACACCACCAAAGTTGTCAAGAAGCCAGTTCCACCAGAACCCTGTCGGCGTCTGAATAGTTTCAAAGCAAAGATGTTTTTTCAATTCGGTGGGGAGAAATCGACTTGACTTCAATTCCCCTACCTCCAGTTACTAAAGGCACAACCATGGGCTTGCCACCCAGTGTTTACCCACTGCACGCACGGGGTCTAGGACTCTGCGCGTGTACCTGGGGTTTAAACGGATCGTGTGATCGCAATGAACAGAGCGGGACGATGAAAACAGACCTGACAGGCAGCTCAGGGCAGGCAGGGCCCCTGAAGCAGCAGTTCCAGGAGTGTCCAGATGCCAGAGGGGAGCTCTGCTTTCTTATCACCTACGTGTGGGTGTGAGCAGAGCTCCCGTCCAGACACTCAGGAGCTTCTGGTAGACAGCTTTGGAACTGATCTCTGGATTTTCATGATGGAAATGGGGTCCACCCAGTCCCTAATTCCAGCCTATCTCCTAACTGAGGTCAGGGTACCATCCTCAGAACAGATACTGTTAGGACATCTGGTGGAGATTAGAAACCAGACTCTAAGCTCTATCTCTGTCTCTGGGTGGAAAATTAACAGTCCAAGCTACCAAAACGTGAGTTAATTAAGGAAAGCCCAGAGCCCACCTAAAGGCATGCTAAATAAATGGGAGAGGAACAATTCACTCCCTTAATGAGTGGATGCACTTTTTCTTTTCCTTCTCAGAAACCCCACTCTGCCTCCCTCCCACGCATGCTTCCTCAGATGCTCTGGGCTTTCTCACTCTTTCTCTGAAGTTATTCCTCCCCCTGATTCCCAGCCCCTCATTTCTGCCTTGTGGTGGCTTACAAAAGGCATGAGTTTTCTCTCTTCCTCTTTTTCATGCTCCCTGGCAGCTACCAAGATTTACAGCTTGCCTGCCTTAAGGGTTTTCTTTTAAAGACTAATAAAATTGTCACTGTCATTGAGCATCCTGCTGAGTCCATCTAGTTTTTAAAGATAGAATCTCGCCGGGCAGTGGTGGCGCACGCCTTTAATCCCAGCACTTGAGAGGCAGAGCCAGGCGGATCTCTGTGAGTTCGAGGCCAGCCTGGACTAACAAGTAAGTTCCAGGAAAAGGCGCAAAGCTACACAGAGAAACCCTGTCTCGAAAAACCAAATAGAATCTCACTGTGTAGCCCTAGCAGGACTAGAAGAGGTCTGTCCGCTTGTCTCCTGAGCACTGGGATTAAAAGTGTATGCCACTATGCCTAGCCCGAGTCTAATCTTAAATTCTTTAATTAGGCTGGGCAGTGGTGGTACACACCTTTAATTCCAACACAAGGCAGAGGCAGACGATCTCTGTGAGTTCAAGGCCAGCCTAGGCTACAGAGTGAATTCCAGGAAAGGCACAAAGCTACATAGAGAAACCTTGTCTCGAAAAACCAAAAACAAAACAAAACAAAATCTTTAATTAATGGGTCTCGAGACCCCAATTTGCCCAGTACCATGTGACACTCAAGGTTGGGCTCCCCAGAAATTCCAGTAACAATAACAGGTAGCACCTAGCTTCGTGTAAGCCTATAAGCCTGTGGTCCTACTTCAGAGAGGTTCTCATTGTGTCAGCACACCTTGGAATTGAGACCTAAGTGAAGTCAGTCCCTGGAAACTGTAATTTACAGTCCCTACAGGTCTGTGTGTTTCCAGACGGGAGCAGCTGACAGCTGTCTTCAACAGGGAATGGCATGTGAGTCCCTTCATGCCTGCATGCGGCCCGCCGGCCACGGCTGACTCCGCTGGAGTGGACAGCCCTTGGCAGAAAGCCAGGGCTAAGGGGTGGCAAGGTCTGAAAGTGACCCGAGCCCTTCCTCAGCAACGGAACCTTGGGAAACGACGGCACCCTCGCCAGAGCAGGCATGCTTGGGGAGAGCACCAGGCTTCCTTACTCCCCGTGCCCAAAGGACGGAGAAGGCCTGGCTGCAGAGAGTCCTGCTCTTCTCTTCATCCTTCAGCTTTAATAAGAAAAAATCTTGTTTTAATTTTGAACTTAAAAAAAAAAAAGCTAACAAAAGCAGGCTGTTCTCTTTGTTTAAGACCATGTGAAATCATTACTAAAACATCAGTTTTCCATTGTCTAGGCAGGAGAATGTAGT
The DNA here is from genome assembly GCF_049852395.1 of Peromyscus maniculatus bairdii. NCBI lineage: Eukaryota > Metazoa > Chordata > Mammalia > Rodentia > Cricetidae > Peromyscus > Peromyscus maniculatus. Next base: position 83,206,719 of record NC_134875.1, on the reverse strand, counting down.
TATTTAGTTTTACAAGGACTTCTTTGGCCAGCAAATCTGTCCACTTGGAAAAGAACACCATACTATTATGTAAATTTGCATATGCTAAAATTGTGGTGCCTTTCAGTCTGAAAGAATCCAATGCTGTTTTCTTTTGACTGAAGATCAAGGTCTCGGTTGGCTGCTCTCGCTGATTTGCGAATGATACACTGGCAGTCAGGAAGACAGCTGCGTTCTTTCACCCAGGCGGCACATTGAAAAATAAATTCAGTTGCGAGATCCCCCCTCCCTAGAAGTATTAAGCACTACTAACCCAGCACATGAGATGCCAGATGTGGAGGGCGGCTTGGGGTTCTTGTCAGAGTAGGAAGTTACACATGCAAACACGAGATTCTCAAAGGCCTTTTTTCTCTAAGCAAGCAGTACCCAAGAAGAGCCCCTTTTCCCTTAGAGACAGATAGCCATGTTAGCACATTCCTTGGACATAGTGAAAGACTCCTTGATTAGTCTGAAGCCTTTTGTTGTTCTATGGCTATTCTCATCAATGATCTACTTATTCAAAAACCCATTTCTTACTTATATCAAGTATGAGCTCTGAAACACACCTCTCCCAAGACTTCCGTGATTAATTTCTCCATACTGACAGTCTATTCATCTTACATACTGGACATAGCCCCTTAGTGTCATAATTTATATTATCTTCTAACTAGTCCAGTCCCGTTCCCGTTTCTAGAGCCAAGTCCCCGAGACGGGATTTCCAAGCACTGTAGGTTGTCTAGTTGCATCCTTTTCCCTGACCCTTGACTGATAAAGAAACTGGGGCCTAGGGAGGTTTGGCCAAGTGTGCAGGGAAACTAGGCATACAGCCCAGATGCCCCGATTTTCAATGCAGTGCCTTCCACTCTGTTAGGTCATCTAGCTTTCTTGCGTCTTTTCCGAACACCTTATAAAATGCTAGACACGTACGTGGTTCCCAGAAGAGTCAGTATAACAAGTGTACAAGGTTATCTAACTGAGAGGCTGACCGAGGAAGGAGTTAGAAAGCAGAAAGGTCATTTCCTTACTTCTTTGCGTGATGCCACCCTCCAGACCAGTTAATCGCTACTTTACACTTCCCGTCAATCAGGCACTGGGCAGCCGTGATTGTAGCTCCTCCTATGGCTGCTGCGTAGTCAAATATCCCTTGTGTGGCTGGACAGTCGTAACCTGGGGGCAGAACCCAGAAGAGTCTGTTAAAGATGATCTGGGGAAGGAAGGATGGGTTAAGTCGTGACAACAGCATGGGCTAAGAAGCTTCTGGGCTAAAATCATCTCCAGGGTTAGGGAGGGAAGGCTTTCCAATGTTAGTGCTAGAAAGGATAAAGCCATCAAGGTGAACTTCTCACATCCCATCAGCAGTCAATCAAGGCCCAAGAGGGGATGCATTTTGCCAGGGGTCACATAGAACCAGGCCTGGGACCAGGTCTTTTGATTGCTAATCTAGTGTCTTCCTATTAACCCACAGTTTCTTTAGAACAGGGGTGCCTAGCCTAACCTTTGACATCACAGTATGTTGCTGTCACCTACAAATATGTTGGGCCCCATTCATAGCTATCTGGGGAAGCATGTGGCCCATGAACTACAAGTTGGACACACCTATTCTCGACTATGCTGTTGACAATTCACTGTGATTTTCTTTTAGTGCATCTGTTGATAAGGTAGGAAACTTAGCCAGAATTTAAATATTTACCTAATGCCATGCATGCTGACATGCACCTTTAATCCCAGGACTTGGAAGGCAGAGGCAGACGAGTTCCAGGCCAGCCAGGGCGATATGGTGAGACTCTGTCTCAAAAAAAATAAAAAAGACTCAAACCAAATAAATCTATATTGAAAACCTATGATTATAGACCAGCTGAACCAGCATGCAGATAGCCAGAGTAGATCTAAGTGCTGCCGTTAGAATCTCAGCATCAAAAGGATTCTTCTCCATCAGGCTCATCTTCAGTTGTGTTCACTTCATATAGTGTACACAGTGTGACTAAACCGAGGGAGTCAAGTGAACAGTTGGGGTGGACATACAGCTAAGGCAGAGTGCTTGGCTAGCAGATGCCAGGCCCTGGGTTTCACCTGAATAACACACTCACAGGCACAGAGACACAGACGGACAAGGCAGGCAGACAGACAGACACAGACACACACACACAGACACACACACACACACACACACACACACACACGTGCACCAGTTATATTATTTCTTAATTTAAAAGTATTGGGCTAGAGAGATGGCTAGCAGTTAAGAGCATTTATTGCTCTTCCAGAGGACCTGGGTTCAGTTCCCAGGATCCACGTGTGTTGTTGGTTGTTTTGGCTCTTTTGGGGAGCCCATCATCCAGCTCCCAAATAAATCACACATGGAGGCTTATTCTTAAAAAAAATTATGAATGCCTGACCTTAGCCTGGCCTAGTTTCTAGCCAGCTTTCCTTAACTTAAATTATCCCACCTACCTTTTGCTTCTGGGCTTTTCCCATTCTCTTATTTCTGAAAATTTTACTCTTACTCTGTGGCGTACATTGTATCTGGGTGATTGGCCCCTGGAGTCCTCCTCCTTCTATGGCTCCTAGTTTCCCTCTTCCCAGATTTCTCCTTCTGTATATTCTCTCTGCTTTCCAGCCCCACCTATCCTTTCTCCTGCCCTGGTATTGGCTGTTTAGCTCTTTATTAGACCATCAGGTGTTTTGGACAGGCACAGTAACACAGCTTCACAGAGTTAAACAAATGCAGCATAAACAAAAGTAACACACCTTAGAATAATATTCTACAACACACGTGGCAGCTCCCAACCATCTATAACTTCAGTTCCAAGAGATCTAAGGCCTCTTCTGACCTCCACTGGCACTGAATACACGTGGTACACACACATACACTCAGGCACACACGTATACACATACAATTTAAAATAAAGATAGAAAAGGAAAGAAAAAGTATTAAGGGTTTTGGAAGTAGCTCAGTAAGTAAAATGCCTGGCACACAGGGGATGAGGGCCTGAGTTCAGATTCCTAGCACCCTTGTAAAAGCTGGCACAGAAGGCATGAATGTGTAACCTTAGCACTGGAGGAGTGGGGACGAGTAGATTCTTGGAGATCATTGGCTGTCCAACCTAGTCAAATGGTGAGGTTCAGTGAGAGACTCAAAAACTAAGGTGGGGTGTAGCTGGAGCTCTCTCCAGTCCTACCCGGGCCGGCAGCCACTCAGACTCAAATAAACACACAGACACTTATATTATTTAAACTGTTTGGCCTCATGGCTCAGGCTTCTTGCTATCTAGATCTAACATCTTAAATTAACCCATTTCTATAATCTATAAGTTCCACGTGGCTCGTGGCTTACCTGTACCTTACATCATGCTTTTCCTCATGGCGGTTGGCAGCGTCTCTCTGCCTCAGCCTTCTTCCACCCAGCATTCTCCTCTCTCCTTGTCCTGCCTACACTATCCTTCCTGCCTGGCTACTGGCCAATCAGCATTTTATTTATCAATCAATCGTAGAAACATATATTCACAGCATACAGGACATCCCACAGCAGTGGGGAGTAATTAAAGAAGACATCCAGAGCCAGGTGGTGGCAGTGCAGACGCAGGAGGATCTCTGTGAGTTCGAGGCCAGCCTGGTCTACAGAAGGAGTTCTAGGACAGCCAGGGCTACACAGAGAAACTGTTTCAAAAAAACCAAAAAAGAGAAGACACTCAGTGTTGACCTTTTGTACCACCTGTGTACCAGCAGACACATGCATACCACACACAAGCAAACATACTTACAACATACATAAACATAGAGTGACAAATTAAGTAATGCAGTCTGCAGGTGCAGTCTACTGACCGCCCATTGTTGCCGGAGAGAACCTTACCTAGTCCATATTCTATGGAGTCTGGGTGGTCCTCATCACCGTCCTGGCTGACTTTCTGGAGATGCTGCAGATAGGCATCAGTGTGGAAGCTGGCCAGCTCCTCCATGGAGGCCACTTTGGGCTTCACTATCCTAACAATAACAGAGCAGACAGAGGGGAGTGAGTCAGGCCCAGATGCAAGGCGCTGGAAACAGCAGCCAACAGACCGAAGAGAAAAGACAGGTCCCAGCTTCTGGGTCCAGTGAAGCCATAAACACACCATGTCCTCCACTGCACGGCCCAGTCTTCACTTCCTATGATACTGACCCCACTAATAAGAGACAAGAGGACAACTTTGTCCTTCAGTTGTTAGGTAGGGAATGGAACTGAAAAATTATATTTAACTCAAACAGATGCTCATGCATCAAGGTCCCTGGTTTAGCCACACCCACTAACCCTGGGCCAGCAGGATGGCTCAGGGGCAAAGGCACCTGCCATCAAGACTGTCCACCTGAGTTTAATCCCTGGCGCCCATGTTGTGGAGGAGAGAACGGACTACCCCGGCAAGGTGCCCTCGACCTCCATGTGTGCTCTGTGGCCCGCACATCCCCTAATATATATACTTTTTAAAAAAATTAAAAGAACTCTGGAGCTGGAGAGATGGCTCAGGGGTTAAGAGAACTTCCTGCTTTTGCAGAGGACCTGGGGTTCAGTTCCCAACTCCACCTGGTGACTTACAACCATGCAGGACTCCAGTTCCAGATCTGACCCCCTCATCTGACCTCCACAGGTACCAGGCACACATGCACACACACATACAAGCAAAGCACTCATACACATAAAATAAGTAATCATAAAACCCTATTTTTAACAGACTGAAACATCAACTTTGCTCTGTGAGTTACATCTCATCAACAAAGCAGCAAAGCCGTTGACATTTGAGTGAGTTTCTGCTTGGACTAGGTAATCCTCTCAGTCAGATGTGTAGTCACCCGTGTTAGTTTCGGTGCCGAGCCTGGCTCCCCCATCCCCTTGTGTCTATTTTAATAGGCAGCTGGGTTACCACACAGAATTCTGAGCCCGAGAACTGGATTCCTTCCCTCACTCTGTACTTACTGCTTCTGTTAACGTCAGGTGAGTTGACTCTTCTGTGCCTCAGCTTTCTCGTTTGTAAAATGGGTCAACTTAGTGGACTTACATGCAAACCTTCCTGGACAACTGTCATCAATATTAGAGTACAAAGTAGGGAAACTGGGCTGGGGATGCCGCGCAGTTATGCAACAGCTGCCTAACATCTGCACGACACTGCGGAAAAAGGCAGTAGAAAGATAGCATGTGAGAGATGGCGGCAAATGTCTGGAATCAGAGCCCTTGAGAGGCAAGAGGATCATGAGTGTGAGGCTAGCCTAGGCTACACATCAAGTTCCACACCAAACTGGCGTCTATAAGACACTGTCTTAAAAAAACAGAAGTCAGACGTAGAAAGTATTTGTTTATGGGGGTGGTGCTGTATGGGCACATATGCATGGGGTTTTGCAAGCCTGTCTATGCACAGAGGCCAGAAAAGGATGCCACACATCCTGCCCTCTAACTCCCACCCCTATTCACGTGAGACAGTCTCTCACTGAATCTGATCCTGGAGTTAGTTACATTGGCGATCAGCAAGCCCCAGCAATTTTTCTGACTCTTGTATGTGTGGCACAACCCAGCTTTTCCTGGGGATTCTGGGGATTTGAACTTGCGTCCTAGTGCTTGCGGCAGCAAATGCTCCTACTTCCTGCTTCCTCTCTCCAGTGTCCTCAAACATCAAGTTTCTATTACTTGGTCTCTTCCATTTGTCTCCCAGAGGAAGGACAGAAGGACCAAACGGCTAGAACCTCTCAATCTGCTCCTCGCAGCGAGAAAAGGAGGAAATGAGAGAAGGAAGGAGGCAAGTTACATGGGATTTGGGGCCTCGAACCTGCTGAGTCCCCATTGTCTCTTCTGGATTCTGCTGCAGGTATGTTCTCCACCCCTTGCCACTGACCGGGTAGTCAACACACTAGCAGCATGGCATTTCTTTCTTAGAAAGGCAGAGCTCAAGTCTCATGCTAGGCCCAATGAACCACAATTTGTATTCTAATAAGAACACACATTGCCGGGCGGTGGTGGCGCACGCCTTTAATCCCAGCACTCGGGAGGCAGAGCCAGGCGGATCTCTGTGAGTTCGAGGCCAGCCTGGGCTACCAAGTGAGTTCCAGGAAAGGCACAAAGCTACACAGAGAAACCCTGTCTCGAAAAACAAACAAACAAACAAACAAACAAAAAAAAAAGAACACACACACACACACACACACACACACACACTGGTTTTTCAAGACAGGGTTCCTCTGTGTAACAGCCCTAGCTGTCCCAGAACTCACTCTGTAGACCAGGCTGGCCTCGAACTCACAGAGATCTGCCTACCCCTGCTTCCCAAGTGCTGGGATTAAAGGTGTGCACCACCACCACCTGGCTTAGTATCAATCTTAAGATGACTGCCCATTCAAATTGAAGGAGCGCTAGTCTAGCCACAAAGAGGTAGCCATGTATATTTTCCAAATGGGAGTAGAGCCATGAGGTTATTGTGAATTAATACAGGTAAGGATAGTTATGCAACTAATATAACCAAGGTTTTTGAAATCTTGTGGTTCAACTTCAAAAGTTAAATATACAGTCAAAAATCAAGGATCCTTGTTTTTTGTTCAAGTACACGTCTATATCATGAGAAGTGAAAAAGTTTTCCATTAAAATAAAAATCTCAGGGCCAGGGAGATGGCCCAGCAGGTACCAGCACTTGCTGCCAAGCCTGATGACCTGGGTTCAATCCCAGAACCACGTGGTGGAAGGAGAGAACCGACTCCTGCCAAGTTGTCCTCTGACCTCCACATGCACACTTCACGGACCAACCCCTCACCATTCAACACCCATCAAAAGAAAGAAATGCAAGGTAACAAAACATTAAGGTAAATTATTAATTAATTAAAAATATGTTTAAAATGTTTAAAATCAAAATATCAAGAAGCCTGGTGTAATGGCACACGCCTTTAATCCCAGCACTCAGGAGGCAGAGGCAGGCAGATCTCTGTGAGTTCAAGGCCGGCCTGGTCTCCCACACCAAGTTCCGGGGCAGCCTGGACTATGTAGAGAGCCAGTCTCAGTTTTTTTCACAATCACAGTCATATTGGATTATAGTCCCAGCCTCCCTGGATGTTCCCTCTTAGAGCACCTTCCCATGGATTTCCCTGAATCCCCAACTCAAGAATGCTGGCAGCCTCTCCTATGTCTTGCTTTAACATCTTGTTTGCAATAAAAGATTTTCAGTGTTAATTTTGTGGGCGGGAACCTAGGCCTCATGGATGGTAGACAAGTGTTCCACCTGCTGAACAATATCCTAAAGCCCGTTACAGTTTTTATTTTGAGACAGAATCTGGCTAAGTTACAAAGCTTAGCTTTGAAGCTGTTTCGTTCCTGCACCACCTGGCTCAGAAAAGTGTTAAAATCCTTTAAGGAAAGGCGAATAGTTATCTTGACAAACACAGGAGTTAAGCAATGATGGGAAAACATTCCTAGCTAGGTTTGGTGATGCATACCTTTTGATGGAGGCAGGCTGATCTTAGTAAGTTCAAAACCAGCCTGGTCGACATAATAGGTCCTAGCCAGACAGAGCTACAACAGAGACCTTGTCTCAAAACAGCAACAGCAAAACATTCCTAAAGAATGTACACACTCCCTGGCGGTGGTGGTGCATGCCTTCAGTTCCAGCACCTGGGAGGCAGAAGCAGGCGGATCTCTGTGAGTTCAAGGTCAGCCTGGGCTACAGATAGAATTCCAGGACAGCCAGGGCTACACAGAGAAATCCTGTCTTGAAACACCAAAAACTGAATGTACACACTAAAAATTACTTAATACTAAGGTAAAAAAATCTGAAAACCTATTATATTGCTTTCTGGGAGGGAGATGAAACATTAGATGATACAGCCACTCACCGAGTTGGTTAGTCATGAGAAAACCTGATTTGCCACGTGCCAGGTCCATAATAGTTGCATTTATGACATTAAATACAGACTTGGCAATCAACAGAACGCTTAGTTTTGGTTTTGGTTTGTTTGTTTTTGAGAAGCATGCAGCTAGCTCTTAAGTTCTGGCTTGGTTTCAACAGATTCCTTGGGTTAAAGTTTGGTGTGATGGTGGAGTAGCGTATCTAAAGGTCTCAAGTTGAACCCACATCCTCAAATCCGGCTTTAGAAAACAAATAAAACAAAACCTAAACCAAATATAAAACAACAACTGAACACTTCCCTGCTTAACCCCTCCCCACCCATATCAGATAGATCTAAGCATCTGACAAGTGCTTATTTAGGAACAAAATGCCTTCTTCCAGATAGTGACTGCTTGGGTACCTTTTCCAAGTGTCAATTCTTCAAGACCTTTTCCCGAGTTACAGACATATAATGAACACTCCCACAAAGGCTTTTTTTTAAAGTACCATTTCTCCCCTGGTTAGTCTCACTACAAGATGGAGTATTTATTACGACTATGAACAAACCTGGCTTCACGGGTGACCATGTTCAGAAAGGTCAACATACTTACCTCATCTGTTTATGCAGGGCATATGCTTCGATCAGAGAGTGGACCATACTGGCCTGAAATATCAGCATAAAAGAAAAAAGGCAGAACAGTCTCTTAAAGGTTCAATTGACTGAAATCCCATTAACACCGTCCTGCGGGAAGAAGTAACAACTGTATCTCTTCTCTTTCACTTTAACAGTTGGGATCCACTTAAGACAAAACAGATACAAAGTATCAAAATCGCCAAGACGGAAGCTCCCAGCCTTACTTAAGGCAAGTGATGGACTACTCTCTCCCAACAGCTTGTGGTCGAGGGCTTCAATGAACCCCTCCTCTTAGAAAGTACGTTCACCTCTTCACCATTCCTTCCCCCGCCCCCGCCCCCACCCATACGTTGGCAGCCCCGCTGCGCTCCCCAAAGGTAACCACTTCCTTCTGCTTCAGCTTGGTGTGCCTGAAACTGCTAGTACAATTTCTGCTGAAGGTATCCCTCAGTCCAGTTTTCCTGGCTTCCTAATTGTACTCCCCTTTTCACACCCCCACCCCCATCCCCCAAAACGATGGTCTTTCATCCAGACCTCTCTTACCCGTTTGGGGACCTTGGCGAGGGAGTCGCAAATGCTGACATACTCGGGACTATAAATATAAACTGGGGGTAGCGAATGCCCACTATTACTCTTGGCCGGTTCCTCTGGCATCTCCATCTCCCACTTCCAACCGTCCCCGAGCCAAAGTCTGGATCCGACAGTTTTCGGACTCAGCCTGGGCTCCGGTTCCTGCTCCTCAGATCGGCCCCAGCGGTGTTCCCTGGTCAACATTCCCTCTTATTTAGATTGCCGGAGACAGTTTGCCTGGTCCCTCGTCCAGTTGCGGGGATGGATGGGCCCTCCCAGACCAGATCCCTTCATTTAATGACCACAGTTCAAAAAAGGGGCTTGACAGATATAAAAGCCCAAATGGCTGCCAATTGGGATCGATTTTTTTTCATGTCACACGCAGCACGGTCAAAACTAACCAGCCTTGTTGCCCTACGGGGCCATTTGAAATGAGGTCAGACCAGCTTCAGAGCATGCTGGGAGATGTAGTTTTAAGGGAGTAAGGTAGCGGAAGAGTCCCAGCTAAACTAAAAGCTGTAGTTTCAAGTTTTGGCGCTAAAAGGGAGCCTCAACTCTCTAAGTGTCCAATCTGCAAATATCACCATTTAAATGTTTAACTTTTTAATAACTACATAGGACCCACCACCACCCAGCTACATCAGCTGACTATACAAAGAACGGGCTTTGAGGGGCTGTGGGATTAATGTACCAAATGGTTTGAAAAATTTAAGACAGCAAATTCTGTGCTGCGATTTTAGTTCACTACTTTTCATCACTGTCCATTAAGAGCTAACAATATCACCAGTAATCCACTCTGACAAATCCGTTATCACCTTCCTGAAACTGGCTGAGATTGTGGAAATTGCAGGGTAGAATCTAACCAAAGAAAAACGTCAGCGTCCTGGAGCTTTCGGTGATGGAAAGTGCAGGATGTCTCCCCAGTGGTTGGAAAATGCAACTCCCCTCCCCGCTCCCTCCCAAATTTCCTTTCATTTGCTTCTGCAGCTAAACAGTGGTGAGAGAGTGTTTTAGGTTTTGTGTGCAGGGTGTTAGTGTGTCCTCAGGTAGTGTTGTTTGTTATTAACACCAGAAGTTTGGGGTTTCTGGATGCCTCCATGATCTAAGCCTAGCTGGTCAGTTCCCAGACCCCCAACACTCACAGCATCCTGAACTGACCTACTGAGGCCTCTGAAACAAGTCCACATATGTAACTTCTTTAAAATTCTAGCTTGCTTTAAACATTTGCATTGTTCTATGATAGGCACTTTGGTTATTATCTCACTAAATCCTTTCAACAGTTCCATAAAGGAAGCTGTAATATGCCCACTTTACAGATGTACTTTGAAAAGAAAAAGTCACTCTCTTTTTGAGGATGTGATGTGGGAAAACAACCCCAAATCAGGTCTCCCTGACAATGAAAATTGAAATACTCCTTTTACTATATGAATTTGATTCTTCCAGGTTGACTTTGTGCTACACACACGGTCAGTATTCCATTTATTATCTCAATACTTAAAATTCTTGCAATATTAGGTGTGTGCATGTGTTCTCCAGTTAGAATGGAATAGTTATGCTTCATTTGTATTTTTCCACAGGAACTAGTTCAAAGCACTGTAATCATTCAGTTACTCAAGCATTTTCATCAACTAAGTGTATATAGCTTAGCTATGGATTCAAAGATGCAATGTGCTCTCAAGGAATCTGCATTATTATAGAGAAAATAAGTCAACTGTAATAGAAACCATATCCATGCAGAGCCAGATAATAAATGTAAGGTGCTTAACTTACCTAATAAAATATGCATTGAGTACTTAAGTAATGAGTATTCAATAAATGGTTAAGCAGGACTCTTAGTAGCATTTGAGACTATCTTAGAGGATGTACAAGATTGTGCTTGGTGAGGATGGGAGGGCACGCTGACTGGAAGCAGCAGCTTACATAAAAATACAAAGAACTGGGGTTGGAGAGATGGCTCAGCAGTTCAGAGCACTGGCTGCCCTTCCAGGGCACCCTGGTTCAATTCCCAGCACCCACGTGGCAGCTCACAACTGTGTAACTCCAGTTCCAGGGGATCCAACACCCTCACACAGGCATGCATGCAGGCAAAACACCAATGCACATAAAATAAATTATTTTTTAAACATATAAAGAAGTGTGACAGGCAAGATTGTTCAGTGGGTAAAGGCACTCTATTTTAACGGAAGGGACCAGATCATGAAAGGCTAACCATTCAAATATTAGGCTAACAAAAAAAAAAAATACACCTCGTTCCCTTGGAAACGGGGTGGGGGGCATTTTTGTAGTTGGGGGGGGAGATAAAAGGGCTCCGAGTCTGCCAGGCAAATGAGCTAGACTCCAACCCCTTAGAATCTTCAGAAAACTACTCTACAACACCAATGTGTAAGGAAATGAGTTATTTGAAAGACTGGAAAGTCTGGATAAGGAGTAATGGCCGATTTCAGCTGGGATGGTAGCAGTGGGCAGACAAGGGAGCAGCAGTGTGCAGGGGAGCTCAATAGGAAGCTCTTGCTCCTGGGATAATGGGGGAGAGTGAGGGAGGGGAGAGAGAGCTGCTGAAAACCTGCAAAAGTTGGAGCTCCGGCTAAAGAGACGACTACCAGTTCCAGTATGAGAAATCAGGGTCTTAGTTCAGTGGAGAGCGTGTGCTTAGCATGTGCAGCACTGAAAGAAAAAAAAAGGCAGTAAGGTGGAAGCAATGGAGGGGTAGGGCACGGTGGCCTTTGGAGTCGACTGAAGAAGTGTTAAAAGGTGTTAAGTCTCATAAAGCAATAGGTCAGCCGGGGGTGGTGGCGCACAACTCTAATCCCAGCACCAGGGAGGCAGAGGCAGGCGGATCTCTGTGAGTTCAAGGCTGGCCTGGCCCTGTCTCAAAAACCAAATCAAATAAAAATAAAAATAGTGGATCAAACAACTGCATGCTCAAACACACACACACACACACACACACACACACACACACACACACACACACACACACTTTTCCATATAAAAAAATAAAGATGAAGTTATAAGTGGCTAAGATAGCCAGGGTAGTATGAGTGGAATAGTTGGATGTAACATAGCTTCTGGATATAACTTTAACGTCTTCAAAACTACACTTTTGATTTCCCCTTCCAAGTCCTTTATACCCCTTTCCCATGTTTACACCTGTCCCTGTTGCACAAGCCAGAAACCTAAGAGCTATCTGGGTCCTTTTCTATTCCTTCACCTGCACATCCAATCCATCAGCCATCTCCATCAGGTCCATCTCCAAGACAAGCCTCAAAGGCACCTGCTTCTCCCCCTCTACACAGCTACGACCCCAGACTGGCAACCATCATCTCTGGTCTGAACTTTCTTAAATATCTACCTGGTCTTTCCTTCTACGTGTGTGTGTGTGTGTGTGTGTGTGTGTGTGTGTGTGTGTGTGTGTGTGTGTGTGTGTGCACGCTCGCTCCCTGAAGAGGCTAAGACCAGCTGAGGCACCTGGAAAGGATACTCTCCAACTTGTTGAGCTGCCTGTAGGGTTGTGCCGCGGGCACCAGATTTCCAGCAGCTTTGGTGAGCTGTCACCATGCTGGGGTAGGCTTTGGTGATGCAGCTTTGAGTCATTTCTGCTCCTGTGAGTAACCTCAATACAACTCAGTGGCACATAAAGTTGAACTTCAGTGGTATCCATACTTTCCTCTGTTGTGGGCTCCCTATCTGGGGTGAGTACACTGTGTGTTCTATCTTCCCAGGAAAAGTGTGTCACACAAGGGCACATGTGCATCTCTTCAGGTCTAACTTCTCAGGTGCCATTCACTTTTTTTTGAGACATGGTCTCTCACTGGCCTGGAACTTGCCGAGTAGTCTTCGGTGGTTGGGTAGCAAGCTCCAAGGATCTGCATCCACATCCCCAGCACCGGGATTGTGTCACCACGCCCAGCCTTTTAGGACGTGGGTTCTGAGTGTTGAATTCGGGCAGAACAAGCACTTACCAACCGAGCCGTCTTCCCAGGACTTTCCTGTTCTTACTGCCCGGCAACCCATCCAAGGCAGCCTCAGAGCGAATTTCTTTTTAAACATTCAAAAGTCAACTGGGACCGGGAGATAGCTTCGTCAGTGAAGTGTTTGCTGTACCATCACGATGACCCGAGTTCGGGTCCCCAGCACCCGCATAAAAGCCAGCTGCCTGACATCTCAGTGCTGAGAAGGCCGAGGCAGGCAGATCTCCTTGAGGGCGAGGCCGGTGAGAGAGCTTGTCTCTAAAAATAGGTGGAGAGTGATTGAAGCAGATACCCACTGTTGACCTCTGGCCTCCATACATGCACATGTGTGTGCAAACACAGCCCCCCCAGGGGGGGTGAAGAGGAGAGAGGGGGAGAATGTTTGCATAAACTGGATGTCATGAAGACCTGTCCCATACCATGGTGAGGATCTTCAAGTCCAGAATCGCTCTTTTAGGAAGAGAGAATGGAAGGAGAACGAGGCTGTAGGGATGGAGGAAAGCGTGAAATTGTGATACTCTGGCAGTGTAGGCAGGAAATGAGTCTTGCTCTGGGCCTTCAGGGCGAGGCAATGGAAGGAAGAGACTGACTGACTGACTGACTGACTGACGACTGACCGAAGCCCTAAATTCTAAGCTCTAATCAGATGGTAACAGCTGAGCACTCCAGCACAGATGATTCAACTGTGGAGAATGGTGACCTAATGCTCTAGAACCGACAGAGATTCCTTCAGTGCTCTCACAGGGGGCCTGGATGCTTGTTTAGGATTGACACACTTCAAAAATCATTCTCCAAGTCTAAACACTTCAAAAATCATTCTCCAATTCTAAACACTTCAAAAATCATTCTCCACGTCTAATTGGTTAGTACCTAGACTCTCCTGAACTGGGAAGGAGACCTTCTCAAGACACTGGAGTCAGAGGACACCAGGGAAGAGAAGGGAGTTGAGGCGTGGCTCTGAGCTTTGCCTGGGTGATGGCCCTACACGATGACTTGACCGGCTCTCTCCTGCTATTGCCAAAGGTACTGTTAGAACCTGCAGGGTCACAATGGCTGGGGCAGTTTCTTTTGTGGGCCTCCCTTGCCTCCCTTTGCTGGCGGAGGCCGGAAGAGGAAAACTAAATAGATGAAGCTAGCGCTCCCCATTGGCTGCCTTTGCTCAGCTCACAGCCTTTCACTGATGCTTCTGCATGCTGACCCTTGACTTCCCGTCATCTCCTGACACATTCTCCTTGAAGAATACAGTTGTTATGAATGAGAACCCCAAAGTCGGTGCAAGAGCTCAGATCCCACAACTGTTGACCCCTTAGCTGATTTACCTTGTGCAGTTTGCTTCACCCATGGGTGCCGCAGTCTCCTCACCGACGGTCAGATGGGGGTGTCAAGGCTACCTGCCTCCAGTGTTGACTGGGAGGAAGGTGGGCTATGTGTTTGTTTTAAGGACTGCTACGTCAACCATTCTTTAGTATGTGTGCCAAGTTTTACCTGTTACCCTCGATTCTCCGAGGTAAAGTATTTCTAGCGATTTGAGGACAGGTCTTGGCTTTGAGGCACAGCCTTAAAAGCAACCTGACTTCTACTAGATACAAGGTGGTCATATCATCGGCCCAGAACACATATGAAAGTGACAGGAGGTGACAGTGATTAATGATACCAGGAAATGAGTACAAGTAAGGGTTCTACTGAGCAAACCAAGATCATCTGCAGTCACTTCACGTGGACAAAAAGTAAACACTAAGGGGCTGGGGAGATGGCCTGTCCGGCAAGCACCAGGACCTGACCTTGATCCCCAGCACCCATAGAAAAAGCAGGGTGGGCGTGGTGCTGCCACATGCGTGGTATCTAGCTCAGTACTGGCGACCAGTCAGCCTAGTCTAACTGGTGAGTCCTAGGTCCAGCGGGAGACGCTACTACAAACAAAAGTGGAAGCCTTCTGCGGGATAACACCCTGGGCTGACCTTTGACCTCCACGTGCATATGCATGATCCACATGCACCTGACATACATGAGCGTGCGCGCACGCACACACACACACACACACACACACACACACACTCTGCGAATGATGGCTAAAGGTGACAACTTTGCCACACCAGTTGCATCAGATTCCTAGGATGTAGGAAAACTCAACTATCTAGGTAGGGCATGTAGACATTGTTTGTCGTTGCTGGATTAAGTAATCTCCTGCTATAGAAATGGCTGGTGAGTATTTTAAACAATATTATATGAAATATTGATAATACTTAGGAGAACAAACTATTTTAAGTTCTTTCCAGTAGTTTAGAAACATCACTTATAGAGTTGAAATGGAGTAAAAATCAACCTATAATTTTAGTAAACTGTCTAAAGCACTAAACCTGTATTTTTTTAAACATATGTGAGGTATAGTAATGTATGGTCTACAAATGTTTCTCTAATTTGACCCAGTTAATGAGCTTTGAGTATACTATATAACTAAACTTACTATGTGAAATGTCATGAATTAGCTTCAATCCCAAAGCATATATAAGCTTTTGTACAATGACACCAGACATAGTAAATTCTTATTCTTTATTCTAACTTCAAAACATTATGTGCTTTAAAAAAGTTCCAGCATGTTTTTTTCTTCATATTAACACTCTTAAAATGAACAAAATACTTAGCCAGGCGGTGGGGGTGCACACCTTTAATTGCAGCACTTAGGAGGCAGAGGCAGGCAGATCTCTGTGAGTTTGAGGCCAGCCTGGTCTACAGAGTGAGTTCCAGGTTAGCCAGGGCTGTTACACAGAGAAACCCTGTCTCAAAGAAAGAAAAGAAAAAAGAAAAAAGAAAGAAAAGGAAAGAAAGAGATTTTAAAAAAGGAACAAAATACCAGTAGTGTTTTCTGAAAAGTTACTTTAGAAATTAAATGCCATTGACTGGGCATTACATTGACAGTCACTAACTCCAGAGAAATGCAGACATCAGACAATTCAAGAAAAGAGGTTCAGGAAGGAGTGGGTGTGCTTCCTGTGACGGGGTACACTTACAGGCTGTGAAAAGACAAAAAAAATGCAGAACAGGTTGTATGTTCTCCTCAAAAGTGACCAGAACACCATGCATGCACTTAGAAAGCTACTCGCTGTGTGTTCCCATGGCTGGTGAGAGGGGCGGGAGGACCCCGGCTGGTGAGAGGGGCGGGAGCACCACGGCTGGTGAGAGGGGAGGGAGGACCACGGCTGGTGAGAGGGGCGGGAGCACCACGGCTGGTGAGAGGGGAGGGAGGACCACGGCTGGTGAGAGGGGAGGGAGGACCACGGCTGGTAAGGGGAGAGAGGACCACAGCTGGTGAGAGGGGAGGGAGGACCCCGGCTGGTGAGAGGGGCGGGAGCACCACGGCTGGTGAGAGGGGAGGGAGGACCACGGCTGGTGAGAGGGGAGGGAGGACCACAGCTGGTGAGAGGGGAGGGAGGACCACGGCTGGTGAGAGGGGCGGGAGGACCACGGCTGGTGAGAGGGGCGGGAGGACCACGGCTGGTAAGGGGAGAGAGGACCACGGCTGGTGAGAGGGGCGGGAGGACCACGGCTGGTAAGGGGAGAGAGCACCACGGCTGGTGAGAGGGGCGGGAGGATCCCGGCTGGTGAGAGGGGCGGGAGGACCACGGCTGGTGAGAGGGGCTGGAGGACCACGGCTGGTGAGAGGGGAGGGAGGACCACGGCTGGTGAGAGGGGCGGGAGGACCACAGCTGGTGAGAGGGGAGGGAGGACCACGGCTGGTGAGAGGGGAGGGAGGACCACGGCTGGTAAGGGGAGAGAGGACCACGGCTGGTGAGAGGGGCGGGAGGACCACAGCTGGTGAGAGGGGAGGGAGGACCACGGCTGGTGAGAGGGGAGGGAGGACCACGGCTGGTGAGAGGGGAGGGAGGACCACGGCTGGTGAGAGGGGCGGGAGGACCACGGCTGGTGAGAGGGGCGGGAGGACCCCGGCTGGTGAGAGGGGAGGGAGGACCACGGCTGGTGAGAGGGGCGGGAGGACCACGGCTGGTGAGAGGGGCGGGAGGACCACGGCTGGTGAGAGGGGAGGGAGGACCACGGCTGGTAAGGGGAGAGAGGACCACAGCTGGTGAGAGGGGAGGGAGGACCCCGGCTGGTGAGAGGGGCGGGAGCACCACGGCTGGTGAGAGGGGAGGGAGGACCACGGCTGGTGAGAGGGGAGGGAGGACCACAGCTGGTGAGAGGGGAGGGAGGACCACGGCTGGTGAGAGGGGCGGGAGGACCACGGCTGGTGAGAGGGGCGGGAGGACCACGGCTGGTAAGGGGAGAGAGGACCACGGCTGGTGAGAGGGGCGGGAGGACCACGGCTGGTAAGGGGAGAGAGCACCACGGCTGGTGAGAGGGGCGGGAGGATCCCGGCTGGTGAGAGGGGCGGGAGGACCACGGCTGGTGAGAGGGGCTGGAGGACCACGGCTGGTGAGAGGGGAGGGAGGACCACGGCTGGTGAGAGGGGCGGGAGGACCACAGCTGGTGAGAGGGGAGGGAGGACCACGGCTGGTGAGAGGGGAGGGAGGACCACGGCTGGTAAGGGGAGAGAGGACCACGGCTGGTGAGAGGGGCGGGAGGACCACAGCTGGTGAGAGGGGAGGGAGGACCACGGCTGGTGAGAGGGGAGGGAGGACCACGGCTGGTGAGAGGGGAGGGAGGACCACGGCTGGTGAGAGGGGCGGGAGGACCACGGCTGGTGAGAGGGGCGGGAGGACCCCGGCTGGTGAGAGGGGAGGGAGGACCGCCTGCCCTTCACTTCTCCCACTGGTTTGCTAGCTTACTGTCTTAGCCAGTGTGCTTGGAAGACTGTCCCCGGTTCTGCGACTGTTGTGAGCTCGCTAGCCCCATCATACTCATTACTGTTCTGGGAGAAAACCCTTAAAAATCTGAGGGAAAGAGGAGCTGAGTAGGGAATTATCTGGGTAGAAATAAGGGAAATCAGAAGAAGCCTCTACTAAGCCAGGCTACCATTACATGGAACCAGAGAATGGGACAGAAAGTATATTTCTGCTATGCTTTGTGTGTCAGCCTGAGGCCAGCTGCAGGGCTCTCTCTCTCTCTCTCACACACTACCTGCTTTCAAGTGTTTTTGAGACAGGGTCTCCTACCCAGGCTTGCCTGGAGCTTGCTATGTAGCCCAGGCTGGCTTTGAACCCACCATCCTCTCTAGTTCTCAGATTAGCAGTGAGTATGACCAGGCTTGGTTTGCAATATTATCTACATGTTTATTCAATCCATTCAATATAGAGACAGACACGTACATCCAGATACTTACAATTATTTATCCATTACAAACACACACTGATATGTATACTAACAGATGTTTGGCCACAGACACCAAGATTAGAGGATGTAAGTGCTAGAATTAAGAAGTAAAAGCAAACAAGAATTGAAGACTAGATTGGGAAGAAGAGAGGAGGGAGCTGAGGAGGGGTGCTCGGGTGTGTTGGGGAGTGACTAGGTGAGATGGAGAACAGAGTACAGGAAGGGGGCTCAGTAGAGCAGCCACAGAGCAGACTGCTGGACTTCTCTTTGCTCAGGACAGGCAAGGATTTCGTGTCCAAGGCTGTCCACAAGCAGCCGACCTCTGGTGGGCTCTCTCTTACCTCCCCGTGTGTCAAGCATCACCTCCATAACGTCTCTCCTTTCCCTTCCTCTCTGGGATTGGGCTCCTGCCTCCTCCATTTCTCTGGGTTAGTCTGTGTGTTCTCAAATAATGTGCCTGGTAGCATCAGTCCTCATAAGATGTGATTTCAAGTGTTAACACAGAAATCCTTAAACTTACCTGTGAGCTTACATTCTTTAATATTTTACCACAGAGTAGGCACCATGGGCAGATACAGAAAGAACAGCAAAAGGCAATATTTCTACAAAGAAACTATTTCACCACTCAGAACGAAGCAACCTTTGAGTGAAGAAGGAAACCATAACCTGGTGCTGGCTTTTCTGTAAAGGCACTTAAAGTAGACATTTCCAATTTACAACAGCATAAAATCCAGAAACTTAGCATCTACTCTTTTGAAATAATGGCCCAATCAAGACCCACCACTCACACACACACACAGAGAAAGAAAAAGAAAGAAAGAAGGGAGAAGAAAACCGAGCTCCAGAATAACTTAGTAATGCTACTCCCCAATAGGAGTTAGAAAACTAGGCTGCGAACAGCTCTACAGAGTAAAACCACATGCAGACTTTTATGAACTGTGAAAGAAGTAGGGACAGTGATTGTCCAGCCGGGTGAACCTTCACACCGGAAGTGAGTCTCCAAGTCGGTTCTTTTCTTCAAAAGTGGTGAGACATCAGCCAAGTTCTCTCTTCTTGGGAGGGACGGGCAGGAAAAGGGCATGGGGAGTGGTCAGGTGTTAATATTTCAGTTCCATGCACAGTCAACCAAGCCAGGGACCAGACGGTGAGAGGATCCCAGCAGCCAGAAGCCACAGCCCTCACTGCATGGCACAGAGGCTGTGTGGCAGAAACTCCTGCACGTAGGTGGCAGCTGCCTTGGAGAGGTAGGTCATGGTGCCAAATCTGCCACTGGGTGCACTGTCGTAGAGAAGAGTACAGATGCCAGATGCAGGATCCTTTGCCAACATGACGTCATCTGCGCCGAGGGTTTTCTATTGGGTTTAGAAGATGGGAAACACAGTGGGAAGGAAAGGTTATCAGTCCTACTGAGTCTAACTCTGATTAGTGCACCTCAGAGCTTCCTTCCCATGGCCACGTCTTGGGCTGTTTGAGCAGAAGGGACCAGGCTAATGAAGGATGGATATGAATGTCTATACATGGCATTTGTCACTATATCTAAATTATTTTAATTACTATTTAGAATTTTCTATTACAACATTTTTGAAAATTAAATATCAATTAAAATCGATTAAATGATTCGTGTATGTTAATAACAGAAATAGTGTTAGCACTTGGAGATAACCCTAGTGGAACTACATTGGGACCTCCACCTTCTAGTCCTACTGATTTTGGCCTGTATTCCTTCATATTATATTTGGTTTTCTTTCTTTCTAAACCACCTTAATTCAAAAAGACTGCAAACATTCCAAATCTAGAATCTATGCCTCAAATGGATATTTTCTCACACGTGGACTGATAACATTCCAGAGCATTTAAAACTAGGACTGTTTAGAAAATCTTGGATACTTTTTGTCTTCTCTCATAGTGGCTAAGAGAAGGAAACATCTGTTGTATGTCTTGGGTCTCATGTAGCCCAATCTGGTCTTGAACTCACTATGTAGCTGAGGCTGGCCTTGAACTCCCAATTCTTCTGCCTACACCTCCTGGGTGCTGTGACTGCAGGTGTACACCACATTAGGCAACCTACCTGTTCTTGAAGGAACAAGTCATTGGCAATATGCACTATTTTTTCCACAGCAATGATGCTTCCAATGCTATGGATTTCAATATCTGCCAGCATGGTAAGCACAAGGATGGCTTCAACCAGAAGTTGGCGGTACTCTGGCTGGGGTACACGATTCAGGACAGACTCCACATGGACAGAGAATTTAATCTCGCCTGGGGTCATCTGTGATAGAAACAGAGAAAGTCACTTTCTAGAATCCTGTAACCGAAGAACATCAAACCTATGAGCAAAGGGGTCAAGATCATGATGGGGAAACCCACAGAGACAGCTGACCCGAGCTAGTGTGAGCTCACTGACTGAACTGAGGGCTGTGGAACCTGCATGGGACTGACCTAGGCCCTCTGCATATGGGAGACAGTGGTGTGGCTGGGTCTGTTTGAGGGGCCCCTGGCAGCAGGATCAGGATCTATCCCTGGTGCATGAGCTGGCTTTCTGGAGCCCATTACCTATGGTGGGACACCTTGCTCAGCCTTGATGAGATGGGAGGGGCTCTGTCCTGCCTCAACTGAATGTTCCAGGTTTGCTGACTCCCCATGGGAGGCCTTACCCTCTTTGAGCAGTGGATGGGGAGGCGGGGGAAGAAGAAGGTGGGGGTGAGAGGGAGGAAGGAGGGGGAACTGTGCTTGATATGTAAAATGAATAAAAAGCTGTTAAATATAAACAAAAGAAAGGCAGTAACAAGCCCTGTAACTGCAGCCCCTTTAACGGAATGGTGTAAATTGGCTCAGTCGTTTCGCAAGTATAATCTGGTCATAAAAGTGTCAATGTCCTCTAACCCCAAATATTATTTCTGGGAGTTTGTCCTAAGAAAATAATTCAGAGAAGAAAAGGCTCCATGTGTATGAATGTTTATGATAGTATCAGTCACACGTGCAACAGTTGATGTAACCTAAACATGGCAGTGAATGTATAAATGATGACATGCTATAGCAACTTCAGCAGGCTTTATGAAGCTATTTAGGAGACTAAATCTAATGACCCTGACTAGAGAAAACACCGATATAAAACTTGAAATGACATCTATATGAGTATAATTATGTGAAATAGCGACATATTGTTAGAGTAAAATGGACCTTAAGAAATGCAGTTATGGGGCTGGAGAGATGGCTCAGGGGTTAAGAGCACTGACCGCTCTTCCAGAGGACCTGGGTTCAATTCCCAGCAACCACATGGTGGCTCATATCCATCCATAACTTCAGTTCCAGGAGATATAATCCCTTTTGACTTCCACAGGGACCAGGCATACATGTGGCACACATACATACATGTAGGCAAAACACTCATACATATTTAAAAACTTTTAAAAATTTGAAGTACAGTTATTTCGGGGTAAAGTAGATTGAGAAATGTGTTTTGGTAAAATTGTATTGAGTTTATACTCTATAGAAGCAAGTAGATTTGGAGTCTAAAGATGGGTTCAAAACTTACGTCAGGAGTAAAATGACCTTGGATAATCAATCTCTAAGTTTGTTTCCTTATCTATAACTGGGAAAGACATTCTCTTCTTAGGTATCTTACAAAGTTGGACTGAAAAATCAAATTAAATAAGGTGAAAGTTCTTTGAAGACTCTTAAAGGTATTAGGTTTACATCATTACTATTAATATTTCAACACTGTTTAAATGCAGACTGCACCTGTTTGAATTCACAGGCAGCATGGTGTTCTTTATTACATAAAAGGCTTGTGCACAACACTAAAGGTCTAAGACATTACACTCAGCATTCAGGACTGGCACATCCAGCGGAAACTGTCATTTTACACTTTCTAAACTCACTGGACCTAGCTTGTTAGTACAAAAACAATCAAAAACATCTCAAACATCAGGGTCTGTGTTTCATGTCAATGTTTTCCAACCACGGTTATTTATCAGTGTTAGTCTATAGATTAAAAAATCACAAATGCTCAGGTTTCCTCTCTGGAAACTCTAATTCACTAAGTTGGAAAAGAAAGTTACTCTAATACAGAGGTTCTCAACCTGTGGTGGCAACCCCCTGGGGGGTCTATTGTGGACTATTATTTTAACTGTGTAAAGATGTGTTATATTTGTAATGCTGCATTTGTTTAACAATGTAAGGATGTGTTGCTCTGCCTGCCTAAGGCACCTGATAAGTCTAATAAAAAGCTAGGTAGTAGAGGGATAGGTAGGGCTGGCAAGCAGAGAGAATGAGGAGGAGGAGGAGGAGGAGGAGGAGGAGGAGGAGGAATCTAGGCTGGAGACAGGAGGGGGGAGAGAGAGAGGGAGACAGAGAGAGAGGGACACACACACACACACACACACACACACACACACACACACACACAAACACGCACACACACCTGGGGCCAGCCAGGCAGCAGAAGAAGCAGGAAAGCAGGACATACAGAATGAAAGGAAGGTAAAAAGCCCCGAGGCAAAACATAGATGAAGAGAAACAGGTTAATAAGTTATAGGTTATAAGTTATAAGAGCTAGTGGGACAAGTCTAAACTAAGGCTGAGCATTCATAATTTTTTTAAAGATTTTTTTGAATTGTTTTTATTTATTTATTATGTATGCAGTGTTCTGTCTGCATGTATGTCTGCAGACCAGAAGAGGGCACCAGATCTCATTACAGATGGTTGTGAGCCACCATGTGGTTGCTGGGAATTGAACTCAGGACCTCTGGAAGAGCAGTCAGTGCTCTTAACCTCTGAGCCATCTCTCCAGCCCCCAAGCATTCATAATTAATAATTAGTGTCCATGTCATGATTTTGGGGCTGGCAGTCCAAAAAACCCTGCTACAGGAGTCAGTGATCCTTTCACAGGGGTTGTATATCAGATGTTTACATTATGATTCATAGCAGCAGCAAAATTATAGTAATGAAGCAGCAACACAATAATTTTATGTTGGGGATCACCACATGAGGAACTGGATTAAAGGGTCGCATCATTAAGAAGGCTGAGAACCACTGCTCTAATATATAATTAGAGGTCAAGATCAGCACAGGTCTATAAGTATCCTATTAGAGAAAGGTTGGAACAAAAGAGATGGGAGAATATAAGAAGCCATTCAGTCTTAAATTTGTACCCCCTTTGCCTTCTCCAACTCCAAGTCTCACATAGAAAAAATGTAATTAACCATTACAAGAAGCTATTCTTATTAACAAAACATATAATTGTTCATGTGTATGGTGTGTGTGTGTGTGTGTGTGTGTGTGTGTGTGTTGTGTCATATACATGTATGCTGCTATACTTGACTGTTAGGCAAATGTGGAAGCCAGAAGCTGAAATGAGATTTTCTTTTTTTATTGTTTTCCATCTTTTTTTGCGGCAGGGTCTCTCACTGAACCTGGAGTGTTCCATTTCATCTAGACTAACTGGCAAGCCTCTGCAATCCACCTGTCCCCGCACCCCAGGGTGTGACCTTACACCACATTACTATAGGCTTCCACAGCCATGCCCATTTGTATTTCACAGGGGGCTGGAGACCCAGACTCAGGTCCTCACGCTTGCACAGCAAAGCAGTTTACTGACTGAGCCAGCTCCCCAGAACCATATTATTGCTGTCTAATATTCCCATTCCATTTTTACCTCCTTCATACATTTCACAGTCAACAGATTTATAAAAGGATGAGTGGTACAGAATATTAGTTTAAGATGTGTTGCGTTTGCTTATACTGTGGAATATTTAATGATGCAAAGATGTGTTGCGTTCTTTTATGTTGCATTTGTTTAACTCGGTGAAGCTGTGTTACTGTGCCTGTCTAAAATACCCGATGGTCTAATAAAGAGCTGAACAGCCAATAGAAAGTCAGGAGAAAGGATAAACGGGGCTGGCAGGCAGAGAGAATAAATAGGAAGAGAAACTTTGGTGGAGAAGAAGAAAGAGGAACTAGAAGAGAAGGAGGAAGACATCAGGGACCAGCAACCCAGCTATACAGCAAGCCATGGAGTAAGGAGTAAAGAAAGGTACACAGAAATAGAGAAAGACAAAAGCTCAGAGGCAAAAGGTAGATGGGATAATTTAAGTTAAGGAAAGCTGGCTAGGAACAAGCCAAGCTAAGGCTGGGTATTCATTATTAACTGAAATGTTTCAGGCAGGCACGCTTTCCATCATGTAAATGTAAAAGACAGACTCTTACCTCCCTCGTGGTTGAAGAAGGAAGAACAAAACCTTCCACAGAAAGTCCATGACACTACAAGATAGAAAAACATGCTATTACCAGAGACGAAGTAACAAGTGGGAGGAAGGAGGAGAGACTTCATATTTCTGTGTGCGTTTCACAGCTTACGAGCTGGGCAACCACAGGCTAGCTAGAGCCCTGGAGCCCTCGTGCCCAAGCATGGTGTCATGGTTTCTAAGAGCCAAGATTCAGGATAGTTTGTCCTCTTCTTAGGGGAGTAGAGTGGACAGGAAGATCTTTCTGGGATAGACTAGACACCAGATACAGAGACTACCTAGAAGAGTATCATGGTCCTAGAGCCATCACCAGGAGGTCTGCAAGGCCTGGAAAGATGGCTTGACTGTGGTGATATTTTATTTATGCTGAAATGTGATGTTTTATTTATGCTTTAATAAATAAAGTTTGCCTGGAGACCAGAGGAAATAGCAAGCCATTTTAAGTAAACAAAGAAGTCAGGCTGCGGTAGCACACACCCTTAATCCTATCATTTAGCAAGCAGGCTCTCTGCCACACTAGGGAACAGAGACAAGCGTGGTAACACACGCCTTTAATCCCAGTACCAACCATAGAGTCTGGAGGCCTACACAGACATGAAGTGACAGAGCTGGCCAGGAAGAGGAAGTGATGTAGGTAGATAGAGAGCAAATCAGCAGAACAGCAAGGCGTATAGACGTGGGTAGACAGGAAGTAACTCGCGCTTGGAAGCTGCAGAGTTGGTGAGGTAAGGTTGGCTGGGGGCTTTCCCTATTTCCCTGATCTCTCAGGCCTTCACCCCTATATTTGGCTCCATGTTTTTTATTTAATGAGACCATTTAGAAGTTCGTCTACACTTGACAGGTAAAAGGTACTTGCCAATAGCCATGCAAGCCCAATAACAAGAGTGTTGCTGGAGAGCTTCTCTCCAGGTTCCACCAAGCCCCGCAGTCCCACAATCCACTTATAAAATAATCACTCTGACGCTTATATCACTTATAAACTGTATGGCCGTGGCAGGCTTCTTGATAACTGTTCTTATATCTTAAATTAACCCATTTCTATAAATCTATACCTTGCCATGTCGCTTGTGGCTTACCAGAGTCTTTACATGCTGCTTATCCTGGCAGTGGCTGCAGTGTCTCCCCCTCCTTCTTCCTGCTTCCCCAATTCTCCTCTCTCCTTGTCCCACCTATACTTCCTGTCTGGTCACTGGCCATCAGTGTTTTATTTATATAGAGCAATATCCACAGCATGAGAGTTTACTCCCATAATCCCCAAGTAAAGGAGGAAAGGGAGAACTTACTCCATGATGTTGTACTCTGACCTCCACATGTACGCTACGGCATGTGTTCCCTACCATCATACACACACACACACACACACACACACACACACACACACACACACTTTTAAGAAATTAGCCAGGCGGTGGTGGTACACGCCTTTAATCCCAGCACTTGGGAGGCAGAGTCAGGCGGATCTCTGTGAGATCAAGGCCAGCCTGGGCTACCAAGTGAGTTCCAGGAAAGGCGTAAAGCTACACAGAGAAACCCTGTCTTGAAAAAAAAAAAAAAAAAAAAAGAAAAAAAGAAATTAAGTAGGCCTTCGAGAGCCTCGGGCTAGCAAACCTGACTCACAGCATGTGTTAGCGGGCCCAAGCCATCCCTGCTTGTTCTAGCTGAGTCCCTCATCAATACTCTTAACCTGTCCTGTTGTCCACTGCCTTTTAACATTTTAAATACATCATTTACTGTTTATTACGTATTGCAAGTAATATAAGTTCCACAAGGACATAAATTATTGGCTATTTTGTCTTTAGACACCTAGAACAGAGCCTGTTATGTAGTAGATGCTCAATAAATATTGCTATCATCATTATCATTATTTGAGACATGGTTGCATGTAACCTAATCTGATCTCAAATTTACTGTGTGGCTGAGGCTGGCCTTGAACACTGGAAGTCCTGCCTCTACCTCCCCAGTGCTTTCAAGTATTCGTGTGGAGCACCATACCTGGATCAATAGACACATTAATAATTCTTTACCTTACTCCAGCATATCAACTCAACTATTAAAAAGCAATGGAAATTAATCACTTATTTTAGATTCTGAAGAAGCCAAAATACTATATAAAAACCCACATATGACCAACAGGTTTACTGACTCTGTTGGACAATTATATGCTATATTCCATACACTAAGTAATCTCTGTATAGACAACTAGTAGCTTTGAAACATGAAATTATTGTTACATTCATGCCTGAAAAGGCATGTGTTCTACCTTACTTTAAGACCCTAAATCTAGATTTTGATTCTGCCAAAAAATACCCATTCTGCCCTGGCAGACTTAAGTATTCCTTTGTTTTTATTCTACAGTCTGGATTACGCATCCCTTTAAAACATTTATTTGTCTTGGTGTGGTGGTGGTCAGGGCAGGCACATGTCCACAAACCTGGGGAAGTCAGAGGACAGCTTGCAGGAAGTAGGTTCTTGCTTTCCATCATGTGGGTCCCCTGGATGGAACTACGGTGGCAAGAGCCATCTTGTCTGCCTTGTGACTAGGCATCTGTATTACAAATCATTTTGGCTTTGCATAATAGTTGCTTTGAAAGGAGGGGGCCACAAGATTCAACTCCTTGATGACAAAGAACAGATGCTTTCTGTAGTTATTATATGGTACACTAGACAGAGTACTTAACACATGCCTGTTGAGTTTAATTGTGGTAATCCATGAGTAACTGGAGAGAGAAAATAATACTGGTCTCTATCATGCTATAATGGATGCAACAAAGCAGACTCTCAGCCGTCTATGAGATGAAGATCCTCAGAGCAAACAATCTGAAGAATCAAGTTTCACTATTTCTAAACCACCACCTGAGGACGTCCCAAGTCAGGGCTGTGATGTCCTGAACGAAGACTTTCTCATGTCCTCATTGAGGCAATGAAGCAAAAGTAGCACCTAAGAGAGTATAAATGAGACCTATGCGACGGAGAGTCCTTGCCTTACATGCCCGAAGCCTTGGCTATAATCCCCAGAACAGCATAACTGGGTGTGGTAGTTCACACCTGTAATTACAGCAGTCAGGAGACAGAGGCAGAAGGATCAGTTCAAGGTCATTCTCGGTTACAGCGAGGCCAGCCTGAGCGATTAGAGACCTATCTCAGAAGAAAGAAAAACGTCTGCATTTGTATAAATGAAACCAATCAATGAGCACAATGGTCTTCGGGCCCTCTAAAACTATCACCACCACCACAATGGCGTGATCTGCCCTTACAAGCCTTAGAAATAGGAACAAATATTAATCACAACAAGAGTTTTATTTAGGCCTGGTGTGGTGGTGTATGCCAGTAATCCTAGCAGCCTAGGAGGCTGAGGTGGGAGGATCTTGAATTGGGAAGCCAGCCCGGACAATAACAAAACCCTGTCTCCAAACACATAAATCAGAGTTGGAGAGTTGGCTCAAAGGTTAAGAGCACTCACTACTCATGCAGAAGACCCAAGTTCAGTCTCCTGTACCCCCATGATGGCTCACAACCAACTGCCTGGAACTCCAGTTCCAAGGGATCCGATAGCATCTTCTGACCTCTGCGGGCACTGCATGCACATACATATCTTCAGGCACACACATATATAAAATAATTAAATATAAAAGAAAATCAACAAGTGGGGGGGGGTGCACACCTTTAATCCTAGCACCCGGGAAGCAGAGCCAGGCAGATCTCTGTGAGTTTGAGGCCAGCCTGGTCTACAGAATGAGTTCCAGGAAAGGCTCCAAAGCTACACAGAGAAACCCTGTCTCAAAACAAACAAACAAACAATAACAAAAATAAGAGTGTTCTTGAACTATGAGTATTATTGCAGCTTGCCATTTGTTTAGTGATTTTCACCTAAGAAAAAATATCAGTAAGAGCTACCTCTGCAAATCCCTAAATACTTCACTGTTTGTTTGTTGTTTTGTTTTTCGGGACAGGATTTCTCACAGATCTGCCAGCCGTGGCCTCCAGAGTACTGGGACTAAAGGCATGTGCCACCCACCATTCTTGCTTTCACTTGTTTTATGGCAGTGCCTTTCATATAACAATAAAGCAAGCAAGCTACTTAGCATCTCATTATTGACTGGCAGCTAATGTAGTGCAATATCCCACAATGTCCTGCTACGGCCCAAAGCAGAGATGTTCTGATTTTTAAAACCTTATTTAGAAACAATACCCCTGGGTAGTGGTGGTGCACCTTTAATTCCAGCACTCAGGAGGCTGAGGCAGGCAGAGTTCAAGGCCAGCCTGGTCTACAGAGCTAGTTCTAGGACAGCCATGGCTACACAGAGAAACCCTGTCTCACCAAAAAAGGAAAAGAAAACAAAAGAAAATACCATTTTAACAATAAGGACAATAGAGTAAATTATTAATAATGCCACAACAATAAATCAATTGTTTCGTGTTTTTGTCTACACTTTATCTGAGCATTTTATCTTTATATAATTATAGTCATGTTATGATTATGTCACACGTCAGCTAGACAGATTCAGAATTCCAAGAGGGGGATAAAGAACAACACTATTATACTCACTTTCTGCAAAATTTTCCAGACTTTTTGATAAAATCCAATCGGTACTCTATTTAGTGCTCCATCTAGTCTTCTCCGCCGTTGCCACTGACCTTGACGACTATCTTTAGATGTCTGCTGACCACACTCAGTAGGAAAGGACCCACTACTTGCAGTAATGCAGGCTGTAGGGGACTTGGGAGAAGAAAGAATGTAAATCAAAAGTGATCTCTGCCCCTGTGATCAAGTATCCTGACAGTTATATTTTAATTTCAAACCCTAAAAGTTATAAACGCTGCCTAGCAAATTGAATAGTAAACACTCCATAGGATGAGAAAGCACACGAAAGGGCCCCAGTGATGAGTGACAGTGAAGCTGGTCAACCTCTGCACAGGTTGCGGGGTTGTAACTTTGTACAATCATTTAAAATTAGTCTTTTATTTGTTGAGATTATAGTATAACTTCATTTCCCCCTTCCCTTTCCTCCCTCCAAAGCCTCCCATACATCCCTCCTTGTTCTTTTTCAAACTCATGGCCTCTTTTTCATTGTTCTCATATGCATGTATGTATTCCTAAATATATAAATACCACCTGCTCAGTCTGTATAATGTTACTCATATGTATGTTTTCAGGGCTGACCACTGGTATTGGATAACTAATTGGTGTGCTGTTCTGTGGGGAAATGTACAATCATTTTATAAAGCACTCTGGTGATTCAGAGTAACAATGATAAAAATATCAATAACAGGACAATACAAACTGTTTATCTGGCTTATCTGTTTAACATCTAGTGGTCTATGGTTTCGTTTGTCACTCTCATGACTTTTAACACAAGCCTCTGTATGTTACTTTTTTATTGCTGTGATAAAACACCATGACCATGGCAACTTATGAAAGAAAGCGTTTAATTGGGCTTATGATTCCAGAGGGTTAGAGTCCATGATAGCAGACAGAGAAGGCAATAAAAGTTCCAAGAGATTTGAATGGGGGGAAAGGTAGACTTTTAAACAAATGGTGCTGAACAATTGGATATCCACATGCCAAAGAATGAAGCTGTGCTCTTATTTCACACCATATGAAAAAAAATGGGAGCCCAAACGAATTGTTTGGGAAAAAAAGAAAAAAAGCCCCAAGACAAATAAAAACCACAAAAGGAAAATCAAAACAAACAAGCAAAAGACCAATAAGACAAAAACAAAGCAAAACCCCCATACCCAAACATTCATATAAAAACAAAACAAAACCCCCCAACCAAAAACCCCATGGAGTTCATTTTGTGTTGGCCTGGGTCCTGCCCTGCCCTTGAGAGTGGTTAAAATAGAGTAAACACAGCAGAACAGAAGATGGAGTGCTACTTTTGAAAGTCATTTTACAGGGTTGGCACTTGGGCTGGTATGGCGATATTTTATTTGTGCTGAAATGTGATTTTATTTGTATGTTAATAAACTTGCCTGGAGATCAGAGGTAAAAGCAAGCCATTAAGCAGAAGTCTGGTAGTGGTAGCACACACCCTTAATCAGATCACATGGCAAGCAGAATCTCTGTGTGGTCAAGGACACAGCCAAGCATGGTGACCCTTGAGTCTTTAATCCCAGTATCAACCATAGAGACCAGGAGGTCTGTATAGACAGACAGTGACAAGGAAGTCATGTGGCTGGGTTTAGAGGCAATGAGAAGGCAGAAGAGGAAAGCAATAAAATGCAAGACACACAGGAAGAAGATCTCTCTCTCCCCATCTCCCCCCTCCTCCTTCTCCCCATCTCTCCCCCCGGGGGGTGGGGGTGGGGGCCGGGGGAGGGGGGGCGGGGGGGGGGGGGGAGGACCGCAGCAAGTGGTAAGATAAGGTGGTCTCAGCTCTTGGCTACTGCTCCATCTCTGGGCTTTTAACTCTGTATTTGGCTGTCTCTTATTTAGTAAGACCATTTAGAATTTCGTCTACATGGCAGCAGTCTGGAAATGTGGGCTTTTGGGGGGATTATGTCAACACTGAAGTTTATGTACAACACCTGCCTTCATCCTGGGAGTCTGGAGTTTTGGGATAGGCCACACAGAAGCTGTTAATATGACCAGTCCCAAACAAAGACCCTGGGTTCTGTGCTGGGTCTTTACTTAGCTACTCTGGTTAGCAGCACTTCATGTACGCTGTAACATGTCACTGGAGGGATTTTAGTGCATCCTATATGGCTCTTCTGTGGGAGTATTCTAGAATCTTGTGTGGTTTTCCATGGGCTTCACCCAGTGCACCTTTTCTTTTGCTGATTTTGTTGTTCATCCTTTTGCTGTACTAAATCACACTCGTATGACTCTCTGGTTAGTCCTGTTGACTTCTAGTAAATGACTGAGGCTGGAGGTACTCTTAGGGAGTTGCTCTCCCAATATAACCATAGCCCCAAACGTAAGGGCTGAAACTATTTTAATAAAGTCCTTAAAATATAGCAGCATATAGTCCAAAAATGGAATTACATTTTTGTGGCATTGATTTGGATAACAACTTCTTAGATATGAATAACATAAGAAAAAAATAGAAAAACTGATCTGTTAAAATGGAAGACTTTTAATCTTCAAAGAACATTGGTAAGAATGAAAAGGAAATCCACAGAAAGAGGAAATATATGCAAGTCACATATAAGAATGTTGTATTTAGAATATAAAAAGAATCCTTGTTACACAAAAATGTAAAAAGCCCAATTTAAATTTCACTAAGAAACCACAGTCTGGTGGTGGTGATGCACACCTTTAATCCCAGCACTCGGGAGTTCGAGGCCAGCCTGGTCTACAGAGTGAGTTCCAGGACAGCCAGGGACACACAGAGAAACCCTGTCTCAAAAACAAACAAACAAACAAACAAACAAACAAAAATTCTGGCAAGGATCAGGAGGGGGAAGGGGAACCTTTATTCACTGTTAGCTGCTGTGGAAATCCTGTGGCAGCTTCTCAAAAGATGGCAAAAACCGAACTACCATTTGACACAGCCGTGCCGTGTCTGAGCATGTAACCAAAGGATTCTACATCTTACCACAAAGATACATGTACAGCCATGTTTACTGCTACTCTAGTCACCATAGCAAGGTAATGGGGTCAACCTAGATGCCTACCAATTGATGAATGAATAATGAAAATGTGCAACATGCCCACATGGAACCTTAGCTGCAAAGAAAAATGAAATTAGGAAAATTTGTAGGAAATAAATACAACTGCAAAGTATTAAATTAATTGAGGTAACTCAGAAACACAAGTAGTGCATGTTCTCTCTTATGTGAGTATATCCTACCCTTTAGTATTTGTATATGTATATGTGAATGTAAGTACTTTTGTTAGGTACTTTTTCACAGCAATGGGAAAGTAACTACTCAGATCATAGAAACAGATCTGAGAGATATGAAAATGCACAGTTTTGGCTAGTTTTATGTCAACACAAGCTAGAGTCATTTGGGAAGAGGGACTCTCAATTAAGAAAATGCTTTCGTAAGATTAGGCTATAGGAAAGCCTACAATGCGTTTTCTTAATTAGTGATTGATGGGGGAGGGCCCAGCCCATTGTGGGTGGTGCTATCTATCTCTGGGCTGGTAGCCCTGAACTATGTAAGAAAGCAGGCTGAACAAGCCATGGGAAGTGAGCCAATAAGAAGCACTCTTCCCTGGCCTCTCATCAGCTTCTGCCTCCAGGTTCCTGCCTTGTTTGAATTCTTGCCCTGACTTCCCTCAAAGATGGACTGTGATTGGATTGTGATGTCAACTGAAATAAGCCTCCCTAAATTGCTTTTGGGCAGGGTGTTTTATCACAGCAGTAAATACCCTAAGACACATATCTATATAAAACTCTGTACATAAAGGTTAATAGCAACACTGTGCATAAAACCATTCAGATGTCCATCAACTGATGAGCAAACAGGTAAAGAGAATGAGGTGTAACAATACTGTGGTTGTTATTCTGCAATAAAAAGGAATGAAATAGCAATATGTATGACAATATAAAGAACTCTGTAAAATTATGCTAAATAAAGGAAGAAATTCATTGGTTAAAATGATTATTTGACAAATTAGATTCAGAGATAAATACAAAATAAAGGATTATAGAAATATTTTCTAAGACAATAACTTCTCTCATTTAATTTCCTAAATCAAACTCACTAATGCTGTCTGTCATCACTAGCACGGAGCTCACAAAGCTGGCAAACTCCTCCTTTTTTGATGCAGGGCATTTGCTTAAAGTTAGTCAAAATATCATTTCCAATAGCTCGCTTTTTGTTTAGCCCAAATTTCTTCAGTTTGTGACAAATTAATTCACAACTTGTTATGATTTAAACCAGACAAATATATATGATTAAAGTACCAAACTCATTATTTCATACCTTAATATAAAATGTTAGAATATGTTCTAATAAAATGGTAAAAACAAAAATCAAAGAAATCTTTTTAATTAGAAAAGAGTCTTGCTAAATTGTGAGCTTCATCAAGTCATTTCCATTTTGTTCAATGCTGTATCTCCAGTGCATGACATCAGGTTGGCATTTACTCAGTGAATTACTTCTCAGAAGAGCAGTCACAACAAGAGTAGCTTTGAAATTTACAAGTGCATCAGAATCGCTAAAGAGCTTCTTAGAACAGATTACCGGGACCCAGCCCAGTCTTTGATTCAGTATCACTAGGATACAGACCCAAATTTGGTTTTTCAATAAACTCCAAACTGCTGTTGGTGCTGTGTGGTCTACTGTCTGATGCACAGTGATGTACACTTATATCAGATCAAAGAACGAACATATATGCAACAAAAACTTATGAAACTGATTATTTTTCTGAAATCAGAAAGAGGTTGGAGTTGAACTCCCTTTCCTACCTTATTAGGAAAGAAACAGACCTCTACCTTTTATATGAAATTGCTTTATAGTCATGTTAGTTCACGATCAATTTGTTTTTAATTGATTATTTATTTTTTAGTTTCAGATTTATTTTCTGTGTATAAATGCATACCACAGGAATTCCTCAAAGTTAAAGATGCCTGTGGACCACCATGTGGCTGCTGGGAATGAAACCCAGGTCCTCTGCAAGAGCACCAATTGTTCTTAACCACTGAGCCATCTCTCCAGCTCCCAATGTGTTTTTTGTATATAGTCAAATACTATGTTATGATCCATAAACAGCATATCAAAGCACTTGTGAATGAAACATGAGCTAACACAAGATCAGTTACCAGAAAGGATGGTGACAGCAGATCTATACCTGAGGGGTGACCACCATTAGTCTATAAAAGAAATTGAGAAAATAAAATTTTTAAAGAGGAGAGGCAAGGCAACCATTATTTGTTTTAAAAAGTTATTAATAGTATTAAACTACAGATTATTTAAGTAATTAGCCAGCATGTTATCATTAAAAGCCAATGAAATATGTTTGCTCCAAATGCCATGGCAAACGGTAAAATAAGTAAAAACTACCTTGAAATATCTTCACTTAGAAATTGTAGTAGTGGTAAGTGACAGAGAAAATGCAAACCAGCACCCAGGCAGGTAAGGATGGAAAGCAATGTTATAAAGTCAGAAAGGAATGACAGTCTCGGCTCCCTGTTCTACTAATCTGGGCCCCTTTGAAGACCTATACATAGTAAATATGTAGGAGAAAAACCTCAAGTAGCTGGAAAGGTAAGTTTAACCACCATATACATCTAGCTGGCAACATGGACTTTGACTTGCCATATAAAGAATTTATAAATAATACTGGATATCTATAATAACTATAATGTGACCTGAGTGTAATGGTACATGCCTTTAATTCTAGAACCCTGGAGGCAGAGGCATGCTGTGGATGATTGGTTGATAAATAAAACACTTATTGGCCAGTAGCCAGGCAGGAAGCATAGGTGGGACAAAGAGAGAGGGGAATTCTGGGAAGTGGAAGGCTGAGGAGGAGATGCTGCCAGCTGCTATCATTAGTAGCAACATGTAAGATACTGGTAAGCCACGAGCCATGTGGCAAGGTATAGATTTATAGAAATGGGTTAATTTAAGATGTAGGATCTAGCTAGCAAGAAGCCTGAGCCATTAGGCCAAACAGTTTAAATAATATAAGCCTCTGTGTGTTTACTTGGGGGACGCAGGCCAGGACACAGGAAAACATCGGCTACAGAGGCGGGCAGATCTCTGTGAGTTCAAGGCCAGCCTGGTCTACAGAGTGAGTTTCAGGACAGCCAGGCTACATAGAAAGACCTTATCACAAGAAAACAAACCAAACCCCAACACTACTGTTAGTATCAACCAAAGGAAGGATCGCTAACTAGTCAAGTCAATGATGAACTTTACAGCACTCAGGTTGTCCTTTCCACTTTCAAATATGAAAATGTTCAGATAGTTAAAATTTCCTGGCAAAAACTGAACATGAACGCTTGTTTAAAACAGAGTAGCGCCGGGCGGTGGTGGCGCACGCCTTTAATCCCAGCACTCGGGAGGCAGAGCCAGGTGGATCTTTGTGAGTTCGAGGCCAGCCTGGGCTACCAAGTGAGTTCCAGGAAAGGCGCAAAGCTACACAGAGAAACCCTGTCTCGAAAAACCAAAAAAAAAAACAAAAAAAACAGAGTAGCTCTTTTTTTTCCTTTAAACTATCTTTGGTATTTTTACTTTACGTGTACGGATGTATTTTGCATACACATATGTCTGTGTACCATATGCACACAGTGGCCACGGAGGCCAGAAAAAGCTGTCAGATTCCCTAGGGCTGGAGTAACAGATGCTGTGGTTGCTAGGAATTGAACCTGGGTCCTCTGGAAGAGCAGCCAGCGCTCTTAGCTGCTGAGCCATCTCTCCAGCCCCAACTTCTTATTTCCAATCTTCCCGTTGTATAAAATATGAACACCAAAGGATATTTAAGGAAAGTATTCAAGTTTCCTTCAAAGGTAGGCTTCAAGCACTGGCTTATTCTCCTAAATGGTTTCAGAGAGCCCTTTTAAAGAAACAAAAATCTCTTGTCTTGCCTCTTCTATGCAGGATGTTTTAATGTGTAAGCTATTATAATTCTATTTTTAAATTCTATTTAAGCCTTTCTTAAGAAGTGCTATTAATAACTATAGAAATGATCTCTGCAAGTGTAGTCTTTCGGTCATAGGCCCTAGGAGAGAACTCACTATTGTCATCCGTCTACATGGACATAGTATCAAACTGCCCTGAAGTTCTCATGTCCATACCAGGCTTAGTGCAAGGAGTTTCTTTCATCCAGTAGATGGTAGCTGATATAGAGACCCACATCTGGTCATCATGAAGAGACTAAGACTGCAGTGCTCAGCCCTAAACGGGACATCTATATCACAGACCCTCAAGGCTCAGGGATCACTGCACAAGAGGGAGTGGAAAGATTTAAAGAGGACCACTGTGGAACAGTGTTTTCCAGAAAGGACATGGTTGTTGCACACATCAACTCATACCATACACAAAATCAAGTCAGCCAAAATCTAAGCGTGGGTAGGGAGGGGCTCAGGAACTCCACTCCCAGATGAGGACCTATTGGTAGTTGATGGCTTGTGGGGGAGAGAAAGCCA
Organism: Peromyscus maniculatus bairdii; assembly: GCF_049852395.1. NCBI lineage: Eukaryota > Metazoa > Chordata > Mammalia > Rodentia > Cricetidae > Peromyscus > Peromyscus maniculatus. The sequence continues at coordinate 83,170,143 of NC_134875.1, read as the reverse complement.
GTTCTCTTCAGGGATGTGGCCCCTGAAAGGCTGCTCATGCTTCAGTAGGCAGCCCTACACCCACACACCTGCTAGAAGCACTCAGTGGACTCAGTGGGTTAGAAAAAAAAAAAAGAGTGCATGAAGTTGTGTGAGGAAAGTAGGGGGGCACGGAGAAGACAGGGGGAGGACTGAGGATTAGATTTGATCAAAATGTATGATATGCATGTGTGGAATTCTCAAACAGTAAGAAAGAAGTGCCACTTGAAGGAATTCAATCAGCACCTTCTCAACTAGAAGATCTTAAAATACTATGATTCCCAGAATTGTAAAAGATATTAAGTACTTCTTTGTATAATGCAACAAGTCATTCATTATTGCCTCCTTGAAAGGAAGCCATAATATATTGTTTGGTGACACCTATTGATTCCTGGTCCTGTGTAGATGCTCCTCCTCTTCATCTGTATGTAGCACTCAATGGACCTTAATGAGAAAGTCTAGCTTTGTGATAAAATCTAGTAAAACCATTCTGTCATTTATTTTTATGGGTTTGGGATGAAACCCAGGGCCTTGGACATGTTAAACCCACCAAAAAGATTTAAAAAAATAAAACCCTTAACCTAATCTACTATTCTCTCTAGTACCTTCTTTTTGTTTCAAGACAGAGTTTCTCTGTGTTGCCCTGGCTGTCTTGAAACTCTGTAGACCAGGCTGGCCTAGAACTCACAGAGATCCACCTGCCTCTGTCTCCTGAGTGCTGGGATTAAAGGCGTGCGCCACCACCACTCGGCATACCTATTTTTTTAAATAACTAATATATATATATATATATATATATATATATATATATATATATATATATAAAATAACTAATATATTTTAAATTTTATGTGTATGCATGTTTTGCCTGCATGTGCATATGTACAGTATGTATGTGCCTGGTGCCCATGGAGCCAGGAGAGGACATCTGGTACCCTGGACCTACAGGTAAGGACAGGTGTGAGCCATGTATGTACTGAGAAGTGGACCTGGGTCCCCCACCAAGGCAGCGAGTGTTCTTAACCGCTAAGACATCTCTCTGAACACCATTTTAAAAAAGATTTATTTATTTTTATTTTATGTGTATGAGTCTTTTGCCTGCATGTACATATGTGTACCACATGCATGCAGTGGAAGACAGCACCAAATCTCCTGGAACTGGAGTTATAGACTGTTGTAAGCCACCATGTGGATGCTGAGAAACAAAACCATGTTCTCTGCAAGAACAACCAGTGTTTCTAATTGCTGATCCATCTCTCCAGCTAGCTATTCTTAAAAGCAGTAGTCTGTCTACTTTTATAAACTGCACATTAGGGAACCCAGGGCATCAGTTTCTTATTATCTGTTGCCAGCTACAATCCTCCAAAAATTAAGTCATTGGATCCAGACAAAAAGGGAAAACTCTACAAACAGTCGCTATGAGGGAGATTCCATGGTTTGTTATTACTTGTGGAAAGCTCATAAGGTCATGCATGCTATATGGAATTAAAGGCTGGTTAAACTATGTTTAAAACATCTTTGTTTCACCTGACTCTCAGTAGAGACAGACAGTCTACGGAAGTCCACCTGAAAAAGAAATGGTTCAAGTTACACTCAGGCTATGACACTAAATAAATTAGTGCAACAACGTCTGATTCTAAAAGGGTAAGTAAAGGCCAGTTAATGTTAAAAGATCTCTCATTGTTTCACCTGACTCTCAGTAGAGACAGACAGTCTACGGAAGTCCACCTGAAAAAGAAATGGTTCAAGTTACACTCCGGCTATGAAACAAAATAAATTATCCTAACAGAGTCAGATTCCAAAATGATGCTTTGGTTTTGATTTCGTTTTTGGACAGTGCCTCCAGTATTGCATCTTGCTTTGTAGCTGAGGCTGCTGCGCCTGACCTCTTGATCCTCCAACCTCTAGCCCCTGCGTGCGGGGTTCCAGACATGCGCCATCACATCCAGCTAAGATTATTATTAATTGTGACACCTCATTGAGCTTAGATCTTACCTGCTTTATCTCACTTTTTAACTGCATGATTCCAGTTCGTTCTGTTTTCGTTGCTCCGACAGCACCAATCTCATGGATGGAAATAGCAGGACTCACATTTGAATCAGTAGGCCGAACTGTATAGATTAAGAGATCAAAGGAAAAAGAACAACACATCTAATTTTCTCTACCATGTTAAAAAGACTTAAACGTGCATCTTTCTCTCTCTCTTTCTTTCTTTCTTTCTTTCTTTCTTTCTTTCTTTCTTTCTTTCTTTCTTTCTTTCTTTCTTTCTTTCTTAACTAAAAAACTAGTACAATCTTGCTGTTTTAAGTGTGGTTCTTGGACCAATACCATCAGCACCAAAGATCCCATATCAAGCCTACTAACTCAGAATCTGCATTTTAGAAATACCTCCAGCCTGAGTAGTATTTTCTAACTTAAAAAGATTTATTTTTACTTGTGTGTTGTATTTGTGTGTGTGCACACATGCACATGCATGTGTATGCACAAATGCATGCCACATGTGTGCAGAAGAGGAGTTGGATTCCATGGAGCTGGAGTTAGAGGCAGTTGTGAGCTGCTCTACACAGGTGTTGGGAACTGAACTTGGGTCCTCTGGATGAGCAGTAAGTTCTTTTAACCACTGCACTGTCTCTTCAGCTCCTGCTCTCTCACTTGTGGGGAGTGGAGGAAGCCCTACCTAGTGAATGGAGTCCTGAGTGAATGTAGGCTGTTGACACTGGCATGTCAAGGACTCCAATGTCGCAGCTCCATGTGTGAGTTGCAAAGCATTTCCCAGGTGAAGTTCAAAGGGACAGAAAAGCCTGCTTTGGTGATCTGAGTGTGAACATTGATAGTGTGTGCAGAAAACATCCACCTTAGTTTTCTTTCCCCAGGTGTTTGCAGCCTTAAGACTGTTCCTATGGAGATTAGCTAAACCTGCCTCCTTGTTCAGCTGTGTGTGAGAGCCCTAGCTCTCGGTTCAACTGTATATAGGAAACAGGATGAGCTTGGGGGATGCTGTGGTTTCTCCATCAGCGCCCAGTCCACGGATTTTAGCTTTTCTGTGGTCTGTACATAGTTGTCTTTTCTTCACTCCCTCACCACCCCAGTCAGCTCTGTCGCTGGAAGCCATGCAGGGACACAACAGACTTTAAAAACAGAACAAAACACCCTAAAGTCTGGCCATCCCTCCTTGAAAAAAATAAGATTAATAATTGAATATAGGAGATAATCCTTTTGAAAACTTCGTTAGGTTCTTGTTCTCCTTCTTTAGGAGAATAATACTGCAAAAATCCAAAGTACACATTGGTTTTGATTAACACATGCTCTATGTATGTACTAAAATAACACTTGTAATCTCAGTGGTATGTAAAATTAACACTTGTTAATAAAAATGTAGACAGTGCATATGAAGCTTAGCTTGTGAGACTCTTACAGGCATTAGAATTTAAGGTTGAAAGGCTACAGCAGATCTGTTGCAACTACAAACATACATATACACCCATAACATTATCAGTTGTACTGAATTACCGCCAATTGGAGTACAGTAAAGATTGAGGTTTTAGCTGTCCTCCTGACTTAGGCCAACAAAAGGTCATTTACTACACAGGTAAAAAGGAAACACGAGGGCCAGTGAGATGGCCCAGCAGGTACCAGCACTTGCTACGAAGTCTGATGACCTGAGTTCAAGTCCTGGGACCCACGTGGTGGAAGGAAAGAACCGACTCCTGAAATTTGTCCTCTGACCTCCACACATGCGCTGTGGTCCCCCTCCCCAATACCACAGACAGACGATAAATACATCAATGTAAGTAAGAATTGTAATGAAACATGACAGCTATTACTTAGTTGTTATATCATTTAAGGAAAAAGATCTATGTGTATGTTTCCAAATCTTTTTTTAAAAAGTGTCTGTGGGGTGGGGGAGAGGGAGGAGAGAATAAACATGTGGAGGTAGAAGAACCTTGAGTGTTGCTTGCCGACTTCTACCTTGTTTGAGCCAGGGCCTCTCTTGTTCAACGCTGCATGTGCCAGGCTAGCTGGCCCACATGTTTCAGAGATTCTCCTGTCTCTGCCTCCCATCTCCCCACAGGAGTATGCTGGTTAGTTTTGTTTTGTTTTGTCAAGTTAACAGAAACTAGTCATCTGAGAAGAGAGACCCTCAACTGAGATAATGCTTCCAATAGATGGCCTGTAGGCAAGTCTGTCAGGGCATTTTCATGATTAATGATTGATGTGGGAAGGCCCAGGACATTGTAGACAGGTGGGCCTAGGTGGTATAAAGAACCAACTGAGCGAGCCATGAGGAGTGAGCAAGCCAGTGAACATCACTCTTCCATGGTGTCCACTTGAGTTCCTGCCCAGCTTGAGTTCCTGCTTTGGCTTCCCTCAGGGATGGACTGTGACCAGGACATGGAAGCCAAATAAACCCATTCTTCCCCAAGTTGCTTTTGGTCATGGTGATTATGGATACAAGCTACTGAGCCCAGCTTTTACCTAGGTGCTAGAGATCCCAACTCAGGTCATCAAGTGTGTGTAGCAAACACTTTACCCATTGAACAATCCCTACCCCCGTCCAAAACCTTTTGTTAAACTGAACTATTTCAATTTTCAAATCTTGTTCCAAAAGACGGCTTTTAAATGTTTCATTTCCTTGAGTTTTATTTATGTTGGGGCTAAGAGCCCCTTGATAGAAGAAAAAGATTCAAAACTGCGATTTGAAATGAAGTACCCCGAAATCAGTTCAGTGCTTGGGTCTTACCGCTCCGTTCCACTCCAAACTCTTTGCCACTGAGAATGTGATGCAGGAGGTTCTTCATGGCCGAAGGACTCAGGTTCATCAGGCCCTCTGTGGCTTCTTCAGCTAACGAACAGAAAGGCAGGCAGAAGGGATTCGAGCTTGTCTACCATAGCCTCCTTACTCCATTTTCTCCTTGAAACAGGCTCTCACTGGGGAGCCTAGGCTAGTCTTAAACTTATCATCCTCCTGCCTCAGTCTGTGAAGTGACAGAACTGCAGGCACATGTGACCACACTTGGTTTGCTTATTTGGATGTGCCCTCTCCTCTAAGCTGGGGATTAGCCCCTCGATTTTCTCTCATAGGATTTTCAGTCACTTGCTTTAGAAGATGTAGTTATAGAAAACATTTCTAACACCATGCAATTGGTTAGTCAGACAGCAGTCGATTTTTAATTATTTCAGAACTGACTCCCTAGATTGGAGATTAGCTAGCCCACTAGTTTCTTCTTCATCCTACTTCCACATTGCTGGGTAATGCCATACAGTCTTTGTTTGAAGGTGAGAAGAATGAAGAAGTGGGAGACATTCAGAGAACAGCAATGAATGCACGTGCACCTGCACACGCAGTTCAACTCAGAAGTTCTCAGTGTGTATGCTTACAAGAGAACAGAGGTGAGTGCGAATTTACTAAGAATACCGAGGAAAACTCGACCGTGTTCATCAACATTAGTCATTTACTGAGCGTACTACATAGGAGTCAGCATTTTAAGCAATGTAAGTACAAGCAGGCCTGACACATAGTACCTGACTTTGAGAGGTTGACCATTAATTTTGGAGGGATAGAACAACATGTAAACAAGAGAAACAACATAAAAAATAACAAAATATTGTGGACAACACAGCTTAACTGAGCAATATTGCTGTGGGATGTTCTGTATGTCCTGTGGGAGCCCTTCTTGGGTTCTTTGTGGCGTTACCCAGCAGGTCCGCATAGAGGGTGATTAGGACCATGGGCCTGAGTGCAGGTGTCTGAGATGGTCTGCACTTGGCTGTGCTGGGGGATGGTCTGTATGTCAAGTTGTTCTGATTGATCAATAAATAAAACCTGATCGGCTGTGGCTAGGCAGGAAGGATAGGCGGGACTAACAGAGAGGAGAAATAAAAGGACAGGAAGGCAGAAGGACTGGCTGCAGCCGCCGCCATGACCAGCAGCATGTGAAGATGCCGGTAAGCCACCAGCCATGTGGCAAGGTATAGATTTATGGAAATGGACTAATTTAAGCTATAAGCACAGTTAGCAAGAAGCCTGCCACGGCCATACAGTTTGTAAGCAATATAAGTCTCTGTGTTTACTTGGTTGGGTCTGAGCGGCTGTGGGACTGGTGGGTGACAAAGATTTGTCCCTGTGGGCAAGGCGGAAAACTCTAGCAACACAATATAACCAGTGATTGTTTGGAAATCAGAGGAGACATCAATCTCCAAGAATAGAAATTGATAACATATTCGGTAGGAAGCACTAACAGTTATAGGCTAGACCCAGGAATCTTGGCTTTCATGCTATAAAAATGGAGCTCCATGATTTTGATGACACCAACAGGAAGAATCCATTACAGACAAGGAACGGTCAAGAATGACTGAGAGTTTTGTCACTACTGAGGTTTATTACTGAATAGCCATACTGTGTTGGTTATTTTTTGTCAACTTGACATGAACTAGAGTCATCTGGGAAAAGGGAGCCTAACTTGAGTGAGTGGCTCTATTAGATTGCCTCTGGCAAGTGTGTGGGGTATGTTTTTATTAATGACTGACATGGGAGAGCCTAGGTCACTGTGGGTGGGGCCATCCCTGGGCAGGTGGTCCCAGATACTATAAGAAAGCAGGCTGAGCAAGCCATGGGGAGCAAGTCAGTAAGCAGCACCCCTCCATGGCCTCTGCATCAGCTCCTGCCATGACTCCCACACGATGAACTTTAGGCAATAAGCTGAAGTAAACCTTTTCCTCCCCAGAAGCTGCTTTTGGTCATGGTAGTTCTCATCACGATAGAGACCTAACTAAGACAGAAATCCTCTGAAAAAACATCCCTTGCTACCACAGTTGCAGAATCTTACACAATACTGGAAATCATTTGAAATCAGACAGACAGGGCTTCAAATTCTACTAAATGCTAGCAATGTTGGGCAAGTTATTCAACATCTCTAACCTTCACTTTCTTTTTGTTGGGGCTGGTGTGTGTGTGTGTGTGTGGGGGGGTGACACAGGGTTTCTCTGTGTAGCCCTGGCTGTCCTAGAACTCACTCAGTAGACCAGGCTGGCCTTAAACTCAGAAATCTGCCTGCCTCTGCCTCCTGAGTTCTGGGATTAAAGCTGTTAGTCACCACCTCATGCCTGAAACTTTTTTTCTATCTTTATTGGCAGAAATAGAAAGATACTGTGTTCTCTTGTGGGTCGCTGAAAGGATTAAATAAGACAATATATATAAATATAAAACCAAATAATATAGTATCTTGTAAATAACAGGCATAAAATAATTGCTGGTTCTCTTCTTGAAGGATGGATATATATATATATATATTTGTGCACCAGTCATGGTGACACCTGCCTATAATCTAAGTACTCTGGAGGTGAAGACGGGAAGATCACAAATTACAGGCACACATGAGCTACATAGGGAACATCTCAAATTAAAAAAAAAACACAGACCATATTTATCTATTTCATGAGTACAGGTATCTTCCCTGCATATTTATATCTATGTATCACATGTATATAGTATTCATGGAAGCCAGAAGAGGGCAGTAAATCCCTGAGACTGGAATTCAGATGGCTGTTCATCACCATGTGGGTGATAGGATTCAAACTTAGATTCTCTGAAATAGGAGCTCAATGCTCTTAATTGATGAGACATCTCTCCAGCCCCTCAGAAACAATGTAAAGCCATGTGGGGAAGTGGAGAGATGGCTAAGTGGTTATAAGCACATACTGCTCTTGCAGAGGGCCTGAGTTCAATTCCCAGCATCCATGTCAGGTGGCTCACAACCACCTGTAACTCCAGTTCCATGGGATCTGATATCCCCTGAACTACACAGGAACCTATACTCACATATGTACACACAGACATGCAAATATACACATGATTAAATATAAATATTTTTTAAAAGCTGTTGTGGGGAATTTAAACAAACAAGTCTTAGTTTGAGTTTTGCAGTTGTGATTGATTTTCCATGCCCTCTTTAGCTCTTCTATTTTGTCATTCTTGTTGAAACTTTTTTTAAAATGGAAAAGAAGAGTTATGAGGTGGGAGTCTGCCTCACACCCCAATCCTCTTATACTTTAAGCATTTTGTTTGTTTGTTTAGTCCTTGCTGTCCTGGATCTCACTCTGTAGCCCAGGCTGGCCTTGAACTCACTGAGATCCACCTGCCTCTGCCTCCCAAGTGCTGGGATTAAAGGCGTGCACCACCACTGCCTGGCTTTTGAAAAACCCACTTACACGGTTCTCAAAGACTGTGCAGCACTGTCAAGGCTGGATACACCTGTGTGACAACTCTGTGGTATAGCTTCCTCGGGCCCCAATTATTTTCCTAACTAACACTGTTATCTTGGCAAACCTATAAATAATTTTCAAGTCTTGTTTGCTGTGGAATATTTGCATTGTGAAGATGTGTCCTTGCCGAGGTGCCTTCTAATTGGTTTAATAAAGATCTGAACGGCCAGTAGCCAGGCAGGAAGAAGTTAGGCAGGACTTCTAGGGACAGAGAGGACTCTGGGAAGAAGAAATGCAGAATTGCCAGGCAGATGTGGAGGAAGCAGGATGGACAGTATGGAGATGAGGTAACAAGCCTTGTGGAAGGACATAGATTAAAATATATGGGGTAATTTAAGTTATAAGAACTAGCTAGGAAGAAGCCTAAGCTAAGGCTAAACTTTCATAATTAATAAGTCTCTGGGTTATTATTTATGGGCTGGCGGTCCTGATGAGAAAGTACGACTACACTTGTTAGATTAGTGTTAATAAAATACTTCCTTGTTCGATCTTCATACTGACAGACCATTGACACTGTGATGCACTAATTAGCGACTCACACTTGATGTCCAGAAGCTTCCTTCTTTCCATCAGAACCCAACACAGTATGCCAAACTCTAAAGCCCTTGAGTGTCAAGAAGAATGTGGAATGCAAAGTCCCCAGGAGGTGACACTTTGAAGTTATTGAACCAGTATAGAAATGTGTCATCTTTTTGCTCCTTTAGTTACTGAGAAACACAGCTTCTGAGCTATGGATAAATAAACTGTACCTTCCTTTCCTTCCTGATTCCAAACTCCATGGATCTGCACTAGAAATTACTTCCACCTAAAGTTGGTTAGTGAATAAAATAAATACCTGAGCATCGAAGAGAGTGGGCCAGTTCTGCTGCCATGACTTGTATGATCAGCCCAATTCGGAGTCGGAACATTTCAGCAAAGAGGCCAGGCTGAGTTCTCATATACATAGCAAGATACACCATTATTTCCTGTGTGCAGAATGGATAGAAACAAAAGTTGCAGCAAGGGTGTCACAATGTCTACTTTGTTGTCTTTGTAAATGGTCAGGTCAATTGAAAACAAATACTGCAATATCAATTGCCAGGTCAGGCTTTTCAAAGCTGCCCACCTGTGTAAGGATTGAAATGCTCATGTCTCCTTCACTGGCTTCGTCTATCAGCTTAGTGAGTGCCTCATACGGCAGAGGTCTAAGGAAGAAAACAGCGAATAAAGACCAAAGTCTACAATAACTTAACCTAAGTACATTTTAAAAGTTAGAAACTCAATGCCAGTCCAAACCACTGCCACAACCCCTCATCACTTCTAGTTCTTTCAGAGCAAAAAGCTCATTCACTGCCTCTGAGGCCCACTCTGGCCATATCCACATCATTTTCATTTAAAACTCACCCCTTGATGTCTTTCCAGACATGTGACAAGTAAATATAATGGCTACAAAGAAATAAGCTATTTCTAAGCTGTGTCCTTTGGAAACCATTTTATTACTTTATAGTCACACCTTATGCTGATCTTTCAAAAAGTTTCACTGGTTCAGCTACAGTTGCAAACACACACACAAACACACACACACACATACATATATGACTATATATATATATATATATATATATACACACACAGAGTCATGTTTGTTACTGTGAGTGGTCTTCCTGTTGTGTATTTTTGGGGGGCTGTTTGCTTGTTTTACATAGGATCTTGCTATGTAGCCCAGACTGGCATTCAATTTTTGATTCTCCTGCCTCAGGCCTCTGAGTGCTGGAATTAGAGACACACATCACCACATCTGGCTATACCCATGGCTCTCTCATAGACGTAAGATTTTAGTTTTAATTGTATCTATGTGTGTGTGTGGGGGGGGGGTAGCACGTGCCCCGAGTGCAGGTGCTCTCGGAGGTCAGAGGTGTCACACCACTCCCCACCCCCTGAAGCTGAAGGTGAAGGGGTTATGAGCTGCCTCATCTGACATGGGAGCTAGGAAACAAACTTAGGTCCTGGAAGAGCAGTATGCCATCCTCTGCTGAGCTCTCTCTCCAGTCTTGACATGGCATAGTTTGCAAGAACGTGCCAAGGCTTTTGGAATGTCTCTATGGACACAAAACTGATCTTACTCGTGATACAAGGTTCTGTTTATTAAAAACAAGGCATTATAGGTTAAACTGCGTCTTTCAACATAAATTTCAACATATGTTGAAATTCAAACCTTTAGTACCTCAAAGTGTGATTTTAATGGAAAATATGATATTCAGAATTGATTAAAATGAAGTTATTAAGATAGTTCCTGATCTAATGTGACTGGTGTCCTTATTAAAAGGGTAAATTGGACACAAAGACATGGATAGGATGGAAAAATATAAAGAAACATAGAGGAAAACAGCTGTGTACAAGCCAAGAAGCCTAGTACAAGGTCCTTGACAGCCTTCAGAAGGAACCAACCCCTCTGACACTGAGAAACTGTCAGAGAGTCCATTTCTGTTGTTTGAACCACCCAGTCTGTGATACTTTGTCCAAGCAAGTTAGGCAAACTATTTTCCCAAAGTATAACTAAGACTTTATCTATAGAACCTGTGACACATGTCCTAGGACATGTCTAAGTCTCCATTCAGAACTCTGAACTGGACCTCAGAGGCAGCTGAAATCATATATATGAACTGGGAATGAGGTGGTCTGCAAAAATCTCCAAGGTATCCCTGCTAACTTCTCTCTAATTTATTCCTTGTAAAGCTCTGTGTCTAGAGCTCTGATTACAAAATAAACTCACTAGCTAGGCATGGTAGTGCACACCTATAATTCTAGTACTTAGGAGACCAAGATGTGAGAAGATTGCAAGTTCAGGACAAGTCTGGGGCTCACAGTGAGACTGTTTAAAAAAAATTAATCAATTAAAAAAAACCCTTTTTATTACACTGGTTATTGAAGTAGAACTGACAGATCATTCTTTCATAGGAAATCAGACTGATTTCTCATCACTTATGAAGTCAGAATCCCTCTAAGAATATTTCTTACAAATACAATCTGCTTGTAGATTTAAATATTGGCACTAGCATGACTTGAAATTAAATAGACTTCATGCAGATGAGCTTTATTGGAATGGCTAGTGGTAAGTGGCTACTCAGGTGTAGGAATTAAACTTCCACTGTACGTGTTCCATCCCCCAGCCCCAGCCCCAGGCTATCCTAGGGGACTACTGCTAATCAAAAGCTGCAGCAAACCGGGCCAGTGGCAATCTGACGGCAGTGTCTGTGCAGACATGCTACTTCAGGAGGCTCTGTAAGGGCCCATTTCCCCTTTCAACTTTGACCTTCACACCTTTGAGTCCTTCAACAGCATGGAGTTGCATCAATAATAACCCAATGCTCTAGCCATATATTTTCTTCTATTTCTTTTCAGACCACAGTTGACTTGTATGTTGTTAATTCCTGATGTCTTGCGTGTTTGTGTTTTTAGAATGAGTAGAATTAAGGGATTTAGGAAAAGCTAATAAGAAAAAGAATTAAGTATTACTTCCTATAAGCTTTCCCTTTCATTTACTTGTGCCCCGTCAGTCTCCTGTTCTGCAGCTCTGCATATAAGATGTTATACAAATTAGGGCAAGAGACTGTGGTAAGTCACACAATTTCTTAGAGGTGCAGAGAAACCCATCCAAACCCAACCCCAGGCCTCACTCACGCAGAGATGGTCTTCTCTCGAGGCTCTGGAGGAAGTCCTACCGTCAGGTGTTTCTGGTAGGAGAGAAGGTCTGTGCAGGCCTAGAAAGAGGCAGCATAGCTTACCCTTTCCAAACTTCTCAGATTTCCAAACATTTTTATCCTCAGCCCACAAAACTTTACTCCCTCTTAACTTACACCAAGCTCTCCTTCTTATGAAATATGATCAGAAGACAGACTTCCAGGAAGAAACCATGAGGCACTTGCACTTTCTGGAAGGCAGGGACTTTCAGCCTAGTGTAAGATCTCAAACTCTTATGGTTTATTACACCTCTAAAGTCTGTAGTTCTTATCATTCAGTAACATATACTTGCCATTCACAAATAAAAAGCTGAGTATCAGAAACTTTATGTGTGATTGAAAACAATTAGAAGTTGTGGTTGCTTGAAAAACAATTAGGAAAATCAAGGTTTTCCCCATGGCTGTGCGAAGGCTTGAACTGAGGCTCCCAGGGACACTAGACAAGTGCCCTGTCTTTGTGCTCTCCTCCCAGCCCCGAGGTCACTTCCCAAGTGTCCCCATATAGATCTTCTTCGTACCTCGTCAAGTGCTTCCACCTTCTTCCGTAGGAGCCCAGAGATGGATCGGATCAGACCCCAGTGCCGAAGTTCACCGACTTTACCGTAGAGTTCCCCAAGAAGCTCCCTGACAGTAGCACCCCCTTCTTCATACAATTCAGTATCCCAGTCAGGTCCTCTGGAGTTTCAAAGATGGATGTACATTAAAGATGGGAAAATTACGTCCTTTTAGGGTTATAATGGATAGGCCCGTTTTGGCCTCCTTTAATAGAAAACTATATACTAAAAACTCTTATCAAACTGTAATTAAGAGTCAATCTTGAAATTCAAATGTCTTAGGCACAAATTTTGTAATTTAGCTCTGCTTTGACACTGCATTCTTTTACCACATCTCAAGATTTAACACAGCTGAAATTACAAAAGATTTAACTATTCCAAGTTCTGAAACCATACTGTATTTTAAGAACCAATGACATTAGAATTTGTGTTGAAAGAAGACAGATACATGATTCTTATACAATTACTGTTACACAAATCAACTTAGAGATACAGAAACTTTACCTGTAATTGGGAATTTAGTATATGATGACTGTAGATTAGTTATTAAATGATGTCAAAAGCATCAAGTAGCTATCTGGAAAAAGTTGGACCAGTGCCTGAAAGTCTGTATCTTACAATTCTAAATATGTGAAGACACAAATATTAAAGTGCTAAAATACACATGGGAAATTAGCTCATACTGTCAGACAGAAGAATGCCTAACTATGCGACATCACCAGAAGCCACGAAAGTGGAGTTCAATCGGTTCACACATATCAAAATAAAGAGTTCTTACTGAAAACACACTATGCAAAGTATAGGACAAATTAAAAACCAGGGAAAGTATTTGTAATTCATGGGCCAATTCTGATAAAGAAATAAAGAACTCCAAATGGATAAAGTAAAAAACAACAACAGAAAATTGGGCAAAATAAACATTGGTACCCCATAAATATAGAAGGCAGTCAACTTCACATATAACAAGAAAAAATAAACATTATATTAAGTTAACACTTTATTATATCAAGCTGTAAAAGGCCCCCAAATTAATGTGACTTTTCACTTAAACAGTCCCTTGTGGGAGTGAAAATTGGAACAATGCCTCTGGAGATCTATTTGCAAATATTGGAAAGAGCCTGGCAGTTCTGACAATGGGTAAAAACAGAGTCACCATGCGGCTCAGCATTTCCTCTCTTGGTTATACACCAAGAGAAATGAAAACATGTCTGCAATAACCTATATACAGATATTTACACTAGCATTATTCACAAAACTTGACCCAAGTGCTCACCAAGTGATGAATACATAAAATGCACTCTAGCCATACAGGCAGTATTTGGCACTAATGAAATGATGTACTGACACATGCTACAACATGGAAGGCAAACTTTAAAATAGTACACTAAATGAGAGATGCTTGTCACATAGGACCACGAAGTGTATGATTCATTTTAGAGAAAATGTCTCAAACACTAGTAAGTGGACTCATAGTTGACTAGGGCTGGGTAGATACAGGGATTGGGAGTTGATGGATAAAGGACGTAGAGTTTCTTTTGGGGTTAATAAAAATGTAATGTGCTGGGTGGTGGTAGCACACACCTGTAGCTAGAGTTTTCCTGCCTGGCCCACAGTCAGGACAAATCTCTGTCACCCACCAATCCCACAGCCGCTCAGACCCAATCAAGTAAATACAGAGACTTATATTGCTTACAAACTGTATGGCCATGGCAGGCTTCTTGCTAACTGTTCTTATATCTTAAATTAATCCATTTCCATAAATCTATACCTTGCCTCATGGCTTGTGGCTTACCGGCATCTTCATATGCTGCTTGTCCTGGCGGCGGCTGGCAGTGACTCCTTCTGCCTTCCTGTTCTTTCTTTTCTCCTCTCTGTTAGTCCCGCCTATACTTCCTGCCTAGCCACTGGCCAATCAATGTTTTATTTATTGACGAATCAGAGCAATTTGACATACAGACCATCCCACAGCACACACCTTTAATTCCAGCTCTCTGGAGGCAGAGGCAGGAGGATCTCTGTGAGTTCAAGGCCAGCCTGGTCTACAGAGAGTTCCAGGACAGGCTCTAAAGCTACACAGAGAAACCCTGTCTCAAAAAACAAAAACAAAACAACAACAACAAAAAGATGCACAATACTTTTGAGAAAATGAAAAGCTACTGAATTGCACAATTGAACACTTAAAATAAATATGTGCGTGTATGTATGTATGTATGTGTGTGTATATACATATATACATATACATACACACACACACACACACACACACATATATATAGATATATATATATATTCATGTACATGTATATCTACATGTATTGGGCAGAGGACAAAATAAGAGTTTCATGTAGCCCAGATAAGCGTCATAGCCAAGGATGACTTTGAACTCCTGATTCTCCTGCCTCCACCTCCCAAGTGCCAGTTTTTTGTTTTTTGGGGTTTTGTTGTTGTTGTTATTGTTGTTTTGTCGAGACAGGGTTTCTCTCTTTAGCTTTGTGTCTTTCCTGGAACTCACTTGGTAGCCCAGGCTGGCCTTGAACTCACAGAGATCCACTCCCGACCAAGTGCCAGTTTTATAGACATGTACCACTAAGTCTAGTTTAAAATGCCTACATATTTTGTTCTATCAGTCAATTCAGCTTGTGAACTAACTGTAGAATAAAATTTTTCCATATATATGAAGCAATTTCAGTTAAGAAATTTACTACAAGCACTGTTATAGTGAGTGACTAGAAAATATCCAAAAGTCCATCATTAGGAGAGTGGTCAAATAGATTAATATATTTAAATAATACAATTTTACACATCTATTAAGAAAATAAAAGGTAGGTACCAATGCTCCTGCAAACAACTCTAATGTAATTTATTGAGTCATTAACAAAAAGACATGGAAGAGTTGGGTGTAGTACACACACCTTGAATGCCAGCATTTGGGAAGCAGAGATAGGGAGATCGCTGTAAGTTCAAGACCAGTCTTGTCTACACAGAAAGTTCCAGACCAGCCAGGACTGGATAATGAAACCCTGTCTCAAAATAAAAAGACATGGAAGAGCCGGGCGGTGGTGGCGCACGCCTTTAATCCCAGCACTCGGGAGGCAGAGGCAGGCGGATCTCTGTGAGTTCGAGGCCAGCCTGGTCTCCAAAGCGAGTTCCAGGAAAGGCGCAAAGCTACACAGAGAAACCCTGTTTCAAAAAACCAAAAAAAAAAAAAAAAAAAAAAAAGACATGGAAGAATAACAGGGACTAGCTGGGAAAAGGAATGGGATTAGCAGGAGTGGGAAAAGGGAAGGTAACAGGCATTGGGTTGCATATAATCAAAATACATTATATACATGTATGAACACATCAAATGAAATCTGCTGTGTATAATAATTAATATATACTAATAAAAAGTAAAGACCAAAAGGGAAATGTAAGGTAGATTTATGTAGTATCAGACTGTACTTTCCAGAATGGTTGTAACAACTTTCCATTCAATATGCTCTTCTTACAATGTATCTTACACCTCTCTCCTCTCCCCCTTTACATCCAGCTGTCGAAGGCTTCTGTTGCTGTCATAAAGACCATGACCAAAAGCAGCTTGGGGAGGAAAGGCTTTATTTCATCTTAGATTTTCAGGTAATAATTCATCATTGAGGGAAATCAAGACAGGAACTGAAACAGAGACCAGGGAGGCATGTCATTTACTGGGCTGCTCCCCATGGCTTGCCCAGCCTACTTTCTTATAGAACCGAGGACTGCCCAGAGGTGACACTGTCCACAGTGAGCTGGGCCCTTCCACATCAGTCTTTAATCAGTAAAATGCCCTATAGACTTGCCTACAGGCAGTCTGATGGAGGCCTCTTCTCAACTGAGGTTCCTTTTCCCAGTAACTCTAGCCTAGGTCAAGTTGACACAAAAACCAAACCAAACCAAAGCACCAGGACACCAGGTATGCTTGTGACTAAGGTAAAAGAGGGAATGAGTAATTTCGGAGACTAGGTCATAAAAGAAAATAGTTTCCACCCTGTCTTCTTTTGTGACATATCATGCTGTGAGGAAAGGACACGGGGGCATCATCTGAAGGTATTAGAGCTGTAGGCAAGGAGGTTGAATTTGTTGTCAGCAGCCAGTATCTACTCCTGAATATATAAGTGAGCAAACCTTGGCTGACTTCATCCCTGGGTCGATGTCTGACAAAAACTGAATGACAGACCTTGAGCAAGAACTGCTTAGTCAAGACCAGGCAATCCAAGAACTGTTAAAGATACTTTAAAGTTCCCCATTTTGTTATGTTATGCTCCTGCTCAAGCCACTGGGTATTGAGGTCTTTTTTTTTTAATGAAGCAGTAGGTACTTGGAATATATATGTAGTGATCTTTAAGACATACAGTATTGATGGAAAAAAGTGTGTAGAACAATGTATCTACTATGCTAACATTGGGTATACAGGGCTATAAATATCCACATATATGTCTATATTTACATCTGTATGAATAGAATGTACCTAGGAGAATTCACAGACAACACTGCCCATGAAAAAGCTTGATATTTAGAAATGGGAAAAATATTTGACCCTTTCTCTATATATAGATCTGGGCAGTGACCAGTGTTAGCTCCTAAAATCATTAGAAGAAAAGCTAGCATAGGTGAAAAAAATCTAATTAATCTTTTTGTTGTTGTTTAATGCTGGTGATAGAACCCAGGGGCTTTTGCATCTTATGTAAGTGCTTCACCACTGAACAACATCTCTAGCCATTATTTTTCTGAAATGGTGTATGTAGCTCAGGCTGGCTTTGAACTCACTATGTAGCCAAGATCAGATTTAAGTCCACGATTGTCCTAGTTCCATCTCCCAATGCTGAGATTACAGGTACACACCACCAAGCCCAGATAGGATTAACCTTAATATGACAAAAAGAACAACAGTCATGGGCTGGATATGCAGCTCAGTGGTATAGCACTTGCCCAGTATGTACAAAGCTTGGGGGTTTGACTCTCCACATAAGAGAAAAGGTTAACAGCCACACATTACATGCTTTCTGGTATGATATAACTACCTCTGAACCTGCTTTAAAAATTGAATGCAGATCTACCAAATCTGTGGTGATAACTACCAATTTATAGGCAATACAAAGGAAAGTAGAACATGTTTAAATAACATCACGAGGGTGCACTCAGCAAAATGAAGAATGTGAACTCTACAGGACAAACCAGTATTAGGAAGAGACAGTATAGACATTTAAAAAGCACTTAGAGAAATATAGCATCCAAGTACAATATGTGGACTTGAATTATGTCTGGAATTCAACAAATCAACTGCAACAAAACATTACTGGATAATCAGAGATGTTTTTGAACACTGACAGTATTAAGATAAAATACTTAATATTCGAAATAATAAAAGCATTGTGGCCATGTTTATAGCCCTACATGCCCTTGAAGCCCTATTTACTTTTGTGGTCTAAGTCTCTGTTGTTTAGGTGTGGTAATTTCTGGAGTTCACTGTTCAAGTTCAATGCTTCTAACCTCTGTGCTTCATATTCCACTGCTTCATACTGATTACTGTGGGGAGCCAGGCAGCCTAGACTCGGATCAGCATATGACTGCCTGTCCAATGGGTTTCCCACGGGGCAAGACACCTGTGGAAACAGACTCTCACTTGGCAAGGACCAGTAAAACCATATTGGTGGTTCTTTGGGCGGTTTTTAGCTTTGTCAGTCACACATGAAACAGCTCTAATTTTCCCTGGAAATTCTGTTTCTTTTCAAATATTTTCCCCTATGATTCAGCAGGGGGGTAATGCTTCTTAAATCTCTTATCCGGAATTACTAACTACAAATCCTAATCTTAGGAGCTTTTCTGACTCAATAGGGACAGTTAGATACATATGAGAAAACAACACTTGGAACATTAACCATGTCCCACAGTTCTGGAGAGGAGAGTAAGGCATGCATACACAGAATAGGGAAAAAGCCTCAGGAATACACATAGTGCCAACTGTTGAGGTTAAGTTCCCTGGACACCAATCATATAGAATCAATGATAAGATCTAGTATATTCTGATGGGAATAATGCAATGGAAAATATGGGATGGATAGATCCATCTTTACCACACACAGAAGCTTATATTGGTGGAAGAAATATAGTATAGTGGGATGGGAAAAGAGTGCCTTAGAAAAGTCTGCCTTTTTTTTTTTTTTTTTTTTTTTTTGAGACAGGGTTTCTCTGCGTAGCTTTGCGCCTTTCCTGGGACAAAGTCTGCCTTTTACAGAGAGATTGAGACATGGGACCCTCTTGTAGAAAAAGGAACTGTATAAAAACATATCTTGCAGACATGAAAGAATTGTCTGGGATTGAATACTGTTGTCCTTGAAGCATTGTGCCCATGTCATTATTTTGAACTTTGTAACCACAGGTAGCCGCCAGCTGACGTAAGTGCTGCAGAGCAGGATGTGTCTGTCTCGATACTTAGTAAAGCCTGCAAAAACGCTGAGCTCTGTGTCTAGGATAAGGTTATGAGGGGGTGGGAAGGTGTATTGGGGGGCGCATAAAGGGGAACAATGGGGGCTTTCATAATGACCATGATGTATTTCTTAAAGTCAAAATTAGAAGCCAATAATAAGGCTGTTTATGTAAGTATAAATAAAGATGGCCTGAGCTATTTGAGGCCATCTGAGTGCAATCCACTTGGTGGTCAGAATTTTTCCTTGTGCTGATGGACCTGAACCCGAGTCGAGGCTGGGTTTTTATTTCTAAAATTTCCTTTATGCTTTCCATTTCTTTGCTCAGGTATTTTATTTTTTTCATTTGTTTCTGGGGTATTCATAATTACTTGAAGCATTTTAATAGTTTCTCTACAAGATTTTTTTATTTAATGCCAGCATATGCCTTATCTCTGCTGACTCTGTTAATTAGTTTTGCCCATTCAAGTTGAGAACTTCCTGGTTCTTGGTCTAACAATTGATTTTCACTGGTATCCTAGACATGTGGGGTAATATGTTGCAATAATGGGGAACTTATTAAATCCATCCCAGTAGGCCTTTTCTGATAATATACCACTAGGGGGAAGGAGATGTTGCCTTACTGCTTTCTGGGGATGAACTATAGCTCCCCCATTCAGCCTTCCTTGATACATAGCAGGAGTGTCCGGTTTCTGCTGAATGAGGGTGAAGCTCCCCACTAGGCTTTCCACCCTAGAGTGGGAAAGGGTCACTTTGTTACCATTTCTGATGTGGACTCTGCTGACCTTGGATTAGCACTCAGTGATCAAACTCTTGACTAGGCTGCTTCTAACAGCATTTGCTGAAGAAGAGGGGGTGCCCCATCATCAGGTGGGGATGGAAGTTCATACTTACCATATGTCCCCCATTATAAGAGGGCTCAATTCCACTGAGAGGAAAGTCCCAGATGCCTCCTTGTCCTTCACTAACACGCTGGCAGTGGAAAGGTGAAATAGTGCCTGTTTTGTTTAAGCTGGGCAAGAATACTGTCTGGGCTTCTTACTCAATTCCTTGTTGACAGGGGTAGGGGCCCTCAATTTTTTTCATATGGTATGTGGCAGGAACAGAGTGACTGTTATCTTTAAAAGTTGTCTGTCTTGTTTAGCTGCCCATTTCCTAAGTCTTTTGTTGAAAACAACTTTTTTTTTCTATCTTGGGGTTTGATATCCGTGTCCACAGATATTTTCATATTGCTGGTTTCTCCAAGAACCCATGCTGGATATGAGTGGAAAAGATGTTTTAAAAATCATGTACTAAACTTAGCAGGAAAATAGGGAAATGCATCCACTTCTCCTAATCGAGAAATCCCAAGGGCTCCTTCCTTTGATGCTCGTGAGAATGTAACCCCAGCCTTACCCCCAATCATACATATCAAAACCTCAGTCTACTCTCCTTACCCTGTTCTCTCAAGCTTTTCAGAAGAAATTTAGGGACCTTGTTTGCTCTCCCAGAAAGTCCCATTATTCCATACTTTCTTTGTATATGTGCATGGCATCAGCAACCTTGGTACTGAAAGCATGTTTAGGAGAGAGGGTCCATCCCAGCTCTTCATTGTCACCACAACATAAAAAGAACTGCTTATTTCGTGTAGGTTGGATGGGCAGGAAATCATATAAGTTCATTCTGACTTGCTGAATTGAAGTCAACAAATACCCACCAGGGTGACTGACACAAAAGCAAACACTCAAAAATAGTGTATCTTCTTCTGATAAGCCTCTATGATCTTTTTATTGGGGGGGGGTAGTTCAGGCAGAGTCTCACTCTGGAACCCAGGATAGATGTTGTATAGCAGTTTCCTCCCAGACTGAAATATTCCAACTGAAGGGAAGCACTTTAAGCTACAAGGTAAACAATTCTAACTAGCTTCAGGAAGTCCCTGAAACTGACCAGATTCATTAGGCCCCTCACTCCCAGAGTAAGCAATAAATACTGAGAGTTACTCTCAGACAATCAAACTGCAATCAAAAGGAATCTCAGACAAACCAAACTACAAAGAAGATTCTGAGACCCATCAACTGTCTAGAAGAAGCAGAAACCAGCATAGCTGATTCAATTGGAGGGGAGACTCTTCAACCTGCTGAGCTGCCCGCAGAGTGCACAGTGTGTTCTAGGTTCGCAGCTTTTTGCCATTCAAGCTGGGATGGGCTTTGGTGATGCAGCTGTCTTTGAGTTATTTCTGCTCCTGTAAGTAACCCTCACCCACACTTCTATAAGTAATTCCAATAAAACTCATTGGTTCACCAAGTTGGACTTTGGTGGCATCAGAACTCACTATGAAACTCCAGTTGGCTTTGAATGAAAGACCCCCGCTCCATTATGAGGATATGGGGCGTTGGGCCGATGTTATGCCCCCCCAATAACTTGGCCTTAGAAACGCCATTCTGCAGGAATCAGAAAAACAGGAGTTCACAGCCATAGCCAGCTACCCGGCCTTGACAGAGATAGCTATGGCCAGCCTTGAGAGAGATAACTGTGGTCAGCAGCCTTGGGAGTAAGACAGTTGATATTTTATGGCGGGCCCCTGGCCTTGAGGAATAAGCAGCTGGCCTGGACAAGGCCAAATCAGCCACACACATATGACCCCAAGTTCACCCTGGCCTTCTTTGAAACAACCAATAGGGACCCTGTAACTATGCTTCTCGCTTCTGTAACCGCGCCTCTGCCCCTGGGATCCCATAAAAAGTCCCCCTTGCCCTAGGAAAGCGCGCAAGTCCTCCAAGAGACTTCGCCCCAGGTACCTGGTCTAAATAAACCCTCTTGCTTTTGCATCTGATCTGTGGTTTCGGTGTGTTCCTTGGGTTTGGGGTCTCTCCCGGAGAAAGATCTCAGCCGGGGGTCTTTCATTTGGTGGCCCGTACGGGGATTGAGACCCCTCCCTGGGACCACCGACCCACCATCAGGAGGTAAGCCGGCCGGCCTTGATTTATGTCATCCCTGTCCAGTCTGAGGGTTGTCTGTTTGTCTGAGTGTTAAATGTTGTTTGTTTGTCTCCGCGCCTGCGTCTGATAATCTGTCTGTGTCAGTGGATCTGAAAGGGGGGACCGACGGGTCTGGACTTCGCCACTGAACCCTGGGAGACGTCCTAGGGGAATCTGGGAACCTGGAAGACGTTCCACGGTTCATCTGAAGTGCCCTCTGTGGCACGGTCTGAAGACCCCTCTGGGGGCACGGTTTTTCTGGTTTTGCTTTCGGTTTGGAACCGAAGCCGCGCAGCGAGTTTTAGTCTTATTTATATTGGTCTGTCGTTTTTTTTTTGTTTTCTGTTTAACCGTTCTCCTCTTAAAAACAGCCATAGGACAGACTGTCATCACCCCCTTGAGCCTCATGCTTAAACACTGGTCAGACGTAAAGAAAGACACGAGCCAACAACAAAGGAGTCGTAATCAAGAAAAAAAAAAATAGATCACTCTTTGCGAGGCCGATTGGGTTAAAATGGATGTAGGATGGCCTCGTCAGGAAACCTTTAACCTCAGTCTTATTTCACAGGTGGAAAAAAAAAGTTTTTGCTTCCAGTCCCCATGGCCACCCGGACCAGGTCCCATACATTGCCATGTGGAGACTCCTGACAACAGAACCTCCCCCATGGGTTAAGCCGTTTCTCTTCCCCTCAGCCCCCCGGCGGCAGCAGCGCTCGCCGAATCCCGGAGCCGAGGAAGCCAGATCGGCGGATCCCTCCCACTCCCTGTTCCTCCCTAACCCCACACCAGCAAGTCTTTTCCTCTCCCCGCGGGCCGCTGCTCCGGCGCAGGCGGGCGCGCGGGCAGGCTTGCAGGCGGGTGCGGGAAAAGGAAACGCGCAGGCAGGGCTGCCGGGAAGCTAGGGCGCCGGGACGCCCCCTGCCCAGTCCCCGCAGGCCGTCAGCGGTGATGGCGGTGGCGGCGGCGGGTGCCGGAGCTCCCCGCGCCTCCTCCCGTCCGCGCGGCCGCGGCGCGGTCGCGGGGGTCCGGGACGGCGCTGGGGGGGGCTCCCCTCACTCCCCGCTCTCCCCGGCTGTCCATGTCTCCCGTGCGGGCGGAGGAGTCCGCCCCGCCGGGCCGTGGTTTTCCGCGTGGCGCCTAACAGCGGACTTGGAGCTGGTGCAGACCAGGGGAATCTGATCGCGGAGGCCCGGGGCGGCGCGGACATGGGCACCAAGCAGAGTGGCCCCGCCACCAACGGCCGCACCCGCGCCTACTCGGGCTCGGACCTGCCCTCCGGCGGCGCGCGCGCGCGCGCGGCGGCCCCCGGCGCGGCTGGCCGGGACCCGGGCGGCGGAGGCCCGCGGCGACACAGGCGGGGCCAGGGGCGGGGCCGGCGACCAGCCGGACCCGGGCGGCGGGGAGCCAGCGGCGGCGCAGGCGGCCTCGGTCCCGGCAACGCCCCACAGCCGCTCGCTCGGAGGGGCGGTGGATAGCGCGATGGGCGGCCGAGCGGCACAGTCGGCAGCGGCGGCGCAGGCGGACACGGGATGTGGCAGGGACACGCAGGCGGGGCCGGGGATGGGGTCGGCGAGGGACCGCCCCCTGGCCGGCGACCCACAGCGATGTGCCACGACCGGCTCCGGCCCAATATGGGAAAGGTGACTAGGGGGCGGCGTCACCCATGGACGCCGAGTCACCCCGCCCCGAGTGTTACAACCCCCCCGACAGCGCCGGAGGGACCGGCGGCTCCTGCAGCGGCCCCCAAACAGCGGAGGATGAGTTCCTGCTTCCTCCCCAATTGCCGGTCGCCTACGAGGAAGGCGGGACAAAGCAGCGAAGGTAGGGAACACCTACATCTCTGGCCAGTTGCTCTTAGCGGGTCTCCAGGGGCTCTAACCCCCTACCGATTGGGCTCAGGTTACCAGAAAGAGACGCCGGCAGCGCGTTTTTAAAAAAAGGACTTAGAGAGACACGGAGGGAGAGGAAAAACAAACAAAAAAAGTCCTGGCCACTGTAATGTCTCAGGGACAGGTCAGAGAGGGAGTTAGGAAGTTAGGACGGGAGATCAAAAAAAGAACACTGCTTGACAAAGACAAAGTGCTTACTGTAAACAGAGAGGACATTGGGCTCGTGACTGATCAAAAAAAGCCTCAAGGGTCTCGGAGACCTAAGCCAAGGGTCCTCAATCTGGAAGATTGGGGAGGTCAAGGCCAGGAGACCCCCTCCCCCCGACCTAGGATAACTCTCAAGATTAGGGGGCAGCCAGTGACCTTCCTAGTGGACACCGGGGCTCAACATTCAGTCCTGACCCATACCGGAGGCTCTCTCAATGACCGCACAGCTTTGGTCCAGGGGGCCACAGGTAACAGGAGGTATCAAAGGACCACCGAAAAAAAAAAAAAAAAAAAAAGGTTCAGCTGACATCTGGACAGGACCCAAAGGGAGCCCCCTACAAGTCCTAGCCCTTTAAACTGTTCGTGGACGAGAACTCAGGCTTTGCAAAAGAAATGTTGATACAGAGACTGGGGCCATGAAAGCCCGGTAGCTGCAGGATGGCCCGCCCCCCTGTCTACATGTGGTAGCCATTGCTGTTTTGCTCAAGGATGCAGGGAAACTGACTTTGGGACAGCCATTAACTGTGTTATCCTCCCATGCGGTAAAAGCTCTGGTCCAGCAGCCCTCAGATCGAATGGTGTGTAGACCAGTTGTCTCCCTCAACCCCGCAACCCTGCTGCCTGGTTCATGGATGGGAACAGCTTCCTCCAAGAAAGAGAACGGAGGACTGGAGCAGCCGTCACCACCGAATCGGAGATAGTTTGGACCTCACCACTGCCACCTGGAACATCGGCCCAAAAGGCAGAGCTGATCGCGCTGACCCAGGCCCTCCGGATGGCGGAAGCCCGGAGGACCAGGAACTAACAAAGAAAATGGGGGCGAAATAAAGCCCCGAGCGACACGCTTACATCATAGATGGACAGAGGCCTTGCCTACCAAGAAAAAAAGACCGCTAACGTGGTAACAAAAAAAACTCCTAGATGACATCTTTCCCAGGTATGGAATACCCCAGATATTGGGGTCAGACAATGGGCCCGCCTTCGTCTCCCAGGTAAGTCAGGAGGTGGCCAGGCTACGGGGGATCGATTGGAAACTTCATTGTGCATACAGCCCCCAGAGCTCAGGACAGGTAGAACGTGCAAATAAAACCATTAAGGAGACTTTAACCAAATTAACGCTTGCAACTGGCACTAGAGATTGGGTGCTCCTACTCCCCCTAGCCCTTTACCGAGCCCGGAACACTCCTGGGCCTCATGGCCTAACCCCGTTCGAGATCATGTATGGGGCTCCCCCACCAATTGTAAATTTCCTTTACTCTGATATCTCCTCTTTTGCCACTAGCCCTCCAATTGATGCAAAAGACGGTGCAAAAACCCCTGCCTGCCGGGAGCAACTGAACCGCCCGGTGATGCCTCACCCATTCAAGATTGGGGACTCTGTCTAGGTCCGACGCCATCAATCCAGGAACCTAGAGCCGAGGTTGACGGGACAGCGGCTTGGGTCCACACGTCACATGTAAAGACTGCCAAGGAACCCGACGAAGCTGAGGGCACCGAGACATCTAGTTCAACGCTCTCCAAACCCACTAAAGATAAGACTCACCCGGGGGTCCCCTTGATCCCCCTAATAGTCCTCCTGACATAAGGAGGGACATCACCAGAGAGCCTGTTTCCCTGACGCTGGCCCTGTTACTGGAAAAAATTACCATAAACAAAATAGCTGCTGGGGTAGATACAGGGACTGCAGCCCTTATGGAGACCGGCCAATTCAGACAGCTCCAAGTAGCCATGCTCAACAAAAATGATTTAAAAGATAGTTCCAAAGGTCACCGTGGTTTATGACCCTTGTCTCCACCATTATGGGCCCCCTAATCGTCCTCCTGCTCATTTTATTGTTTGGGTCATACATCCTCAACAGATTGGTGCAATTCATCAAGGATAAGGTTTCTGTTGCCCAGGCTTTGATCCTAACCAAACAATATCAGAGGCTCAGACAGTCAGAGATAGAGCTAACCCCTTATTCTCCATCCTAAAATGAAAGATTTCATTTGGTACAAAAGAAAATGGGGGAATGAAAGACCCCCGCTCCATTATGAGGATATGGGGCGTTGGGCCGATGTTATGCCCCCCCAATAACTTGGCCTTAGAAACGCCATTCTGCAGGAATCAGAAAAACAGGAGTTCACAGCCATAGCCAGCTACCCGGCCTTGACAGAGATAGCTATGGCCAGCCTTGAGAGAGATAACTGTGGTCAGCAGCCTTGGGAGTAAGACAGTTGATATTTTATGGCGGGCCCCTGGCCTTGAGGAATAAGCAGCTGGCCTGGACAAGGCCAAATCAGCCACACACATATGACCCCAAGTTCACCCTGGCCTTCTTTGAAACAACCAATAGGGACCCTGTAACTATGCTTCTCGCTTCTGTAACCGCGCCTCTGCCCCTGGGATCCCATAAAAAGTCCCCCTTGCCCTAGGAAAGCGCGCAAGTCCTCCAAGAGACTTCGCCCCAGGTACCTGGTCTAAATAAACCCTCTTGCTTTTGCATCTGATCTGTGGTTTCGGTGTGTTCCTTGGGTTTGGGGTCTCTCCCGGAGAAAGATCTCAGCCGGGGGTCTTTCATGAATACATGAGTGCTGGATTTACAAACATGAGTTACTATGCCTACTTTCTTTCTTTTTTTTTTTTTTAAAGGTTTATTTATTTATTATGTATACAGTATTCTGCCTGCATGTGTCCCTGCAGGCCAGAAGAGGGCACCAGATCTCATTACAGATGGTTGTGAGCCACCATGTGGTTGCTGGGAATTGAACTCAGGACCTCTGGAAGAGCAGTCGGTGCTCTTAACCACTGAGCCATCTCTCCAGCCCCGCCTACTTTCTTTTAAGAGTTAGGAATATAGGGCAGGGGAGACAGCACAGTTGGTGAAGTGCTTGCCATGCCAGCATGAGACCCTGAGTTTGATTCTCAGAACCAATGTAAAAAAGCCAGCTGTAGTGGCACACTCTTGTAATCCCAGTGCTTGGGAAGCAGAGGTAGCCAGCCTAGGCTAACTGAGACCCTGTCTCGAAAAACAAGATGCCTCTGAGTGGTTATTCAGGAACCGCTGGGCAGGACAGAACTGCCCATTTACACATGCATGTATGCATGTATATGTACACACAAAATACACACACGCACACACACATACATATACACACACACACTCTCTCACACACACACTCATACACAATATACCAGTAGGCTTCCCTAATTAATGGAGGTTAAATAAGAACCATAATACTGATAATATTTATCTGTTATTGATTACCTACTGTGATCTGGCATTGCATTATGGATTTTATACACATACATACACAATTTTATTCATTTATTTTTAGTTTATGTGTATAGATGTTTTGCCTGCATATATGTGTAGTATAGGTGTGCCTGATGTCCACAGAGAAGAGGCTGTTAGAGCCCCTGGGAATATGGTTACAGAGGTTGTGAGCCATTATGTGTGTGCTGAGAATCGAACCTATGTCTTCTAGGAGAAGAGCCAGTCCTCTTAATCACCAAATCATCTCTTCAGCCCTGACTTTACAGATATTTATAATAATTTATATGAGGTAGGAATAATACTAATTTTTGAATGTAGACAATGTAGGTTTTGAAGTCATACCATGAGTATATTGCTGAACTGTAGTAAACAGGGACATGAAGCTCCAATGCTATGCTCCATTTACTGTATGCTATAGTTTAGATCTAGAATAGCCCTCAAATGTTAAACTCTTGGTCCTCTACCTATGGAATTACTGGGAGATGGTGGAAATCTTTTCAAGGGAAGGCCTAGTTGCAGGAATTTAGGTTACTGAGGTGTGCCCATGTAGGAGATATTAGGGCATTGTTCTATTATTTTCTCTCTCTTGTAACCCAGTTATAAGGTGATCTGGCACCTCATCACAGACCCTAAAGCAATAGGGCCAATCAACAATCATAGAATGAAACCCCCAAAACTAGGAGCCAAAATAAAACCCTTTCTCTTTTTCCATATAAAAAAGAGCAATTTTATTTAGTTAAAATCATCAAATTCAAGTTATTATTTAAAGGATTTTTATACCTCTTACCCTTGAAAAATAATTAAGGATAACTAGGTGTCTAATATAGTACAAACTCTATTAAACATAAGTAGAAACCTGATCTTTCACTAGAGGAAAAATACAAACTGTTAATTTTTTTATTGTATTCTCAACCAACAACAAAATAATTTTTGAACTGGGGGGGCCAAACCTTGTTGGAGGAGGGAATGGGGGGGTGGGTTGGAGGGACAAAGGCTGGAGGGGTGGGAAGAGGGAAGAGAAGGGGATCTGTGGTTGGTATGTAAAATGAATAAAAAAAATTCCTTAATAAAAAATGAGTTTGAAGCAGAAGAAAAATCAGTAAAATGAATACAAGTTATGTATCAATATACTTTTCTATTAAACAAACACTAATATTAGGAGCTAGAGAGTTTGCTCAGCAGTTACAAGCATTTGGCTGTTCTTCCAGAGGGCCAGGGTTCAATTCCCAACACCGGCATCATGGCTTACAACCATCTGTTCCAAGGGATCTGACACTCTCTTCTGGCCTTGGAGTGTACAGATACAAATGCAAGCAAAACACTCACACACATAAAATAATTAATTAAAAAACAAATATTAAAATAAGGAATATTTTGAGCTCTAAAACAAAGCTTTTCTTTTAATAAGCTATCTCAGGTATTTGTTGTAAAATGGAAAGCTGACTAACATGCTATACTTCCTCACATATGTGCATTAAAGTATACCAATAATATCCATCACTTACTTCATTGAATACAGCATGTAGAGTATATCAGCTTGCTCTTGTAAGCTTGAGGTTTCCTTCAACTGTGAAACCAGTGATTGGAAGTCCACTTCCCCAGACTGGTCTCTAGGAACATGGACTTCTACACGAACAGAAGGAACCTTTGGAACAAGAAGTGATAAAAAGAAACAAAGTTAACAGTGCTTAACTGGATGACACCCTAGAATGAGTTATCTTTGTACCTCTAAACCTTTTCCGTAAGAATTTCCTAAATGTTGGCCAGATGTGGTAGTACACACCTGTAAGCCTAGCATTTGGGAGGTTAAGGTAACTGGATCAGGAACTCAAGGCCATCCTCATCTACATAGTAAGTTTAAGGCCAGTCTGGCTTACTTGAGACTCTGCCTCACAATATTTTTTCCAAAATGTTGATGAAAAGCAAAGCTAAAACAACAAAACCAATAAGCCCTATGATAGAGCAAAGTAGTTCTCTACATTTAGTTCTCTACATTTACTTTAAGAGTAAACTTAAAAAGACATGCGTCTTCATTTGATGGTGTTTTGTTTAACACCATGTATCTATCGGCTTGTGTCAACTTGACACAGCTAGAGTCATCAGAGACGAAGGAGCCTCTGCTGAGGAAACGCCTCCATGAGAGCCAGCCGTAAGGCATTTTCTCATTAGTGACTGATGTGGGAGGGGCCAGCCCATTGTGGGTGGAGTCATTCTCTGGTCCTGGGTTCTATAAGAAAGCAGGCTGAGCAAGCCATGGGCACAAGCCAACAAACAGCATCCCTCATGGCCTCTGCATCAGCTCCTGCCTCCAGGTTCCTGCCCTGTTTGAGTTCCTGTCCTGACTTCCTTTAATATGAACAGCAATGTAGAAGTATAAGCTGAATAAACCTTTTTCTCCCAAGCTTGCTTTTTGGTCATGGTGTTTTGTTGCAGCAATAGAAACCCTAACTAAGACACCAGAAACCATGCTGGCTAGTTTTATTACTTTCCTTAAATTAGTTGATTTTGAAATACCTGTCCTGGCCCCGAGGCCCAGGGTCAGGCCAGAAAACACCCAAGTGCCTGCCCATTTGGGCCTTGCAGCTACAATAAACAAATATGTGATGGAGAGATGGGAAGACAGAGTGTGTGGTGGAGAGATGGAAGAGAAGCAGAATGGTTTGTGTGCTGTGGAGAGAGGTGAACTGGAGACCGGATGGCAGTGAGGAACAGGCTGATATGAGGAGCCTGCACAACCATCTGATGCCATGGTGTCGCCCAGGCCTGGTTGCCATTGAGGGCCATGTTTGAGTTTGTGGGCCTACAGTAGCTGGGGTCTGTGTTGATATCCTGTGTACCACTGAGGGCCATTCAGATGTCTGTGGTTTGGGCTGGTGCCTGGGGCCATGTTGCTGTGGGTGGGGTGTGTGTGTATGGGGGGGGTATCAAACTGATCTGATTGGCCCATGCTACCACCTGAGGCTATGTTGATATCTGGGCCACTGGGTCCATGGTCCTAGTGAAGCTGGGGTCTGTGTTGATGCCTATGGCCCATGTTACCATCAAGGGCCATGTAGATGTCTATGGCCTGGGCTGCCATGTTGATGGCTAAGGCCTGGGGGCCATGTCTGGGTCTGTGGTCCTACCTTGGCAGGGTCTGTTTGATGTCTAAGGCCTGGGTTACCAGCAAAGGACATGTGGTCTGGGCTTCTACCTGAGGCCATGTTGATGTCCAAGCTCTGTGCTGAGCTGGTTTGCCCCTCACTGGGGTGGTGTGGGAGAGCTGGCCCCAAATACATGGGCACAGGAAGGCTACAACCCAGGCCAAGATCCAGGACCTTGAGTTGGCCCACCCCAACATCTACCTCATCTATGAGCTGCTGTAGTGTGTAAAGGGACCAGTCCTGCAGAACCAAAGCCACAGGATCTCCACAACTCAGGGCATCTGCAGGATATCTGAGAGGAGTCTCGGTGAGGGTCCAGTGATGATGGTGTACCAGAAACCAGAGGCCTTGAACCAGCCAATGACTCATTGCATGAACATTTGCAAGTAAAGCTGTTTGGGCAAACGGGTGTACTGCATGACACACTATAGCTTCCAACGCCACTATGATGAACGAATATGTGATGGAGAGGTGGGAAAGACACAGGAGCAGAGTGGAGCATGCGCTGTAGAACTGGAGACGCCACAGCTGTGACTGGTATGAGAGAAGGCAGCAACTGATAGAGGAGCAGGTGCCCAGAGGGGTCGGCCAGATGTTTTGTTTTGTTTTCCTTTTTTCTTTTGTGGGGGAGGCTACAAGGGTGGAGGGCAGACATGGAAGGACTGGGAAATGAGTGGGATTGGGGTGCATGGTATGAAATTCCCAAAGAATCAATAAAAGAGATGGCAGATTTTTTTTAATACTTATAAACTGTATGGCCGTGGCAGGCTTCTTGCTAACTGTTCTTATATCTTAAATTAACCCATTTCTATAAATCTATACCTTGCCACATCGCTTGTGGCTTACCGGCATCTTTACATGTTGCTTGTCCTGGTGGTGGCTGCAGAGATGGCAGATTTTTACAAGCAGCTGACAGAAATATGTACCCAGTTACCTGGTTATCTTGTGAAGACTGAGGCGAGTCAAGTAAATTGAGTGAAGGGCGAGAAGGCTGAAATAACTTCGTGGGAAGGTACATGTGAACATCTGCAAGAAGTTGACATTTATGGAAAAAGTTAAGTAGGAAACTAATAAAACACATGGTTGACCTCAATAATAAGGTAACGTATGGCTCAGTTCTTTACAGAACAAGAATGGAAGTTCCCTTCATTGAAATCAATAAAAAGAAATGTGGACATTAGATACTTTTTAAAATGTCCAATTAATTAATGAATATTTTTACATTTTTGAAAGGATTTTCTGTTGTACCGTCAACTAGGTATATGAGATATTAACATGATCACCATCACAATGATGCTATCACTAATATTTTCATATAAATGTATGAAAACACCTAAGAGAAAGAACTCAGTTACATCTTACTTTTTCTGGGATTTCCTAGGTAAACATTTGATTTTCAGAGGTTGTGACTGGATGAGTCTATCTAAGGAATCAAAAAACATGTAGTGGCTGGTCAACTTTGAGATGTCCTAAGGTATTTCACTTACACAGTGGAGATACTTACCATAACCTCTAAGGAGCCATTTTCACGATTTTACACAAAAGACGTTACAGAGCTCAAATAACTGGTCAGGCAAGTAAATAACAGTGCTGGGAATTAAATCCTGGTTTCCTGATTTACAAATGGCAAATGTAATGTAATGAACTTAGGTTCACGTCCTTGCAGGAACCCTTTCTATAGGGAGCATAACCAAAGGGTATACTAAGCTTCTCCCTAGTCTCAATGTTAAACAACACCCTAGTGCTCACATTTAGTACCTGGTTAGTACTGGTCAATGAAAATTTAGGTAGCAAGAGCATGCATCTCAGTCATTCGCATCCTCTGTATAATGTAACATTCAGGTCATCTAGGGGTGGCTAAGGAGCCCTTCTCTCCCTCCACATGTAGCGACCACAGAGATACTGAACAGTCTTAGGAACCATGGCTACTCTTGCAGCATACAGAAGATACCTTCCAATGAAAACATTACTAACGGAAGGTACTGGTTATGGAGAAGACTGTGGTGATGCTGTGAAGAATGACTATTATATTTGAGATCTACATGGCTACAACAATCAGATACACAGTTACAGTGGGCATAAAGGGAAAACCAGTTGTAGCTTAGAGTCTATCTCCATTTTTGTCTATCCTATTTTATAACAGAAATTCTAATGATTTCTCTTTAAACAAAATTATCCTCAAAGAAGTAATTTTTACAAATGAGAAAAGCTCTTCCACATTTTACTTCTATATTAAAGTTGAATATGCTCTCTTGTTCTGTGTCTTGCTGTTTTCTTGGTCAAACCAGATGACATGACAGTATCTCTCTCAAGACTATATATAGTTCGCTGATCCCATAAGGATTTGAGTGTCTACTATATTGTTGGTACTGCCCAAGAGGCTGGGAACAAAGCAGCGAACAAGCAAGTCCCTGCTTCTGGTGTAACTGCCATCCTGCCCCCAGCTTGGGCTTCACGTCATCTGTGTCTGATGCTAGGGAGTAGTGGCATTACTCACTCTGTACATGCAGCTCCTTGGCCTTGGTCACCAAGGACATTAAGTCGCAAGTTGTTTGCACGGCAGCTCGGAACCGACTTAGCCCTCCCTTCTGTGAGGTAGGAGCTAGTTTAGGATGGGGAACAGTGTGTGCCAAAAGGTGGTCTAAATAGCGAGCAACTTCGTCACCACAGCGAGCTGCAAGGTTAGTTGGGGAAGGGGAAGAGACAAAAATGAACATGGTAGTTACTTCCAGATCTGCCCGAGCAGTCAGAATGACTGGCTCTTAGACCTAAAACACTATTTCAGAAGAAGGCTGTTCTTAGTTCCTGGGGGGAAAAAAACCTTGTGATTATTGTATAAGCTCATAAAGTAAGATTTAGAGGCTACAGCTGTTTACCAGGACCCACCCGCTCTTCAATTTTGCTGAGACATGGGTAAAGTTACTGAAAGCTGAAAGAAGCATGAGCTTGTTCTAGACTAAGTAGAGCAAGTGTTTTGTCATTTTCTCTGTGTGTGATGGCAGTGTTGGCAGAAGGGGGACAACTAGTAGAAAGAGACTTTCGTAGAGAAAGGTCAGGGAAGGGCAAAACTCTTCCAGCACATACTGAGTTAGCTGTCAAAGGAGTCTATAAACACTAGCTCTACTCACTAAGAAAAACGCATCTTTACATTGCCTTTTAGTCACCTCATTTATTTATTTATTCACTCACCAAATATGTGCTATTACCATGGAGCAGCCAGTGTCCTAGGCACTGAGAATTGATGCAGAAAGTACATATGGTCTCTACTCTCTTGGGCTCACCTCTGCCATACATCTTACATGTACATCCAGCCCCATGGCTTGTGGGTCACATGCAGCCGAGGATAACTATGAATAAGGCCTGATACAAAATCAAGAACTTCCTCAACGCATGAGGGGGTTTTAAATTCTTTTTTTTTTTTTTT
Organism: Peromyscus maniculatus bairdii; assembly: GCF_049852395.1. NCBI lineage: Eukaryota > Metazoa > Chordata > Mammalia > Rodentia > Cricetidae > Peromyscus > Peromyscus maniculatus. The sequence continues at coordinate 83,136,274 of NC_134875.1, read as the reverse complement.
TTTTTTTTTTGGTTTTTCGAGACAGGGTTTCTCTGTGTAGCTTTGCGCCTTTCCTGGAACTCACTTGGTAGCCCAGGCTGGCCTCGAACTCACAGAGATCCACCTGGCTCTGCCTCCCGAGTGCTGGGATTAAAGGCGTGCGCCACCACCGCCCAGCTTGGGGGTTTTAAATTCTATTGCACAGTTCTTGAGCATGACCTGGGTAGATAATGACATCATATCACAAGGCCAAAGGGTGAACACACCTATGATCATCTCCGCACACAAATACTGGAAACATATGAACAGTCATAATGGTTACAGTTAGGGAAGTGCTGGGATCAGTACCAAAGCTGGCTAAGTCTGTCATACATCATCTGGTTCTGGACAACCTTCAGTGACCTCTTCTGAAGTCCCTCTGATCTAATGGGACTAATGGGACTAGCAGAGATTTAAAGAATAGGACTCAAATTCAGTGACATCCTAGTGACAGGTATTTTAACAGAATATAATCCAGAGATAGCTGAATAGAGGGATATCAATTTCATTTAATTTTCAAAATGGTTTATACAAAAGAAATACTAGCAAATAAAGAGGGATATAAAGTAAACAAAAACCAGTATTTGGTGCTTCTAATGTGTTGGCTTATTCTGTGAGATTATGCTTGTTAGTATCTTAAGATAGATGATAAGTCAAATACCCAGACAACAAAGACAAGTCCACCAAGATTTAGATAGTTAGAAGAACCATTCTCTTACTGACCGTTCTCTTGTGAAGATTCAAACAAGGTAATTTTTGTCTTGCAAAGGTCAGTGTTTCCCAGTCATTTTAAATCCATGCTATCAGAATGCTTGCTCATGGCATTGTCTTTCTATCCTTAGCATTGATTAGATACATTATTTGTCTCATTTGTCACATCAAAGCAACAGGCATTCTGAACAGACTTTTTCAAACTACAGAGACCTCCTCAGAAATAACAATACATGTCTCTAATATTATGTAAAATATGATTTCTTGAATTATGTGAAACTTTAAACATAACTCTAACCAAATTTCATATTTTATGCTTTTAATGCCAAAACTAATATATAAATATATGTATGATGTTTTCAACTGCACTATTGATTAAACATTTTTGACTTACCATTGTTTCTTCCCATTTCAAATCACCAGCTACTTCAAGTGCTCAAGAAAGAAATCCTCCCTAAAGTTAGTAAGGCATTAATTATCTAAGGGCATACTCCACAGTCGGTCACCACAGAGACAGGAGACCAGAGACCAGACAGAAGTAGAAGAAAGAGAAGTGAAGGCAAACAAAAGTGGGACTCTAAATGGATTAAAGTCAAGTGAGTGAGGGTCGCACACTATGAGACTGCTGGGAACATGAGTTGTCAACGATGAAGCCAAACCATCGTTTGTGTTCTGTCTGGCCAGCCAGTGCTGTTTAAGGTCTTCTTACCATTACTTGTTGAATCATAGCTATCCATCCAGTTGCCAGATTCCAGCTCATCATAGTCTTCATCATAATCTTCACTGTACAGCTTTCCCTCAGGCCCGGGGTCCATGAAGCTTAAGTGTGTGCAGCAAGATGTTGTCAAAAACTCTGACAATTTACCTGTCTGGATCCTTACAATTACAGGGTAGATAGAAAACAGAAAATCAGGGAGTATCTTTTTAAAAGATACACAAATAAGCCCCAATTGTCACGAAAAGAATATTTAGCATGTTTTAACATGTTAAGGACAGGATTTTTAAAGAAAGACCACTAATTTGAGTTCACAATCCTCCAACAGATTGGTTCTACTCTCTTCCATTGCTGTACACTATGGTGAATGTCTGCTAAAAACACTGCACTAGCTATTAGAGAAGTAGATAGAGAATGAAGAAAAATCACACAAATCTATGATATTTAAAAAAATACCTTCAGGGCTGGAGAGACTGCTAAGTGGTTAAGTCTTGCGGGCTGCAAGACTATATCATAGAGATTCAGCTGTGTATTAAAGCTGAACTTTGACCGGTCAAGGGTCTGTCAAAAGGCAAAGCCATTTATTATGAATATTTGGTGTTACCCAGCCTTTAATATTTCAGCTGTCTTCTGCTAGGAAATCCTTGTGTGCCCAGATCAACTGGCAAACAGTTCAGCTCCCCAGACCTGCTGAACCTACTAAGTTACTAACTGCCCTGCTGAGCTTAGGAGATAAGCTGGCGGGAGACACCTAGCTTTGTTTCCTGTGCTAAGGAAGCTCAGACCATCCCCTCGCCTTGAGGAGGCCTAGTGGTTCTCCAGGGCACTTTGAGAACAAAAGAGGTTTTTACATATCAAGGTGAGAGATAAAACAACATTCCTGAGGAGGCAGGGAACCACATGCCTAGGGAAAGGAAGGGCAGGCATTTTCTGTAGACAGAGAGAGAACAGCGAGGAGAAGAGAGAAGAGAGGAAGACAGAGGTTCTGTAGAGGGTAAGCAGATATCGAGTAGAGTTTTCTGAGGGCCAGGAGTAGAGAGTGGCAGAGATGGAGAAAGAAGATACAGAGGATGAAGATGAGGCTTAAAGTGTAGGAGTTACTCATTAGCAGGACTATGAGCTGGGGAACTGGACGGAACTGCAGTTATGGAGACAGGATTTCATCCCAGAGAAATAAAGTAGATGGATATAGAGCTTGGTACGTCTAGAGCTGTTCCTGCCTTGAATGCCTGGTGGAGCTATAGCTGAATTGATGTAATTTTGTCTTAGAGAAATACAGTTAACAGACATAAGAATATAGTGTACATAGATTCCCCCCCCCCCATATCCCATGCCAGACAATACAAAGCCCCCCTATGCCCCGGGGAATTCAATAGTTAAGAGCACTGGCTGCTCTTCCAGAGGACCTGGGCTCAATTCCCAGCAGCCACATGGCCGGCTCACAGCTGTGTGTAACTCTAATTCGAGGGGATCTGATCTCTTATGGCCTCTGTGGTAATCAAGCATGCACACAGTATACAGACATACATGCAGGCAAAACTCTCATATACATAGAAAAAAAATAAAAAGAAATCTCAAAAAATTTTCAAAATACCTGCTTCCATCACTCACTGGATGTAGGTTCTATGGTGACAATTAGGGTAGACATCAACCTGAGCGCAGGGGAAGGCTAGTTCTAGAACCCTCTCCACCACTGCTATGAGTCTTAGCTAAGGTCATCGTTGTGAGTTCTTGGGGAATTCCCTAGCTCCTCATTTCTCCCTAACCCTTTAATGGTTCCCTGTCAAAATACCTCTTTCACTCCGCTCCTTCTCCATCCCTCCCCCAACTCCGCCATCTGGAACCCTCTGGAACCTTCACATTCCCACCTCCCATCCCCTCCTCTGTATTCTCCCCTCCTAGTTTACTCCCTTCCTGGGGTAATCCATGCATGTCCCTCTTAGGGTCCTCCTCTTTACCTAGTTTCTCTGGGGTTATGGATTGTAGCCTGGTTATCCTTTGCTTTGCGTCTAATATTCACTTAAGAGTGAGTACATACTGTGTTTGTCATTCTGGGTCTGGAATTATAGGAGCAAGGAGGGTCAAGATCATAAAAGGAAAAACCACAAAGATGGCTGACTCAAGTTAATGGGAGCTCATGGACTCTGGACTGACAGCTGGGGAGCCTATATGGGACCGCACTAGGTCCTCTAAATGTGGGTGACAGTTGTGTGGCTTGATGTGTTTGTGGGTCCCCTGGCAATGGGACCAGGATTTATCCTGGGTACACGAACTGGCTTTTTAGAGCCCATTCCCTATGGTGCAGTGCCTTACTCAGCCTTGATGCACAGGGGTGGCGCTAGGTCATGCCCAACTTGGAATGCCAGCCTGTGTTGACTACCCAAGGGAGGCCTTACCATCTATGAGGAGGGGGTGAGGGTGGGATGGAGAAGAGGTGGGAGGGAGTAGAAGGGGAGGGGAGGGAGGGGGAACAGGGGTTGGTATGTAAAATAAAAAAAATTTAAATGAAAAAAGAACCCCCCCCCACAAAAACAAAACAAACAAAAAATTTTAAAATACTATCAAAAGACCATTTTGGACATAGACGATATTTGACAATTTTATACATTGTAATAAATTAAGTTGAATCATATAATACTCTACTTAATAAGCCAATTACAAAACTCCAAATGAAATTAGTATTATTAATTTTCTAAAGAAGTCAGTTTAAAGAGGCTACCAATGGCCAGACTTTGGATAATTTGAAAAATGAAAGAAATAATGACAGGAATGGGTCATAATAGTTTGAATAAAATAAGAAGCCAAAGAATACATATTAATAATTAACCACAAAATAAGATAATTTTTATATATAAGAATTCCAATCATAGATGTACACCAAATCACAGAAACACTGTCAAAATGAGCCTTGCTTTGTATGTGTGTATGCAGACAGACAAATTTCTAGAAGGCTATTTTACAACTCAGTAGTAGTTCCTCCATGCAAGAATCAACGGAAGTGGACGCTCAGGTGCCTCCTGAGATGATTGACTGCAGTGAATTCTTATAACCGTGTGTGCCATTTCAGCATCTATCTCAATCTAAACTTAACCTTCTCAGATGATCAGCAGGGCTCAAGCATTCCTGACAGTTTCCTGTGCCTCATCTCCCCTGGCTCAGCGTACAGGTCACTTACCTTGCCCCACCAAAATAGCCGTCCTGCATTTTTCGGAGTGCTGCCAGGATACTTGAGTTCAAGCTGGTTCCATCTTCATCTTAAAAGGGAAAGATTGTAAAACAACATTTGTTGTTTTAACTTAGAACTAGAGGGAAATCTTTCAATTATTTCCAACCAACACTGTACTGGTAGCACCACAAATGAGACGCCCCATATTGACCACCCTGTGCTTCAACGATTAATGCGGATCAACATCACGTAGAATGGGCAAATGGTAAAGACAAGTCCTTCAAAGGCAGTATCTTGCTTATCACAAGTCTGCAGCACTGTTAACAACATCAACTATTTATCAAAGTTTGTGACCCATACTACTGACAAAGCAGCCTGCCTGTATCCTAGGCTTGAAATCTACCTTACAGTGAAAACAAACTAGGTTCCTTCCTGTTTATGACTAAACCTCTATGACCACTTACAACCTTAACTACACACGGTTCTGTCCTGCCTGTTCCAGGAAACGGCAACTGTGTCTTTGTTTCTAACAGTTGGTTTTGTTTGTTTGATTTGGGTTTTTTGAGACAGATTTTCTCTGTGTAGTCCTGGCTGTCATGGAACCTTGAACTCAGGCATCTGCCTGCCTTTACCTCCTGAGTGCTGGGATTAAAGGCAAATTTCACCACTGTCAAACTTCAAAACGTTGTTTTTGTTTACTTTTGTTTCAAAAGGTTATGAGTATGTTGTTATGACCGCTTTGTAACGCTGCTCCTGTAACCTTGCTTATTTGCTTGCCAAATACCCCAGCTGTAAACCCCCTAGCCCTGAATTATAAAAACTCTTACCTTCCTCACATCCCAGGCTGACCTCTTGAACTCCACCTTAGGGGGAGGCAGCCTATGTACATGAGTAAAAAAGCTTGCTTTAATTAATTGCTTGCTTTAATTAATTGCTTGCTTTAATTAATTTGTCATTGATGATTTGGGTTGGTGGCTTTTCTCCTTGAATCATTTGTGGGGGACCAGCTCCCACTTTTCCCCAGAGTACTCTTGAGGAGTGAGGGGTAAGAGATTTAGATAGAAGTGTAGAGGGGAGAGAGAAAGACAGAAACACTGGGCAGCCTTGGGAGGGCCTGCATCCTTATCCACCGGCCCCTTCTGTCTCTTCTAAAGGGTATTTTTAAAAAATGCCAAGGGGTGGAGCAAAAGACCTTCTCCTAGCACAGCCAAGTGCAGACCCTTCCAAACACCTGGTAACCATGCACATGGTCAATCTATCCCCTGATGCAGCCCTGTTGGGTAAAGCAAGCTCAGATCTTATTAGGAAACCTCTGTGGGCTCCCACAATCATTGGGATTAACATTATGATAAGCATCTTATAGATGACCAAAAATCAGATTGGGGAGGAAAGGGTGTATTTGGGTTACACTTCTACATTGCTGTTCATCACTGAAGGAAGTCAGGACAGGAACTCAGACAAGGCAGGATCCTGGAGACAGGCGCTGATGTAGAGGCCATGGAGGGTGCTGCTTACTGGCTTGCTTCCCATGGCTTGCTCAGTCCACCTTCTTATAGAACCAAGGACCAGCAGCCTAAGGATGGCACCACCCACCATGGGCTGGGCCCTCCCCCATTACTAAATGAGAAAATGTCTTACAGCTGGATCTCATGGAGGCATTTCCTCAGCTGAGGCTCCTTCCTTTCTGATGACTCTAGCTTGTGTCAAGTTGACACACAAAACCACCCAGTACAGATGGTATCATGCATAATGTGCCTTGGTGTGTGTGTGTGTGTGTGTGTGTGTGTGTGTGTACATAAACTCTTCTAAAAGGGTAATAATTATCTGGTTTTTATATGAAACTGATGATAGTCTTGTGATTTGCCTTTTCTAATTTGTCCTTTCTAATAGTACTCAAGAGGTTGAGGCAGGAGGGCCATGAGTTCAAGGCCAGGTTGGTTTGTATAATGAGTTCCACAATAGCCTGGGCTATATAGTGAGGCTTTGCTTCAAAAACACAAAATAAAATAACAAAAACCAATAAAAGGCAGACATAGTGGTGCACATCTGTAATCTCAGTACTTAGGAGGCAGCAGCAGGCCGATCAGGAGTCCAGAGTCAGCCTGAGCTATTTATCAGATTTGAAGATAGATTAGGACACATAAGAGCCAGTCTCAGAAATCAAACAGGGTAAGTGAGATGGCTCCATGGGTAAAAACACTTGCTGCCAAGCCTGACGACCTGAGTTTGGTCCCTGGGACACACATAATAGAGGGAGAAGAGCAACTTGTGCAAATTGTCCTCAAACCTCCACACAAGAGCCATTACATGCACACACACGTGCACATACACTAAATAAATACATAAATCAAGCAAAACAAGAATAAATACAGGAAATAGAATAGCTAGGCACAGTGGCTAATGCCTGCATCTCAGCATTTGGGAGGCTGAAGCAGGAAAACTGCTGAGTTCAAACCAGCTTGGTGAGATTCCAGTCAGCCTGGGCCATAGAGTAAAACTCTGTCTCAAAAGAATTAAAGAGCAAAAAGAAAAGAAAGGCAAATCAAATAGAACCAAACAAAATGCCTTTTGCATCATGTCTTTCTATTTTCAATATAAGCAGTACAGGGCATTACCTCCTCACCTCACACGTGCAGTAATTTCCTTGATGTCAGTCTACATGATGACAGTCCTGCCACCAACTAAAATCCCCTCAATACAACTCGTTTCATGTCACTCCTTACTGAAAAAACGTTTGGAAGCTTCAACCTCTTATATACCTTGTTTTGAATGTCTCTGCTTATTTTCAAACAAGTTTCCCAATCTGATCACACCTTACTTTGCCAGCTTTTTTTTATCACAGTAGCTAAGCTGTGCAGGTTGTTTATCACAGTATCTAAGATGTTCAGGTTGTTTATCACAGTATCTAAGCTGTGCAGGTTGTTTATCACAGTAGGTAAGATGTTCAGGTTGTTTATCACAGTAGGTAAGATGTGCAGGTTGTTTATCACAGTAGGTAAGATGTTCAGGTTGGTCTCTTCAGCAGCCTCACACACAGGCTCATTCCTCTGCCCAGGCCTCGTTCATGGCATTCCCCACCTCAGTTAAGATTTCATTCTTCTTTCCTCGTCCTATGTGAATATTAACAATTCCATGGGCAGGAGAGACGACTCAGTGGTTAAGGGCACTTGTTGCTCTTGTGGAGGACCCAGGTTCTGTTCCCAGCACCCACATCAGGTGCTTCACAAAACCTGTGCCTCCAGCTCAGGGGGTCTGACAACCTTTTTGACCTCTGTGGACACATGCTCATGTGTGTGCACTCATATGTATTAAAAAAAATCTTGTTAAAAACAAAACCCAAAAAAGCAAATCCAAAAGCCTAAGACCCCCATCAGCTGAAATTTTTCCTTTGGCACCTTGATAACTTTCAGTGCTTTAGTAATCTGTAATGTACTGTCTAGAATTTGTCTTCTAGTATTATTATCTATTAACTTTGCATTCTAAGTTAAACTGTACACTATCTCAAGAAAATTGTGAGAATACATTAGTTATTAAATGGGCACTTGCTAATTGTCCCAAGTAAAGAAATCAGACAAAAAGAACAAAGAGTACCCTACTTTCTCAGCTCCTGTTCTTTTGCAGCCCTTTTCAGATGTGACCAAAATTCCTAGCAGTCTGTCTGGATTCTAAATTACTCAGGATAAAGGGTTCTTTTTCATGAAAAAGAATCCTATGCACTTTGGCAGTACACACAGACCTTTTGGAAGCAAAAGCAGAGACAGAAAGAAAGCAGCAGGAACTCAGAACAATAAAGCCTTTCCTTGTGAGGAAGCATCTCTCCCCACCCCCAGCACAAACCAAAAACCTTTGCACTCTCCCCTCCTAGATCTTACTTCTTCAGTAAGACAGGCTTTGGGAGGAGAGGCTTGGGAACTTCCCTATAAATCTTGATGCTCCACTGGAATAAAACAGATGCAGGATGTACCAGTACTCTCTCTAAGAAGAATTGTAGAATGCAATTTTTAGAAAATTGGCTCAGAAATCAATTATCAAAATTATCTTCTCCATTTTTACATTATGGCTCTCAAACCATGTGAACTACTCTTATGCATCCATTTGTTTCATATTTATCATCTGTCTTTACCTGCTAAAACATAAGCTTGAATAGAACAGAAACCTTACCTGCCTATCACCCTGTGCATCCGGAGCTTAGGAAACTGTCTGGCACAGAAGGTGAGCTGGTGCATACCGCTCTGCAGTGGGATGCTGAAGGACTACACATACGGCTTACCTCACTCATTCCCTTACCGAGCATGGTGTGTGAGATGGGGAAAGTGATGGTGGGCTGGCCTGTCATCCTCCAACGGCTACACAGGTAGGAGAGATCTGTTCTAAGCATTTCTACTATCATCTTGTTGTCCAGAGCCAGGTAGAACTGTTGCTGGTCTATAAACTAAGAAAAGGAAAATCAATCATTCAGAAAAATTTGCTCTCACAAATATCAAATAATATTTTTCAATGTTCACTTATTCATAAAGCATACAAGTCACAGAGGAAACAGTAGTCTCAAATTTAATGCCTAATAATTCCCAAAGTACATAGTTTCTGATTTTCTTCTTTTTTTCTTTTGATTTCTTGAGACAGAGTTTCTATGTGTAGCTTTGGCTGTCCTGGAACTCAGCCTAGTCTAGAGAATCCAAACTCAGAAATCCACCTGCCTCCGCCTCCTGAGTGCTGGGATTAAAGGGGTGCACCACCACTATCCTGCTAGTTTCTGATATGTTTAAAGTGTGTGACTGCCTACAATCTTTTCAAGTATATAATTTCTTTTTTTAAAGATTTATTTATTTATTATGTATACAGTGTTCTGCCTGCATGTCAGATCTCATTACAGATGGTTGTGAGCCACCATATGGGTGCTGGGAATTGAACTCAGGACCTCTGAAAGAGCAGCCAGTGCTCTTAACCACTGAGCCATCTCTCCAGCCCACAAGTATATAATTTCATTTAATCCTACAACCACCTAGTATAGGCAGCTGCTCCTCTCCTTCCTCCCATTCCTCCTAATTTCTCATTATGTAGTTGAGGCTAGCTCTGAACTCATAATGCCCCTCTCTAATTCCTGTGTTCTGGGATTACAGGCATGCACCACTATCCTCAACTTGGCGTTTTTCTTTTAATATGAAGAATAAGACTCAGAGACAGTATGTAGACTAGCACACACATCTGATTAGCAAGTGGAAATGTCAGGAATAGAGTCTAGGATAAGTTCATCTTTTGTCTACGTCTATCTTAGATGCCCTGTTTTAGATATAACAGAGGAGTAAAATTTTCCTTCCACAACATATTTACTGTGCTACTAGGGACCCAACCTTGGCCCTTGTGCTTGTTTAGCAAATACTTTACCATTAAGCTCCATCTTCAGCCCTTGGCTGAGACAGAATATTCCTATGTAGCTCAGACTGACCTCGCTAACCACGTTGCCTAGGTTGGCTCTGAATGTACTGCCTCATCCTCCTAGGATCCGGGATTATAAGCATGTGACACCATGCTTGGTTTCCTTCTACTACCATACTCATATGCAATTGATCGTAGAGCTATTATTATGTAGCTAACAAATGTAAGTGTGGTGACATACTGTGTACCCTAATAAAATCTGCCTGAAGATCAGAGGACAGAGCCAGCCACTAGATTAGACCTAGAGGCCAGACAGTGGTGGCACACACCTTTAATCTCAGTACTTGGGAGTCACATGCCTTTAATCCCAGCACTAAGAAGGAAGTAATTTGGCTGGGCAGAGAAAAGTATATAACGTGTGAGGGGACAGGAACTAAGCCTTTTCAGCTGAGAAGACTATTTCGGCTGGAGCTTTCAGGCTAAGGAGTTGGTGAGGTGAGAGGTGGTGGCTGTGGCTTGCTTTGCTTCTTTGATCTTTCAGGTTTCACCCCAGTATCAGGCTCTGGGTTTTTATTAAAAGACCGTTTAGCAATTCATGTTACACATCCAGCCACTAATCTGTATAATTATGGCCTAATAGTCCTGATATTTTTAAAAAGAGGACATTGAAGATTTCTATGTAAATGAAAGGGTTCCCTCACAATAGGGAACACGTAATTTAGCAGTTAAATAAAGTAGATTGTGTTTCACTCATAAAGGACAAAAACAGTCTTAGTTTAACTTCTGAAAATAAGGAAAATGCTGTAAGTCCCTAAACACTTGGAAAATCCCAGTCACAGTTCAACACCCGGGACTACTCTTGGTAGTAACAGTCACTTGGCAAAGCTGTACGCAGCAAGTTCAATTCAACAGTTATTGAGCCATTTAATATATGCAAGGCCCTGTGAGACTGCAACTTGTGTGACCAAAATGAGCCATCTTAAAAATAAGACCAAAATGCTTTCACCCTAAAACTAAGGCCCGAGACTTCTCCTTTTAGGTACAGGCCATGAGTTACTAAAACTAGTCAGTTCAGATTCCAGAAACCAGGAAGTATAAAAGTAGAGTCACAAGATAGTCACGAGGTAATGACTGCTGGACTATGGAATGTCCTCTCCCTGGTTTCCAGGGTAACTGACCACAGAAATGCCCCCACCTGAGGGCAGCCAATGAGAAATGGTGGCGGGCAACCACTCCCTTAGAAGTAAGATTAAGCCAAGATTTCTAGAAAACCCCTAGAAGCGAGCCAATCAGAACTGTACCCGTACTAGCACCCCTAAATGATGTAAACTTGTGGCTTTTGCCTTTAAAAGCTGAGCTTGCAGACAGGTGGGCGCTTCCTCCAGCCTCCACTGCATTGGATGTACTGGACAAAGTCCCTGCCTAGGCTTGTATTGCTTTTGGATATCCAGAATTAAACCTTGCTTTTGCATTCTGGCATGCTCGTCTTTGGTGGTCTCTCTGGGGTTACGATCTGGGCACAACACGACTAATCCAATTCCAGCCAATGCTTTATTTCTGCCGTCCCTCTCCCTCTTACTTCCATTCATCTCAACGCATGCTGCAGCTTATCCCACTCACCTGTGGAGTGAAAGTAAAGATTGTTTTGCGAATGTCATAGAGTTTTGACGTTCCAAGCACACCCATGAGCCTGTAGGGTCGTCCACTGAGTTTCATTCTACTGTTGCATCCTGACACAGAATTGAGAAGTGGTCAGGCTATTCTTAGAGTACAAATGAAAACAATATTTGTTTACACAGATACACACAATGCACATATATACATAGACACACATCTATCTGATTTCCTTCAGTTTAAAGTGTCTTCCTTTATGGTTTAGCTTTCTAAAATTAGAATCTATTTTGTAATCCATATCTATGTTAAATATATTACTATAAATATAGAACTATATTAAATACAGTTTTAGATACAATAAGGAAATGTTCATTCACTGACAATGCGTTTTTCCTATCACCAAATGAGAAAAATACTTTACATATTGTTCTAAAAAGTTTTTCCTCCCCAGTACATTGAATACCCTTTCTTGTCAGTGGAGATAGAACCCTACTACATGTTTTTGGCTACCCCACACTTTCCTGAGTACTTGATTTGCTATCTTTACCAAATATGCTGCCTTTCCTGCACGTGTGTGTGAGTACACATGCAGGTTTCCAGTGGAATGTCATTCATCTCCTTTTGAGTTCCAGTCTCTCGTTAACCTAGTCCACCAATTGGGCTAGACTTGGGGGCCAGTGAGCCCAGGATCCTCATGTCTCTGAGCATGCATTCCATTACTGACATTCTTATGCTTATGCAGGGGATCAAACTCAGGTCCTCACGATTGTAAGACAAGTGTTTCATTAATTTAGCCACCCCCCAACTCCCCCCATCCCCCCCTCCAACCCTTAAACATGCTACATTTTCAGAGTTCCTTCAACTTGTAAGGGAGCAGACCAGAGAATGCTCAATTCCAAGTTCCACTGAATAAAGCACATATTTGCTCTGGGATAAATATCAAGACTAGGTTTATTAATGAATTTGTATTAGTAAAGTCTTAATTATTATTGCATATGGTGTGTGTGTGTGTGTGTGTGTGTGTGTGTACATGCTCATGACATGACACACATGGTCAGAGGGCAACCTTTGTAGCTGGTTCTTTTCACTTTGGGCTTCTGGGATCAAACTCAAGTCATCAGGCTTTTGTGGCAAGCGCTTTTTCCTGCTTAGCCATCATGCTTGCCTTTGCTAATATCTTTTTTATCACACTAAAATATGTGTACAATAAAATTTATCATTTTAGTAATTTTAAGAGTACAGTTTAGTGACTTTAAATACATCGTTGTGTAAATGCCACCACTATTCACCTCCCAGAACTACTTCATCCTTTCAAACTGAAACTCTACACCCATTAAACTTACTAGTTCCCTTCTCCTCCCAGGCTCTGACAATAAATTTCTACTTTGTGTCTGTGAATTTGACTACTCAACTAGAATCATAAATCTCTTTCTTTTAAAACTGTTTTATTTCATTGAACACAATATCTTTGAAGTTCATATATGTTATAGCACATTATAATTTCCTTCCTTTTTAAAGAACAAATATTCTATCCTATGAATATGCCACCTTTGCTTTTCTATTCAATTGTTGATGGATATTTGGGGTGTTCCCATTTTTTTCCTTTTTTTTTGCTATTGTGAACAATACTGTACAGTAATAGAGAAAATATCTATTCAACTTCCTCATTTCATTCCTTTTGCATATATACTTAGAATTCCTGAATCATATACCTATTTTAGGTTTAACTTTAAAACTTAGATTTATTTTTGTTTTATGTGTACAGGTGTTTTGTGAGTCTAGTGTCAAAAGAGACCAGAAGAGAGTACTGGGTCCCCTGGAACTGGAGTTACAGATGGTTGTGAGCCATCGTGTGGGTGCTGGGAACTAAACCTGGTCCTCTACAAGTGCACAAGTGCTCTTAACCACTGAGCCATCTCTCTAGACCCTCCCTATGTTAAACTTTTTAAGTAACCACCACCCTGCTACCCACAAATCTTCACCAACAGTCATTACAATACCTGTTAAGTGGTATCTCATTGAATTTTTGATCAGTTTTGAACACTTTTTACAGATATTATTTTTTTAGAATTTCACACAAGTACTTGCACAATTTTCACCCCACCCACTCCCCCCTTAAACTTCTATGTCTCTCACACTCCCACTCAGATTCATGGCCTCTTAATTATTATCGTTACACATGCACACACAGATAAATATATGCATATAAAATACACCCTTATTTAGTCCATTTAGGATTAGGGTTAGGGTTACTCAGGGTTGGGGTTAGGGTTTACCATTTTTATTAAATTTTGTTTTGGTGTACATTCATTGGACAAAGAAATGGGTTTTATAAAGAGAATTTCTTTCAAGTATCAATTATTTTAACCACATGCAGCCCCCATACCCTTTCTGTTTTTCTCCTTCTCTATAGCACGAATCTTAACAGGCCTTATTAATAAAAACAAACCTGGAGCTGGGTATTGGGGTGAACGCTGAAAGATCAGAGAAGCAGAACAAGCCACAGCCACCTCGCCTCACCAATTTCTCAGCTGATCCTGTTTCCTCAGACTGGAAGCCTCTGAGTCCTCATCCAAATGGATCTGCTGCTAAAAGCCTAAAAGCTTAACCAGCCTAGTTTCTGGTCCTCACGTCTTATATACCTTTCTGCTTCCTGCCATCACTTCCTGGGACTAAAGGCATGTGTCACCATGCCTGGCTGTTTCCAGTGTGGCCTTGAACTCACAGAGATCCACACGGATCTCTGCCTCTGGAATGCTAGGATTAAAGGTGTGTGCTACCACTGCCTAATCTCTATGCTTAATATAATGGCTGTTCTGTTCTCTGACCCCCAGATAAGTTTATTGGGGTGCACAATATATCCACCACACTTCTCCATATCCCTCCTGCTATTGACACCTTTTCTATCCCAGGCTTTTCTCTGCTTTCATGGCTCACAAATGTAAATACTAAATACAAACAGTTTATGTATTTTATGTACCTTCAATATTTATCTCGTTATATCTGTTTTCCAGACAATAAAATAATTCCAATTTTCACTAATTTATTTCATTAACATTTATCATTTTCAGCAAATGAGTCTTTTACTTATTTGATTATATTCATTCTTACTGTCTTTGATGCAACTATAAATGTGTTTTGTTGATTTCCTTTTTGGTTCATTTATTTTTAATGTATAGAAATGAAAATATGTGATTTTATGTCCTTTATCTTTGCTGAATTTATTAGTTCTAACAGGCTCTCTCTCTCTCTCTCTCTCTCTCTCTCTCTCTCTCTCTCGTTTTTTTTTTTTTTTCTGTGTAATAGTCTCTGGTTTTTCAAGACAGGGTTTCTCCGTATAACAGTCCTGGCTGTCCTGGAACTCACTTTGTAGACCAGGCTGGCCTCAAACTCACAGAGATCCACCTGTCTCTGCCTCCCAAGTGCTAGGATTAAAGACATGCACTACTGTTGCCCAGCTTCTAACAGGCTATTTATTTTATTTATTCACTCATTCATCCATTTACTTATTATGTATGCAGTTTCTGCCTACATGCCAGAGAGGGCACCAGATCCAGTTATAGATGGATGTGAGCCACCATGTGGTTGCTGGGAATGAAACTCAGGACCTTGGGAAGAGCAGTCAGTGCTCTTAACCTCTGAGCCATCTCTCCAGCCCCCTAAAAGGCTTTTTCAATACATGTGAAATCTTTAGATTTTTTTCCCCTATCAGAGCACAAATGAACACAGGTCATTATCTCAACTATTTATTTATGACTGGATATATTTTTTTCTTGTTTAATTGTTCTTGGAGAACTTCCAATACTATATTAACAGAGGTCTGTGTATCTGAACCAAACTTATAATTCCTGCACACAGAAGACTGAGGCAAGAAGACCGAATAGTAGGCAGGAAGATTGTGAGTTAGAAGCCAGCCTGGGCTACACAGTGAGGTATTCTCTCACAAAAACAAGGAGGAAGAGGAGGAGGAGAAGGAGGAGGAGGAGGAGGAGGAGGAGGAGGAGGAGCAGCTGTTTGTCTAGATATTTTTTCTTTGTCTTTTTGTTCATTTATTCGTTTTAGTTTCCTAGGCTTCCTAATGTGTCTTCTAATATTTTCTTCTCATTTTTTGTCTATTCTTAGTATAAAGACTAAAAACACTACAAGCTATTCCATTATACCTGAAGCTAAAATTCTGCTTTTTAAAATGTTATTACAGTGTGTGCATGATATATGTGAATGTATGTGCCAAGGCACACATGCATGGGTCAGAGGACAACTCTGTGGTGTTGGATCTTTCTTTCCAACTTCGTGTGGGTCCTAGGGATGGAACTCAGGTCCAAAGGCTTGCTCGGAAGTTTCTTTATCTTCTGAGCCATCTCACTGGCCCTGAAATTCTGCTTTTAATTGGGGTACAATATATCAAATTTAGCATCTTTTTGTCTGTATTTTCTTTTATTATTATCAGTCTTTGGGATTATATTGAATGAAGTAATTCAGACCCAGAAGATAAATCTCATGGTTCTGTCTCATCTGTGGTTCCTAGCTCCAACTCTTTAGATGTGAGTATATAACCTGGAGTAACTGCAGGAACCAGGAAAGTAAAAATGGACTACTGCTGAGACAGAGAGCAATAGAGAAGAGAACAGCAGGGTGTAAGTGATCTGAACAGGGAAAATTTTAAAAGTAGGGACTCTAGTTAGGAAGGGGGAAGGTGATAAATACAGAAAAAGGAGGGCAAAGTAAGTTAGGATGTCTTGAAAAGTCATCAAGAATGTTAATGATTCATCTAAAACTACATATAAAACATATAAGTTTGTATATACCATGCAGGAAAAGCTCCCTTTTGAATGGTTTGTCAGACTCCTAAAACATAAGCTATTGCCTTGCCCTTGGCTGCCTCCAAGAATTGAAGACACCACGTACTTTGGACACAAGATGGGGGCTCAGCATCTAAGCAAATTCTGACCTGAAAGCCTCCTCCCTGGGGTTTAGCTTTCAAAGTATAGTACTAGAAGGCAATATGCAAGCCTGAAATGGAGAGAAGCAATCAATAGTCCTACTCAGGTATAATGTTTGTGAACTACAGCAATGACCAGCATGGCATGATATTTCTAAGGGTGCAGTAGTGGCATGCATACCGTGGCAGTAACCAACAGCTCTCTGACTTAACTAAGACCTACTCAATGTAACCCGAGTGTTAAAAGATCTCCAGAGCCAAAATATTGAGATAAGCCGGGCGGTGGTGGCGCACGCCTTTAATCCCAGCACTCGGGAGGCAGAGCCAGGCGGATCTCTGTGAGTTCGAGGCCAGCCTGGGCTACCAAGTGAGTTCCAGGAAAGGCGCAAAGCTACACAGAGAAACCCTGTCTCGAAAAACCAAAAAAAAAAAAAAAATATTGAGATAAATGCTGAAAGATCAGAAAGACAAAGGAACAAGCCACTGCCACATCTTACCTCTAGGACGCCTCAGCCTGAGAAGGCCTTAGTCCTGTCCCCTCATACCTTATATACCTTTCTCTGCCCAGCCATCACTTCCTGGGATTAAAAGTGTGTGTGCTTCCCAAGCAAAGGTATATGATTCCCAAGTACTAGGATTGAAGATGTGTGTCACCTGTTTTCTCTCCTAGACTGAGTCAAACTCATGTAGTCCAGGGTGGCTTTGAACTCACAGAGATCCATGCCTCCCAAGTGCTAGGATTAAAGGTGTGTGCCACCATTGTCTGGCATCTATGTTTAATCTAGTGGCTTGTTCTGTTCTCTGATCTCCAGGCTAATTTTTATAGGGTACATAATATATCACCACATTCCCCTTTTTTGTCTAAAATAATAAAAGAAGGTTATAACTAATGTAAGAAAAACTTATACAATAAGTATATAAGTATATACAATATGTAAGGATTATATCCTTAATTACATCACCAGCCTGTGATGGCATCCCAGCCTAAAATGCAGGCATGCCCTCTGTGCCCTCTCTCTTTCCGCACTCTCTCCTTCCATATTCTCCCCCCTCCATGTCTCTCTCTGTCTCTGTCTGTCTGTCTGTCTCTCTCCCCCCCTCCAATAAAGCTCTAGAAAGGTAACCATGGCTCGTGACTCTTCCGTCACTGATACATCCAGCACTCTCCTCCATCAGCACGGCCACTGCCTGTACAGCCACAAGCACCGCCACTTAACCAACATTGGTGCAGTTCAGACTCAGACAGACCACGGAGGACCTGCTGTGACTGCTGCCGCTTGCTGCCTCCTCCCCCATCCAGCAAGACTGCTGTAATTTGCCCTGGAAATTCTGTTCTTTCACAAATATTTTCCCCTCAGTTTCAGCATGGGGCTAATGTTTCTCAAATCTCTTATCTGGAATTACTAACTACAAATCCTAATCTTAGGAGCTTTTCTGACTCAATAGAGTCAGTTAGGTACAGATGAAAAAACAACACTTGGAACATCAACCATGTCCCACAGTTCTAGAGAGGAGAGTAAGGCATGCATATACAGAATAGGGGAAAAAAACCCTCAGGAATACACATAGTGCCTGCCAACTGTTGAGGGTAAGTTCCCTGGGCACCAATCATATAGAATCAATGATAAGATCGAGTATATTCTGATGGGAATAATGCAATGTAAAACATGGGATGGATAGATCCATCTTTACCATACACAGGAGCTTATATTGGTGGAAGAAATATGGTATAGTGGGATGGGAAAAGAGTGCCTTATCCAAGTCTGCCTTTACAGAGAGATTGAGACATGGGATCCTTTTGCAGAAAAGGGAACCATGTAAAAACATATCTTGCAGACATGTTAGCAAAGTCTGCCTTTACAGAGAAATTGAGACATGGGATCCTTTTGCAGAAAAGGGAACTGTGTAAAAACATATCTTGCAGACAAGAAAGAATTGTCTGGGTTTGAATACTGTTGTCCTTAAAGCATTGTGCCCGTGTCATTATTTTTGAACTTTGTAACCGCAAGTTGCCGCCAGCTGACATCAGTGCTGCAGAGCAGGATGTGTCTGGCTCAATACTTAGTTCAGCCTGCAAAAACGCTGAGCTCTGTGTCTAGGATAAGGTTCTGAGGGGGTGGGAAGGTGTATTGGGGGACGCATAAAGGGGAACAATGGGGGCTTATATAATGATTACAATGGGTTTCTTAAAATATGATATATTTCTTAAAAGTCAAAAAAAGGAGCCAATAATATAGTTGTATATGTAAGCCTGGTAGAAAAAACTCTGTTGAAGTATAAATAAAGATACCTCGAGCTATTAGGAGCCACTTGAGTGCAAGCCACCTGGTGATCAGAATTTTCCCTTGTGCCAACACCCCTTCCCTGTCTCAGGACCTGAACCTGAGCCAAGGCTGGACCCCAGCACCAAACTACTTTAAATATTTATCCTTACACCCACAGATAAGTACAGTTCTTACTCATCACCATTATACAAAACTCCAACTGTTCAAAATGCAGAGAACAAGTGACTGTGGTACCCAGACCCAAGCGATCCATCTGTAACACCACTCTGACACTTAAGGCTCAGGGATCATATTAGAAGCAGGGGGTTAGGAGTAGAAAGATTGTAAGAGCTAGAGGAAGAGGAAGTTTGCTGGGAGATTTCATCTCCCAGAAATGTCAGAGAAGCTTCACCCTGAAGTCTCATCAACATGGCTGCCTAAAGACTTGAACAAGGATGACACCAATAGACACACTAACATGGAAGAGGGAAATCTCACGGATCTCAACCCTAGACAAAGAACTACAGGCAACCAATGCTGAGAGCAGGAGAAATAGTCTTCCTCAAGGGAGGAGCCCCCAAATTGGTTATCCAATACCAAGTGGTTAGCCCTAAAACCTTATCTATAATAAATTATATTGTCTAAGCAAGTTGTATTTAAAAATTTAGGAGTGTGAGTGTGTGTGTGTGTGTGTGTGTGTGTGTGTGTGTGTGTGTGTGTGTGTAACAATTAAAGAAATAAAAGCCATGAATTTGAGAGAGAGCAAAGGGGAGTGTCGGAAGGGTTGGAAGGAGGAAGAAAATAATGAAATTGTATTTTAATTTAAAAAGATATAAAAGTTTTTAAAAAGATTAAGAAAGAAAAAAATGTAGTACTAGGAAAGACCAAACAGTAGTGGCTATAACCTCAAGGTAACACACACATGTGAATGAGAGTAGGCATGTAAACAACAGATGCCACTTAAAGACTTTCAACTATTAAGTGAGTAGTGCTTGAATAACTGGTTTGTTTTTAACAAAAACGTTAGATTTTTACCTTATAGCATCAGTTAAAGTCTTAAATTTAGCTTAAGAGTTAAATGTAGGCAGGGCATGAAGACACATGCCTTTAATCCCAGCACTCAGGAGGCAGAGGCAGGCAGATCTCTGTGAGTTCGAGGCCAGCTACAGAGAGAGTTCCAGGACAGCCAGGGCTACACATGCAATGGAAATAGATCTGACCTACAAACATCAAACTTAGTTGATCATGGGGGCTTCATGCCTGTAATATGAGCACTTATGAGGTAAAGGCAGGAGGATTTTCTTAAGTTCAAGCCAGACTGGTATACACAGTAAGCTCCAGTGCAGACTGGGTTTACAGAGTGAGATACTCTCAGAATAAAAATAAACAAAAGTAAAGACAACCCTCACCAAACAAAACTAATATTTCTCTACACCAGGACTGGAGAGATGGCTCAGCAATTATGAGCACTTGCTGCTCTTGCAGAAGACCTGGGTTCAACTCTTAGCACCCGCATGACAGCTTACAGCTGTCTATAACACCTGTTATAGGGGATCCAATACCCTCTTCTGGCCTCCATGTTTATCAGACACACTCATACTGCATATACATACATTCAGGCAAAGCACTCATACATCTAAAATAAGTAAACCTTAAAAAAACTAAGCCGGGCGGTGGTGGTGCATGCCTTTAATCCCAGCACTCGGGAGGTAGAGGCAGGCAGATCTCTGTGAGTTTGAGGCTAGCCTGGGCTACCAAGTGAGTTCCAGAAAAGGCACAAAACTACACAGAGAAACCCTGTCTCAAAAAAAAAAACAATTAAAAAAAACTTCTATAAAACAAAAGGAAATGTAAACTTGAAAAGGCAAAACAACTCAGGATATGAAAGACAAAGTACTTACACTCTTAATATAAAAATAATGCTGGGCGGTGGTGCACACGCTTTTAATTCCAGCACTCAGAAGGCAGGTGGATCTCTGAGTTGGAGGCCATCTTGGTCTACATAGTGAGTTTCAGGTCAGCCAGGGTGTGGTAGTTTGAATGTAACTGGCTTCCATAAGCTCACCGGGAGTGGCATTATCAGGAGATATGGCTTTGTTGGATGAGGTGTGGCCTTGTGGGAGGAAGTGTGTCACTGTGAGGGTGGGCTTTGAGGTCTAATTTGCTTAAGCTTCCCTCGGTGTGATACTCAGACCACTTCCTGTTGCCTGCAGGTCAAAATGTAGAACTCTAGCTCCTTCTCCAGAACCATCTCAGCCTGCACTCCACCATGTTGCTGTGATGATAACGGCCTAAACCTCTCAACTGTGAGTGAACCACCACAATTAAATGTTTTCCTTAAGAGCTGTCATGGTCATGGTGTCTTCACAACAATAGAAACCCTAACTAAGACACAGGGCGACACAGAGAACCCTGTCTTTAAAACAAAACAAAACACCCATAGAAACCGGTAAGAAATTTTAATGTCTATTGCAAAAATGGCAAGAGAATGAACTTGACAATTTAAAAATAGATGAAAAATTACTATTTATGAAAACAAGCGAATCAAGAGCTTATTAAAAATTGAAGATATTATGCTAAGATAGGTATGACACTGGGTTCTGAGAGGCTACTTACTAAAATGGGACATATCACTATGTTGCACAAAGTAGATCACAATGTCTATGAGAACATTTTTCTAAAAACAAGTGCGTTTCTAAAAGCTTAATATAAACAAACATCCACAAACAAAAAAGATGGCTTCTTTAGTGGTTAAATTATAAGTGTTTTAAAATCTTTTTTCTCTAGGTTCTTTCCTATATTTTTTTAGTTTCCAGAAGTCAGTATGTACATGTCAGTTGGTAGTCAGAAAACTTACAACTTACAAAAATGAGAACCAGAACAGTATATGTATTCAGATAAAACTAAAGATTATTTTCCAATTCCTAAGGAAGTGAAAAAATATTTCATACAATGAATTTCATATTTTAAAAGTTCTACAAAGGAAATATATATACATTACACATCTGAATAATAAAATTTTGCCCCAAGTTTAAAGAATAAGGGGAGCTGATTGTGGTGATGCACACCTGGAATCCCAGCATCTGGAAGGCTGGGACAAGAGGGTCATGAGTCTGAGTCCAGTTTGGATTATATAGTATGACCTTGACTCAAAACCAAACCAAGCCAAAAACCAGAGTCAGGGTTTCAGTGGTATGGCATTTTAGTAAGTGAGTGAGCCCTTAGGTTCATCCAGGAGCAACACACACACACACACACACACACACACACACACACACACACACGTATGTATGTATGTATGTATGTATGTATGTATGTATGTATGCATATATTACATGGGGCTTTTTGAGACAGGGTCTCAGCCTGTAGGTTAGGCTTGCTTGAAATTCACTAAGTAGCCTAGGCTTGCTTACAACTTATTATAGTCCTGCTGCCAAGCCATCATGCCTGGGGATATTTTTTTAGAACCAATATATACAAAAGTATATAGTTCCAACTATATAATCATGCACTAGTAGACAAGTTTAAAAACAAAGGAAAATGGAAAAATGTGCTGTTGCTAGGAATGAAAGGAAATTAAAATAATTTTGCATATGAAAATTATTAATCTAACAAAATAAATAATAAAACCCAATGCCGGCAGGGTAGTAAAAACAGAAAGGTATATTTTATCTTATTGATATAAAAACCAATGCTTAATTAGTTGGTTTTCCTGAGGAATAGTCTGGCAGCATGTTGCAAATGCTAGGAAGTTAATCTTATCATTACGCAAAATCCCTATTCTGGAAATACACTCCAAAGAAACGATGATCTACACATAGGCATTTATAGAAAAATAAAATCTTTGGAAACAAGTCAGACAATCAAAAATAAGTGAATAATTATTAGAATTTTATGTAATAACATGTCTATTTTAATATAAGATGCATACAGAAAAGTAACAAACACAAACAGAACACAAGTTAATATTTACACTATGAAAAGGTCCTTATGTGCAGTAACATTAGAAAAGAATTCATATTAAGATTTCTGTTTAATAGTAAGTTTAATAAATTCATAAAGTGGATTATCTCATAGTTAAAAAAACTGAATGTGGTAGGTGGACACCTACACTCAGCACCTGAGAAACTGTGGCAGGAAGGTCACTTGAGGCTAGGAATTTGAGGCCAGCCTGGGCACCATAATGAGATCCTGTTGATAGACTAGACAGATAGACAGACAGACAAAACAGACAGATATAGATACATATAATAGATAGACAGACATAGAGAAAAACAAGATTAAAAAAGGAGCTGCCCATGAATTGCTAAGTATCTAAAATGAAGCAGAGAACTATTTAGCTGTCATACTTAGTGAGGAAGCATCTTTTTCCTTGGTAGGAGTACGGCTGCTCTTTGATGTGTATTTAGAGCAATTTTGTTATTGTGAAACTGTCACAATAGTATTTTGAAGACAGGGTCTCCCTGTGTAGCATAAGCTGGCCTGAAATTTGCACCACAGTCCAGGTTGAGATACACAATCCTTTCTTAGCCTCCTGGGTGCTAATATAATTGTGGGCTTGGTCACAAGATGTTTTTTTAAGATGCTTTAAAGAGACATTCATTTGACTGATAAGATTTTTAACTGGTAATCTACATAATTTGGGAGGAGTTACTAGGTATTGAATAGGGCCTTTTTGTACATGGCAGATAAGCACTCTACTATTGAGCTATATACTTAATAAAAAATCTAATCTTTACAAATATAACTTCTTGTGGCTTGATTTAAGATTGTATTAATTTCCTGTTGGTACTATAATGAACTATCACAAATATAATAGCTTAAAACAGTACAAGTTTAGGCCAGTGAGATGGTTTTGGGGGTAAAGGTACCTGGTGCTGAGCCTGATAACCTGGGTTGAATCCCTGGGTACGACTTGGTGGAAGGAGAGAATCAATCTCTGAAGGTTGTCATCTGACCTTCAGACATGCACCTTGGCATGAGTATGAACACACACACACACACACACACACACACACACACACACACTCACACATACACATATATACACACACACACACTAAAATGAGTAAATAAATGTAATTTAAAAGTTTAGAAAAAAAACAACACAAACCCTTATTAGTGCTAGAGATTACTAGTCAAAAATTGGCATTACAGAGCTAAAACTCAAAACCTAAGTATCCAGGGAGAAATCCATTTATTGGCTCTTCCAGTTTCTACACTTCAGGGATCTAGATATTTATATTCCTTGTTCATATCATCTCCTGCTTCTGTCATCAAAACTCCTACTTCTATAGTCTGATCTTCCTCTTGATTCCCTTCTAAAGAAATATGTGAGATTACATTTAGGGACCACTAGATGACTGAGATTGGAAGAATATTCTCCCACATCTCAAAATCCTTAATTATGTTTGCTAAGTCTTCTTTGACACATAAAATAGTGCTCATAGGTTTCTAGGATTATGAATGGATGTCTGGGGTGAGACATTACTCATTGTTCCACAGTCTGCCCCTTGGGCCCCAAGGATACACATTTCTTTCACATGTAAAATGCATTTATCCCATCTCAACAACTCCCAAACTCTTTAACATATAATAGCATCAGACCAAGTTCAGCATCTTCCCAATATCATCCACCCCAAAATCCAATATACTTTAATGAGGTATGAATGAGAATCTGGATATGGGCCATCCTGGGACAAGATTCCTTTCCATTTGTGACCATTATAACTAGAAAATACAATTTCCGCTCCTCAAATGCAGTAGCAGGACAGGACTGGTTATAAACAATGGACACTCTCATCATAAAACAGAGAAAATAGAAGGAAGAGTTAGCAGTACCAAGAAATTTTGAGACCCAAGTAGGCATGTCATTACATTTCAAGGCTTAGCAGTAGTCCTCTGTAGCTTGATGGCCCCCTCTCTGAGCCAAAGTTCCACCTCAAGGCCCCTTGAGTTAACCTTCTTTTTACTTGGAAGGTAGCATGTGCTTGCAGCTGAGCACTTTCATCAGTCTGCTTCCCCACTGGAGAATGCTGGAAATGCAAAGACTTCTTCCAGCTTGCCCTGTGTTTGCCATCTGTCTCTTTCAGTCTATGTTGGAGTATTTCTGCTGGTACAGGTAGAATATTCTTTATCTTAAATGCTCGGAACCTGAAGTGTTTTACATTTTAAAATGGGGATAGTCATATATACTCTCCTGGTTGAGCCATCAACATTTACCCAAAGCCTTCAAATCTGAATATAGCCCAAAGTCCCAAATTTAGAATTCAAACATCAAAATAAGGTATAAATACAGTTGGTTCCTTCTGGAAAGAATTCATTCCTTGCCAATCTTGACTTCAAAAGGCTATGAACATTCCCCATAGCAATATAACCCCAATTTGGGTGGTTTGAAGGAGAACGGCCCCCATAAGCTCATAGACTAGGGAGTAGA
The DNA here is from genome assembly GCF_049852395.1 of Peromyscus maniculatus bairdii. Lineage (NCBI taxonomy): Eukaryota > Metazoa > Chordata > Mammalia > Rodentia > Cricetidae > Peromyscus > Peromyscus maniculatus. Next base: position 83,111,035 of record NC_134875.1, on the reverse strand, counting down.
ACTATTTGAAAGGATTAAGAGGTGTGGCCTTAAATGAATAGAAACACATGAACTATGAACCAAAGGCTGAGGGGCCCCCAGCTGGATTAGGCCCTCTGAATAGGTGAGACAGTTGATTGGCTTGATCAGTTTGGGAGGCAACTAGGCAGTGGGACCAAGTCCTGTGCTCATTGCATGAGTTGGCTGTTTGAAACCTGGAGCTTATGCAGGGACACTTGGCTCAGTCTGGGAGGAAGGGACTGGAGCTCCCTGGACTGAGTCTACCAGGTTGATCGCAGTCCTCGGGGGAGGCTTTGCCCTGGAGGTGGTGGGAATGGGGGGTGGGTTGGGGGTAAGGGGAGGGGGTGGGAGGGGGGAGAACAGGGGAACCCGTGGCTGATATGTAGAACTGAATGGTATTGTAAAATAAAATAAAATAATAAAAAAAGAGGTGTGGCCTTGTTAGAGGAAGTGTATTACTGAAGAGGGCTTTGAGGTTTAAAAAGCTCAAGCCAGGCCCAGTGACTCTCCCTTCCTGCTGCCTGTGGATCCAGATGTAGAACTCTCAGTTACTTCTCCAGCACCATGTCTGCCTGCCTGCCACCATGCTTCTTGCCATGATGATAATGGACTAAACCCCTGAACTGTAAGCCAGTCCCAATAAAATGCTTTCCTTTATAAGAGTTGTTGTGGTCATGGTGTCTCTTCATAGCAATAGAACAGTGATGAAGACAGAAGTTGGTACCAGGGAGCAGGGTACTGCTATGACAGGCCTGATCATGCTGCTTGCTGGTATAATATACTTGGGGATTAGATTAGGAAAGCAGTTGAACACTTTAAGCAGAGCTTAACAGGCCAGACTATTAGCCAGTTATGGTATCACACACTGGTAGAATTTGCTGAAGGAGGTGGAGGCAGGAGGATCACAAGTTTGAGGCCACTCTGGACTTGGTAACATGGTCTATCACTCACCAAGGCTGACCTGGCTACAACTGCTGCTGAGTGCCAGATCTAGGACAACAGAGACCACCACTGAGCCACAGATATGGCGGGCTGATTACATTGGACCATGTCCTCCATAGAAAGGACAACACTTTTTCCTTACTAGAGTAGTTACTTACTCTGGTTATGGATTTGCCTTTCTTGCATGTATTGCTTCTACCAAAACCACCATTCATGGGCTTGCAGAATGCCTTATCCGTGGTAGTCCACATAGTATTGTTTCTGACCAAGGAACTTACTTCACAGCCAAAAGAGTGTGACAGTAGGCCTGCAATCATGCAACCCACTGGTCTTACCATGTTCCCGCCATCCTGAAAGCAGCTGGCCTGACAGAAATATGGGAAGGCCTTTTGAAGACACATTACAGTGCCAATTAAGTACAGAAACCTCAAGGGCTGGAGCAGTGCTGTGGATGATCGATTGATGAATAAAACACTGATTGGCCAGTAGCCAGGCAGAAAGTATAGGCAGGACTAGCAGAGAGGAGAATTGAGAGAACAGGAAGGCAGATAGGAGAAGCCAGACTGCTGTCCAGAGAGCATCATGTAAAGGCAGCAGGTAAAGCCACGGAACACATGGCGACATATAGATTAACAGAAATGGGCTGAGTATAAGAGTAAGAGCTAGACGATGGTAAGCCCGAGCTAATGGCCAAACAGTTTAAATAATATAAGCATCTGTATGTTTATTTTATAAGTGGGCTATGGGACTGCCGGGGCTTAGGGGGACCCGGAGAGAAAAACTCTAACTACAGGAGCAGGGTTCTCTAGAAGGTGGTATATGCTTTGAATTAGCATCCAGTATATGGTACTGTTTCTCCCATAGCAAGAATCCACAGGTTCATGAATCAAAGGTTAGAACAGGGAATACTTCCACTTGCTGTCACCCCTAGTGATCCACTAGGAAAGTTTTTGCTTCCTGTTCCCATGACCTTAAGTTCTGCTAGCCTAGGAGTTTTGATTCCACAAGAGGGAGAGCTTTGATTATTGATCTGGAAGCTCAGACTCCCCCTGGACACTCTGGGCTTCTGATACCCTTAAACCAACAGGCTAAGAAAGAATACCAGTGTTAGGACTGGTGATTGATTCAGATTACTAAAGGGACATTGGATTGCTTCTCCACAATGAAGGTAAGAAATATTCTGTCTGGAGTACAGGAGATCCTTTAGGGTATCTCTTGGTGTTACCATGTCCTGCGATTAAAGATGGGAAACTACATCTGCCTAATCCAGTTAGATGACCAAGGACACAGACCCTTCAGGAATAAAGGTATGGGTGGGTCCTCCAGGAAAAGAGTCAAGACCTGCTGAGGTGCTTGTTGATGGTGGAGGAAATACAGAAAGGGTAGTAGAGGAAACTAGTTATAAATACCAGCTAAGGCCACATGACCAGTTGCATAAATGACAATTATAATTGACATGTTTCTGTCATATTTTGCTAAGAATACATTTGTAGAGATATTTGTGTTTTCTTTCCTCAATTTCTCTATCAGGTGATGTAACAACAATTAAGAGTATGTCAATGGTTATAATATTTAAGTTTGAGATACTAAAAGGATATCCCTCAAGTGACATTGCTATCTATTCTAAATTTATAATGTGTTTGCAGTTGTATGAGGGATAGTCATATTATGTTAGGCATAATTATTACCTGATTAAATACACAATGAGTGTGTGATTGTATGTAGGATAGTTATATTGTGCTAGGCAAAATTATGATCTGGTTATTGTTTTTCATTTGGAAATTAATCATGACATAAGGAGATATGATTGTGTGTCAAGTTGACAAGTGATGGACTTGTGGAGGCTATTACATCCAGAATTAAGTAAAACCCCAAAACTGGATGGGCACACCTGTGAAGAATTTTTGCTTAATCATTTGAAGCAGGAAGATTCACTTCTAATCTGCATCTTTAAGGTGGGAAGACACACCTTTAATCCAGATCTTTTGAGGTGGGACGATCCACCTTTAATCTGGACCACACTTTCTGCTGGCAGCCTATATAAAGGACATGGAAGAAGGAAGCTTGCTCTCTCTTTGCCTGCTTGCTCTTGTTCTCCATAGCAAGTTCATTCCTTCATTAGAGCTTACTCCTTTGGGATTCTGTTGTGTACTGAAGACCACAAGAGACCCAGCCTTGTGACCTAAACAACTACTGGATTCTTGGACCTTTCATTTGTAGGCATCCATTGTTGGACTATCTGGACCACAGCCTGTAAGCCATTCTAATAAATTATATATATATTTCATTCATTCTGTAAGTTCTGTTATTCTAGAAAAACCTAACATACCCATTCCTTTATTTCTGTTATATAAAGCTAGTTCTGTAAGCTGATCTGTCCCTATAATCGTATTTGGAGTCCACATCAATAATCTACAGTAATAGTCTCATCTCAAGTTCCTTAATTTAACTACACCTGCAAAATTATTTTTTCCATATAAGGTAATGTTCATAGTTACTAGAGACCAGGACCTGGATATCTGGGGGAAGGGATGGTTATTCAGTCTCTTGCAAAGAAGTTTAGAAATTTTGCATATCCTTTTTATAGTAGTAAGACCAGAACTCAGGATTTGTGCATGCTAGGCAAGTATTCTGCCACTGAGCTATAGACTCCCAGACCCTGTATCTTTTTTAGTTAACAGTGTCACAGTTTGTTTAATGTAAAAATTATGTCATTAAATTTAATAAAAGAATAAACATAACTGTTTATGAAAAGATATTAAACTAAGGAATTATGTTAATAACTAGTTCATTACATGACAAAGTATAAAAGACCTAAAACAAGTTCCTTGCTCACTACTCTACATAAAATTAGCATGTATTCAAAACAGAAATACAGGTTCTAAGAATGGGGAGAAAATGGTAGTAAATGTACATTTAGAATGAGGATATAATATTGTCTGAAAATGAGCATGTCCTACATGCCAAAGGATGCATAAAGCACACCTAAAACTAGCAAGCCTGCTCACAAAAGTGTAGGTTCAGAAACTTGGATTCCAGAGACTAAATTCCTTCTTGGATCTGATGTAATAAAGCAATACCAATTAAAGAAGTGGGAGGTGGTGGTGGAAGAAACCAGCCAGTGTCACATAATACTTTGTTCTAGCAGGCTGGCCAATCTCCTTACCTAGACTGGAATAAATGTGGCTGAGAATACGAGCTGGCTGTACTCTGATGGGGTACACTTCAGCAATGGTCTCCACATCAATTCCTTTGTCCTTCAAAATGGCCTTGATTTCTTCTGTTTCAGCTAGAATGGAGACTATAGGAAAGAAAGATGAGGTCAATAGAAGGTTTTAGTCCAATAGTACCTTTAAAAATATCTTCAAATTTATTTTAGGTGTATGAGTGCTTTGCCTGTACGTATGTCCATGTACCACATGCTACCCTGGTGCCAATGGAGGTCAGAGAGGACATTGGATCCCCTGATATTGGAGTTATGGACAGTTATAGGCCACCCCATGTGGATTCTGAGAAGTGAGCCTGGTCCTGGTGGGTGCTCTGGAAGAACAAGTGCTCTCAATTGCTGAGCTGAGCCATCTTTCCAGACCCCTAAAAATATTTTAAGTACATAATTTCTTTTGAAGGGGGAAAGAGGAGAAAATTATTACTGAGGAATTCTGATTAATCAGGAATTATTCTCCATAGAAATATTACATAAATGGGAAAGGAAAAACATGACTAGAGTATAAGGCTTAGCTTTTTGGTTACGTACCTGTGTGTACTACTAAATGGCACTTCCAGTATTTATGAGATTCTATGTTGAAATGAGAAAATGTTAACCATGAGATGGCTCAGTATTTAAGAGCACTGGCTGATTTTCCAGAGGACCCAGGTTCCATTCCCAATACCCACATGGTGGCTTACTCAGTACCAGGGGATCTGATGCCATCTGAGGTATACACATAGGTGCACAGACATTCATGCAGACAAAGTACCTATATGCATTAAAATATAAATAAATAAACAAACAAACAAATAAAATAAATAAATAAATGTAGCCTGAAAGAGCTGGTGGCTAACTGGACTTGAAATGGTGAGTAAATTGGTCAGGAGGGAAAAAATGAATGAAGGGCTGGAGAGACAGCTCAGCAATTCAGAGCACTGGTGTCTCATCCAGAGGACCCAGGGTCAGTCTTTACCTTCAGTTCCAAAAGATCTGATGCTCTCATCTGGCCTCCACAGGCACCAGGCACTCATATACATACATACAAAGACATACATGCAGGCAAAATGCCCATTCACATAATTTTTTTAAAGTAGACAGGAAATGTATAATTATTCTAGTCTTAAGGTTGGGGAGGAAGGGGCAAACCACATAGACTTCACTGTTATGGTATGAAAAATCTTACCAAGCAGTAAAAGAAATGGAAATGGAGAAGTAGAAGGAGTTAGCTCATCATGGAAGGATTGTAGCTAGAGTTTTTCTCTCAGGGTCCTGCCAAGCCCCAGCAGTCCTGTAGCCCACTTCTAAAATAAACACACAGACAGGGGAGACACCAGCCTGCCGTCCAGGGAGCAGCATGTAAAGGCAACAGGTAAAGCCACGGAACACGTGGTGACATATAGATTAACAGAAATGGGCTGAGTATAAGAGTAAGAGCTAGACAATGGTAGGCCTGAGCTAATGGCCGCACAGTTTAAATAATATAAGCAGCTGTATGTTTATTTTATAAGTGGGCTAAGGTACTGCTGGGACTTGGAGGGACCCAGAGAGAAAAACTTAAGCTACAAAGGATAGGGGTTACTTTAAAATTTTGTATGTTAGAGTTGTTTACAGGAGCAACTAAAGGGGAAGCATTCCTCAACCTGAAGCAACTAAATTGTTGTTTATATTTATAAAATATTTAGTCAGATGTCAGATGCTCAGGATACATACACAGATATAATGAGTCCTGATGGAGGGCAGAAAGAAGTTAATCTGATAGAGGTGATGGTAAAAGTAAGGGGGAAACTGTTTCAGATTAAGGAGACAGCATGCACAAAGTTACAAAAAGTTAGCTCTTATTGCTTTGCTTCCTGTTGTACTGGGGAATGAAGCCAGGCCTTCCCAGAGCAGCCAGCCACTTGTACCACTGAGCTAAACCCTCAGCCTCTGAAAAGTCCTTTGTAGTAGGAGTATGGATTGTGGAGGAGCAGTGATGAGAAATGAAGTAAAATACAAGGTCCACTGTTAGATCACAAAGAGGCCTTGTAAGCCGTATTAAGAGAACTGAAATAGGAAGCCTCTGGAGAGCTGCACCTTAAAAAGAATACACTCAAGTTAATAATTAAAGAATGAATGGACATCTCTTTGTGTGGTCTACAATGATTTTTAAAAAACAGAAGAATGAACCAACAGACCATACTGGGTCTAGAGTGAGTACAGAAACCTCAGTTCAAAATTAATACTGGAATGTAAGGAGATGTTGATAACTTACATTAATAGTAAGCTATTGGCACTGCCAAAAACAGTATGCAGTTCAGAATGACTTGAGAAGTAAAAGAGCCAGAACTTGTACATAAATACTGGAAATCAGAGAGGAATAAATATGAATTCAAAGTGTTTACTGGTGTAGCTGGGGGTATCGTGTGCCATTTAATGATACAGGCACAGATGACATGGCAGGGGATCCAGCTGATCAATTTCAGTGCACAGAAACATTCAAGTAGGGCTGTCAGTAGTCATTAGAAACAGATGAGATGGGATGAGTATATATTATAAAGAGAAGCGGAACCAGAATGTAACTTTGAGAAAAATGCAGGACTAGTTAAGAAAAGCCTGGGGGAAGGGAAGTTCTTGTCTCATGGCTTATATTTTCTTTATAGCATAGGCAGTGGGGTCATCATGTGAGAGTGAAGGAGGCCTGAAGAAGGGGGGAATATGACCAATTATGCAGAGCAAGATAAGTGGTAGGCTATGGACACAACTCTCAGCAATACCAATAGTTCAAGGGAAAGAGAAGAAAAGCCCAGAATAAGGCAGAAAAGTTCTTAAAACAGGTTAAGGAGAGATACACAAGCATAACATCATGGACATTGTGGAAATTGTTTCTAGAAAGATAAATGACAAGTTGAGCTAAAAGATCTGCTAATATCCTGATCATAAAATATCTACTAAAACTGACATACCAAGATTTCTGGAAACTAAGCAAGAATATTTTCAGAGTATTGAACCAGACTATAAAGGACTAGAGAATTAATGGACTATGAAGAGACAGAAATATCAATGTGAAAAGAAGCCACATATGACAGCCAGATGGAGATGAACATAATAAAGAAACTGGAGTGGGGACGTCTTAATATTTCAAGAAAGACTTGTTTGTAAAGAAGACTATAGGGTCAAGAAACAATAGGGGAATTTGTCTCGGGAGAACACCTTTTTTTCTGAGACTAAAGAAAAGAAAGCAAGTATGGGTAAGAATGCTGGGGGTGGGAAGTGGTGAGAAATTGAAAAAACATCAGACTATTAAGATGATCAGACATGAAGTAGAAGTCCAGATATTAGGTTGAAAACAAACGGCACAGCTGAAAAGAATAGAGTATTTGTTATGCTGGCTGTGAATAAAGAAAATGCTGGCTAATGATAAGAACAAAACAGAATTGGAGACCGTTACAGTGTAGACTATACAACTGATCTAGAACTGTAATACTCTGGTGGATACAGCAAAAGTATGAGACAGCGATGATTGGAATATTTAGATGATCAAAATATTTAGATGATCTTTAGGTAGAAAAGAGCAGACTAGGAGAAATTAGAGACAAGTATAAAAGGAAGAAAAGTAAAGCTGAGATATAGTTAGCAGAACACAAGAATTATATACCTATAAGGTCCAAAAGTTTGACCCTTGGTGTGTGTGGTGGTCAGAATGAGAAAGGCCCCAACAGGCCTTTTTTAAATGCTTAGTCCCTATTAGTGGAAATAGTTGGGAAGGATTAAGAGGTATGGCCTTTTTGGAGGAAATGTCTCAGTGGAAATAGTAAAGCCCATGCCATTCCCAGTTAGTTCTCTCTCTTTCTGCCATCTAAAAGCTGATAAGGATGTTAGACCTCAGCTACTACTCCAACGTCATGCCTGCCTGCTTGCTGCCATGCTTCCCACCATGATGCTCATGGAATCAAACCTTCTGGAAGGGCATGCCCCAAATTAAATGCTTTCTTTTTAAGCTGCCTTGGTCATGGTGCTTTGTCATAGCAATAGAAAAGTAACTAAGACAGGTACCTAACATAGAGGTACAGAGAAAGGGTACTTTAGTCATGGATATCCAAAAATTTTAAGGCTAAAAATAGTAGATGGCATCTATACCGATGCTGAAATCTAGTTTGATGACAAAATTTGAGGATGAAGAAAGCTGTGAGTTGAGCCTCACATTCATAAAATATGAATTAGAACAAACAGAATATCAATATAGCAAGAAGGTTTAAACCTCAGAGGAAAACATACCTTCTCATGGGGGATGAAGAGTAATGGTCTTTATAAAACATTTGCTAGAGACACTGAGAAGCAAAGACCACCTATATGATCACACAGAGTGTCAAGTACAAGAAGCTTTAGAAAACAGGACGATTTTCCATACAGAATCAACCTGAAAATCAAATGAATAGGAAGGAATATCTTAAGCAAATTTTACAGCAAGACTTAACAACATATTGAAGAGTGATGTTGGAGAGTGAAAATTCACATCAAGATGTCTACTCTCAAAAACAAGGACAATGATAATATTATTGAAAGAAACAAGGAAGGCAAAAATAGCAACACTTTCTGGGAGAGGTAAAAGGATGGGATGATGACAAAAGAGACAATCTTTGAGTTCATCATATAAAGATCATTTATAGATATCGAGACTAGGATTTTTTTCTTTGAGACAGGGTCTCTGTGGTAGTTTGAATCAAAATGGCCCCCACAGGCTCACAGGGCATGGCATTATTTGAAAGGATTAGGATGTATGGACTTGTTGGACTAGGTGTGACCTTGTTGGAGGAAGTGTGTCACTGGGGCTGAGCTTTAAGGTTTCAGAAGCCCAATCCAGACCCAGTGGCTCACTCTCTTTTCCTGCTGCCTACTGATCTAGATGTAGAACTCTCAGCTACCTCCCCAGTACCATGTCTGCCCATGTGCTGCCATGCTTCTCACCATGATAATGGACAAAACCTCTGAAGTGTAATTCAATTAAATGTTTTCCTTTACAAGGGTTGCCATGGTGATGGTGTCTCTTCACAGCAATGGAAACCTTAAATAAGACAGTTTGACTATGTATCCCTGGCTGTCCTGGAACTCCTGATATGGAAAAAGCTAGTGTTGAACTTACAGTGATCTGCTTGCCTCTGGCTCCCAAGTGCTGAGATTAAACACTTGTACTACTATTGTGGGATATTCTGCATGCTGTGAATATGTGTTGCTCTGATTTGTTGATAAATAAAAAGCTGATTGGCTAGTAGCCAGGCAGGAAGTATAGTATAGTATAGCCCACTGTCCAAGGAGCAGCATGTAACGGCACACAGGTAAAGCCACAGAACACGTGGCAACATATAGATGAACAATAATGGGCTGAGTTTAAGTGTAAGAGCTAGTCAGTAGCTAATGGCCAAGCAGTTTTAATTAATATAAGCCTCTGTGTGTTTACTTGGGTATGAGTGGCTGTGGACTGGGTGGGACGCAGAAAAACTTCAGTTTCATACTACATACATGTACTCTAAACATTAGTAATGTTTAGCATATTCAGCTCAGTGTTTTACATAATATAGATACGCTCACATTTAAGTTGATTCTTGGGGGAAAAATTTTAGACATACTCCCTAGTGAGATAATGGTCAGAAGCAAATGTACTATGAGGGATGCAGCCTGAAAGCCTAATGCAGGGAAAATATAAATGCATAGGAGGCTATGAAAATAAAGGAATACTAGTAGGAAAAACATAGAAAATGTGGTTTTAAAGAAAGTAACAGTAACCAGGGAAATAAAATATCATGAAATTTTAAAGAAAAGAGTTTCCAGAAATAAGATATATCAAATAGTATTTTATAATCCTCTGAGATCATCTTTCATTGAGTTGTTTATTATTAACAGTAATTTTGAAACAAAACTGAACCAAATTTATTATGAACTTTTAAAGCCTAACAAAGTCCCCAAATCTCTTCCCCTAATCAGGCCTTTAATATAACATTTCTATTGCTGGGAGTAATACATACCTTGAACCACCACATCTGGCTTTGGCACAGTAGAAAACCTACGATTCAGGGGATCAATTTCTCCAGGAGCTAAAAATCCCTGAAGAAAACACACAAAAACAAAATTACTAAGCCTCAACAATAAAGCTAGGAGAGATGGCTATGGAGAGATGGCTATGCAGAGATGGCTATGGAGAGATGGCTATGCAGAGATGGCTATGCAGAGATGGCTATGGAGAGATGGCTATGGAGAGATGGCTATGCAGAGATGGTTCAGAAGTTAAATGGAAAGGGGAAAGGAGGTCAATACAAAGGGAGAAAAATGGCAAAGGGATAAATAATAGTAAGGATGTTTCAAAAAGCCACAGGGAAACATTTTTGTTTACTTAAACGTACATATAGTGTTTGTGTATGTGTGAGAGAGAGCACATATATATTACATATATACATATACGTGTGTGTGTGTATGTGTGTGTGTGTGTGTGTGTGTGTGTGTGTGTAAGCTATTGCCATCTCCCTTGGTTGCCTCATAGAACTTGAAGGTAAGACCCAATTGCTAAATACACCATATATTAAGACACAAAACTTGAAGGAACTGAGCTGGAACTGACCTGAAAGCTTCCTACCTGATGATTAGATCTCTAAATGACCAGAAGTGCTATGCAAGCTGCCAAGGGAGAAAAGCAACCAATAGTCCTGACCAGCTGTAAAACCTATGAACCACAATGACCAGCATGGCAAGATAGCCCAAGGGTCCAATAATGCTACTTATCTCATGGAGGCAAACAATAGATGTCTAATTGGACTTAAGGCTAGCTCTATATGAAGGAACTCATGCCTGATACTGGAAACCTAGCCAATTACCCTTGTCTGTTGAGGTCATGAAACTTAGAGAACAGCCTATTACTACCACTTTCCTGAACCAGTATAATTTCTAACTGAATTCTAAATACCCATCCTTATACTCGAAGGTATGTGTAGCTCTCACCCTCATCAAAAAGCTTCTTTCTGCAGCAGAGACCAATAAAGAACCCTAAAAGTGGTTAAAATGCAGAGAACAATGGCTTGGAGGTACCCAACCCCTATCAACACATCTATAATACCCTATACCTAAGGCTCAGGGGACATAATAGAAGAGGGAGTGGAAAGATTTTAAGAGCCAGAGAACCAGAACATCTGCTGTGATGTGTTGCACTTTCTATATAGACAGGGAAGCTTCACCCATGAAATTTTTAAAAATATGGTCACCTATACAAAACCAGCACAATGAGACTATCAGTAGACATACCAACATGAATGGGGAAAATCTCAGAAGACCTAGATGAAGAGCTATAGCCAAGCAATGACATCTGAGACAGGGAGAATCAGTCTTCTCCAGGAATGAGACCCTGAGAGGTTACCCAAGCCCAAGTGGTCAGTCCTAAATAAATACACGTACAAATAACACTAAATGGACCAGGCAGGCTGTGTGTGTGGAAGGGAGCAAGAGGTGAAAATAATACAAATACAACACTCATGCATGAAATTCTCAGAATACGTTAAGCTAAAAATTGGTAATAAACATTGTTTGCTTATTTGTCCATGTGTTTGCTGTGCTTTTTGACTAGCAGAAATCTTCTTACTTAGTTTCCATATGTTGTGAAATAAGATGAACTCACTCACTTTTTTCTTTAATAATACTGATTCCTTCCTGGTTTTGTCCAATCTAATTTATTGTTGGGTAAGAAAGCTGCTGGGCAAGGATTGCTTTAAAGCCTTATGCTCATTAGTGCTAGCTCCAAGCTCACGTCAATTACAGATTATCAAACAACCACAGCCACAGAAAACAAAACCAAGACTACAGCTGCAGAAAATAAAGGACCATATAAATGGGAAAATCTTACCCAGAAATGCCAGCTAAGTTCCAAACTAGGTTTTCCAGGAACCTGGGTCTATCATATCAAAACAACCATGCTAGGTGTGATGGCACACACCTGTAATCCCAGAACTCAGGAAGCAAACACAGAAGGAACACTGCAAGTTCAAGGCCAGCTTGGTCTATGTGGAAAGTTCAAGCCCAGCTACTGCTACATAGCAAGACCTTGTCTTAAAAAAGAAAAAAAGAAAAAAAAAACCCTATAGTGTGGGAAATAGGTTTTTCAGGAAGCACTAGAAAACTATTTAGAAGAAATATCCTTCTATATAGGCTCAAAATATTCCCCCCCTCAAAGAAACTGGACACAAAATTGTGCCTCATTAAGAGCTGTCTTAATAGAATTTGGTATAAAGAACATTTAGAAAGCTCCTTACCAATAAGTTAAAAAACAAAGAAAGAAAAAAAAAAGAAATCTTAATGAATCAAACAAAAAGACCACACAGTTATTACCAAGCACTAGTCAAAGTGTTCAATGTGATCGGTTAATTCAGTTAAGGAATGAAAACTTATGTTGCTTAGAAAGGTTGGCGTTTAATCCGTCACCAATAATCACTAAACATAACTGCATTCATCAGTCACCAGGGAGGCACCGAGGGGAGTTTTGAAAGTGAAAGATCCACAGCTTGATTCTTGAACAGCACCAAGTACAATGCCAAAATAGGGAACCGTGGGTAGCAGGTGGACATGGTTGCCAGGGAGCAAGAGATTTTTGTCAAGACTGGCCATAATCCCCATGTTGAAGACCCGGAGGCAAAGCTATAATTAAGTCAAAGCACAAAAGGAAGACATCCTTTGAATTTCGTGAGTTCATTGCAAATCTGATCATTATGGTGACCAAGGCAAATAAATAAATGAGTTAAAAGATGGGATAGCTTTGAAGTCTTCCCTTACCTCTGCCATCAAGCTTCCTAAAATGTATAGAGACTGACCCCACATGTGAGGCAATTTTCCCATAGGGACTCGATCCACAGTGTGAGGATTTTGATACTCTTCATCAACCTAAATGAAGAGATAAGAGGTCAAATGAGAGGCAATAATAGAAAGCTTAATACTAGATGATAAAAGACAGTCTGGCTGGGCGGTGGTGGCGCACACCTTTAATCCCAGCACTTGGGAGGCAGAGGCAGGTGGATCTCTGTGAGTTCGAGGCCAGCCTGGTCTCCAAAGCGAGTTCCAGGAAAGGTGCAAAGCTACACAGAGAAACCCTGTCTCGAAAAACCAAAGACAGTCTGGATTATGATTCATAGTTTCTAGGCAATGGATTGAAAAGCTAAACAGGGGAGTGCTAAAGCTGTAGTGTGTGACCAAATCACCCAAGGACCTTATGAAAATATAGACTGAATCGGTGTGTTGTGGTGGATAAAACCTATTCCTAATTAATTCTCAGGTGACACTGCTCATGCCACTAGGAACTTCTCCAAATCCCCACCAGAAGGTAAAACTGTATCTCTATCATATCCAATTCTCCTTCACAATGGCAAACAAAGACAATGCCTGCTTCATTGTTCCAAGCCTGATCTACTCCAGCAATCCCAGATTACTGGCTGCAGAGGATACCAAGTCCTGAGAGCTGGTTCCACCTACTGATCTGTACGTGATTCTCAGAATTGAGATTTGCTTTCATTCATATCTCATTGTACAAAGGTACCATAACTGAGACTGCTTTAACATATTTCAGGAGGAATAAAATCACATTTCTGTTGTCATAACCAAAAAACCAAATTTTTAGAATATTAGCATCACAAGATACAAAGTCAACAAAACTATTTGACTTACATAACTACTGACTCAGTATCACAGAAATATGGTTCTTCTCCTGTCAATGGCCCCACACGATCCAACTCACCTTGTCAGGAGGAACACTGTACAGCTCTGGAAGAAGTGGGATTCCATTTTTGCCCTTGATGAGGACTGCATCAAGAGCCTCTCTATATTCTTGAACCTGCAGGAAAAAGAAAAGTTGAAAACCAAAATTTTAGAGACTTTCTGTGGGAACATAGCAGAAGGACAGATCCAAAGAAAGAACTTCTACAAAGCTTATTTAACCAAGTGAAAGGGAGAGCAAAGGGGGAATGGAACTGTGTCAATTTGACACTAACTAGAATGATCTGAGAGGAGGGAACCTCAATTGAGAAAATGCCTCCATAAGAACCGACTGCAGGTAAGCTTGTAGGGCATTTTCTTAATTAGTGATTGATAGGGAAAAGCCCAGCCCATTGTGGGTGAAGCCAACCATGAGGTGGTGGTCCCAGGTTGTACAAGAAAGCAGGCTGAGCAATCCACATGGAGCAAGCCAGTAAGCAGCATGCCTCCATGGCCTCTGCACCAGCTCCCGCCTGCCCTGTTTGAGTTCCTGCCTTGGCTTCCCTCAATGGACTGTGATTCAGGATATGTGAGTCAAATAAACCCTTTTCTCCCCAAGTTGCCTTTTGGTCATGTTGTTTTGTCACAGCAGTAGAAACCCTAAGGCAGGTACTTATTACATGTTTGTTATAGGTCAAATATCACACAACGTTTTATATACTTTAATGCATTTAATTTTAGTTGTCATCCTAGTAGGTATGTGTAATTGAAGTCCTTTAACATGGGGGTTAGGTTCAAATCACTGTAGTTTACTAAGCACATACCTGGTTTAGTATAGTTTAGTCTGACTCAGTCTGCCTCCAAAGGCCTAAGTGATCTGCTATGTATTACCTTAAGTATACCTTCTTGACCTGGCTTTTTCTTTTTTTAACATTTATGTTTTAAGAGGCTATCAACTTGAGAGTGTGTGAGGGGTGACGTTTGAGATAAGGAAGCTGAGAGGGTCTGGAGGGAGGAAAGGAAGGGGGAAAATGATGCAATTCTATTTCAATTAAAAATATATTTGAAAAATGATTTTTTGTGGTTTTTTTTTTCATAATAACAGGGTCTCACTATGTAGCTCTGGCTGCCCTGGAACTCACTCTGTAGACCAGGCTGGGCTCAAAATCACAGAGATCATCTGCTTCTGCCTCCCAAGTGCTGGGATTAAAGGTGTGTGCCACTATGCCTGTCAGAAATGTTTTATTTTAAAAATTATATGTATGCATATGTGTCTGTGTGGGGGCATATGATCATGTGTGCTGGTACCCTCAGAAGCCAGATGTGTCAGATCCCCTGAAGCTGGAGTTGTAACTCCTATAAGTGGTTGTGAGCCACATGACAAGGGTGTAGAGAATCAAACTCGGGTCTTCTGGAAGAGCATTATGTGCTCTTCATCACTGAACCATCTCTCTAGCCCTTGACTTGGCTTTTATTTATTTTTTAGTTTTACTTTTATTTATGTGTGTATATACACCTCTCTCTGTCTCTCTGTGTGTGTGTGTGTGTGTGTGTGTGTGTGTGTGCGCGCATGTGCCTGCAGAGGTCAGAAGAAGGCCTAGCACCCCTGGAACTGGAGTTACATGTGGTTGGGGGCTATCTGATATGGATGCTGAGATCTGAACTTTGGTCTTCTGCAAAAGTAGCAAATGTTTTTGACCACTGAGAAATCTCTCTAGCCCCCTGACTAGGCTTTTAAAACTACATTTTTATTAATTGCCTTTAGTTAGCATATAAAATGGATTTTATGACATTTTCATACATGTCTATCATTGTACTTTTCTCATATACATCTTCCCATTACCCTTGTTATCTCTCCTCTCTAGATTTGGCTGCTATTATGGTCAGGTTTATGTTATTTACTTAACAATTTGAGGAAACATAATAACTCATAAACTATAAAAAGGGCAAGAGTCAGGATGCAGCTCAATGGGCCTAGCATATACAAAGCCTTAGGCTCATAAGTTAAAAAAAAACACAACAAAACCATAATTTATAGTTCTTTAACACAATAGCTTCAGCCCAGCTGCTTCATGGTATAATATTAGGATACTGGTAAAAATCACAAATTTGTTCAAATGTGTTTAATAGATTAGGGTACAATTTGAATATTCTGGAGGAGTACCTGTAGGCTTTACAGCACATAGCGGAAAATGATCAGGGTGAGATAAGAATGAAACTCAGATTAGCTGGATTTTGGTAACTGATGCTGGGCCGGGACATCTAGAGTCTGACCCAGACCATTTTACTTTAGCACAATGTTGGAAACAACTATTCAGATAACAATGAACTCGGCCCCATGAGTATAACAAAGCCTAAGACATATCTACCTTGAAGCCCTTTACAAAGTACACACAGCTTCATCTGTAAGATAGGTTCTTGTTGACTTAGAAACAATGCTCATGATAAGGGTTAAGGAGAAGGACTCAGATAAATATAATGCCTGGCCCTAAGAAAACACAGCAGTCATTTAGGCTGTTGCAAAGTTCAAATGACATCTCTCACAAGGATGAGATTTATGGCTTAGAGGTAATGCTCAGGGTGTTACAGGAAAGGGTCTGGGATAAACATAATATTCTGGGTGACCTGGACAGAGCCTGCCTCAACAGGTAGCAAACGATTATCAGGTTGTAAACTATGTTCCCCCCAGAATTCTGGGAGAACAGCCAAATACCTCCCAACTTTGGAGAGATCCGCTGTGTGTTTAACTTTTCCTGGCTTCTCCAGTGCTTATCTGTGTGCACAAGGACCTTTTTGCCCTCTACAGAGTATAACATGAATTTCATGTTTGCTTATGTGCAATTTCTTCCTAAGAACATAACTGTGTTGAACTAAGCTGTCTAAAACTACACAGACATGCACATACCTAACAAGGCCAAGGAACCACACCAGTCCACTTCTGTTGTTGTAGTGTTCCATCCAACTGTACAACACCTTTCTTTTTTCTTTTTTTCTTTCTTTCTTTTTTCTTTTTTTTTATTTTATTTTATTTTATTTTTATTTTTTTATTTTTTTTGGTTTTTCGAGACAGGGTTTCTCTGTGTAGCTTTGTGCCTTTCCTGGAACTCACTTGGTAGCCCAGGCTGGCCTCGAACTCACAGAGGTCCGCCTGCCTCTGCCTCCCAAGTGCTGGGATTAAAGGCGTGTGCCACCACCGCCCGGCTCAACAACACCTTTCTTTAAGCACATCATAACTTAGAAGCTCCGAGCCCCTGACAGCTGCCCCCGTTGCAAACTGTGTGCCTTCCTCTCTCTTTAACTGCCCCCATTCCTCTCAGCCCATTTTAATGTTTCCTCTCTATTTTGTAGTTTTATTCTCCAATTTCTATCATTTATCTCATTTCTCTTTTGTTTTCTTCCTCTTACATACAGGCTAGCAGGCAGAGGTACCAGCCAGGTGAACTGGCAAGAAGGCCAAACACATCTACAAGCAAAATCCAGGCCCTTTTCAAGGCTTACCTATCAGACCTATTGTAGTACTTACATATTTGACCATCCAGCATGCAGGAAACTGCACCACTGTTTTTTTTTCCCACTAGGTTCCTATCGTTTTGTTATGTACAAACATGCACTTACTTATTATTGAGATAGGGTCTTACTATAAAGTCTCAGCTAGCCTAGAACTCTATGTAGAGCAGGCTACCCCCAAACTCACAGAAATCCTCCTGCCTCTTTCTCCCCAGTTCTCAGATTAAAGGTGTGCAGCACTATACTAAGTCAAACAAACATTTTTAATACTGTGCTCCTCACCCCATGTTTCCATTTTGTAGTTTTTCATTTTTTTTGAACATGTATTTCATGGTGATATTTTTAAGGGATGTTGTCTCATTATAGTGGAACTAACTGAATTTTGAATTTATAGTATATATTTATTGTCAACTCTCAAAGAAATTTGGGAATATCTTTTTGAAAGATTCATTTTTTATTTAATGTATTATGAGTATTTCACCTGCCTATATGTATGTGAACAACTTGGGTACCTGCTACTCATAGAGGTTAGAAGGAAGCTTTGGATCCCCTGGAACTGGAGTTACAGATGTTTATGAGCAACCATGTGGGTGCTGGGTATTGAGCCCACATCCTCTGGACAAGCAACTAGTGCTGTTAACCACGGAACCACCTCTCTATCACTTAAGGATACCTTTTAAAAAGTATTATTTGAGATGGTCCTGTTCTGTAACCTAGACTGGCCTCAAACTCATGATCTGCCTGCCCTAGCCTCTGAGTTCTGGGATTACAAACATGTACCACTACAGTAAAAATTACATTTAGTAGCCGGGCGTGGTGGCGCACGCCTTTAATCCCAGCACTCGGGAGGCAGAGCCAGGCGGATCTCTGTGAGTTCGAGGCCAGCCTGGGCTACCAAGTGAGCTCCAGGAAAGGCGCAAAGCTACACAGAGAAACCCTGTCTTGAAAAACCAAAAAAAAAAAAAAAAAAAAAAAATTACATTTAGTATATAAATTTGTGGGGTACAGTGTGATACTTCAACTCATGTATATAGTATGTAGTGATGAAACTGAGGTAATTATTATTTCAACATCCTTACTTGATAATCTTCCATAATAAAAAGAAAAAAATCTCACCTACAGAGACACTGAAACTGAAGAAGTCAATGACAACACTTGGATGGTCAGGATTGAAGAAAAAAGAAAACAATCTGAGTTTCCCCATTCTTTTTTCGGTTTTTCAAGACAGGATTTCTCTATGTAGCTTTGGCACCTTTCCTGGAACTCACTCTGTAGCCCAGGCTGGCCTCGAACTCAGAGATCTGCCTGTCTCTGCCTCCCGAGTGCTGGGATTAAAGGTGTGCACCACCACCGCCCGGTTAGAGTTCCCCAATTCTTAATTCACTATTATCAGCTACGCGTCTCTAGGACACAACTCTTGTCTCCTCCCTAGTAGGAAGACTCCCCTTGGGCAATCAAAACAGATATAGCCATTAACTAAAAGAGGAAGACACAGCAAAAGCAGCTTGCTGAGAGCTCTTCTCCCAGGCCATTACCTGTTCTAGGTTTCCACTGAAGACCCCATCAAGAATAAAGTATGTCCAGAACAATGGCCATTCGCACTCAATGTTTTCAAATAGCTTCAGCTCAGCTGGTTCATAGTACAGACGATTGGGATCCTAGACAAAAATATAACAGACAAAGTCTGTCCTGTCACTCAGAGACTGGATATATATATATTCTTAGTTTACAACAGGAGCTTTACTACAGACTATTTGTTTCAAAGATGGCATCAGAGAAGGCAGTAAGCACATATTCATACTCCCCTCTCTTAGCAAGTGCTCTATGAAGAAACTTCCTTCAACTAGTCTTGGGATAATAAGGCATCACAGGAGATACATGAAAATGTGTTACTTTTCGTGTTGCCATGATAATCTGACAAAATCAACTTAAATGAAGCAAGAGTTTACTTTGGCTCACAGTTAAAGTTCAATCCACCATGGAAGGACAGACAAGGTGGCAGAAGCTTAAGCAGCTGATCACAACTGCTTCTACAGTCAAGAAGAGAGCAATAAATGCTGGAATGCAGTTAGCTTTTTCTTTCCATGCAGCCCAGGCCCCAAACCCAATACTGCCACTCACTTGTAGGGTAGATCTTCCTACTTCAATTAACCTAATAGTGCCCTCACAGGCATAGCCAGAGGCTTGTCTCCTTGACCCTGTCAAGTTGACAATATCAACTATCAGTGTAGTGTTGGTTTGTAATCCACCTGAGAGAAGTAACACTAGTCACAGATGGGTTTTGTGGGAAAGTACTACATAAAGTGAGTGACCTGCACAAGAATGGAATCCTGGTAAGTCTTCAGAATGAGGTGAGCCAAAGACAGACAAGAATCATGAGTGGAGTACTGTGGAAATCAACATAGGGAAAAAGTCAAGAAAACGTAGGAGTGAGTCAATGAATTGCTAGAGAAGTCACGGAGAGTAAGAACTGGGAGAAGAGTACAGGACTGTTCTTTTAGGAACTTATGTTTCAGAGTGTGGTCGTGTGGAAATCAAAGTAGGGAGAAATTCAAGAAAGGGCAAACGGCAAATTCAGGGCTGAGGAAGAAAGCAGAAGTGAGGAAGTAGACCACAAGGTTTTATACTTAATTTAAAAGAACGTAGTGCCTCTCTTGTGTATGGGGCTGGGATTGGAACTCAGAGCCTGGAGCATGCTAGGCAAGCACTCATAACAGTTCTTGAAAAGCTCACCCAATGCCATATCTATGTATCTATATAACATATCTATATCTATTCAAGGAGAACTTTTGACTAGTAGAACAAAAGGAACTTAAATTTTCACAAACAAGTTCTGTTGATAACTAACCAAATACAAACTACAAATGTAGGGGCTACTACAGTTTAGTTTTGGTGTTCTCAAGGCTTTGATGTGCTGAAATTCATCCATTTTGTGAGGTATTAGACGGTAGAAATGTAATCAAACCTCAGTCCATAGAGGTGGAGCCTGCAGGACAGATCAGGATTTAATAAGGCCGTTAGGGCAGAGACTGAATCTCTGGCTTTGTCGAAAGGAAAGAGACCAGAAGAGACCGAGGCACATAGTGTTCCCTGTCTCTTGCCATGCGGTACCTCACACCACGCCTTGGGACTCTGTCAGCAAGAAGGACATCACCGGATGTGGACCTCTTGATTTTGTACCTACAGAACTGTGAGCCCATTTTACAACTCAGTCTGTGGTACTGTGTCACTGACAACAGAAAATGGACTATGACAGGCAGTCAGAAAGATGCACTGCTGGGAAGTACCTTTCCTTCTGTGTTGATTAAATATCGGGGGGGGGGCACATTTGGAGATTGTGCAAAGACTGTCTGTATTTTAAAGCTCTGTCCACAGACTTTAGCATCCATCTGTAGTTCCTTCCTTAAACTGACCGACTGAAAGAAAAGACGAGTCTGCATTTCCTTGATTAGATTTACTCTTTGATAGTTTACTGATAGTTTATTGATAGTTTATTTACCACCAATGTCAGAACCTGGCAGCAAAACTGAACAAACATAGCAAACGTCACTTATCATTCCTTTTAATAATCTGCAAAAGTTCTATCAGTGAGGTAACTGTTATCTCTGAATGAGGCTACAAAGAACAGGGACAATTCTGTCCTGTTTCCCTGCGGTGAAAAGAAACCTACCTCTTTAGGAGTTTTATATCCATCTCGTAGAAAACGACAGCAACCATAGCGACCCTGGGGACACAGAGAAAAAGGCCCTGAAGCTTGTACATCTGTATGACTCTATAAGCAGAAACAAATCCTCAAACACCTCCATGTAGCAATCTCTCACCAACACAGCTCAGCAGCAGCAAGAAGTATGTTATAGGTTCTTCCCCAAAGCAGCATGCCTAGCAGTTGTCTTCTCCATGACTGTCTGTCTACCTCAGGCCAAGCCTGCTACAAGCTAATTACTAATGTGCACAGTCCTTCCCACAGTACACACAGCTCCTAAGAGACCATAGCTTAATATTTTTTTAAATATACGTAAAATTTTTGAGATTATTTTAGACTTACAAAACTTATAAACACTACATAGTCTCACTTGTCAAATCTTGTCTCCTTACGTAGCTACAGAACACACATCAGAAGTAAAAAGCTAATCTCTATATACTAATACTAATTGAATTATAAAACCTATTTAGATTACACTGGGTTTTCTTTCCATCACTGTCCTTTTTCAGTCCATTCCAGGATCCAGTTCAAAATCCCACACTACAGCGTTGTGCCCAGATCGTGACCCCCAGAGAGACCACCAAGGATGAGCATACCAGAATGCAAAAGCAAGGTTTATCTTTGTTACAAGTTGTGCAACAGGGAACTCATCTCAAGCACCCACTGGCCTCAGCGCAGTGAGGCAGGGAGGAGTTCCTCTTTCTTGGGGAAGTTAGTTTTTATAGGCAAAACCCACAAAATTTCTTAGAGGGGACGAGGTTAGTACAGGTCCATCCTTGATTGGTCCAGTTTTTCCCGGGCCTGGACTTTGTCTTATTCTAGCTTATCTGTTTGCCCTGTCAGGAGTTTTACAACTCATCTCCGGGTTCTGGTCATGTTATCTCCGGAGAGGGGCATCTCGTGGTTAATCGGTTACCACCAGACATCCTGACTTTGTTCTTTTGAAAACACCTGACTTCACCCTCACCAGGAAGGGGGAACTGACTCACTTTTAAGATATCTCTTCCCTCAGCTCTTTTGGGTTTCTGGGGGAACTGTGTCTGGGTCTTTCATACAGGACTCGCAGGATGGCTCAGTAGGTAAAGTGTTTCCTGTGCAATCATAAGGACTCAAGCTGTGATCTCCAGCACCCAGGTAAAAAGCTAGGTGTGGTGGCAGTTCCTGTAACCACAGTGCTGGAAAGACAGGAAAAGGAGGGTTCTTGGGGCTCACTGGCCAGGCTAGCTCAATCAGTGAGTTCCAGGTTCAGTGAGAGACTATCTCAAAAATTCGACTACTGAGGGAGAGACTGGCATCAACTTCTGGCCTCTACAGTACACACATATACACATATACATTCAAAAAAGACTTCCACGTTATGTTTAGTTGTCATAGCTCCCTCATCTTCCCTAATCTATGACAGTTCCACATTCTTTCATTGCTTTACCCGACTTCACACTTTGGAAAGTGTTCATCAGTTGTTAAATTGTCTTTCAAATTAGTTTTGTCTGGTTTTTACATGAGACTGAAGGTACATATTATTGAGAAGAGCATCACAATGGTGATGTGTCCTTCTCAGCATACTGTTTGAGGGGGCACTAGTCCTATTACTGGTGATATTAAACTTAATCACTTCCTTAATTAGTATCTCCTAGAATTCTTCACTATAACTTCCCCTCTTGTAACTATATTTATTGTTATCTGTATAGACTCATAGATAACTTCATTTCTTCTTTGAGTTATAGGACAATGCTATGATAATTACTTTTTTGTTCAAATAGTTCTTACTCTGTGCATTAGAAATTCTTTCTGAGCCCGAACTGACCTACTCTGGTGATCGGATGACCGAACACCCTAACTGTTGTGATAGAAACCCCATCCAGTGACTGATGGAAGCAGATGCAGAGATCCACGGCTAGACCCCAGGTGGAGTTCTGGGAGTCCAATTGTCGAGAGAGAGGAGGGATTGTATGAGTGAGAGATGTTGAGACCATGACTAGAAAAAGCACAGGGACAAATAGCCAAACTAGTGGAAACACATGAGCTTTGAACCAATGGCTGAGGAGCCCCCATGGAACTGAACCAGGCCCTCTGGATAAGTGAGACAGTTGATAAGCTTGAACTGTTTAGGAGGCTCCCAGGCAGTGGGACTGGGACCTGTCCTTAGTGCATGAGCTGGCTTTTTGGAGCCTGAGGCCTATGCTGGGACACTTTGCTCAGCCTGGGTGAAGGGAGGAGGGGACTGGACCTGCCTCAACTGAATCTACCAGGCTGGGCTGAATCCCCATGGGAGATCTTGCCTTGGAGGAGGTGGGAATCGGGAGTGGATTGGGAGGAGGGCTGGGGGGGTGGGAGGAGGGAGGACAGGGGAATCTGTGGCTGATATGTAAAATTAAATTAATTATAAAATTTAAAAAAAGGAATTCTTTCTGGTTGGTTTCTGTGGCCTCATGAGATTAACTATCCTTTTTTGTTTAATGTTTAATGATAAAAATCATTATAAATTTTATTTTAAATTT